>NC_080381.1:88408650-89608650 GCF_014773155.1 Arachis stenosperma | reverse complement strand
TGAAGCAAATCTCCATGGATTAGAGTGCTCAGAATTTGTGTCTTCTTGGTTATATCCCCAGCCACCATTAGAGGTTGGTGATGGTGGGTGATATCCTGAAAAATTTTGTTTGACTGCAAGATGAGTTGAACTCCATTTGTATTTTGCCAAACACAACACCATTAAAAATTGAAATTCATGTCTCAGAGATAGAATTTCTTAGTGAGGCAAAAACACAAACACCTTGGTTTCAGTTTAAAATAGAGAACAAAAACAAAAAAAGAGCTTGATCTAGACTTCTCACCCACTTAATCATTGTTGATCTAATCAATCTCCGGCAACGGCGCCAAAAACTTGATAGTATTTTTGTGGAAAAACGAATTTCCAACACACATAACTCACTGGCAAGTATACCGGGTCGCATCAAGTAGTAATAACTCACTTAGAGTGAGATCGATCCCACAGGGATTGATGGATCAAGCAACTTTAGTGGGTGATTAGTTTAGTCAAGCTAACATTGGTGAGTGAGAATTGTTGCAGCAGAATGTAAAATTGCAGTGAACTTAAATTACAGAAAGTAAAGTGGCAGGAAACTTAAATAACAAGAAAGTAAATTAGCTGAAACTTAAATTGCTTAAATTGCAAAAAGTAAAGGGGGGTTGGGTGCTGGAAATTAAAGAGAGCAACAGATCAAAACTCAGAACTCTTGCAGAAAGCTTAACTTGCAGGAAAGTAAATTGGGATCATGAACAGAAATGTAAAATAAAGAACAAGTGCAGAAGAATTAAAATTGCTTGAAAGTAAATTGAAAGCCAATGGAACAGTAAAAACAGAAGAGCAGCCAAGAACTTAACTCAATTGCAGAATAAAATTGAAGATCTCAGGGAATCAAAGAGACTAGAAAACAAATCTAGATCTCAAGCCATTCCTTGATTCAACAGCAAACAAATTGAAGAAGAAATGAAGATGGAAACAGTAAATGAAAACTCAGATTCAACTTTCAATTCTTAGAAATTATGCAGCAGATGAACAAAGATGGATTTTAGATCAAAGATTGAAACAGAATTTCTCCAACCTCAATCCAAAATTTTAAAAAAAAGAGAAAAACTAAAGAGAGAGCTCTCTACTACTACTCCTAATGCTCCCTAGTGGAGCTAGCCTTCTCTAATCGAGCTCTCTATTAGAGCCAACCTCCTATCTGAAATGAGAGTGATGCCCTTTATATAGGCTTTTTACAAAATGAAAATAAAATGAAATTAAAATTAAAAGTAAATTCACAAAATGAAATTTCTAATCTAGCTTGTTCTTGTGCCTTTGAGTAATGATGTGGGCTTTGCTTGCTTTGGATTTGAGGAGAAATGGGTTTAGTTGGCCTTGATTCAATTTGGAGAGGAATTGAATTTAAATGAGATTTTGGTTGAATTTTGGCCCATGATGCTCCCAGGAGGCTGCTCTGCTCTTGTGGAGAGCAGAGCAGTGAAGCCTTGTGTGGGGATCTTGCTCATGTGTGTTGTACGCACCAAGCCCCTTGACCGTGCCAAATTGTGTGTGACATGCTTCCCTGGGCTGTGTCATGGTGCGTGACTTGCGCCCAAGGAATGTTGCTCTGTACTCCTTGTGGGCAGCGCAATGGTGCTTCCAAGAGGAGTTCCCAAGTTCAAGCCTTGGTGAAAGCACTCCACTCAAATTTTCTTACATTTTCTTTGGGAGAGAGCATGATACTGCCCTCCAAGAGAGCAGTCTGCTCTCCTTGAGGGCAGACTTCCTTGGTTTCCTTGTGTCTCCCTCTTCGAGCCTTGGTGGAAGCACTTTGGTTCATTTTTGCTTATTTTTTGCCCTTAAAGATGCCTTTCACTCATGTCTCAATTGTACGCCAAATATGGATTGCTATATATCGTTGGAAAGCTCTGAATGTCAGCTTTCCAACGCAACTGAAAGCACATCAATTGGACATCTGTAGCTCAAGTTATAGCCCTTTGAAGTAGGCATGGTCATGCTGTGAACGCCCAGATTTTAACTTAGCAAAAATTTGCTTCCAACCTCACTTTGCATCACGATATTGCCCTGCTCTTGGCAAGGGCAGAGCAGTGTGCGTGCTGGTTGCTGATGACAAGTCATCATATACCCATTTTTCAAGCTAATTTCACTTGTTTTATTAGCATTTATGCACTTTCTTGCATCCTAAGTAAGTGATTTGGAGTGAAAATGCATAACTTCTTTAAATCAAACAACCACCATGAAATTAATGTTAACTCATGAGGTTTAAGCTAAATTTAATTGATTTTTAATTGATTTATAAGCCTCTTGAATTTAGTGATACTTTGAGTGGTTGTTTTGGTTTATTGTAGGTGAAGAAAAGATAAAAAAGGGAAAAGCGTAGCCTAAGGAAGTGTGGCCCAAGGAGAAGAAAATGTGGTCAAAGAGAGAAGAAGTGTGGCGCACAAAATGAGAAAGGCAAGCATTGCCCTCCACAAGGGCACACTGCCCTCTAGGAGGGCAACATAAGGGAACAAAGCATGAAAGGCAACTCTGCCCTGCCCACTACAAGGGCAGAGCACAAATTTGTGCCTTGGAATCAAGAAGAACAAAACCTTGCCCTGCCCTCCACAAGGGCAGTATCGGGCTCACCAAGGGAAGAAAATCAAAGGAAAATGCCTACAATGCTTGCCACAAGAGTTGAACACGGGACCATGAGGAAGCAAGGAACTAGGCTCCATTACGGTGCCAAGAAAGCCAAGGAAATTGAATGAGCGTGTGTTTCTGCCAGGATTCAAACGCGGGACTTCAGTTTGGAAACACTGCCCTGCCCTCCGCGAGGGCAGGGCAGCATTTTGTTGTGGCATGAATCTGGCGCACCAAGGCACGTTTCTGGCGCACCAAGGCACGATTCTGGCAGCACCAGCAGCGCACCACAGCACAATTCTGGCGCACCAACTTTTTCTGCCCTGCCCTCTGCGAGGGCAGGGCAGCATCCTGCGCACCAACCTGCACCACGCCCGCACCAGCAACGCACCAAGCACCAAATCCTGCCCTGCCCTCCACAAGGGCAGGGCAGCCTCCTGGAAGCTATTATTTTTGGGCCAAAAATTGAATTAAAAATCCAATTTAATTCATTTCTTCACCAAATCAAAAGCCCATCCAAATCCTAAGATCCAAGAATGGAAAGTGTATAAATAGGAGCTAGTTTGATGTATTTAGGACCTTTTGCTTTGCTTTTGAACTTTGAATTTTCCTTTGAACCTTTACTTTTATTTGGAGCTTTTGAAACTTCTCTTGGTGACTTTACTGAGATTTCAGAGAATTGGGGAGGAGAATTGATCTCTCTTCTTCCTCATTCTTGCTTGGGCACTTTTACTTTTCTTGTTTTGAGTTTTGGGTGTGAAGAATTGAGGAAATTCTGTCTCAATCTCCATTCAAAATCTCTTTAGTTCCTTTCTGCACAATTGAATTCAACTTCAATTTCCTTTACTGCTTCTTCTTCTATTTCTTGTCAATTGCTTTGTGAACTTGGATCTGGGAAGGCAATTGAGATCTAGGCTCTGCTACGTAGTCTCTGGAGTCCTGAGATCCCACTTTACTTTTGGTTCTTCTGTGAACCTTTGCTACACGCAATTTCCTTACTGTTTGAGCTCTAATTACTTTTAATTCAATCTCTGCTTTACTAATTTTTTGCAATTCAGTTCCTCTTTGCTTAGATTCTGAAATCCCATTCCTCAAATCCCTTTTACATTCAAGCAATTTATATTCCTTGCATTTTAAGTTACTGCAATTTACATTTCTTGCATTTTAAGTTTCAGTCATTTACTTTCTTGTTCTTTAAGATTCTGCAAGTTTACTTTCCTGCACTTTAATTTACTGCAATTCTCCCTTCCCCCTTTACATTTCCTGTCATTTACTTCCTGTTGGATACAAAACACTCAACCAATACTTGATTCACTTGACTAAACCAACCACTAAACTAAAATTGCTCAATCCTTCAATCCCTGTGGGATCGACCTCACTCATGTGAGTTATTATTACTTGATGCGACCCGGTACACTTGCTGGTGAGTTTTGTGTCGGATCGTTTTCCGCACATCAGTTGCTTTCTTCTTTGATTTGGTCATGGGCCACGCTTTTAAAAGCGTGGCCTAAGGCTCCAAAGTGTGCTCCAACTTCAAAGTGTGCCCCAAAGCTCTTTTTTTCTCCTTTTTAGCTTATTTTGTGCTTCTTTGCTTCTTTTTCTTCTTATTTTCTTCAAGATTTATAAAATTTAAAAGATCAAGAAAATATATCATTTAAGCACAAAAGCATTCACTATTTAAGCACAAATCATCAATTTATTGTATGAAAAAGCATAGAAAAATAGGTATATGATGACTTGTCATCAATGATTTTTATTTAGCTTTCTATATTCTTGGCTTTGGTTGAGTAATTAGAGACTCTTGAGTTATCAAACTCTTTTGTTGATTGATAATTGGAAGTTGCTAATTGACTTGAATTCCACTAACTCTAGTCTTTCTTTGGGAATTGACTAGGACTTGAGGGTTCATATTGATTTATCCACTTGACTTACCTTCATAGTTCGAGGTTGACTAAGAGGGAGCAACGAGCAATTTTCATCACAATTGATAAGGATAACTGGGATATGACTTCTAATTTTCATACCTTGCCAAGAGTTTTCTTAATTATTAATTTATTTTTCTTGTCAATTAAATTCCTTGTTCCTTATTTCAAAAACCCAAAATAAAATATATCTTTTTCCATAACCAATAATAAATTATACTTCCCTGCAATTCCTTGAGAAGACGACCCGAGGTTTGAATACTTCGGTTATTTATTTTTATTGGGTTTGCTTAAGTGACAAACAAAACTTTTGTACGAAAGAATTCTTTGTTGGTTTAGAAACTATACTTACAACGAAACTTTATTTGTAAAATTCTTTACCATCAATTACTCCAATCGTCAGACATGTTTTGACGAACTCTGTCGCTTCTTTTTGTAAGGTCGGCCAGAAAAATCCAGCTCGGAGTACCTTTTTGGAGAGAGCTCGTGCCCCCAGATAGTTGCCACACATACCACTGTGTACTTCTTCTAAGACTTCCCTTGTATTGGAGGTTGGCACACATTTTAGAAGGGGTGTTGAGATCTCTCTTCTGTATAAGATGTCGCCCACTTTGGTGTAGTATTGTGCCTCTCGTTTTAGCCTTTTTGCTTCTTTTTTATCTGTGGGAAGTATCTCTGACTTGAGGTAGTTGATTATGGGGGTCATCCACCCTTGGTCCGAACCTGATATGACTAAGACCTTTTCTTCCTCCAAGATCGATGGACTTTGTAACATCTCTTGGATGAGGCTTCTGGGTATATGTTGGACCTCATATTCCTCAAGCTATCCGAGCTGTTCTGTGGTTTTGTTCAGATATTTCTTCATGGTGGGATCCTTAGCTTGGTAACTCCCCACTATTTGAGAGGTAACTACTTATGAATCGCTGAAGATGGTAAGCTTTTGAACTCCTACCTCCCTAGCCAGCCTCAAACCAGCCAGTAGTGCCTCATATTCAGCTTGATTATTTGAAGCAGGGAATTCGAACTTTAATGAGAGCTCGATTTGAGTTCCCTGTTCACTTTTTATAATTACACATGCGCCACAAAAAAATTTTATTTGAAGAGCTGTCTACGTAAAGATTCTATTTTGTGGGAGTTCCCAGGGGTGTCAGTGTACTCGGCTATGAAGTCGGCCAAATACTGTGACTTGATTGCTGTCTGAGCTTCATATTGAAGATCGAATTCAGATAACTCCACTATCCATTGTAGGATTCTTCCAGCTAAGTCTTTTTTCTGTAGGATGCCTTTTATGGGCTGGTTAGTCCGAACCCTGAGAGTGTGAACTTGGAAATATGGGCAGAGTCACCAAGAAGTGAGTTTGAGGGCGTAGGCAAACTTTTCTATCTTTTGATAGTTTAGTTCGGCCCCTTGTAGAGCCTTGCTAATGAAGTAGATGGGTCGTTGCCCACTTTCGCCTTCTCTAACTAGTGCGGAGGCTATTGTCTGACTTTCCACTGCGAGGTATAAGATGAGTTCTTCATTTCCCGTGGTCGGGTAAGAATGGGTGGTTGTCCCAAGAATTTCTTGAAATCTTGGAAGGCTTATTCGCACTCTGGAGTCCATTCAAACCTCTTTCCCTTCCTTAGTATTGCGTAAAAGGGGAAAGATCTTATGGCTGATCCGACTAGAAACCTGGACAGGGCTGCAAGTCTTCCATTGAGCTGTTGTACCTCTTTGACGCAGCTCGGGCTTTTCATGTTGAGTACAGCCCGACATTTATGCGGGTTCGCCTCGATTCCTCCTTGTGTGAGCATGAAGCCCAAGAATTTGCCGGCCTCTGTAGCAAAGGTGCATTTTGTAGGATTAAGCCGCATACCGTGCTTTCTTATGGTATCGAACACTTTGGTGAGATCGGACAATAATGACTCCTCACTTTGTGTTTTTACCAGCATGTCGTCTACGTAAGCCTCCATCCATTAGTTTCCCAATATGGTCTGCGAAGACTTTGTTCATCAATATTTGGTAGGTAGCTTCTGCATTTTTGAGTCCGAATGGCATGACGATATAACAGTAAGTTCCTTTTGGGGTTAGGAATGAGGTCTTTTCTTGGTCGGGTGGGTACATCGAGATTTGATTGTATCCTGAATAAGCATCCATGAAGGAGAGGTACTTGTATCCGGAAGTGGCATCTACTAGAGTGTCTATGCTTGGGAGTGGATAGGAATCTTAGGTAGACTTTATTGAGATCGGTATAGTCAGTGCACATCCGCCACTTCCCATTTGACTTTTTCACCAAGACAACGTTAGCTAGCCATAGTGGGTACTTGACCTCTCTTATGAATCCTGCCTCCAGTAAGGCTTGTACCTGCTCTTCCATAGCTTGGGACCTTTCCGGTCCGAGCTTCCTACGCTTCTGCTGCACGGGCCGAGATCCTGGGTATACTGCCAGTTTGTGGCACATTAGTTTGGGGTCTATGCATGGCATGTCTGCGGCCTTCCATGCAAAGAGGTTGGAATTATCCTTTAGGAACTGTATCAGAAGTTCCTTTAAGTCTCCCTTTAAGGTTGCCTTGATATTTGTTGTCTTATCCCGGGCATCCAATCTAGACTTCTTCAGTTTCGCCTTCAGATTGTGGACGAAGTTCCTTGCGAACTCAAACGCCCCCGAGTTCGATAGTATTGATTTCTTCTCCTTTAGGGTTGCCTTTAAGATTCAAACTTGCATTGTAACAGCGCCGTGCAATCTTTTGGTCACCTTTTATGGTGGCGATCCTTTCTGGAGTTGGAAACTTCATACACAAGTGTGGGGTAGAGACCACTGCGGCGAGCTGATTCATTGTTGTCCGACCTATTAGGGCGTTGTAAGCTAAGCTCACATCGACTACGATGTAGTCTATGTTGAGTGTCCTTGACCGGGTTCCCTTTCCAAAGGTCGTGTGTAGTGAGATATATCCAAGTGGTTGGATTGGAGTGTCTCCTAGTCCGAACAAGCTGTTCGGATATGCTCTGAGCTCCTTATCTTGTAGGCCGAGTTTCTAGAAGGCGGGTTTAAACAAGATGTCCGCGGAGCTTCCTTGGTCCACCAGTGTTCGGTGGAGATTAGCATTGGCCAATATGATAGTAATCACCATGGGATCATCATGTCCAAGGATGATGCTGGTTGCGTCTTCTTGGGTAAAGGTAATAGTGGGGAGGTCGGGTGACCTACCCCCTTCTCTGACATGATATACCTCCTTAAGGTGTCTTTTACGAGATGATTTAGAGATCCCTTGATAAACCCATATTTTATGATATATATTGTACTTAAATTAAATGATTTATCAACTCTTCACCTACTTATTCATATAAATTTGCATGGTTTTACAATTCCTTCCTTAGAATATGATGTATGAGAAAACATGTTTCCTATGCTTCAAAATTATCAATTTTAATTATCCTTTATTATCATTCGATGCCGTAATTTGTGTGTTGAGTACTTTCAGGTTTTATAGGGCAGGAATGACTTAAAAGATGGAAAGGAAACATACAAAATGGAAGGAAAGCACAAATTAGAGTCCTTGGAGAAACCGGCAGTGACGCGTCCGCATGGGCGACGCGAACGCGTGGTTCGCGCAAAAGGGAATTGACGCGAGCGCATGGATGCGGCGAACGCGTGACTTACGAATTACAACTGACGCGGGCGCATGATTGACGCGACCGCGTGGAAGAGCAACATTCCAAAGGATGCGACCGCGTGACCAACGTGGACACATAACGTGCGCGATTTGCAGAATTTGTAGATCTCATTTTCCAGCGAATTTTGGGCCCCTTTAGGCCCAGATCCAAGCCCAGAGAACACAGATTGAAGGATTATAAATGGAGGAATTCAACCATTCATGAAAAAGAGGGAGATTAGATAGAGAATACTGGATTCATACATAGTTTTAGGATCTAGATGTAGTTTTTAGAGAGAGAGGCTCTCTCCTCTCTCTTAGGATTTAGGATTAGGATTTTTAGAAACTAGGAATATTACTTCTTCATCTAAGGTTCAATGCCCTTCTATTTATTTTTCCTTTTATTTATTTAATGACCATTCATGTTATGATTTTCTTATTTAAATATAAATTGAGGTATTTCAGACTCATGATTGCTTTTCCTTATTTATAATTTAGATTGTTTACTATTGGCTTTGGTTGATTGATTGGTAACTCTTGAGTTATCAAACTCATTGTGATTGATAATTATCTTCCTTGCTGATTAATTTAGATTCCTATAACCCTAGTCTTTCCTTAAGGAGTTGACTAGAACTTTAGGTGTTAAATTAATTTGTCCACTTAACTGATCTTCATAGTTAGAGGTTGACTTAGTGGTAGCAGAATTATAATTCTCATCACCATTGATAAGGATAACTAGGATTGAACTTCCAGTTTTCACACCTTGCCAAGAGATTTCTTCGTTATTACTTTATTAATTTTTGTAAACCATTTCTCTTGCTCAAAACCCTTTTCAAAACCCAAAACACTATTTTTCCATAACCAATAATAAATCATACTTCCCTGCAATTCCTTGAGAAGACGACCTGAGGTTTGAACACTTCGGTTAATTATTTTTATTGGGTTTGTTACTTGTGACAACCAAAACATTTGTAAGAAAG
The DNA here is from genome assembly GCF_014773155.1 of Arachis stenosperma. Taxonomy (NCBI): domain Eukaryota; kingdom Viridiplantae; phylum Streptophyta; class Magnoliopsida; order Fabales; family Fabaceae; genus Arachis; species Arachis stenosperma. Next base: position 89,599,515 of record NC_080381.1, on the reverse strand, counting down.
GACTCTTATTGGTTTAGAAGCTATACTTGCAACGGGAATTTATTTTGAATTCTAGACCACGCAAAAGTTATCTCTTCAAAAGGGCGCCGTTGCCGGAGAATTGCAAATGTGTGCCTTCTTATTAGTTATTGTAAATATTTTTTCTTTTACTGGTTTATTTGTTTCTTCTTTTCCCCCTTATTTCTGATAACTACTATGAATTCTCACCCCTCTCACTTTGAGTTTGGTTCTACTTTTGTTGAAAGGAATGGAAGCTATAATAGGACTATGCATCACAGTCAAGGCAATCAAAGATGGATAGAGCCAAGAGGATCTGATCAACCCTTCAGGCAACAACAACTTCCAAGATATCATGGACAGAGATCATTCTACAATGCATGCCAAACTGATAGATATGGTGGACCCCCTTGTAGTTACCAATAAGCCCCACCCTGTGCTTATAGATCATCCTCTCAACATAGCTTCAAACCACCACACTCACAAGCTCCCTTTCATTATTCGCCACCGCATGATCCTTATCCACCCCAATGCCAATCCAATTACTCCCAAGAACCACCACTTCCCTATACACCATGTCCATATCCATCAAGCCAAGAATCACAGGTTCGCTTCGACGAATCAGTAGACCAATTTCATACAACCCTTCATCAACTGGAGCAAGTAATAAATCAACTATCTTTCAGACGTTTGGACACTCAAAATACTCCCATTGCTTCATATGGAGAATCTAATGAAGAACGTAGCGTGAAGAAGACACAAGAAACTCCAGTGGACAACATAAAGCATAACTTCATACTAGAACAAGTAGAGGAAGCTGTCATTAAAGAAGAAGAAGAGGTGGTTGAAGATTTAGGAGATGCTGAACCTCCCCAGGAATCCAGAGTTGTGGAGAATTCCGTCGAAGACGTTACAATTAATACTAAGGAGGATAGTGCACAACCCCCAAGGCAGGTATCTTATGAGGAATTAGACGGAATAACCCAAGACTCAAGTTTTCCTAATGATGATAGTCACCACTCAAGTTCTCTTAATAATGAACTTGCATCCGCAAGTGAATTCTTTGAGACAGAAGAATCTTCCCCAAGTGAATACGAAGATGATGCAGAGGTTGACTTTTCCCAACCTCCCAATTATGACTCAAGTGATGAGGAAGATATCAGTAACTTTGAGCAAGACATGGTTAAAATGGAAGAAATTTGCCAAGAAGTGGAGGAATTCACAGAAGACCACAAGGGAGTAGAGCTTGCAGAACCACTGAAAACACTGATCCCAAGGCCATTACCACCCAACACAAACTTCAAGTGGGTAAAATCTTTGACCTTTTTCTTCAATTTTCCACTTGAATATGGTTTGCTTGAGACAGATGGCTAGCTTAGAGCTCTTTGGGGCTTTAAGAACAAAAGGGAAATGACTCGCACTCAGCGCTGGTATGCGAGATTCAATGAGGTTTCACACTTCAATTTGAGGTGCAAGGATTGGTATCAAGCTCAATTGAAAGGATCTCGGAAGCTGTTTGGTCACTACAGTGGGAATTCAAGTTACTTACCACCCGGCTAGAAAAATACAGATCAAGATAAAAATGGGTGTAAAAGTAGAGTTTGGGATCCTGGAATCTATTCTGACATTCAACACCCCGGGAGCTTGGAAGCCTGTTTGAAACTGCTCAACGGTTTTACGTATCTTGTTTGGGACCCCGGAGAATGCTGGCATTCCAAACACTGGTGGAGATTTCTGGACGAATTCAAGCACAAGCCACCATAACAAGAAGCTCATCAAATGTCCAACTTAAGGACTTTAACTAAAAGTGCTAGGTGGGAGACAACCCACTATGGTATGATCGTTCCTTTTTCAGTTTAAATTTTATTTTGTTTTCAAGTTTTGATTGAACCTGGAATTTTACATAACATTCATTACAATCTGCATTTTGCATTAAAAAAGAGAGAGAGAGAGAGCACGCGACGCGACAGCGTCGCTGACGCGTCCGCGTCATAAGTGCATTAAAAGAAAAAGGAAACTGAACAGAGAGTCACGCTAAAGCAAGGTTGGAGGTGTGCCTTTGGCACAAATTATTACATGCGACCGCGTGCCCCACGCGATCACGTCGATTGCGAAAATGGCCTCCCACGCATCCGCGTCACTCATGCGAACGCGTGATCTGGATATCGGCGTAAAGATCCAACACCCAGAAAGTTAGGATGGAATCGTGCGGCTAGTGTGCGTTTAGCACAAAACAATCCACGCGTGCGCGTCCCTGACGCGAACGCGTCACCTACACAACCCCCATCCCACGCAAAAGCATGAGCGACGCGATCACGTCGTGCAGATATTATAACCACCTATATCAAACAGAGAGTTGCGCTACGCTGGAATCGTGTGTCTAGCACAAATTCCAGTGACGCGGTCGCGTACCTCACACGTCCGCGTCAAACCCATTTCACCCTACTGACGCAATCGCATCCTCTATGCGTTTGTGTGGATTTGCGATCACTAACCCCAGATCACGCAAAACCCTATCCATCGTGTCCCCAAACCCCAACCCCTCATCTTCCTCTCCTCTGCAACTCTCTCCCCCTCAACCACCCCCAGCTACCACACACGACCACCTCCGACCTCCACGACCACCGCCACACTGCCCCCACCCAAACCCAGCCGCGACACCTACCCCTCCCTTCTCCTCCTTCTTTCTTTCCCCTCCCTCTCTCTCTCCTCCGCCACCATCCCACCGCCGTAGACCCCTGCGACCGCCGCAGCCACCTTCGCCAACCACCACTCCAACCCTAACCCCCTCTTCTCAACCATACCACTCAACCCTATCCTGCACCCTTACCACCGCCCCTGCTCCACTGCCGCGCCGCCGTGCTTCACCTAGTGCCGCCGCATCACCACCTCTCTGCCCTCTTCCCTGTTCCATCTCATTGCCCTTTACGCACCAGGTTCCGCCATACTGCAATTCTTCCTTGCGACTCATTAGTTTGTTTTCCAATTTTTGTTCCGAATAAGCTAGATAAAGATGCATGTTTGTAGTGGATTCTAGGTGGTTAGGTAGCTAGGATCTGGATAGTGGATTTAGGCTTGATAATTGCACTGTTCTTATTATCTGTTTATCTGTTCTGCAATTTTATTCTGGCTATGATGTTAATAATGTTCATATGCTGTGCATAACTGTTTCATGCTGCTGTTACACTGCTCTTTCTTATTCTTGCAATTTGTGCAACCTTATTTCAATTCATATGAACTGTTCTTCCTATTTGTTTTCCGGGAACATCCAATTTTTAGCCGGAATGCTGCCCAATTTTCTGCGAATTGTTTCCTCTTTACATTCAAGTATTGGTTTTGGCAATTCTCTATTTTGCACTACTCCACGAATACCAAACCAATTCTTGAATGCACGGGCCAGCATTCTTATTACTTTTGATTTCTTGGTTAATAAATTGGTTTATTGATGATTTGATTTCACTTTTTACTACTTCTATATTTCTATGAATCATCATCAATACTCTATTATCCCTGCTTGAATATGAGTTGACTGTTGTTTAAAATTGTGAAATTCTTGTTACTTAGAAACCAATCATTATGCCACTTACTTTGACTTCCTTTTTACGGATTCACTGATTTTCGCTTTCTAACCTCTTTTTTCAATTTTCCCACTTTTAACTTTCTAACGTCCCCCTTTGCCTTTTAACTACTTCTTTAAATTAATTTCACTCATGGCATGATTATTGTTTTTCCTAATTAACAGACTTTCCACTTCTAACATATTTTGGACTGTGATTTCTCATCTCAGCTTTTTAACTCCAACACAATCCAAAATATACATTTACTTAACTCATTTCATTTTTATACTGCTCCTTTGCCACTTCGTGCTTATCTTGTCATTTGCCTACTTGTTTTTCTGCTTTTATTCCTCAATTATATCTTGAAAATTCTGTTTTTCAGGATGTCTGACTCTCAAGGCAGGGGTAAGGGCAAAGCAACAACTGGCAAACAAAAAATAGGTGAATCCTCTATGTCTCTCATGGAGCTTCTGCATGATGACTCCTGGCGGGAAAAGCACTTTACCACGCAGGAGAAAATTGACCAGCTCCTCCCTGCCAATGATCCAATTAAGTTTGCAAACCGCTACTGTGAGCTGAAGTTTCCAGGGTTTGCTACCTCCAGAAATCTGTACCTGGAGAGGACTTTGAAAATTCCAAAAGAACTACAGCAGTACACCTCCGATCAGATCAAACACAGAGGCTGGTTCTTCTTGGAGAGAAACTTGACCGAGGTAAATGCTTCCTGGGTAAGAGAGTTTTACTGCAATTATTTCAAGACTTCCTTGGATGAAGTGCACCTCAGAGGGAAGCAGATACTGGTCACTGAAGAGGCCATTGAGGATATTCTGCGCCTTCAGCTTAGGTCAGATCAGCCTGACGGTTACCAAAAGGCTGAAGAAGACATGCGCTTTTTGAGATTTGACTGGGATGCTGTCAAGGAGAGGATAGCCCTTGACCCTACTGTCCCTTGGGTCACGGGTAAGAACACCACCATACCTAAAGGAATCAAGCGGAAATACTTGAATGATGAGGCTCGGCTCTGGCACCAGATCTTGAGTAACTTTATTATGCCGAGCACTCATGAGACAGAGCTGCCTGCTACTATGATCACCCTCCTCTGGTGTGTGATGGAGGGTAAGGACCTGTACCTGCCACGATTCATCCAGAACTATATGGCCAGGGTCCATATCAGAGGCACCCTCCCCTTCCCTTATCTGGTTATCCAGCTAGGCCGTCGGGCTGACGTGCCTTGGGAGGACGCTGATGAGAGGCCACCTGCTGCGGAGTGCAGGAAGATCATTCCTCACAGCAGGCACTTTCTGGCTTTGGGGTACAGACCTGTTCCTTACTACTTCCGATGAGACAGCCACACCTTCAGCTGCCCCCTCTTCTTCCACTGCTGCACCTGCCCCGACCACTGCACCTCCAGCTGCTCATAAGCCTATTTACCATTTGGTGCATCGACTATTTGCCCGCTTAGACCGTATGGAGCGTCGTAACAAGCGACGCTATGAGCACCTCAAGTTGATGATCCGGTCCGGCAGCGACATCCCCTCCGAGCCTGACACCCCTTCTGACACATCTGAGGCGGAGGCGAGCACTCATGAGGAGGAGACATCCACCCAGGCTGAGTAGGCAGACTTGGAGCAGGCTGTGCCACATCTTGAGGCGCCACACTGGTGCGCGAAATTGTGAACAATACTTTTCACAACTCTCATAATCCCCGGTCATGAACTCCAAAAACTTGGTAGTTCAATTCCATGGCATTACACAACTTCGCACAACTAACCAGCAAGTGCACTGGGTCGTCCAAGTAATAAACCTTACGCGAGTAAGGGTCGATCCCACGGAGATTGTTAGTATGAAGCAAGCTATGGTCATCTTGTAAATCTTAGTCAGGCAAACTCAAATGTATAATGGTGATGAACGCATAAAACATAAAGATAAAGATAGAGATACTTATGTAATTCATTGGTAGGAACTTCAGATAAGCGAATGAAGATGCCTTCCCTTCCGTCTCTCTGCTTTCCTACTGTCTTCATCCAATCCTTCTTACTCCTTTCCATGGCAAGCTTATGCAAGGGTTTCACCGTTGTCAGTGGCTACCTCCCATCCTCTCATTGGAAATGTTCAACGCACCCTGTTCGGCACGGCTATCCATCTGTCGGTTCTCAATCAGGCCGGAATAGAATCCAGTGATTCTTGTGCGTCTGTCACTAACGCCCCGCCTTCAGGAGTTTGAAGCACGTCACAGTCATTCAATCATTGAATCCTACTCAGAATACCACAGACAAGGTTAGACCTTCTGGATTCTCTTGAATGCCGCCATCAGTTCTCGCCTATACCACGAAGACTCTGATCTCACGGAATGGCTGGCTCGTTTGTCAGGCGAGCACTCGGTTGTCAGGCGATCAACCATGCATCGTGTTATCAGGAATCCAAGAGATATTCACTGGAGCTTTGATTGCTTGTAGAACAAGAGTGGTTGTCAGTCACCTTGTTCATGAGTGAGAATGATGATGAGTGTCACGGATCATCACATTCATCAAGTTGAAGAACAAGTGATATCTTGGACAAAGAACAAGCGGAATTGAATGGAAGAACAATAGTAATTGCATTAACACTTGAGGTACAGCAGAGCTCCACACCTTAATCTATGGTGTGTAGAAACTCCACCGTTGAAAATACATAAGCATAAGGTCTAGGCATGGCCGAATGGCCAGCCTCCCAATGATCTAAGATAGCATAAAACGAAGATAGCTACCAAAGTCTACTAATACAATAGTAAAAGGTCCTACTTATAGATAACTAGTAGCCTAAGGTTTACAGAAATGAGTAAATGACATAAAAATCCACTTCCGGGCCCACTTGGTGTGTGCTTGGGCTGAGCAATGAAGCAATTTCGTGTAGAGACTCTTCTTGGAGTTAAACGCCAGCTTTTATGCCAGTTTGGGCGTTTAACTCCCATTTGGGTGCCAGTTCCAGCGTTTAACGCTGGGATTTCTTGAGGTGACTTTGAACGCCGGTTTGGGCCATCAAATCTTGGGCAAAGTATGGACTATCATATATTGCTGGAAAGCCCAGGATGTCTACTTTCCAATGCCGTTGAGAGCGCGCCAATTGGGCTTCTGTAGCTCCAGAAAATCTACTTCGAGTGCAGGAAGGTCAGAATCCAACAGCATCTGCAGTCCTTTTCAGTCTCTGAATCAGATTTTTGCTCAGGTCCCTCAATTTCAGCCAGAAAATACCTGAAATCACAGAAAAACACACAAACTCATAGTAAAGTCCAGAAAAGTGAATTTTAACTAAAAACTAATAAAAATATACTAAGAACTCAACTAAAACTACCAAAAAGATACTAAAAACAATGCCAAAAAGCGTACAAATTATCCGCTCATCACACACCAGATACGGGCCATTTAGCAAGGTATTTAGCAACTTGCTCTTCAGTGACATACTCATCCTCTTCAGAGGAAGAATACTCATCAGAGCTCATGAAAGGCAGAAGTAAGTCCAATGGAATCTCTATGGTCTCATTTTGAGCCTCAGATTCCCATGGTTCCTCATTGGGGAACTCAGAGGAGATTGGTGTACGCCCATTGAGGTCTTCCTCAGTGGCGTCCACCTCCTCTCTTTCCTCTCCATATTCGGCCATGTTTATGGCTTTGCACTCTCCTTTTGGATTTTCTTCTGTATTACTTGGGAGAGTACTAGAAGGGAGTTCAGTAACTTTCTTGCTCAGCTGACCCACTTGTCCTTCCAAATTTCTGATGGAGGACCTTGTTTCATTCATGAAACTTTGAGTGGTTTTGATTAGATCAGAGACCATTGTTGCTAAGTCAGAGGTATTCTGCTTAGAACTCTCTGTCTGTTGCTGAGAAGATGATGGGAAAGGCTTGTTATTGCTAAACCTGTTTCTTCCACCATTATTATTATTGAAACCTTGTTGAGGTCTCTCTTGATTCTTCCATGAGAAATTTGGGTGATTTCTCCATGAAGAATTATAGGTGTTTCCATAGGGTTCTCCTAAGTAATTCACCTCTTCCATTGAAGGGTTCTCAGGATCATAAGCTTCTTCCTCAGATGAAGCATCCTTAGTACTGCCAGGTGCATTTTGCATTCCAGACAAACTTTGAGAAATCAAATTGACTTGTTGAGTCAATATCTTATTCTGAGCCAGTATGGCATTCAGAGTATCAATCTCAAGAACTCCTTTCTTCTGACTTGTCCCATTGTTCACAGGATTTCTTTCAGAAGTGTACATGAATTGGTTATTTGCAACCATCTCAATTAGTTCCTGAGCCTCTGTAGGCGTCTTCTTCAGATGAAGAGATCCTCCAGCAGAGCTATCCAAAGACATCTTGGATAGTTCAGAGAGACCATCATAGAAAATACCTATGATGCTCCATTCAGAAAGCATGTCTGAGGGACATTTTCTGATTAATTGTTTGTATCTTTCCCAAGCTTCATAGAGGGATTCTCCATCCTTCTGTCTAAAGGTTTGGACTTCCACTCTAAGCTTACTCCATTTTTGAGGTGGAAAGAACTTTGCCAAGAAGGCATTGACTAGCTTTTCCCAAGAGTCCAGGCTATCTTTAGGTTGTGAGTCCAACCATATTCTAGCTTTGTCTCTTACAGCAAAAGGGAATAACATCAGTCTGTAGACCTCAGGGTCAACCCCATTAGTCTTGACTGTGTCACAGATCTGCAAGAACTCAGCTAAAAACTGATGAGGATCTTCCATTGGAAGTCCATGGAACTTGCAATTCTGTTGCATTAGAGAAACTAACTGAGGCTTAAGCTCAAAGTTGTTTGCTCCAATGGCAGGGATAGAGATGCTTCTCCCATAGAAATTGGGAGTAGGTGCAGTAAAGTCACCCAGCACCTTCCTTGCATTGTTGGCATTGTTGTTGTCTTCGGCTGCCATGGGTTCTTCTTCTTTAAAGAATTCGGTCAGGTCCTCTAAAGAGAATTGTGCTTTGGCTTCTCTTAGCTTTCTCTTCAAGGTCCTTTCAGGTTCAGGGTCAGCTTCAACAAGAATGCCTTTGTCTCTGCTCCTGCTCATATGAAAGAGAAGAGAACAAGAAGATGTGGAATCCTCTATGTCACAGTATAGAGATTCCTTAAGGTGTCAGAGGAAACGAAAAATAGAAGAAAGAAGGTAGAAGAATTCGAACTTGATTAGATAGGGTTCGAATTGTGCATTAAGAAGGAGTAGTACTCCATAAATAGAAGGATGTGGGAAGAAGGGAGGTAATTTTCGAAAATTAATTAGAAAGATGTCAAAAACATTTTAAAAATTGATTGATAATTTTCGAAAATTGAAAGTGGAAAAGAGATAAAGTGATTTTTGAAAAAGATTTTGAAATTAGAAATCAAAAAGATTTGATTGAAAACTATTTTGAAAAAGATGTGGTTAAAAAGATATGATTGAAAAAAAATTTGATTTGAAAATAATTTTAAAAGATATGTTTTGAAAACAATTTTGTACAAGATTTGATTTTGAAAATTAGTGACTTGCCTAACAAGAAAAGATATGATTCAAACATTAAACCTTTCTCAACAGAAAAGGCAACAAATTTGAGATGTTCAATCAAATCATTAATTGTTAGTAAGTATCTTTGAAAAAGGAAAGAAATTGACTTTGAAAACATTTGATTGAAAAGATATGATTTGAAAAAGATTTGATTTTGAAAAACTTTGAAAACTTGAAAAAAAATTGATTTGAAAACAAAATCTTCCCCCTTTGCCATCCTGGCGTTAAACGCCCAGAATGGTATCCATTCCGGCGTTTAACGCCCAAAATGCACCCTTTTTGGGCGTTAAACGCCCAACCAGGTACCCTGGCTGGCGTTTAAACGCCAGTCTGTCCTTCTTCACTGGGTGTTTTGAACGCCCAGCTTTTTCTGTGTAATTCCTCTACAGTATGTTCTGAATCTTCAATTCTTGGTATTATTGACTTGAAAAGACACAAATTAAAAATATTTTTGGATTTTTAATAATCAAAATGCAACAAGAATGAAATAACAATGCATGCAAGACACCAAACTTAGCAGTTTGTATACTACTGACACTAATGAGAATGCATATGAGACACACAAAACACTCAAGTCAACTGAATTCAAAGATTAGAACACGAAAATCATCAAGAATTACTTGAAGATCCTTAAGATGCATGTAATTGACACCAAACTTAAGATGAGATACTAGACTCAAACAAGAAATTTTTGGATTTTATGAGTTTTTTTATTTTTTTGTGTTTTTCGAAAATTAAGTGGAAAAAGATATCAAAATTCTTAATGAGAATTCCAGGAATCAGTGCAATGCTAGTCTAAGACTCCGGTCCAGGAATTAGACATGGCTTCACAGCCAGCCAAGCTTTCAAAGAAAGCTTCGGTCCAAAACACTAGACATGGCCAAAGGCCAGCCAAGCCTTAGCAGATCACTGCTCCAAAAGCAAGATTGATGAAAATCAACAAGCTCTTGTGATGATAAGTTGAAACCTCAGTCCAATGAAATTAGACATGGCTTCTCAGCCAGCCAGACTTCAACAAATCATCATGAAACTCTAGAATTCATCTTCAAGAATTTCGAAAAAAAAAAATACCTAATCTAAGCAACAAGATAAACCGTCAGTTGTCCAAACTGAACAATCCCCGGCAACGGCGCCAAAAACTTGGTGCGCGAAATTGTGAACAATACTTTTCACAACTCTCATAATCCCCGGTCATGAACTCCAAAAACTTGGTAGTTCAATTCCATGGCATTACACAACTTCGCACAACTAACCAGCAAGTGCACTGGGTCGTCCAAGTAATAAACCTTACGCGAGTAAGGGTTGATCCCACGGAGATTGTTAGTATGAAGCAAGCTATGGTCATCTTGTAAATCTTAGTCAGGCAAACTCAAATGTATAATGGTGATGAACGCATAAAACATAAAGATAAAGATAGAGATACTTATGTAATTCATTGGTAGGAACTTCAGATAAGCGCATGAAGATGCCTTCCCTTCCGTCTCTCTGCTTTCCTACTGTCTTCATCCAATCCTTCTTACTCCTTTCCATGGCAAGCTTATGCAAGGGTTTCACCGTTGTCAGTGGCTACCTCCCATCCTCTCATTGGAAATGTTCAACGCACCCTGTCACGGCACGGCTATCCATCTGTCGGTTCTCAATCAGGCCGGAATAGAATCCAGTGATTCTTTTGCGTCTGTCACTAACGCCCCGCCTTCAGGAGTTTGAAGCACGTCACAGTCATTCAATCATTGAATCCTACTCAGAATACCACAGACAAGGTTAGACCTTCCGGATTCTCTTGAATGCCGCCATCAGTTCTCGCCTATACCACGAAGACTCTGATCTCACGGAATGGCTGGCTCGTTTGTCAGGCGAGCACTCGGTTGTCAGGCGATCAACCATGCATCGTGTTATCAGGAATCCAAGAGATATTCACTGGAGCTTTGATTGCTTGTAGAACAAGAGTGGTTGTCAGTCACCTTGTTCATGAGTGAGAATGATGATGAGTGTCACGGATCATCACATTCATCAAGTTGAAGAACAAGTGATATCTTGGACAAAGAACAAGCGGAATTGAATGGAAGAACAATAGTAATTGCATTAATACTTGAGGTACAGCAGAGCTCCACACCTTAATCTATGGTGTGTAGAAACTCCACCGTTGAAAATACATAAGCATAAGGTCTAGGCATGGCCGAATGGCCAGCCTCCCAATGATCTAAGATAGCATAAAACGAAGATAGCTACCAAAGTCTACTAATACAATAGTAAAAGGTCCTACTTATAGATAACTAGTAGCCTAAGGTTTACAGAAATGAGTAAATGACATAAAAATCCACTTCCGGGCCCACTTGGTGTGTGCTTGGGCTGAGCAATGAAGCAATTTCGTGTAGAGACTCTTCTTGGAGTTAAACGCCAGCTTTTATGCCAGTTTGGGCGTTTAACTCCCATTTGGGTGCCAGTTCCAGCGTTTAACGCTGGGATTTCTTGAGGTGACTTTGAACGCCGGTTTGGGCCATCAAATCTTGGGCAAAGTATGGACTATCATATATTGCTGGAAAGCCCAGGATGTCTACTTTCCAACGCCGTTGAGAGCGCGCCAATTGGGCTTCTGTAGCTCCAGAAAATCCACTTCGAGTGCAGGGAGGTCAGAATCCAACAGCATCTGCAGTCCTTTTCAGTCTCTGAATCAGATTTTTGCTCAGGTCCCTCAATTTCAGCCAGAAAATACCTGAAATCATAGAAAAACACACAAACTCATAGTAAAGTCCAGAAAAGTGAATTTTAACTAAAAACTAATAAAAATATACTAAGAACTCAACTAAAACTACCAAAAACATACTAAAAACAATGCCAAAAAGCGTACAAATTATCCGCTCATCACACACCAGATACGGGCCACAGATCCCAAGATTCCTATCCAGTCAGACCCTCCTCTGCAGCAGACAAATCCTCCTACCCTCATCCAGTCTGCAGATCCTCAAACCACCACCGAGACACCAGCAGCCCATCCTTCCAGATATGACACTCCTTCACACCAGGCTTGAGTGAGCATCGAGGACGATGCTATTATTTAAGTGTGGGGAGGTCACCATCTCTGGCATCTATTTATTTCGGTGAACCACTATAGACTCTCTTCTTATTTTGGCCATTTTCTATATTTTATTTGCACATTTCTCTCTTTTGCTCTTATTGTACTTTTGCATTATGCACTTTGGGCTGTATAATATTGGTGGACGAAATTGTGATTCATCAATGTTGTATTCTTTGTTGTTGTATGGAATAATTATAATGGCTCTTTGCTATGTGTAGACACAACTCCGTTCAACTTAACCAGCAAGTGTACTGGGTCATCCAGGTAATACCTTACGTGAGTAAGGGTCGATCCCACAGAGATTGTTGGTATGAAGCAAGCTATAGTCATCTTGTAAATCCAGTCAGGCGGATTCAAATGTAATTGGATTAGATATTTAAAAGATAAATAAAATAAAGGGATAGAAATACTTATGTAAATTAATAGTGGGAATTTTAGATAAGCGTATGGAAATACTGTTCCCTTTCTTTTTCTACTTTCCTACTTCTTCCTTCAATCCCTCTTACTCCTTTCCATGGCAAGCTATATGTAGGGCATCACCGTTGTCAATGGCTACATCCCATCTTCTCAGTGAAAAAGGTCCAAATGCTCTGTCACAGCACGGCTAATCATCTGTCGGTTCTCAATCAGGTTGGAATAGAATCCCTTGATTCTTTTGTGTCTGTCACTAACGCCCAGCCTTTAGGAGTTTGAAGCTCGTCACAGTCATTCAATCCCGGAATCCTACTCGGAATACCACAGACAAGGTTAGACCTTCCGGATTTCCATGAATGCCGCCATCAATTCTAGCTTATACCACGAAGATTCTGATTAAGGAAACCAAGAGATATGCGCCCGGTCTAAGGTAGAAAGGAAGTAGTTGTCAGTCACGCGCCTTCATAGGTGAGAATGATGATGAGTGTCACGGATCATCACATTCATCAAGTTGAAGTGCAACGAATATCTTAGAACAGAAATAAATGAAATTTATAGGAAAAGAGTAGTAATTGCATTAAAGCTTGAGGTACAGCAGAGCTCCACACCCTTAATTTATGGTGTGTAGAATCTCCACCGTTGAAAATACATAAGTGAAAGGTTTAGGCATGGCCGAATGGCCAGCCCCGCAAAACGTGATCAATGGCCTCCAAAGATGAAGAATAAAACAAAACTGAGACCAAAGATATGATCAAAGGACTAGGCATCCAAAGATATCTAATACACTAGTAAAAAGTTCTATTTATAATAAATAGCTACTAAGGTTTACAGAAGTAAGTAATTGATGCATAAATCCACTTCCGGGGCCTACTTGGTATATGTTTGGGCTAAGCTTGATCTATCCACAAGCTGAGGCTTCTATTGGAGTTGAACGCCAAGTTGTAACGTGTTTTGGGCGTTCAACTCCGGGTCGTGACGTGTTTCTGGCGTTTTACTCCAGACAACAACATGGAACTGGCGTTGAGCGCCAGTTTACATCGTCAATTCCCGAATAAAGTATGGACTATTATATATTGCTGGAAAGCTCTGAATGTCTACTTTCCAACACCGTTGAGAGCGCGCCGTTTGGAGTTCTGTAGCTCTAGAAAATCCATTTCGAGTGCAGGGAGGTCAGATTCCAACAGCATCAGCAATCCTTTGTCAGCCTCCTATCAGAGTTTTGCTCAAGTCCCTCAATTTCAGCCAGAAATTACCTGAAATCACAGAAAAACACACAAACTCATAGTAAAGTCCAGAAATGTGAATTTAACATAAAAACTAATGAAAACATCCCTAAGGTAGCGTTTGTTTTGAGGTACTGAGACAGAGACTGAGAGACTGAGACTCAATATTGTGTTTGTTAGTTCAGAGACTGGTACTAAAATTTCTGTCTCTGTCTCTAAAATTTCAGTATTTCAGTACCTCTAAAAAGTAGGGACACAGGGGACTGAAATTTTTAGAGATGAAGACTGAAACTTTAATAACATTTTATACCTAAAATACTTTCATTTCAATTAATTAATTCCAATTTTACCCTTTGTGAAAATTAAATTCGAGTTTCATTCTTGTTTCAATTCCTTTCTCCCATTTTACACCAAACAGAATACTGAGATTTATTTCAATCCCTGTCTCTTAGTCTCTGTCTCTCAGTCTCAGTCTTTTCCGTCTCTGTCTCTCCACCAAACGCTACCTAAAAGTAGCTTGAACTTACTAAAAACTACCTAAAAACAATGCCAAAAAGCGTATAAATTATCCGCTCATCACAACACCAAACTTAAATTGTTGCTTGTCCCCAAGCAACTGAAAATCAAATAGGATAAAAAGAAGAGAATATACTATAAATTCCAAAATATCAATGAATATTAATTCTAATTAGATGAGCGGGACTTGTAGCTTTTTGCTTCTGAACAGTTTTGGCATCTCACTTTTTCCCTTGAAGTTTAGAATGATTGGCATCTCTAGGAACTTAGAATTTCAGATAGTGTTATTGATTCTCCTATTTAAGTTTGTTGATTCTTGAACACAGCTACTTTTATGAGTCTTGGCCGTGGCCTTAAGCACTTTGTTTTCCAGTATTACCACCGGATACATAAATGCCACATACACATAACTGGGTGAACCTTTTCAGATTGTGACTCAGCTTTGCTAGAGTCCACAGTTAGAGGTGTCCAGAGCTCTTAAGCACACTCTTTTTGCTTTGGATCACGACTTTAACCACTCAGTCGCAAGCTTTTCACTTGGACCTGCATGCCACAAGCACATGGTTAGGGACAGCTTGATTTAGCCGCTTAGGCCTGGATTTTAATTCCTTGGGCCCTTCTATCCACTGATGCTCAAAGCCTTGGATCCTTTTTACCCTTGCCTTTTGGTTTTAAGGGCTATTGGCTTTTTCTGCTTGCTTTTTCTTTTTCTGTCTATTTAATTTTTTTTTGCCACTTTTTTTTTCTTTTTTTTTTCAAGCTTTTGCTTTTTCACTGCTTTTTCTTGCTTCAAGAATCAATTTCATGATTTTTCAGATTATCAATAACATTTCTCTTTGTTCATCATTCTTTCAAGATCCAACAATTTTAACATTCATAAACAACAAGATCAAAAATATGCACTGTTCAAGCATTCATTCAGAAAATAAAAGTATTGTCACCACATCAATATAATTAAACTAAATTCAAGAATAAATTCGAAATTCATGTACTTCTTGTTCTTTTGAATTAAAAACATTTTTCATTTAAGAATGGTGAAGGATTAATGAAATTATTCATAACTTTAAGACATAGTTACTAAACACTAATGATCATGAAGTAGAGACACAAAAAATAAATGAACACAATATAAAAACCGAAAAGCAGAAAGAAATAAGAACAAGGAATGAATCCACCTTAGTGGCGTCTTCTTCTTGAAGGACCAACAATGTCCTTAAGCTCTTCTATGTCCCTTCCTTGACTTTGTTGCTCCTCCCTCATTGCTCTTTGATCTTCTCTTATTTCATGGAGAATGATGGAGTGCTCATGATGTTCCACCCTTAATTGTTCCACATTGTAGCTCAAATCTTCTAAGGAAGTGTTGAGTTGCTCCCAATAGTTGTTGGGAGGAAAGTGCATCCCTTGAGGCATCTCAGGGATTTCTTGATGATGAGCTTCCTCATGCATCTCTTGAGATCCGTGGAGGGTCTCTCTTGCTTGCTCCATCCTCTTCTTGGTGATGGGCTTATCCTCTTCAATGAGGATGTCTCCTTCTATGATAACTCCAGCTGAGTAACATAGATGGCAAATAAGATGAGGAAAAGCTAGCCTTGCCATGGTGGAGGGCTTTTCGGCTATTTTGTAGAATTCATGGGAGATGACTTCATGAACTTCTACTTCCTCTCCAATCATGATGCTATGAATCATGATGGACCGATCCACAGTAACTTCAGATCGGTTGCTAGTGGGGATGATAGAGCATTGAATGAACTCTAACCATCCTCTAGCCACAGTCTTGAGGTCCAGTCTTCTTAGTTGAACCGACTTGCCTTTGGAGTCTCTTTTCCATTGAGCTCCTTCCACACATATGTCCATAAGGACTTGGTCTAACCTTTGATTAAAGTTGACCCTTCTAGTGTAGGGGCATTCATCTCCTTGCATCATGGGCAAGTGGAATGTCAACCTCACATTTTCCGGACTAAAATTTAAGTATTTCCCCCGAACCATTGTGAGATAATTCTTTGGACTCGGGTTCATACTTTAATCATGGTTCCTAGTGATCCATGCATTGGCATAGAATTCTTGAACCATTAAGATTCCGACTTGTTGTATGGGGTTGGTTAGGACTTCCCAACCTCTTCTTCGGATCTCATGTCAGATCTCCGGATACTCATTTTTCTTGAGCTTGAAAGGGACCTCAGGGATCACCTTCTTCTTTGCCACAACATCATAGAAGTGGTCTTGATGGCTTTTGGAGATGAATCTTTCCATCTTCCATGACTCGGAGGTGGAAGCTTTTGTCTTCCCTTTTCCTTTTCTAGAGGATTCTCCGGCCTTAGGTGCCATTGATGGTAATGGAAAAACAAAAAGCTTATGCTTTTACCACACCAAACTTAAAATATTGCTCGCCCTCGAGCAAGAGAAGAAAGAAGAGAAGAAGAAGAAGAAGAAAATATGGAGGAGAGTGAGAGATGGTGTTTCGGCCAAGGTGTAGAAGAGGGGGTTTGTGTTGTGTGAAAATGAAGTAGAATGGAAGGGTATATATAGGGAGGGGAGTGGGTGTAGTTTCGGTCAATTAGGGTGGGTTTGGGTGGGAAAGTTTTTTTTTTTGAATTTTGAAGGTGGGTGGGGTTTATGGGGAAGAGTGGATGGATGTGAGTGGTGAAGGGGGTAATTGGGAAGAGAGATTGAAGTTGTTGGGAAGTGTGTTTATTGGAAAGAGAGAATGAATGTTGAGAAGAGGGGAGAATATGTTAGGTGGGGATCCTGTGGGGTCCACAGATCTTGAGATGATCCTGTGGGGTTCACAGATCCTGAGGTGTCAAGGATTTACATCCCTGCACTAATTAGGCGTGTAAAATGCCTTTGCATACCATTCTGGCGTTTAAACGCCGAGATGATGCACACTCTGGGCGTTCAACACCCATGTGTAGCATGTTTCTGGTGTTGAACGCCAGTTCCATGCTTGTTACTGGCGTTAAGCGCCAGCTTTCCTCAAGGCACATTCCTGGCGTTCAAACGCCAGGATGTTGCTTGTTTCTGGCGTTTAGCGCCAGATTCATGCTCTGTTCTGGCGTTGAACGCCAGCCAGATGCTCCTTACTGGCGTTGAACGCCAGTATGTCCTCCCTCCAGGGTGTGATTTTTCTTCTGCTGTTTTTGATTCTGTTTTTAATTTTATACTTTTTTCGTGACTCCACATGATCATGTACCTAATAAAATACAAAATAACAATAAAACAAAATAAAAATTAGATAAATAAAAATTGGGTTGCCTCCCAACAAGCGCTCTTTTAATGTCATTAGCTTGACAGTGGGCTCTCATGGAGCCACAAAGGTGATCAGGTCAATGTTGTAAAACTCCCAACACCAAACTTAGAGTTTGGATATGGGGTCTTAACACCAAACTTAGTGTTTGGTTGTGGCCTCCCAACACCAAACTTAGAGTTTGACTGTGGGGGCTCTGTTTGACTCTGTACTGAGAGAAGCTCTTCATGCTTACTCTCTTTTGTCATAGAGGGATGGCCATGTGCCTTAAACACAAGGTAGTCCCCATTCAATTGAAGGACTAATTCACCTCTGTTAACATCTATCACAGCTCCTACTGTGGCTAGGAAAGGTCTTCCAAGGATGATGCATTCATCCTCTTCCTTCCTAGTGTCTAAGATTATGAAATCAGCAGGGATGTAAAGGCCTTTAACCTTTACTAACACGTCCTCTACTAATCCATAAGCTTGTCTGCCAATTGTAATGAGAACAAGGCAGGTTGTACCTCAATGATCCCCAGCTTCTCCATTACAGAGAGTGGCATAAGATTTATCCCTGACCCTAGATCACATAGAGCTTTTTCAAAGGTCATGGTGCCTATGGTACAAGGTATTAAGAACTTGTCAGGATCTTGTCTCTTTTGAGGTAAAATTTGCTGAATCCAGGTATCTAGTTCACTAATGAGCAAGGGAGGTTCACTTTCCCAAGTCTCATTACCAAACAACTTGGCATTCAGCTTCATGATAGCTCCTAAATATTGAGCAACTTGCTCTCCAATCACATCTTCATCCTCTTCAGAGGAAGAATAGTCTTCAGAGCTCATGAATGGCAGAAGGAGATTTAATGGAATCTCTATGGTCTCTATATGAGCCTCAGATTCCTTTGGATCCTTAATAGGAAACTCCTTCTTGCTTGAGAGACGTCCCAGGAGGTCCTCCTCACTAGGATTTTCGTCCTTCTCCTCCCTTGTGCATTCGGCCATATTGATCACATCAATGGCCTTGCACTCTCCTTTTGGATTCTCTTCTATATTGCTTGGGAGAATGCTGGGAGGAGTTTCAATGACTTTCTTACTCAGCTGGCCCACTTGTGCCTCCAAATTTTTGAAGGAGGATCTTGTTTCACTCATGAAACTGAAAGAGGCTTTTGACAGATCAGAGACTAAGTTTGCTAAATTAGAGGGGCTCTGTTCAGAATTTTCTGTCTGTTACTGAGAAGATGATGGAAAAGGCTTGTTATTACTGAGCCTATTTCTTCCACCATTATTAAAGCCTTGTTGAGGCTTTTGTTGATCCTTCCATGAGAAATTTGGATGATTTCTCCATGATGAGTTATAGGTGTTTCCATAAGGTTCACCCATGTAATTTACCTCTGCTATTGTAGGGTTCTCAGGATCATAAGCTTCTTCAGAAGCTGCCTCTTTAGTACTGTTGGATGCATTTTGCCATCCATTCAGACTTTGAGAAATTATGTTAACTTGCTGAGTCAACACTTTGTTCTGAGCCAATATGGCATTCAGAGCATCAATTTCAAGAACTCCCTTCCTCTGAGGCGTCCCATTATTCACGGAATTCCTCTCAGAAGTGTACATGAATTGGTTATTTGCTACCATGTCAATAAGTTCTTGAGCTTCTATAGGTGTTTTCTTTAGGTGAATGGATCCACCTGCAGAATGGTCTGGTGACATTTTCGAAAACTCAGATAGACCATAATAGAATATATCTAATGTGGTCGATTCTGAAAACATGTCAGATGGACACCTTTTGGTCAGCTACTTGTATCTTTCCCAAGCTTCATAGAGGGATTCACCATCCTTTTGCTTGAAGGTCTGAACATCCACTCTAAGCTTGCTCAGCTTTTGAGGAGGAAAGAATTTATCCAAGAAAGCCGTGACCAGCTTATCCCAAGAGTCCAGGCTATCTTTAGGTTGTGAGTCCAACCATGTTCTAGCTCTGTCTCTTACAGCAAAAGGGAAAAGCATGAGCCTGTAGACTTCAGGATCTACTCCATTTTTCTTAACAGTCTCACAAATTTGCAAGAACTCAGTTAAAAACTGGTAAGGATCTTCAGATGGAAGTCCATAAAACTTGCAGTTCTGTTGCATTAAAGCAACTAGTTGAGGTTTAAGCTCAAAATTGTTGGCTCCAATGGCAGGAATGGAGATGCTTATTCCATCAAATTTGGACGTTGGTTTTGTGAAGTCACCAAGCATTTTCCTTGCATTATTGTTGTTGGGTTCAGCTGCTATCTCCTTCTCTTGTTCAAAAATTTCTGAAAGGTTATTTCTGGATTGTTGTAGTTTAGCTTCTCTTAGTTTCCTCTTTAGAGTCCTTTCAGGTTCTGGATCAATTTCAACAAGAGTGCCTTTTTCCTTGTTCCTGCTCATATGAAAGAGAAGAAAACAAGAAAAGAAGAGGAATCCTCTATGTCACAGTATAGAGATTCCTTTATGTTAGTAAAAGAAGAGGAGAATAGAAGAAGGAAGAGTGAAGAATCCAAACACAGTGGGAGGAGTGAGTTTGGATTTTTGGATGAAGAAAGGTGAAGAGAAGTGTTAGTAAATAAATAATTAAATAGAATAAGAAAAGAGAGGGAGAATTCAAAAATTAATTTTTTGAAAAGGAGTTAGTAATTTTGAAAATTAAAGATAAGATATGATTAAAAATAAAATTTAAAACAATTAAAAAGAATTTTTGAAAAAGGGATGAGATATTTTCGAAAATTAGAGAGGGAAAGTTAGTTAGGTGGTTTTGAAAAAGATAAGAAACAAACAAAAAGTCAAATAGTTAGTTGAAAAAGATATTAAAATCAAATTTGAAAAGATTAGAAGATAAGAAGTTAGATAAGATATTTTGAAATCAAATTTTGAAAAAGATAAAATTTTTGAAAAAGATATGATAAAGGATAAGATAAAAAGATATGATAAAAAGATTTAATTTTTAAAATTAAAATTAATTACTTAACTAACAAGAAACTAAAAGATAGGATTCTAGAATTTTAAAGATTGAACATTTCTTAACAAGAAAGTAACAAACTCCAAATTTTTGAATCAATCACATTAATTGTTAGTGTAATTTCGAAAATTTGATATAAAGATAAGAAAAAGATTTTGAAAATAATTTGAAAAAGAATTTAAAAATATAAGATTTTTAAAATTGAAATTTTGACTTGACTTGTAAGAAACAACTAATTTTAAAAATTTTTGACTAAGTCAACCCAAAATTTCGAAAATTTGGAGAGAAAAAAGGAAAAGATATTTTTTATTTTTGAATTTTTTTCTTTATGATGAGAGAAAAACACAATTATAACCCAAAACTTAAAAATTTTGGATCAAAACACATGATGCATGCAAGAACACTATGAATGTCAAGATGAACACCAAGAACACTTTGAAGATCATGATGAACATCAAGATCATATTTTTTAAAAAATTTTTGATGCAAAGAAAATATGCAAGACACCAAACTTAGAAATCTTTAATGCATGGACTCTAACAAGCAAAAAATGCATATGAAAAACAAGAAAATACACAAAACAAGAAAACATCAAGATCAAACAAGAGGACTTACCAAGAACAACTTGAAGATCATGAAGGACACTATGAATGCATGAATTTTTCGAAAAATGCAAGAAAAAAATTTTCAAAGCATGCAATTGACACCAAACTTAATAATTGACTCAAGACTCAAACAAGAAACATAAAATATTTTTGATTTTTATGATTTTATTAAATTTTTTTTTTCGAAAAAATATTATTTAGAAAAACGAAAATAAATAAATAAAAAATTTTGAAAAATTTTGAAAAGAAAATTACCTAATCTGAGCAACAAGATGAACCGTCAGTTGTCCAAACTCAAACAATCCCCGGCAATGGCGCCAAAAACTTGGTGTTGTTGCCGGATCAGAAAAACTTGGTGCTGTAGTTGCACGTAATTGTAATTCAAACAATCCTCGGCAACGGCGCCAAAAACATAGTGGACGAAATTGTGATTCATCAATATTGTATTCTTTGTTATTGTATGGAATAATTATAATGGCTCTTTACTATGTGTGGACACAACTCCATTCAACTTAACCAGCAAGTGTACTGGGTCATCCAAGTAATACCTTACGTGAGTAAGGGTCGATTCCACAGAGATTGTTGGTATGAAGCAAGCTATAGTCATCTTGTAAATCCCAGTCAGGCGGTTTCAAATGTAATTGGATTAGATATTTAAAAGATAAATAAAATAAAGTGATAGAAATACTTATGTAAATTAATAGTGGGAATTTCAGATAAGCGTATGGAAATACTGTGCCCTTTCTTTTTCTACTTTCCTACTTCTTCCTTCAATCCATCTTACTCCTTTCCATGGCAAGCTGTATGTAGGGCATCACCGTTGTCAATGGCTACATCCCATCCTCTCAGCGAAAAAGGTCCAAATGCTCTGTCACAGCACGGCTAATCATCTGTCGGTTCTCAATCAGGTTGGAATAGAATCCCTTGATTTTTTTGCGTCTGTCACTAACGCCCAGCCTTCAGAAGTTTGAAGCTCGTCACAGTCATTCAATCCCGGAATCCTACTCGGAATACCACAGACAAGGTTAGACCTTCCGGATTCTCATGAATGCCGCCATCAATTCTAGCTTATACCACGAAGATTCTAATTAAGGAATCCAAGAGATTGTGCCCGGTCTAAGGTAGAACGGAAGTGGTTGTCAGTCACGCGCGTTCATAGGTGAGAATGATGATGAGTGTCACGGATCATCACATTCATCAAGTTGAAGTGCAACGAATATCTTAGAACAGGAATAAATGAAATTTATAGGAAAAGAGTAGTAATTGCATTAAAGTTTGAGGTACAGCAGAGCTACACACCCTTAATCTATGGTGTGTAGAAACTCCACCGTTGAAAATACATAAGTGAAAGGTTCAGGCATGGCCAAATGGCCAGCCTCCCAAAGATATGATCAAAGGACTAGGCATCCAAAAATATCTAATACACTAGTGAAAAGTTCTATTTATAATAAATTAGCTACTAGGGTTTATAGAAGTAAGTAATTGATGCATAAATCCACTTCCGGGGCCCACTTGGTGTATGTTTGGGCTGAGCTTGATCTATCCACGACCTGAGGCTTCTATTGGAGTTGAACGCCAAGTTGTAACGTGTTTTGGGCATTCAACTCCGTGTCGTGACGTGTTTCTGGCGTTTTACTCCAGACAGCAACATGGAACTGGCGTTGAGCGCCAGTTTACATCATCAATTCCCGAATAAAGTATGAACTATTATATATTTCTGGAAAGATCTGGATGTCTACTTTCCAAAGCCATTGAGAGCGCGCCATTTGGAGTTTTGTAGCTCTAGAAAATCCATTTCGAATGCAGGGAGGTCAGATTCCAATAGCATCAGCAGTCCTTTGTCAGCCTCCTATCAGAGTTTTGCTCAAGTCCCTCGATTTCAGCCAGAAATTACCTGAAATCACAGAAAAACACACAAACTCATAGTAAAGTCTAGAAATGTGAATTTAACATAAAAACTAATGAAAACATCCCTAAAAGTAGCTTGAACTTACTAAAAACTACCTAAAAATAATGCCAAAAAGCGTATAAATTATCCGCTCATCAAATATCTTGGATATTTTAGCTTGATTTGCACCTTAGTTTACTAGTTATATATTAAGTGGATTAATTAGTATAGTTTACCCTTTTTAGCATATGATAGTTGATTTGATTGAAAAATAAAAAAGAGTAAGCTAGAAACCATAGTATAGTAAAACAATCCACACACCTTATGTATATAGCATTACATGTTAGTTAGTTAACAACTTTTCTTCAAGGAGAAACACTAAAACTTTAAAGCCATCCAATAAATTTTACATTGAGTTGAATGGAAACTCTTGAATTTCTACTTGCATGACATACATAATTGATATGGTTTATGAGTTTGAGAACACACAGCCTGTGAGTTTGGAGCTTAATTGTATGGTTGCATTCAAACCATAAATTTTATTCCTGTGTGTTTTGCCCTTCTTTTTTATTCTAATGTTCTTTACTTTACTTTAATCTACATGTTCAATATAGAATATAGATACATACTAAGAAAGTGATTGAGGCCATCATTTGAATTTTTCCTCACTTATCACAAATAAAGCCTACCTTTTATGCCATCCTTGTTAGCCCCCTTGAGCCTTTTAATCCCCTTCTATTTTATAACCACATTACTAGCCTTAAGCAGAAAAACAAAATAAAAATTCCAAGTTGAATCCTTGGTTAGCTTAAGATAGATATTGTGTAACATTTAAGTGTGGGAAATTTTATGGGAACATAGGATGACAGAAAAGAGTAGGAATTTAAATCGAATAAATTATTTAAAAATTTTGGGAAGCATGCTCATGTGAAATTAGAAAAATTAAATTACCTTGTGCATAAAAAAAAATTCCCCAAACACAAAATAAGAGGAATCAATGCACATGGGACAAAGTTAAATTTAATGCATGAGTTTGCAATACAAAGTGGAAAAATTTGGGCAAATAGGTTAAGAAACTTTGATTTGTATAAAGTATGTATATGTTAGGTGAGATCTTCGACTAATCAAGGATTCACTTATTAGCTCACTTAGCCTTATACATATGCCCTTACCTCTACCTTGGCCCCATTATAACCCTGAAAAGACCTCATGATTTTTGTATGTCTATATTCTATAATTATTGATTGGTTAGATGAAGAACAAAGTTATAGAAAGTAAGGATAAAAAGAAGAATAAAGTGATTAACCCAACAAACACTGAGTGACTAGAGAGTAAATACAAAATCCAGTGAGGGTTCAATAGTTCATCACCATATATCTCTACCTCTATTGTTAATTGTCTTGTAAGTTTAAAAAAAAAATATTTTTACCCGTCTCAATTGTAAAAATGCTTTAACATTATCTAAGGTTAGCTATGGATATATAATTCCTTGAAGATATGAATTAATTTGACTACATGTATACTTTATATATAGGTGAATAATAACTAGATTTGCATGACTCATTTAGGTAGTTGCATTTAGAGTAGATTGCATTGCATATGATTCCACCTTTTCACCTTCACTCTTTTATCTTGGATTTAGCATGAGGACATGCTATTGTTTAAGTGTGGGGAGGTTGATAAACCCATATTTTATGATATATATTGTACTTAAATTAAATTATTTATCAACTCTTCACCTACTTATTCATATGAATTTGCATGGTTTTACAATTCCTTCCTCAGAATATAATGTGTGAGAAAACATGTTTCCTATGCTTCAAAATTATCAATTTTAATTATCCTTTATTACCATTCGATGCTGTGATTTGTGTGTTGAGTACTTTCAGGTTTTATAGGGCAGGAATGACTTATAGGATGGAAAGGAAACATACAAAATGGAATGAAAGCACAAATTGGAGTCCTTGGAGAAACCGGCAGTGACGCGTCCGCATGGACGACGCGAACGCGTGGTTCGCGCAAAAGGGAATCGACGCGAGCGCATGGATGCGGAGAACGCGTGACTTACGAATTACAACTAACGCGGGCGCATGATTGACGCGACCTCGTGGAAGAGCAACACTCCAAAGGACGCGACCGCGTGTCCCACGCAGACGCGTGATGTGCGCGATATGCAGAATTTGCAGATCTCATTTTCCAGCAAATTTTGGGCCCCTTTTGGCCCATATCCAAGCCCAGAAAACACAGATTGAAGGATTATAAATGGAGAAATTCATCCATTCATGAAAAAGAGGGAGATTAGATAGAGAATACTATATTCATACATAGTTTTAGGATCTAGATGTAGTTTTTAGAGAGAGAGGCTCTCTCCTCTCTCTTAGAATTTAGGATTAGAATTTTTAGAAATTAGGAATATTACTTCTTCATCTAAGGTTCAATGCCCTTCTATTTATTTTTCCTTTTATTTATTTAATGACCATTCATGTTATGATTTTCTTATTTAAATATAAATTGAGGTATTTCAGACTCATGATTGCTTTTTCTTATTTATAATTTAGATTGTTTACTATTGGCTTTGGTTGATTGATTGGTAACTCTTGAGTTATCAAACTCATTGTGATTGATAATTATCATCCTTGCTGATTAATTTAGATTCCTATAACTCTAGTCTTTCCTTAAGGAGTTGACTAGAACTTTAGGTGTTAAATTAATTTGTCCACTTAACTGACCTTCATAGTTAGAGGTTGACTTAGTGGTAGCAGAATTATAATTCTCATCATCATTGATAAGGATAACTAGGATAGAACTTCCAGTTTTCATACCTTGCCAAGAGATTTCTTCGTTATTACTTTATTAATTTTTGTAAACCATTTCTCTTGCTCAAAACCCTTTTCAAAACCCAAAACACTGTTTTTTCATAACCAATAATAAATCATACTTCCCTGCAATTCCTTGAGAAGACGACCCGAGGTTTGAATACTTCGGTTAATTATTTTTATTGGGTTTGTTACTTGTGACAACCAAAACATTTGTAAAAAAAGGACTCTTGTTGGTTTAGAAGCTATACTTGCAATGGAAATTTATTTTGAATTCTAGACCACGCAAAAGTTCTCTCTTCATCCCTCCTCCTGCGAATCCTCCATTTATCATAAGGACATGTCTCTCAGGAGTGTGAGGCGGTCGTTCGACTCATCCGACTTCTTCGTCTCTCCTTCTTTTTCTTGGTTCATATGCTTTGTTGGCTAAGTACCGGTCTAGTTGCCCTTCTCTTGCTAGTTTCTCTATAACGTTCTTTAGGTCGAAGCACTCGTTAGTAGGATGTTCGTAAATTCGATGGTACTCGCAGTACTCTGTCCAACTTCCTCCTCTTTTTTTGCTTTTGATTGGACGAGATGGAAGAATCTTCTCAATGTTGCATATTTCTCGGTAAACATCCACAAGGGACACCGGAGAGATGTATAATTGTGGTATTTTCTAGGTTTCTCACTGGGTTGTTCTTCTTTTTTCTTGGACTCTTTATCCTTGTCCCTAGATGGGTAGGAGAATCCATGTTTTGAGGTCTCTCCTAGTCGTGAGTTCTCCTCCATGTTTATGTATTTCTCTGCCCGTTCCTGTACCTCATTTAAAGATGTGGGATGCTTTTTTGATATGGAGTGGCTAAAAGGTCCTTCTTGCAGGCCATTGATGAGACCCATGATGGCTGCTTCTGTTGGCAAACTTTGTATGTCCAGACACGCTTTGTTGAATCTTTCCATATAGCTACGAAGACTCTCCCGATCTCCCTGCTTGATCCCTAATAGGCTTGGTGTAACAGCCCAGATCATAGATCACTCGCTAGCACGATATTGTCCGCTTTGGCACACAAGGCCTCACGGTTTTACCTTTGATGATAGGGATGATAGCCGAAGCCCCCCACACTCACTCGTCAAAACGCGTCATACTAGGGAGAGGTATCCACACCCTTATAAGGCATGCTTCGTTTCCCTCCCCAACCGATGTGGGACCTTACAATCCACCCCCCTAAGGGAGCCCAGCGCCCTCGCTGGCACATCAATCCGGGCTCCGGCTCTGATACCATCTGTAATAGCGCAGACCACTCGCTAGCACGATATTATCCGCTTTGTAACCATCAAAGATCGCAGCCGTAATCAATTCCAACTATTTGGGGATCATTACTTGCAGTAACCCGCTTAACCCTTCTAGTATTCAAACTTAAGATGTTATAGTAAACTTTTATAGCTCCTATTCGTAGCTATCCTGTGTTATTGCTTTCGCAAGTTCCTGCTGCTTTATTCTGATCTCTCATCTAGTACTAGCTCTACCACTTACTTCCTCAAGTACTCAACCACAACTTAGCATGATTGGCATTCACTAGATTTCTATCTATGATAGCCAAAACCACATACCAACTTAATCGTACTTTTAACACGTTATTATCGATCTTTCGCTTATCTATTCCCAAACTGTCGGATCTAACGGTATCACCCGTTGTTGTAGTGAACACACGACCTTGTTGTTGGCCCTTGGTAGTATTCCGGTTGACCTTCTTAAGACGTTTCCAGGACACATGTCCAACTCCTCTACAACCATGGCAAAGTCACAATCCAGCTCGACATTCCTGGATGATGGCTTTCACATCGCCCACAAGTCATTCCACTCTGAGGTTGCTTTCCATTAAAGGCCTACCTAATCATTTATGCTCACCAAACCTTCTATTAAGATAACTTAGGGTTATCTAGAACAGATCGTAATTTTTCATTTGACCATGTATTATGAGTAAATACCAGCCTTCAACATTGTCTAAAGTGGAAAAGAATTAAGTTATCAGTTTTCTTATTACCTCAGGTACGAGAATCGGACCTAGCAGTTTCCCGGTCCTTCCGGTGTGGGCAATCTCTGACCAAATGTCCTAGCTTTCCGCAATTGTAACACAAACCCAAACCATAACGACACGACCTATTTGGGTGATGACCTCCGCATCTCTGATAGCTCAAAACATCCGAAGCAGCCACTATCTGTTTTCCCTACCTTTTCCTTGGGAATTCTTATTCGTCGCAAGGTCATTTCGCCCTTGGGGAAAACGTTGTAGGTATCCTCTTGTAGCCAAACCAATTGAGCCTCTTCTATGGAAGTCTCCACCAACCCTTAGCTCCAAGCCTCACCAAAGCTCCAGAAGCAACACCAACCTCCCAATTGTGCATCAAAATCACCAAATACACTAACATAACCAATTTCACATACATACATCAACCTATGGCTCATAAAAATGATAAATCACAAGGGTTTGAGTACTTCTTACCTCAGCCCATATGAAGTAGGGATAGAACCCGCTTAGAATCCATGTTGGAGTATCCCTAAACACCCAAAATCACAAGATTTCAACACTAACAAGCTAAAAACTTGTAACAGTGGAGAATTTCGAAACCTGGGCAGAGATGAATGGAATACTCACCACAAAACTTAGATATAATTGTAGAGGATGAGAAGAGCGATGCGTGGCCGCAAACGGCTCGTCAATCGGAGCTTCGTAGCTCAAGTTATGGTGGTTTGAAGATCAAAGAGAGTTAGGTTTTCTCTCTTCTCTTCTCTCTTCTCAATTCAGCGCCCTCTTCTTATTTTTAGGGTAAAATGAGCTGAAATGCTCATAACTAATGTTTATATATGTTGGGTCTTAGGCCCACTTAGGCCCAGTTCACTTATTTTTGTCCATTAGCCCAATTTTGGGCCAAAACCCTTTAAGATTAGCACTCTAAATCGCACTTTAAATATTTCTACATCCCCTAATTATAATTCCTCATTTCTTAATCTAATTTACTCATAATCAATTTTCTCAACTGCAGTACCAGACAGATCTTAGTCGGTACTGCCGGTCAAAATTCCACTGCGCGCTTTTACGCAGAAAACTATGTTTTCCGACACGGAAAAATTCACTGAATCCAAATATCATATTTAAATTATCAAATTCCAATTTCCAAATCTTCCAACCATATTTGCTCCTATTTAACTTATTATTTAATTAATTTCGGTTAGATCAGGTATTACATTCTACTCCCCTAACAGAAATTTTTGCCCTCGAAAATTCCATCCATCACTGCGAGTACGCGAGCGTAGTCTGCCTTTATATCCAATGCATAACAATTCCAAGGTCCTTTTACTCTGCGTGCTTCCGTTGCCGCGCTCTGATTTCTCTATCTCCGAGGGTCACAGTCATTCGTTCAACACCGACCAACAGCTTCGTTCCTTATTTTTATCGTCTCATCAACTCACACCCTATTAAATCTCAAATCATATTAATCATACCACCATCCCACATCACTATAATCAATCAAAGATCATCACTACACCTTAATCATACTCCATCACTATCCTCTCTATCTGCCAAGCCAATTCCTCTAATCAGAGTTCAACTCCAAGCATAACCTCCAAACTTACTTTCTTATTCTCAAACCCTCGAATTTCTACATGACTTGTTGTTATAAAGTCTCTGACTCATCAATCAAAAACCCCTTTCATTTCTAGAAATCAAATGAGTTTGGAATAACAAGCTAACAAAATCATAAGAATCCAGCATCCTTTAATAATCTATAAAAGCATTTGAAACACATCTCTTTTGTTAAGGTTATTCAAATCAAAGATCATTCTCGAAACTATAAGCAACGCTCTTTCAAATTCTTGGAAAATTTTGACAGCACCTCTCCTAAAAACTGGAGTTTACCACCCCCCTCAGGAAGCCCAACGCCCTAGTTGGCACATCGATCCGGGTTCTGGCTCTGATACCATCTGTAACAGCCCAGACCACCCGTTAGCATGATATTGTCTGCTTTGGCACACAAGGCCTCACGGTTTTGTCTTTGACGATAGGGATGATAGCCAAAGCCCCCACACTCACTCGTCAAAACGCGTTATGCTAGGGAGAGGTATCCACATCCTTATAAGGCATGCTTCGTTCTCCTCCCCAACCGATGTAGGACCTTACAATCCACCCCCCCTAAGGGAGCCCAGCACCCTCGCTGGCACATCGATCCACGCTCCGGCTTTGATACCAT
Source organism: Arachis stenosperma (assembly GCF_014773155.1). Taxonomy (NCBI): domain Eukaryota; kingdom Viridiplantae; phylum Streptophyta; class Magnoliopsida; order Fabales; family Fabaceae; genus Arachis; species Arachis stenosperma. Next base: position 89,569,477 of record NC_080381.1, on the reverse strand, counting down.
TTGTAACAACCCAGACCACCCGCTAGCACGATATTGTCCGCTTTGACACACAAGGCTTCACGGTTTTGCCTTTGATGATAGGGATGCTTGCCGAAGCCCCCCACACTCACTTGTCAAAACGCGTCATGCTAGGGAGAGCTATCCACATCCTTATAAGGCATGCTTCGTTCTCCTCCCCAACCGATGTGGGCCTTACAATCCACCCCCCTAAGGGAGCCTAGCGCCCTCGCTGGCACATCGATCCGGGTTCTGACTCTGATACCATCTGTAACAACCCAGACCACCCGCTAGCACGATATTGTCCGCTGTGGCACACAAGGCCTCACGATTTTGCCTTTGATGATAGGGATGATAGCCAAAGCCCCCCCACATTCCCCTCCCCAACCGATGTGGGACCTTACATATATGATAATGGCATCGGTTATTAATAACCAATTTATATTTCTCTAAATAAATTTATTTTAGAAAATAACTTTATTATAATTATATTACAATATTACAATTAATATTTAATGAATGATGCATAATTATACTAATTTAAGAAAATATCTTTATTATTTATCTATTCTATCTAATCTATTCTATTATATAAGGTTTTTGCACTTAATGATGGAATTGATGAGGCATGCTCTGGAGGTGTTTCCTGATTTATTTCATTTAATTCGTTAAAGCAAATCAATTATAATTAATTATTATATCAATGAATTAATTTGATTAGACATTCAAATCTCACCATTTATTATAATTTATATGATTTGATTGGAGTAAATATCAAATTATTTAATAAATAATAAATATGATAACGAAATATATGAATTAATTTTATTAGTTTATTTTTCTCAATACTATTTATTTATAGAAGATTAAATATTTTTTTACTGATTCGCTCTCTTTTCTCTCTCTCCCTCCCTCCCTCCCTCCATCCCCCCCTCTCTCTCTCTCTCCCTCTCTCGTGTTTAGTGTACAATTTTTATAATTTATTTAATTTTTGTTTCTTTTATCTTTATTTATACATTTTTTTATACTTTTTTAAAATGTTTGTTTATTCTAATTACTTATTGTTAGGCGCATACTTTTTTTCCTTTAGCTTATGATTAACAAAAAAGATGTGTCATCTTTATGTTGTTTTTTAATAATCTTACTATAATTTTGTTTTGTAATATTCTATTTTGTCATGTGTACTTCAATTCATATACATACATACATATATATATATATATATATATATATATATATATATATATATATATATATATATGTGTGTGTGTGTGTGTGTGTGTGTGTGTGTGTGTGTGTGATTCACAATTAATATATACATTGTTCGAGTATGTGGTTTATATGTTAATGTTTTTATTGATTCTCTTTATTATTTTTTTTGTGTGTCTCTTTGTTGTTTTTTATTTTAATTATATTTGTTGATTTCTCTGTATTGATGCTCTTTTTATTTGAAATATTGTGACAATTTAGAGTGTATGTTGTGGCCCATGTGATATTCGTTAATTTAGTGTATCTTTTTAGATGGTTTATGTTATAATGTGTTTCAGGAGTTGACTTAAAATTATAATATGATATATAAATTTATAATATGATTTATAGTATGCTAAAATATTAGGACGTTATCATATAGATATATTTTTATTTATCCATTAGATTCAACTATATAGGATCTTGAAAATTATGCAATTATGTAATTAGTTGTTTTTTCATATAATTATTGTATTGTTCATTTACATTAGTGAGACAATTTCATTATTAATATTTATAAATTTGCAATTATTTGTATAATTGATTGAATCATCTTATTTGTTTAAATTTAATTCTATTGAATTAATTATTCAAGGTGCCATCACTATTTCTATTTTTAAAGAATTTTTTTAATATTATTTAACGATTCTAATAACATAATAACAATTAAAAAAGACAGAACAAAACATTTTTTAATGTGAAAATAGCGCAAAAAGAATAAATTTATTTAATAATTTTTTCAGGATATATATGTTTTTTTTATAGATAATTATTGAAAGGCATAAAACATTATTAAATTCTAACAATAATTATTAAGAATAAATGATTATTATAATTAAAAATAATGTCAATTTAAATTATATACAAATAAACCATGCCAAACATAACAACTTAAAAGGGTTATTTTTAAAAGAATATAATTTATAATATTTAATATTTTACTATTTATTAAAAAAAGCATAATTTCTTAACGATATTTATTTTTTAAATTCACTTTGTATGTAATTTTATTCTTTGTTTTTTGACAAAATTTTACTCATGATGTAATTCTTCTAATGGTGTAAATGCGGAAAATTATATTTTTACTTTTTGATATAATCGATATATTATTAATAATGAATAGTAATTAACCCCTCATATTTTTAATCAAAGCATTTTGACGATAGTTTCTATTTATAGATATTAATAGATGATTGTTTCTTTAAAAATAAAATGCATTATGATTTTAGGTTATTTCATAATTAACAATAATACTTGATTATTTTTTAAAAATAAATTACATTATGATTTTAGGTTATTTCACAATAATAATTAATGTTCATAATATTGAATTACTCTAAATTTTTTATTTTCGATCGTTAGTAGTTCATCCCAAATTAAAAAATTATGTTGAATTGTTGAATAGTTCAAATATAATCACCAGAGTTAATTTAGTTTATTTGTTTATTGATATAATTGATAGAAAGCATAAATGATAAATAAGATAAGCAAATAATTAAAAAAATAGAATGTTCTTAAAATAGATAACAAAATAAGTTATAGGGTATTATTTTATTTAAATTATTAATAATTAAAAGAATAAAAGGTCAGTAATTATTTTTAAAATAGACATTAAATTTAGTTTTATAGTACTAATTTATTTGAGTTGTTAATAAAATTTTTATAATTTTTAGATTTATATCTACTCAATTTATGTATTTTATTTTATTCTACTTTAACAAAAAATTGAGACGTGCATTTTTAATTATTTATTTAAAAAGTATAGCGAAATGAGTTATATCAATTAAAATTAATTATTGATAATTCATATCAATTAAATGATTGTATTAATTTTTAAGATGAATAATGTATAATAAATGTTGTAAAATTAATTATAATAAATTAATAATTAATAAATAAAAAACTAAAAGGGACTTTTTTATTGCTTTTTAATGGCTACACGTTTTTATAATTTCAGTTTCTCTTTATCTCTTCCTTTCACATTTATTTCTTTTAATTTATTGAATTAAATCAATTATACTAATTATTTGTATTAACTAATTAAGTACTTTTTAATGGGTTATTATAACTGTGTCTTTAGACCATAGGTTAAAAATATTATAAAAACTATTTTATAAAAGTTGTTGAAAAATAAATATTTTTAAAATATGTCCTTAAGACACAAATTAACTAAATTATTTTTTAATTTAATGTGTTTAATTCATTTAATCGTATTAATCATAACTGTTCAATTATATAATTTGATTTGATTAGGATAAATATTTCATCATTTAATACTTTATTTGATTCATTAAATTACATTAATCATAACTTCAAATATTTAATTTAATTACAGTAAATATCAAATTATTTTAAATTTTGTTTGATTCATTAAACCAAATTAATTATAACTAATTTATTATTTAATTTGATTGAGATAAATATTAAATTATTTAATAAATAATATATAAAACAATGAAATAAATGAACTCAATTAATTCAATTTATTATCTTATTATTTTATATATCCCTTTTCTCCCTCTCTATTTTGTACTTCAGGTAAAATATTTGTAATTTTTTATTTTTTTTATCTTAATTTTGCTAATATTTTTCTATGGTTTTGTTTTATATTAATTTTTTTTATTTATTTTGATTAATAATTCTTAAGGGTATTATTATTGTAGAACCTATGCACAATTACTCAAGAGGGGGGGTGAATTGAGTATTGCAACAACAATGAATCTTTTTGCGAAAGTTAAAGACAATATACAAAAGTGTTATTGTACTAGTATTTTTCCAAGAGCTTAACTCAATTGCTAAGCATTTATAAGGAGCTTTTACTTTCCAATAGACACTAACTCAAATAAATTGATCAAGCTTTTCACCAATCAGACTTAAGCTACTCCTTAAGTACTTACGAAGCTACTTTTCGATCACAATTTATTTGCTCAAAGGTAAAAGACAATAATATTGAAGAGATGAGTTTGGAGAGATGCAAACGCTATTTAGAGTGGTTCGGCACAATCCTTGTCCTACGTCCACTTTCTTTCTCAATCGCAATTGAGAAATTCCACTATTGCCAAGCTTCAAGGTGCTCGCGCAAAACCTTTTACAATCCGAGTCCTTAGTTTCTAACACCTCACGGTATATGATCACCACTCGTATACTAACCCACTCCACTTAGAGATACCTTCTCTAAGATTTGCCTTGAGTACTTAGTATACCTCTTTGGTATCCTCACCGACTATAGTGTTTATAACTCTTGACTCAACCTTGGATATCACACTCCAATTTACAAAGTGTACAAGAAAACAATTCTCAAGGAATTGTTGAGATGAAATGAGTACTCTCTAGAAGAGTGTATGATTACAAGTTTAGCACTATTGAACCAATTGATATTGCTCTCTCAAATTGTGTATTATAACACCTTAAAAAATGTGTAGAACGAAAGAATATGAACAATATAGTTTGCAAAAAATCAAGTCTCTGAAATAAGGCTTCAATCCATCTATTTATAGACTCCCCAAACCTTAGAAACGTTGGGGAGTTAATGGGATGGAGCCTTTTTGTCAAAACTAGCCGTTTTTTATGTTTTTGAATTATTTGCATCGATGCATAACACTTTGCATCGATGTAAATGTGTCTTTGAAGCTGAAATTTGAATTTTCAGCTAGGTTGCATCGATGCAAACATCTTTGCATCGATTCAACAAGTCGTCGCATGCTTTGCATCGATGCAAGATGTGTGCATCGATGCAAACCTTAAAGAATGGCTTAAAATCACTTTAAAATACTTAGGATTGATCTCAAACTTGTTGGAGTCAATTCCTATGCTTTTGTACCTTTGAAAAACAAGTTTTAAACCATTTGGCTAGCATCGAATTGCAAGATGTGCATCAAAACATTTTGTGAGTGTGTGTTGAGAGATTTAGCAATTGGTTCTTAACAAGAAGTTACCTAAGTCCTAAGACACTATACTTGTCTTCAAATGTTGTGGACTTGAGTTTCTTGTTGTTGTTGTGTTGCTTTCAACTCTTCATTCCTCAATGTTGAATGTTGGTTGATCTTTCAACATGCTTGTTCATTCAAGTTGTTTGTTGGTTTGTCTTTCATGTCGTTTGTTGGTTTGTCATTCATCAAAACCTACGAATACAAACTTCGCATACAAGCAACATGATTTACAATTTCCCCCTTTTTGATAATGACAAACCAATTTTGAGGATATGCATTTATAAATGATTTTGAAAGCAACAATAATGCACTTTGTTTTATAGAAAGCTTTGGAGAAGACTTCACAAAAAAATTTTGCAGGAGTTCCCCCTAAATATGTGCATTTGTTCCTTTAAAGGGCGTTTATCAAAGAAAACGATTTAGATATCAAAGTTTTTGCTTAGCGGAAGTCTTTTTGAAATCATTGTTTTGCAAACTTATTTCTTCTTTTCAAATCCTCAAACTTCTTCTTTTTTTTTTTTTAAAGTTCAAAACTTCAAATATCCTCAAACTTTTCTTCCCCCTTTTGACATTATCAAAAAGAAGTGAGTTTGAAATGTGTCATAGAAGCATGCATAAAACAATGAATTTTTTTTTAAGTTCAATTTCTCTATTAATCTCAAGGATAAGATATTCCCCCTTTCAAAAAGAATTTGATTTCTTTTTATATATAATAAGCATGCATAATTCCCCCTAAAGAAATGAAATATATCAAGGCATGCACATTAACTTAAAATAGGGGTACCAAGCCTATTTTGAGTTATTTATGAAGGAAATATCAAAGTATTTAAACCATAATAGAAATCCTTAGCTTACTAGGAGTTAGTTTAACAATTCATATAATCAAATGAGCATAAAGCAATAAAAAGTGACTTGATGAAGAGGAGACAATCAATCTTGGTCTTCATCATCATCAGTATCCTCTTCATATGGTAGGTGGATGCCGAAATGCTCATATAAGTCATCAATACGACGATCCAAGCGACCCGTGCGATGATCTACACGAGACACACGACGATTAAGTGCTTCAAGTTGCCTACCATGCTCTACTTCAATCCTTTGGATGTTTTGGTTGATGGATTGTAATTCTCTCATTACATCAACCAAGGAGGGTGGTTCTTGAGCTTGAGGTGCTTGTGGAGGAGCTTGCTCTTGAGGACCTTGTTCATCAACATTTCTTCTTCCCATTTTGTTGAGAAGATGAGTGTTGATACAAGATTGAGGTGGTACTTCCTTGGCAATCTCATTTGATACATCAATACCAACATAATCAAAGACTTTAGACCATAGGCAAAGGAATCCTAATCCACCATTCCTATCCTTCATCTTGAGCCTAATCATATGTTGTACTATAAAGTATGGCCAATTAATCTTAATCCCATTTATCATAGCCCACATGACAATCAAATCTTCATCATTTACATTTGCATGCCTGGATATTCTAGGTTGCAATACATAGGTGACTAGATATAACAAAGTTCTATGTTCCGCACTCATTGAATTGCAACTAATTTTGGAGTGAGCTCCTTGTACAAGGTTGAACAAATGCATGGCATTGTCCTTTGAATAACCCCATTCATCAATTGGGGTTTTACCACCTTGAAACAAGTCACCTTGATTTGGCAACTCCCAAATGGTGGCTAACTCATCACCATCTAGCCTATAATCCTTTCTTCCTATCTTGAAGAATAATGTAAAATTTGATTCATCTTCCTCATCAATCTCAATCTTGAGTGTACTATAGGCTATGGCAACTAAATCCGGATAATATTTACTCTTAATTTGAACAAAATCCATGAGGCCTTGATGAACTAGAATAGCCTTAAGAGTATCAAACTTATGAATGACAAGAAGGGTCGGATCCAAATACCTCGGAGGAATTTCCTTTCTTCCAGCGAGCCTTGCCTCATAGAATTGAAGATCTTCATTAGAAGCAAAGTACCTTGCCAAAGGATGATCATTTGGAGGTGGAACCACACTTGAAGAGCCTTTTGACTTCTTGATGGTTCTCTTGATTCTAGGCATTGTGGATGATTTTGTTTTATGGGTTTTGTAGAGGAGAATGTGGGGACTTCAAATATGTGATTTGTTTGTAGTGGGTATCAAAGTTTTGTGAGTTGTATGAAGCTATATGTGAGCTTGTTTTGGAGGTTATGGAGGTTTGAATGTGGGGATATGAGTTGTGAGGTTGAAGATGATGAAAAAGTGGGGTTTTGTTGCTAAAAAATGCCAAATTCACGTGTTTTTGTACAATTTGGTCGTGTTTGCATCGATGCAATAGGCTTTGCATCGATGCACATAGCACGTCGTGTGCTTTGCATCGATGCAAAGCTTGGTTGCATCGATGCAACATGCATTATTTTGCCCAAAATCACCAAATTTTCATCCTTTGGTGGTTCTTTCTTCAATCCTTTGAGTTCCATCATGTATATACTCACTTAAACCATTATAAACTTCAATTTGTTGATCCTCCATTGTTTATAATCTTCAAATTCTTCATCTACCTCAAGATTAATCACTCATTCATCAACTCATAAACCTACAAAACAATGGCTAATTGGATATCTCCAATGCTTAAGTTAGTAAGAGATACAAAAATAGCAATATAAATACAATGAATTCAAACAAATCATATTAGATTAGAATCCAAGATACCAAGTTCATTTTGGATGTTAAAAAAACTTTCTTTACATAAAGGTTTAGTGAAGATGTCCGCTAGTTGTTTACTAGTTTCGACAAATTCAATAACCACATTACCCTTTTCAACATGGTCTCTTATGAAGTGATGTCTAATCTCAATATGCTTGGTTCTTGAATGTTGAACCGGATTCTTGGTTAAATTTATTGCACTAGTATTATCACATTTGATAGGAATGTGATCAAGCATGAGTCTATAGTCCATAAGTTGTTGTTTCATCCATAAAATTTGGGCGCAACAACTACCGGCGGCTACATACTCGGCTTCGGCGGTAGACAAGGCTACACTTACTTGTTTCTTACTATGCCATGAAACAAGAGAGTTTCCTAGCAAGTGACAAGTGCCGCTAGTGCTTTTCCTATCCAATTTGCAACCGGCAAAATCGGGATCGGAATAACCAATCAAATCACAAGTGGATCCTTTCGGATACCACAATCCAACATTTAATGTTCCTATGAGATACTTCATAATCCTTTTTACCGCACTTAAGTGAGATTCCTTAGGATTAGCTTGGTATCTCGCACATATGCATACACTAAACATGATATCTGGCCTACTTGCCGTTAGATAAAGTAATGATCCTATCATGCCTCTATACTTCTTTACATCTATGCTTTTACCTTGTTCATCTTTGTCAAGGTAGCAAGTAGTGCTCATTGGTGTGTCCATTGTCTTAGCATTGTCCATTCCAAATCTTTTGAGCAGTTCCTTGCAATATTTGGTTTGGCTAACGAAAGTTCCTTCTTTTCCTTGTTTGATTTGCAGACCAAGGAAGAAGTTGAGTTCGCCCATCATGGACATTTCAAATTCACTTTGCATGAGGTTTGAGAAAAACTTGCAAAGTGATTCGTTAGTTGAACCAATATTATGTCATCGACATAAACTTGTACCAAAAGGATATTTTTGTTTTCAATCAAGAAATAAAGTTGTATCAACCTTCCCTCTTCTAAAACCCTTTTCTATTAAAAACTTGCTCAAACGTTCATACCAAGCTCTTGGAGCTTGTTTAAGACCATAAAGAGCTTTCTTAAGTTTAAAAACATGATTAGGATTTTCATAATCCTCAAAACCGGGAGGTTGTTCAACATATACTTCTTCTTTAATGAAACCATTAAGAAAGGCACTCTTAACATCCATTTGATAAAGTTTGAAGTTATAAGAGGATGCAAAAGCAAGTAACATCCTAATTGCTTCTAATCTAGCTACGGAGCATAAGTTTCGTCATAATCAATGCCTTCCTCTTGATTATAACCTTTAGCTACTAATCTAGCTTTGTTTCTAACAATTGTACCATTTTCATCGAGTTTATTTCTAAAACCCATTTTGTTCCTACAATTGTTTGATTACTTGGTTTAGGCACCAATTCCCAAACGTCATTTCGTTTGAATTGGTTAAGCTCCTCTTGCATTGCCATAGCCCAATGTTCATCATCAATTGCGGACTCAATGGTAGATGGTTCAATTTGAGAAACAAAAGCACTATATGCAAATAAATTTCTAAAAGTGGATCGAGTTGTTACCCCTTTCGAAACATCACCAATGACGTTGTCTAGAGGATGATCCTTTGAAGTACGCCAATCCTTTGGAAGTGCATTTATTTGTGCTTGTGATGGTTCAATTCCTTCAACTTGAACACTATCCTTTGTTGAGCTTGTAGAGGCTTCATTTAATCTTTTTCTTTGTCTTCACCATTCAAATTTAGTGAATCGAAGTTTTCTACATTTTCATCAAATCTTTTCTAGCACAACAACGGTTAGTTTTCATCAAAAGCGACATGAATACTTTCTTCCATAGTCATGATGCGTTTATTATATACTCTAAAAGCTTTGCTAGTTAAAGAGTAGCCTAAGAAGATTCCTTCATCAGCCTTAGCATCAAATTTGCCTAAGTTATCTTTTCCATTATTTAGAATAAAGCATTTACAACCAAAGACGTGAAGGTGGGAAATTTTGGCTTTCTTTCTTTGTACAATTCGTACGGTGTTTTCTTAAGAATAGGTCGAATGATAATCCTATTCATAACATAACACGCGGTACTAACCGCATCCGCCCAAAAGTACTTAGGAATATTAGCCTCATTGAGCATAGTTCTCGCCATTTCTTCTAAATGACGATTTTTCCTTTCAACCACACCATTTTGTTGTGGTGTTCTAGGAGAGGAAAAATTATGCTCAATGCCATTTTCTTCACAAAAAGTTTCAAAAAGATTGTTTTCAAATTCTCCACCATGATCACTTCTAATAGATGATATGCAAATTCTTTTCATTTTGAATAACTTTGGCTAATCTTTTGAATGCTCGAAATGCATCACTCTTGTTTGCTAAGAACAAGGTCCATGTAAATCGAGAGTAATCATCAACAATAACTAAAGCATAGTAATTGCCACCAAAGCTCATAGTCCTAGAAGGACCAAATAATCCATGTGCAAAAGTTGTAATGGCCTTGTTGTTGAAACAATGTTTTGGATTTAAAAGAGGCCTTTACTTGTTTTCCCTTTTGACATGCGTCGCAAAGGACGTCTTTTTCAAAACGTAGCTTTGGTAACCCAATTACTAACTCTTTAGAGACCAACTTGTTAAGATGGTCCATGTTAGCATGAGCTACTCTACGATGCCATAACCAAGTTTCATCATTTTTACTAACAAGGCATTTCACATCATTTGAGGAACTTCATTTAGATTAATCATGTATACATTGTCAACACGGTGCCCAATTAGCACAATTTCATTAGTGTCTTGCCTTTTTATCAAACAACATTTTGAATCAAAGGTGACTAAGTTTCCTTTGTCACAAAGTTGGCTAACACTAATGAGATTATGTTTGAGACCTTTGACAAGTATAACATTATCTATGGAGGTAGAAGGATTTTTACCAACTTTTCCAACGCCGATTACTTTGCCGGTGTTGTTGTCTCCATAGATCACGTTTCCTCCGTTTGTAGGCTCTATTGCGGTGAACTTTGATTCATCACCGGTCATGTGTTTGGAGCATCCACTATCAACATACCAATTTGTATCCTTAGCTCCAACACGTACCTACAAAATAATTAAAATTGGGATTTAGGTACCCAAGTGAATTTGGGTCCTTGATGGTTAGTATGAGCATAATGCCCATAAGGTGCCCATCTCGTATCTTGACTATGAAAGTTTATATGTTTAATTCTAGTAAAGCATACGGGTGCTATATGACCTACTTTATTACAATAATGACATATGACATTTGGATTATGCATCCTATGCATGTTTCTAAATGGTTGCCTAGGTTGTTTCCTAAATGCAACATCTTTTGATCTATATGCATTGTGATTATAATTTCTAAATGAAGCATGTTGAGGAGGATGTTTAAAGACTTCATTCCTTTTAGGCATGCTTGCCTTTTGGGCTTGCGGTTGCCTAATAGGAGTTTTAGCATTTTTAAATTTTCCTTTTTCAAAACCTAAACCTTCCTTATTATGAACATGCTTTTGGTTTTTCAACATTTTATCTAAGTTCTTTGAAGATTCATTGAACTTAGCTAAAGTGTTCTTAAGATTTGTAATTTCATTTTCATGCATTTTACAAGATTTGTATGGATCACTACTTGTGCTACACTTATCTTTTCCAAGATTGATATTCTCGTTTTTCAACATCTCATTTTGTTTTAAAAGATCCATATTCTTTTTCTTTAGGAGAGAATAATCTTGGGTAAGTTTTGTGTACACCTCAAGTAAGGCATCATATTCATCTTGTAAATTAAAAGAAGTGGAGTTGTCATCACTAACCTTTTCTTCGCTTGCCATTAAGCAAAGATTTGCAACCTCGTCGTCATCGGAGTCGGATTCATCCTCGTTCTCCCATGATATGTATGCTTTCTCCTTCTTCTTAATTTCTTGTTTTTGTCCTCCTTTTGAAGTTTTGGACAATTGGGTTTGATGTGTCCAACTTCTCCACACTCATAGCATTTTGGTACCTTTGTTTTGCTCTTGAAGTTTTTCTTCATTGCAAACTTATTGAATCTTTTTAATAAGAGTGCAAATTCTTCATCTCCTTCTTCTTCATTATCATCACTCTCTTCTTGCAGTGATGTTGTTTTAAGAGCGAGACTTTTCTTCTTGCTTTCTTCACCTTTTTGTCTATTTAGCATAGTCATTTCATAGGTGAGAAGATTACCTCGTAGTTGATCAAATGTAAGTTGATCATAGAGCCTTCCTTCCACAATGGCGTTCACTTTGGAGTTCCATTTTGGTGTAAGGCTTGTAAGCACCTTGGTCACAATTTGTTTATCATTGTATTTTGTGCCAAGCATGCTTAGATTGTTGAAGATCTTGGAGAGTCTTTCAAGAGCTTCTTCAATGCTCTCTTCATCTTTCATTTTAAAATTTTCCCATTCATGAACCAACATAAATACCTTTGATTCTTTAACGTGGTCGGTTCCTTCGTAAGTGATTTGGAGTTTATCCCAAATCTCTTTAGCGGTTTCACATGTAGAGATCTTCATATAATCATGCTCGTTAAGTGCACAATGAATGAAGTTGATGGCTTTATCATTCATTGCCACTTTCTTCCAATCATCGTCACTATATTCATCTTCTCCTTTTGGTACTTGCTTTGAGACGGATACTTCTCCTTCTTTAGCGCTTGTTGTCATTGTTGGAATGTGATTTCCATTCTCAATCACTTTCCAAATTCTCACATCTTGAGAACGGATCCAAATTCTCATCTTATTTTTCCAATAAGAGTAATTTGTTCCGCTAAAAAGAGGAGGTCTAGCGGTTGAGTTACATTCGCTAGTGTTGTTGTTGTTAAAGCCTGTGCTTGCCATGATCTTTTCCCTTAAACGGTTAAGTCTTTCAAAGGGTTAAGCTCTGATGCCACTTGTAGAACCTATGCACAATTACTCAAGAGGGGGGGGTGAATTGAGTATTGCAACAACAATGAATCTTTTTGCGAAAGTTAAAGACAATATACAAAAGTGTTATTGTACTAGTATTTTTCCAAGAGCTTAACTCAATTGCTAAGCATTTATAAGGAGCTTTTACTTTCCAATAGACACTAACTCAAATAAATTAATCAAGCTTTTCACCAATCAGACTTAAGCTACTCCTTAAGTACTTACGAAGCTACTTTTCGATCACAATTTATTTGCTCAAAGGTAAAAGATAATAATATTGAAGAGATGAGTTTGGAGAGATGCAAACGCTATTTAGAGTGGTTCGGCACAATCCTTGTCCTACGTCCACTTTCTTTCTCAATCGCAATTGAGAAGTTCCACTATTGCCAAGCTTCAAGGTGCTCGCGCAAAACCTTTTACAATCCGAGTCCTTAGTTTCTAACACCTCACGGTATATGATCACCACTCGTATACTAACCTACTCCACTTAGAGATACCTTCTCTAAGATTTGCCTTGAGTACTTAGTATACCTCTTTGGTATCCTCACCGACTATAGTGTTTATAACTCTTGACTCAACCTTGGAGATCACACTCCAATTTACAAAGTGTACAAGAAAACAATTCTCAAGGAATTGTTGAGATGAAATGAGTACTCTCTAGAAGAGTGTATGATTACAAGTTTAGCACTATTGAACCAATTGATATTGCTCTCTCAAATTGTGTATTATAACACCTTAAAAAATGTGTAGAATGAAAGAATATGAACAATATAGTTTGCAAAAAATCAAGTCTCTGAAATAAGGCTTCAATCCATCTATTTATAAACTCCCCAAACCTTAGAAACGTTGGGGAGTTAATGGGATGGAGCCTTTTTGTCAAAACTAGCCGTTTTTTATGTTTTTGAATTATTTGCATCAATGCATAACACTTTGCATCGATGCAAATGTGTCTTTGAAGCTGAAATTTGAATTTTCAGCTAGGTTGCATCGATGCAAACATCTTTGCATCGATTCAACAAGTCGTCGCATGCTTTGCATCGATGCAAGATGAGTGTGCATCGATGCAAACCTTAAAGAATGGCTTAAAATCACTTTAAAATACTTAGGATTGATCTCAAACTTGTTGGAGTCAATTCCTATGCTTTTGTACCTTTGAAAAACAAGTTTTAAACCATTTGGCTAGCATCGAATTGCAAGATGTGCATCAAAACATTTTGTGAGTGTGTGTTGAGAGATTTAGCAATTGGTTCTTAACAAGAAGTTACCTAAGTCCTAAGACACTATACTTGTCTTCAAATGTTGTGGACTTGAGTTTCTTGTTGTTGTTGTGTTGCTTTCAACTCTTCATTCCTCAATGTTGAATGTTGGTTGATCTTTCAACATGCTTGTTCATTCAAGTTGTTTGTTGGTTTGTCTTTCATGTCGTTTGTTGGTTTGTCATTCATCAAAACCTACGAATACAAACTTCGCATACAAGCAACATGATTTACAATTATTTTATTTAAATATAATTTAAATTTTTTGTAATATTTTTTGTAAAAGTTGATTAATAGGTTCTTTAAAATATTTTTTTGAAATTTTTTTAATAAGATCATATTTTGATTTTTCTCTTTTATCCTTTGTATTAATTAATTATATTAATCTTTTATTGCAATACATTTTTTATCTACTCCATACATTATCTTTTCTATCTTCTTTTACTTTTTTTTAATTGCACTTTTTATTTTATTTTTAATTATTTATTTTTCTTTTACTTCTCATATATAGATTTATTATAATTCATCACAGGTTCTTTTTTAATTTAAGTGATTTTTTAGGTTATATTTTACCATTGATGCTTTTATTTTGTTTAGTGTATTTTTTTAGTCTGTGTTTAATATAATAATTTGTAAATATCTATTCCATTATATAAAAATTAAGTTTCTGCACTTAATGATAAAACTGTTGTAACACCCTACCACACAGAGTCTTATGCTTAAGTCATAAAACTGAGGTAGCGAGGTATTACGACCTCTAAGAATAATAAAATATATATAATAATAGTGAAGAAGATTTCTAACTAGGAGCCTTTGAAGGAAAGTCTAAAACAAAAGTCGTAGCGCTCACGTAAACAGAAAACTTGCGTACGAAGAAAACTAAAGTTTACTAACTTATATGTATAAAAGACAAGAGTAGAAGGTCAAGAGTAAAAATAACAAGCTCCTGACTCAGCCTGCGAAGTCAAGGCTGGTCGAAGAATATTTTATATACATATATACGTATCCCAAAAACCCCAAAATACATATATAAAACCCTAACTCTCCATAAGCCCCTAAGAGGAACAAAATAAACAAGTTATTTGGAGAGAAAGTTAAGTACATATATATATAACTGCTTACATCAAAGTAAAACCCAGAGATTACTCCACTTCAAAAGTCCAAACGCTTAGCGAGGAGCCTCTCGACCTGCATCTAAAAACAACAACACAGTATGGGGTGAGGTGCCACGCACATAATGTATAAGGTCCTGGGAATGCCAGAAGCAATCATAGAACGTCGACACTCAGATTATAAAACTTAAAGAACTAAACAGAAAGCATAGATCAGGGTGGTTCTCTACAACTTTCTAAACCAAACCAATTCCCTAATTCTAACGGGAACTTAAATACAATCCTCAATCTCTCCGCCTTTCCTCCATTCCTCCAACTCCGGTAATTACAAAGACAGACAAGTAGACAAAGCAAGCACATGTATAATACAGATATCAATTATAACAATTAGCATATTATAATCAATTAGGCAATCCCAATTAATGCACAAACAAGCAATACATACAAATGCTTATAATGCATGCCTGTCCTATGGCCATTGATATCAACTGTCGGTTATGTAGCCATCCCGACATGTTCTCAAGCTCAAAAATACACCATGGGGAGAATCCCCAAGCTGACATGGGGAGAAGAGACAACACCCCAAGCTGACATGGGGAAGAAAATGTCCCAAGCTGAATGTTATCCATGGGATGAATCCCAAGCTGACATGGGGAAAAGAGACAACATCCCCAAGCTGACATGGGGAAGATAATACCTCAAGCTGAATGTTATCCATGGGACGAATCCTAAGCTGACATGGGAAAATTAATGCCCCAAGCTGACATGAGGGAGATAACACCCCCAAGCTCAATATTATCCACGGGAAAAATTCCCCACTAACGTGGGAAAGACAGTATCCCAGGCTCAAAAATACTCAACCATTAACTCATATATGCATCTCCGGCATACTCGCAACATTACCTTACTTCCTTAATAAATCATAATCACTTACTCATTAATCATATACTCTATTATTCTCAATTAATTAATATCATCAATTCTCTCATACATCATTCTTAACTTCTTACATTACTCTCTTACTTGCCTCATATACCACTTATTAACTTTTCAAAATCTTTCTTCATCTCCAAGTTACCAAAATTTCCTAACTTCATCCTGTTACTAGGCTTACTATCCAAATTTAGAGCTAACAATGTAAAAACAGATGTTTTGGAGGTCAAATTAGCTTGAAAACACCAAATAATGATTTGCTGGAAAACACCAAAATTGGCCAAGACGCGTACGCATGTACATTGGACAGAATTGAATGCATGCATATAACTCCTGTATGCATACGCGAAACACCCTTTTTCAGGCACTATGCATGCGCATGCACATGTACGTGTATGCATAGGTGCCTAAACAGAATTGAACCAATGCGTATAGAGGTGTATGCGTACGCATGCAAGGCCTTTTAGCCAAGAATTTGACCAAGTTTAAAAGCTGCAGAATTTCACTTTAAAACTTCAAACTTTCGACATGCATAACTTTTTCGTTTTAAAATATTTTTCATCCATTCTTTAAACGGCGTAAACTTCACGGACCCAAATTTCATATGAAATGAGCTTGAAACAATTTGGGGGTCCGGAAGCCGAGTTATAGCTCGCCGAAGTTCGGCCAAAAATCAAATTTTCACAAAGGTCCCCAAACCTCTATTTTATCCAAACCATAACTCATTTCTAATACTCCAAGCATACAAACAACATTAAAACACACCAAATCATACCTCATCATCCCTCATTCATATTTTGACATCCTTAAGCACAAATTCATCAAGTTTAACTTCAACATGCTTACAATTAGCATAATTTCATATTCAATTTTCTTTGTATCTTTATTATTCATTAACAACATCATTTCATCAACCATTCACCACATTCCTAACATTAACTAACACACCAACACCAAATTTACTTCTTTTAATCATTCCACAATTTCACACACTTATTCAAAAATTTCCTCAACCAATTCCTCAATTACATATGCTTCATATATACATTAGCAACATCATTAACTCATCATCATTAATTCAAACACTAACAACCATATCAAACCAAAACCCAACCTTGTTCAAGATATATCAGCAAGGCACTAAGCCATTCACAAATTCAAACATTTATTCCTATCCTACGATCATCTAGCCTAAGTTTTCATAGAACATTATATATTAAATACCCAGGGCACCCACTAATGTACTGAACCCAGCCTCAAATGGTCCAAATCTCCAAGGCAATGATTCTCCAAACTCCACCAAGTTTCCAAATCACTTATACACAACCCTAATATACATATATTTTCCATACATACTCAAAGCTCAACATATGGCATACTGAATCCAAGAATTAGCTAAGATTAGTGATCCTCACCGTACCAAAGCATCACACAAGCAAGAGTGAACGTTTTCCTCAAGCTAATTTGAGACTAAACATCAAAACATCGAATTTTCAATAACCAAAACCCAAATTTTTGAATTTCCAAGAGAAGGAGAGGCTGATATTAGAGATGGGGCTTACCTATGAAATTGATCCGATAGAATCATAGAGTTCAACACGGTGGTTACGTGGTCGCAAACGGTGCGGCGATCGGAGCTCAGAACAAGGAGTTATGTTTGTTGGAAGGTAAGGTTAGGGTTTTGGTGTTGTTCTTCCTTCCTCCAAAGCTGTTTGCAGCATGAATTAAATGCAGGAGGAAGGGGAAGCTGCGTTCTTTAAGTGGGTGGGCTGATTGGGTTGGGCCTTGGGCCCAATACGGGCCCGGTTCGCTCAGTTTGGTCCGTTTGGCCTAATCTTGGGCCAAATTCTTTAAAATTAATGTCACAATTCTTGTTTTAATTAGCTCTACCCTATTTTACTATTAAATTTGCATTTCTAATTTTCTTTATTAAAATTTAATTTATTAATTAATTATTTGCTAATTTAGCGGGATTTACAACTGTCGCGGCATGTTTCTGATGGTTTTTTCGATTTATTTCTTTTAACTCCTTAAATTTAATTTATTATAATAAATTAATTATATCAACTAATTGATTTGGTTAATTATTTAAATATCATGTAATTTATTATAATTTCTATCATTCAATTAATTGTAATTCAAAATGATTATTTTGTTACGAAATTATTATTTTCTAATCTATTTATGAGTAATACATATATTAATTATAATAGAAAATTAAGATATTTTACATTAAATGACTTATATAATGTTCATCTCATTTATTATTATAAATGTTGAATTAAATCAGTCATTATTACTTTAGGGATTAATAGGTGTCACACTTAGAGAATAAAACTAGAGATACAATTTTATTTGGACTTTAGGGATTAATAGGTGTCACACTTAGATATAAATAGTGACTTTTGAATTTTGGTCTCCAACACATTAAAGCCATATCCGTAACTCTTTTTCCATAAAAGGATTTGCGATTCAACTCTATCAAAGATACATAAGGTTTTCAAAGAATAAGGGAATGGTCTGAATTTGCACAAATTCTAAATGTTCAAATTTACGATGTTGTTTTAGTTGGTTGTCGTTATGAGAATGACTATAATCTATACGTGTCTAAGGACTATAATAGATTAAATATTATTTAAGTAATTTATTTCTAATATTGGGTATTTGATTAAATTAGTTTTAGAAAAATTTAAATTGTTGAATCAATTTATATATTACGACTATTCTTTTTTAATATATTATTTTTACATTTTTTAATATAATTTTTTCTAATTTTTATGTTTATTTTCTTTCTTGGATATATGTATCACCTTTTTTTTCATTTTATATTTCAGATTAGTAATGTAATTGGTGCACGAAATTGTGATCATCAATGGCGCCATCAACATGGTACGCTCAATTGAAATCTCAACTCTTTATCACAACTTCGCACAACTAACCAGCAAGTGCACTGGGTCGTCCAAGTAATAAACCTTACGCGAGTAAGGGTCGATCCCAAGGAGATTGTTGGTATGAAGCAAGCTATGGTCACCTTGTAAATCTCAGTCAGGCAGATTCAAATGGTTATGGATGATATATGAATAAAGCATAAAATAAAGATAGAGATACTTATGTAATTCATTGGTGAGGATTTCAGATAAGCGTATGGAGATGCTTTGTCCCTTCCGTCTCTCTGCTTTCCTACTGTCTTCATCCAATCCTTCTTACTCCTTTCCATGGCAAGCTGTATGTTGGGCATCACCGTTGTTAGTGGCTACAATCCCGTTGATACGTAAAAATTAATAATTCACGTATAACCAGCAAGTATACCGGGTCGTATCAAGTAATAAAACTCACTAAGAGTGAGGTCGATCCCACAGAGATTGGTAGATTAAGCAACTTTAGTTAAATGGTAAATTAAGTCAAGCAGACATGGTTTTGATTTCATGAGAATTGTGATTTTTGAACATAATTGCAAGAATTTAAATGACAAGAAAATTTAAATAACCAGAATATAGAAAGAAAATGAAAGTAAATTACTGAAACTTAAAATGCAAGAAACTTAAATGACATTAAAGATAAATTGCAATAAAGTAAAGATTGCAAAATTTTAAAGAACATAAGAGTAAATAGCAAGAAAATAGAGAAACAGAATGTAAATGACAAGAATAATAAATTGCAAGAATGTAAAAGGGAATTGGGTAATGGGTATTCAAAGAACTAAAGAGCAAAAGAAATGAGAATTAATGATGGAAAGGATCATTAGGGATCAGAGATGCAAATTCTCATGAATTGATGTTGATCAGTTCCTTCTCAATCATGGGTATAGATCCATGGCAATTTGTGGGTAATTGAGTCCCAATCTCTTAGTAACTCAATTTCTCTCAACACAACCAATTGCCACTCTCGTGATCTAATTGTTCATGAGAAGAGATGAAGTTCAATTTCTAATCCAAGCCACACAACTTCCAGAATCTCAACTAAGGGAGGTTACATCTCACATACCAACCAAAGTGTATTGATCAAGGAAATCATGAAAGGATAAACTCTAAACTGAATTATGTGGCTCCTTTCTCAAATTCACCACATAATTCATATAGATTAATCCCTCTCTCAATGGTGATTGAATCTGTGAAGAACAAGAGTTTCCTCTTAGATGAACCACTTGAATTGAGAAGGAAAAGAAAAGTTATCAATCCATTCAAATGAGCAGTGCTCCTCCCCCGAATGAAAATGGAGTTTAGTGAATCATAGCTCTAAATTCAACAACAATTGCACAAGTAAACATTAAAATTCAGTAGTGAAGAAAAGAGAATGAAGAGTGAAGAAAAAGGAGTTCTTAGAAAACTCAAATTCAAAAAATTGCTTCCGAAAAGTAACTTCTACAAAAACTACCTAAAAGTTCCTAAAATAAAAAAAAAAACTAAAAAGTAAAAATAAAAATCTAAGTGTGAAAAGTTCCGAAGCTCTCTTTCAAGTACAAAACTCTACTCTATTTATACTACTCCTAAAACTCATTTGGAGGTCTTCAATTGGATTAGCAATATGGGCTTTTCCCTTGTTGAATTCTTGGTCCAATGGAGGAAGTATTCCCCTTTTAATGAGAGCAAAGAGCAGAGCAAGTTTCCATCAATTCTGGCCCAATCTGGACGTTACTGGCAAACACGCTATCTTTATGCACGTTGGCAACGTGCTCAAGAATTTCCTGGGCTGGGAGCTTGGTGCTTGGGCGTTATTGTCCAAGTTGTTGCCCAAGTTATTGCCAAACACTTGCTTGTTCTTCACTTTTTATGCTTGATGTTGCCTGAACTTTGATCTTCAATCCTTTGCCTAAATATAGACCATGATATATCACTTAAAAGCTCTTGATGTCTATTTTCCAATGCCACTGAAATCACCTCATTTGGACTTTCCTAGCTCAAGTTATGCTCCATTGAAGAGGGCAAGGTCAGGCTGCCTTGGTTGGGCATTTTTGTCAAACATGCCACCAATAACGTGCTCAACAATGCCCCTAGCCCAAATTTCTTGGCCTGGGCGTTGTTGCTGGAGTTGCCAAGGAACACGCCAGTTCATTTTGGCCCTGGCAACGTGTTCGACCCTCCTCTCTTGGCTCATTCATGCTGCCTTGAATTTCAACCTCATTTCCTTGTTTTTGGGGCCTAAAAATGGCTCTGATTCGAGCTTCCATTTCATGCTTCACTATGGACTATTATATATTGTTGGAAAGCTCTGAATGTCAGCTTTCCAACGCAACTGGAAGCACTCAAATTGAATCTCTATAACTCAAGTTATTCATCCTTGAAGGAGGTGAGGTCAGGTTGTCTTGGTTGGAGTTGTTGCTGAAGTTATTGCAAAAAACGCCCATAACAACGCCCAATCTTCCCCTGGCCCAAATTTCTTAGCCTTGGCGTTGTTGCTGGCGTTGTTGATGAGCACACCACTTCAACTTCAAGTAACAACGCCTTCGAGCTCCTCTTGGCTCAATTTCTTGGCCTTGCGTTGCTAAGGAACACGCACATTCAACTTCAAGTTGGCAACGCCCAAGGTCATTTTCCATAGCCACCCTTCAGGGACCAGCGTTGTTACTGGCGTTGTTGATGAATACGCCAGTTCATTCCCTGCTTGGCAACGCCCTCGATCCTCACTTTGTGGCTCTGTTTCAAGCTTCCTGGCGTTGCCCACAAACATTCTAAAGTTGGCAACTTGCTTCCTCTATTTCCTTGCCAAGATTGATGTATCTTCAACCCTTTTTTTTGCTCTAATTCTTGCTCTATCATCTTCTTTCTTCATCACCTAACATAAACCAAAGAATCTTCCTCAAAGTTTTACCATCTTATGTAATGAATTTCAAGAGCACCATTCATATCAACTTGTTTATAAACTTCTTGAATCATTTGCATGAAATATGCTAAATTTCACCTAGTTCTTGGTTCATGAATGCATGTAGAGAAAACTCACAAAATTGCTTGTTTATTTCAAAGAAAATGAATGAAACTAAGCAAAAACTAACTAAACTAACTAGTTAAAATGGCAAATATGCGAACGCATCACAACACCAAACTTAAACCTTGCTTGTCCTCAAGCAAGAAAAGAATCATGCAATAGAGATTGACAATCCAAGGTTAGAAGAATAGCAAGTTAATGTTCATGGCAAGCTAGTTTTCTATGCATGCTACAATCACAAAAGAAATGTAAATGATTGATGCTTCTATCTAGCTCACTTTATGAAATCTTTTTCTTATAATTCTTCCTTGAAACAAGCTTTTGATTTTCTTATTAGCTTCTCCTTTTGGGTGCTTTTCCCCATGAGTTAATAACAAAGCTATGATTCTAAATGCTTTGTTTTCAAGTATTACCACTTGATACATAAGCACCACAAGCATTTGAATTAGAGGACTTCATTAAGCTCATTTTTTCTTTTCTTGACTTTCTAATCATTGATTCTCAAAACCTTGAGCTTTGAGGGAGTGCTTTTGCACTTGAGCTTAGCCTTGACTTCTAAGTATTTTGTTTTCAAGCATTTGGCTTGATACATAAACACCACAAGTACTTAACAATGGAGTTGTTATTGGTACTCAGAGCCTTTAGCTTTCTCATTCTTTCCCTTTTTCTTTTCTTACCTTAATTGCATTTGCTTCTTCAAGGATTTCATGATTTTCAAAAGATTTCACAAAATGTCCTAGATGAAAACTTCAATTAAATAAAATCTAATGTACTTGAGCAACAATCAATCATACTAGCTTTCCAATACTTGTATGCACATACTAAATTCTTCTTTAATTCCTTGTTTGTTTAAAGATCATGATACTTTATTGCTTTTGTATTCACAAAACTCAAGTTGGTAGTCATAATGTCACAGCAGCATATTGCAATTTAGAAATCAAACTATGCCCATTCATATCTCACATGTATACAGAGAAAGTAATAAGACAATCATGCAATTTAAGTGCTGGAAATAAATGAGAAGGAAAAGAACTTTACAACCTTGTAATTTTCTTCTCTATTGTTGTCCTCTCCTCCTTTTCTTTCCCTTCCCACACCAAACTTAGAATGATTGCTTGTCCTCAAGCAACAATCAGAACCGTGGCTATGGGGCTAAGATAGATCATGAATGTCTTACACAATGAAACATTAGTAGCACATGTGTTTCAAGCAAGCAAAATTAAAGATAATAATTAAGGCACAAGAGACAGAGACATTTTGATTAAAAACTAAAGAAGGTGAGCACAATACATTGCATAAAAGATAAGTGGCACACCAAACTTAGTGTGACACTTTCACTTGGAATTAATGCAAGTATCCAGTAAAGATTAGAAACAAATTTTGTTGCATAGCAACACCAAACTTAGAATGCAATCATATATCAATTTATTTGAATTAAAACTAAGCAAATGAAACTGTTGTATGTTAAATACAATCACCAAGCTAAGAATCTGTCATGAATAAGGATCTCTTGGTAATGTATTAACAAAAACAATTAATAAGCAAACTAAATGAAAGCATTTAAAGATAGAAAAATAACTAAAGCAAGTAGAATGAAAAAGTGTCAAATCAAAAGAAAAAAATAAAACTGCAGAGGCATTATGATTATGCAGACAAGTAGTGTTGCTTGAATAAATTGCATAGAAAATAAGTGGCACACCAAACTTAGAATCTTGGTGTGTCACTTTCATTTTTGATTTGATGCAATCATCCAAAAAGATTGAAAATAATTTGTTGCAAGGCAACACCAAACTTAGAATGTAACCATATGCCAATTTATTGAATTTAAATAAAACAAAGAACAAAAACAAAGCAGAGAAGAGAAATTATACCTATGGTTGACATGTTGTTCACTTTCTTCCTCTTCTTCCAGTTTGTTAATAGGAATGACCTTAAGGGGGGAGAAGATTCAGCTAGTGTCCCCTGTCTTGGCCTCTCCTCAGCAAGCTTTCTTTTGTTAATGGCTTGATTGAGCTTGCTTGTTAGATCAGGGGGAGGTTTGCTTGTGGTTGACCCCTTTTTCTTCATGAATATTGTCCTTGGTAGCTTGGTCACAATCCTCTTCTTGGTGTTTTTGTTAATTGCCTTCACTTCCTTGAATCCAAGTCTTGGTGGTCGTGTGATTGTTGGAGTCTTCTTTTCATCAAGAGTTCCGTGCAATAGTAGTTCAATGAGCTCTTCCTCTGTGTACTTCTCTGCTTCACTTGAGTGTGACTTCTCTTGAATGTCTTCCTCACTTTCTTGTTCTTCCACTTCTTTTTTTACACTCAACATTTGTTTTAATAGCTCTTTCATGGAGGAGGTTTGTTGATCTTCCCAAGATTTCTTCATCTCCTCTTCATATCTTTCAATCATGGATTCAATTGTTGAGAGTTGTTGGGTCAGGAAAGTTTGTGAGAGTTGTGAGTCTTCATGTTCCTTTGTCTCCTCAAGTGCAGTTTCATTTTCAAATATCTTCACTACCTCATTCTCCATTGGAGTTTCACTTGATACAGGGATCTTTTGTTCTTCTTTTTCCACTTCCTCACTCACAAATTGGTCTTCATCCTCCTTTCTAAGCTCTAAGTGTCCATCCATCTTCTCAAAAAGGCTCTCTCGTTCCTTCCAATATTGTTCTGGATTTTCTAAGTATTTTCTATTTCTCTCTTCAATTTCTTTGCAACTTTGTTCTATTTGTAGCACGAGAAGAGAAAGTTGGGATATATTTTGTGAAATTGTGGATGTTGTGGTGAAGTGTTGTTGAGGGATATGGAATGAATTATGTGAGTAATCTAATGTATTTTGTGGTTGATGAATTGAATTGTATGGATTTTGGAAAGAATTTCGTGTTGAGGCAAACTCAAGTGGTGAAGAATTTTGATATGAAAAATTTGGAGGTGAGGTTGGATAATTAAGAGGTGATGGCTCTTGATAGATGGGATAAGAAACATTGAATTCTCCTTGGTTTTGTCCTTCCCAATCACAATTTGGATAGTTGTCCCATTCATAGGAGTATGAATCATTTTGTGTTCTTGAGAAGTATCCTATTTGGTTTGATTGCTCAAACCCCATCGTTCCTTGGTCTTGATTTTCCCAACCACAATTAGTATGATAACTTGAATCATTTTGTGGTGGTGGAAAATACTCCATGTAACTTGCTTGATCATTATGTGACCTTGGGGCATATTCCATTTGGGTTGATTGTTCATGATCCATCATTTCTTGTTGATATTCCCATCCACCATGAGGATAATGATATGAATCATTTTGTGGTGGTGGTTGGTATCCCATATGATTCTCTGGCTCATCTTGTGGATCTGAAGCATATCTCCATGGATTGGAGTGCTCAGGATTTGTAAATTCTTGGTGATATTCCCAGCCACCATTATAGATTGGTGGTGGTGGGTGATATCCCAGAAAGTTTGTTTGATCAAAAGATGAGGTGAACTCCATTTAAATTTTATAAAACACAATCACCAAAGCAATTGAAACTCATGTCTCAGATGAGAATTTCTTAGTGAGGCAATAACACAAACACCTTAGTGTCAAAAAGAAAACAAAAAAAATTAAAAGAACTGTACAAAGCAAAAACAAAGAAAATGCTTAATCTAAACTACCATTCACTTAATCATTGTCAATCTTTTCCAATCCCCGGCAACGGCGCCAAAAACTTGATACGTAAAAATTAATAATTCACGTATAACCAGCAAGTATACCGGGTCGTATCAAGTAATAAAACTCACCAAGAGTGAGGTCGATCCCACGGAGATTGGTAGATTAAGCAACTTTAGTTAAATGGTAAATTAAGTCAAGCAGACATGGTTTTGATTTCATGAGAATTGTGATTTTTGAACATAATTGCAAGAATTTGAATGACAAGAAAATTTAAATAACCAGAATATAGAAAGAAAATGAAAGTAAATTACTGAAACTTAAAATGCAAGAAACTTAAATGACATTAAAGATAAATTGCAATAAAGTAAAGATTGCAAAATTTTAAAGAGCATAAGAGTAAATAGCAAGAAAATAGAGAAACAGAATGTAAATGACAAGAATAATAAATTGCAAGAATGTAAAAGGGAATTGGGTAATGGGTATTCAAAGAACTAAAGAGCAAAAGAAATGAGAATTAATGATGGAAAAGATCATTAGGGATCAGAGATGCAAATTCTCATGAATTGATGTTGATCAATTCCTTCTCAATCATGGGTATAGATCCATGGCAATTTGTGGGTAATTGATTCCCAATCTCTTAGTAACTCAATTTCTCTCAACACAACCAATTGCCACTCTCGTGATCTAATTGTTCATGAGAAGAGATGAAGTTCAATTTCTAATCCAAGCCACACAACTTCTAGAATCTCAACTAAGGGAGGTTACATCTCACATACCAACCAAAGTGTATTGATCAAGGAAATCATGAAAGGATGAACTTTAAACTAAATTATGTGGCTCCTTTCTCAAATTCACCACATAATTCATATAGATTAATCCCTCTCTCGATGGTGATTGAATCTGTGAAGAACAAGAGTTTCCTTTTAGATGAATCACTTGAATTGAGAAGGAAAAGAAAAGTTATCAATCCATTCAAATGAGCAGTGCTCCTCCCCCTAATGAAAATGGGGTTTAGTGAATCATAACTCTAAATTCAACAACAATTGCACAAGTAAACATTAAAATTCAGTAGTGAAGAAAAGAGAATGAAGAGTGAAGAAAAAGGAGTTCTTAGAAAACTCAAATTCAAAAAATTGCTTCCGAAAAGTAACTTCTACAAAAACTACCTAAAAGTTCCTAAAATAAAAAAAAAACTAAAAAGTAAAAATAAAAATCTAAGTGTGAAAAGTTCCGAAGCCCTCTTTCAAGTACAAAACTCTACTCTATTTATACTACTCCTAAAACTCATTTGGAGGTCTTCAATTGGATTAGCAATATGGGCTTTTCCCTTGTTGAATTCTTGGTCCAATGGAGGAAGTATTCCCCTTTTGAAGAGAGCAAAGAGCAGAGCAAGTTTCCATCAATTCTGGCCCAATCTGGGCGTTACTGGCCAACACGCCAGCTTTATGCACATTGGCAACGTACTCAAGAATTTCCTGGGCTGGGAGCTTGGTGCTTGGGCATTATTGTCCAAGTTGTTGCCCAAGTTATTGCCAAACACTTGCTTGTTCTTCACTTTTTATGCTTGATGTTGCCTGAACTTTGATCTTCAATCCTTTGCCTAAATATAGACCATGATATATCACTTAAAAGCTCTTGATGTCTATTTTCCAATGCCACTGAAATCACCTCATTTGGACTTTCCTAGCTCAAGTTATGCTCCATTGAAGAGGGCAAGGTCAGGCTGCCTTGGTTGGGCATTTTTGTCAAACATGCCACCAATAACGTGCTCAACAATGCCCCTAGCCCAAATTTCTTGGCCTGGGCGTTGTTGCTGAAGTTGCCAAGGAACACGCCAGTTCATTTTGGCCCTGGCAACGTGTTCGACCCTCCTCTCTTGGCTCATTCATGCTGCCTTGAATTTCAACCTCATTTTCTTGTTTTTGGGGCCTAAAAATGGCTCTGATTCGAGCTTCCATTTCATGCTTCACTATAGACTATTATATATTGTTGGAAAGCTCTGAATGTCAGCTTTCTAACGCAACTAGAAGCACTCAAATTGAATCTCTGTAACTCAAATTATTCATCCTTGAAGGAGGTGAGGTCAGGTTGTCTTGGTTGGAGTTATTGCTGAAGTTATTGCAAAAAACGCCCATAACAACGCCCAATCTTCCCCTGGCCCAAATTTCTTAGCCTTGGCGTTGTTGCTGGCGTTGTTGATGAGCACACCACTTCAACTTCAAGTAACAACGCCTTCGAGCTCCTCTTGGCTCAATTTCTTGGCCTTGCATTGCTAAGGAACACGCACATTCAACTTCAAGTTGGCAACGCCCAAGGTCATTTTCCATAGCCACCCTTCAGGGACCAGCGTTGTTACTGGCGTTGTTGATGAACACGCCAGTTCATTCCCTTCCTGGCAACGCCCTCGATCCTCACTTTGTGGCTCTGTTTCAAGCTTCCTAGCGTTGCCCACAAACACTCTAGAGTTGGCAACTTGCTTCCTCTGTTTCCTTGCCAAGATTGATGTATCTTCAACCCTTTTTTTGCTCTAATTCTTGCTCCATCATCTTCTTTCTTCATCACCTAACATAAACCAAAGAATCTTCCTCAAATTTTTGCCATCTTATGTAATGAATTTCAAGAGCACCATTCATATCAACTTGTTTATAAACTTCTTGAATCATTTGCATGAAATATCCTAAATTTCACCTAGTTCTTGGTTCATGAATGCATGTAGAGAAAAATCACAAAATTGCTTGTTTATTTCAAAGAAAATGAATGAAACTAAGCAAAAACTAACTAAACTAACTAGTTAAAATGGCAAATATGCGAACGCATCACCCGTCCTCTTAGTGAAAATGTTCAACGCGCTCTGTCACAGCACGGCTAATCATCTGTCAGTTCTCAATCAGGTTGGAATAGAATCCATTGATTTTTTTGCGTCTGTCACTAACGCCCAGCCTTCAGGAGTTTGAAACTCGTCACAGTCATTCAATCATTGAATCCTACTCAGAATACCACAGACAAGGTTTAGACCTTCCGGATTCTCTTGAATGCCACCATCAATTCTAGCTTATACCACAAAGATTCTGATTAAGGAATCCAAGAGATAAACATTCAAGCCTTGTTTGCTTATAGAACGGAAGTGGTTGTCAGGCACGCGTTCATAAGTGAGAATGATGATGAGCGTCACATAATCATCACATTCATCATGTTCTTGGGTGTGAATGAATATCTTAAAACAAGAATAAGCTGAATTGAATAGAAGAACAATAGTAATTGCATTAATACTCGAGGTATAGCAGAGCTCCACACCTTAATCTATGGTGTGTAGAAACTCCACCATTGAAAATACATAAGTGATAATGGTGATCATTGGCTTCGGCCCCAGAGAGGGAACCAGAAGAACCAAGATGTTCCTAAGATCAAAAGTGATCAAAAGATTCAAAGATCTCAAGATGAAAATACAATAGCAAAAGGTCCTATTTGTAGAGAACTAGTAGCTTAGGGTTTACAAAGATGAGTAAATGACATAAAAATCCACTTTTCGGGCCCACTTGGTATGTGCTTGGGCTGAGCATTGAAGTTTTCATGTGTAGAGACTTTTCTTGGAGTTAAACGCCAGCTTTTGTGCCAGTTTGGGCGTTTAACTCCCATTCTTGTGCCAGTTCCGGCGTTTAACGCCGGGCAGTTTTGAGCTAATTTGGAACGCCGGTTTGGGCCATCAAATCTCGGGCAAAGCCCAGGATGTCTACTTTCTAACACAATTGAGAGCGCACCAATTGGGTTTCTGTAGCTCGAGAAAATCCACTTCAAATGCAGGGAGGTCAGAATCCAACAGCATCTGCAGTCCTTTTCAGCCTCTGAATCAGATTTTTGCTCACGTCCCTCAATTTCAGCCAGAAAATACATGAAATCACAGAAAAACACACAAACTCATAGTAAAGTCCAGAAAAGTAAATTTTAACTAAAAACTAATAAAAATATAATAAAAACTAACTAAAACATACTAAAAACATACTAAAAACAATGCCAAAAAGCGTATAAATTATCCGCTCATCACAACACCAAACTTAAATTGTTGCTTGTCCCCAAGCAACTGAAAATCAAATAAGATAAAAAGAAGAGAATATGCAATAAATTCCAAAAACATCTATGAAGATCAGTATTAATTAGATGAGCGGGGCTTTTAGCTTTTTGCCTCTGAACAGTTTTGGCATCTGATGAGCGGATAATTTGTACCCTTTTTGGCATTGTTTTTAGTATGTTTTTAGTAGTTTTAGTTGAGTTCTTAGTATATTTTTATTAGTTTTTAGCTAAAATTCACTTTTCTGGACTTTACTATGAGTTTGTGTGTTTTTCTGTGATTTCAGGTATTTTCTGGCTGAAATTGAGGGTCCTGAGCAAAAATCTGATTCAGAGACTGAAAAGGACTGCAGATGCTGTTGGATTCTGACCTCCCTGCACTCGAAGTGGATTTTCTAGAGCTACAGAAGCCCAATTGGCGCGCTCTCAACGGCATTAGAAAGTAGACATCCTGGGCTTTCCAGCAATGTATAATAGTCCATACTTTGCCCGAGACTTGATGGCCCAAACCGGCGTGGCAAATCAGCCACAGAAATTCCAGCGTTTAACGCTGGAACTGGCATAAAACTTGGAGTTAAACGCCCAAACTGGCATGAAAGCTGGCGTTTAACTCCAGAAAAGGTCTCTACACATGAAAGCTTCAATGCTCAGCCCAAGCACACACCAAGTGGGCCCGGAAGTGGATTTTTCTGTCATTTACTCATTTCTGTAAACCTTAGGTTACTAATTTACTATTAATAGGATCTCTTGACAATGTATCTGCACCTCATGACACTTTACACGTTTTCTTTGTGTACCTTCCACAGTATGAGTCTCTAAACCCCATGGTTGGGGGTGAGGAGCTCTGCTGTGTCTTGATGGATTAATGCAATTACTACTGTTTCTTATTCAATCATGCTTGCTTCCATTCTAAGATATCACTTGTTCTTAACCCGGATGAATGTGATGATCCGTGACACTCATCATATTCTCAACTATGAACGTGTGCCTGACAACCACCTCCGTTCTACCTTAGATTGAGTAGATATCTCTTGGATTCCTTAACCAGAATCTTCGTGGTATAAGCTAGAACTGATGGTGGCATTCAAGAGAATCCGGAAGGTCTAAACCTTGTCTGTGGTATTCTGAGTAGGATTCAATGATTGAATGACTGTGACGTGCTTCAAACTCCTAGCAGGCGGGGTGTTAGTGACAGACGCAAAAGAATCAATGGATTCTATTCCGGCCTGACCGAGAACCGACAGCTGATTAGCCATATGCTGTGACAGAGCATAGGAACATTTTCACTGAGAGGATGGGAGGTAGCCACTGACAACGGTGAAACCCTACATACAGCTTGCCATGGAAGGAGTCTTGCGTGTTTGATGAGGAAGACAGTAGGAAAGCAGAGATTCAGAAGATGGAGCATCTCCAAGACCCCAACCTATTCTCCATTACTGCAATACAAGTAACCATTTCATGTTCTTTTGCTTTTTACAATCAATCCTGATAATTTCTGATATCCTGACTAAGATTTACAAGATAACCATAGCTTGCTTCAAGCCGACAATCTCCGTGGGATCGACCCTTGCTCACGCAAGGTATTACTTGGACGACCCAGTGCACTTGCTGGTTAGTTGTGCGGGATTGCAAAAGTGTGATTGCAATTTCGTGCACCAAGTTTTTGGCGCCGTTGCCGGGGATTGTTCGAGTTTGGACAACTGACGGCTTATCTTGTTGCTTAGATTAGGACTGTTTTGTTTTTAATTGGTTTAGAGTCTTTTAGTTGAGTCTAGTTTCATATTTTAAGTTTGGTGTCAATTGCATGCTTTTGCTTTTCTTTTAATTTTCGATTTTTGCATGTTCTTAGTCCCTTTTTGATTCAGAAAAATTCTAAGTTTGGTGTCCTCTTTGTGTTTTTCCCTTAAAAAATTTTCGAAAAAATTAGTGTTTGATTTCTAAAAATTTTAAGTTTGGTGTCTCTTTGTGTTTTTCTCTTTCCTCTTTTCAAAAATCAAATCTTTTTCATAAAAAATTTTTCAATCATATCTTTTTAATTGCTATTTTCAAAATCTTTTTAATTACTTAATTGATTCAGTTCTCAATTTGCTTTGATCTTATTTTCTTTTTGATTTTCGAATTTTTATTTTAATTTTCTTTTGTTTTATTTTATTTTTTTCGTTTAACTCAAAAAAAAAAACAAAATTTATCTGTTTGCAATCATTATCATTTCCCTTTTGTCCATTATGGACATAAGTGGGATTGATCAGTCCAAAAGGACTCTGGGGTCATATGCTAACCCCATTACAGCTGCATATGGGAGTAGCATCTATACACCTCCCATCAAAGCAAGCAGCTTTGAGCTAAATCCTCAACTCATTATCATAGTGCAGCAAAATTGCCAGTATTCCGGTCTTCCACAGGAAGAACCTATTGAGTTTCTGGCACAGTTTTTACAAATTGCTGACACAGTGCATGATAAAGAGGTGGATCAGGATGTCTACAGATTATTACTGTTTCCATTTGCTGTAAAAGATCAAGCTAAAAGGTGGTTGAATAACCAACCTACAGCAAGCATAAAGACATGGAAACAGTTATCAGACAAATTCCTGAATCATTTTTACCCTCCAAAGAGGATGACACAGCTAAGGCTGGACATCCAAGGCTTTAAACAAGAGGATAATGAATCCATTTACAATGCCTGGGAGAGGTATAGAGGTATGCTAAGGAAATGTCCCTCTGAAATGTTTTCAGAGTGGGTACAGCTAGACATTTTCTACTATGGGCTTACAGAAAAAGCTCAGATGTCTTTAGACCACTCAGCTGGTGGATCTATACACATGAGGAAGACAATTGAAGAAGCTCAAGAGCTTATAGACACTGTTGCTAGAAACCAATATTTGTATTCTAGCAATGAGTTCTCTCCAGAAGAGGAAGTCATGACAGTAGTCACTGACTCTAATCCTTAAGAACAGATAATTGAGCTTAATCAACAATTGCTCCTGATGACAGAACAGTTAGCAGAATTTAAAGAGATGCTATATGAAACTAAAGTTGCTAACAAGAGCATAGAACTACAGTTGAATCAGGCAAAACAGCAAATATCTAAACAGATAACAGAGGAGTGTCAAGCAGTTCAACTAAGGAGTGGGAAGACACTGAATACCACTGCTCAAAAGAGCAAAAAGCCAAACAGGGAACAATTGACAGAGGATAACCAAACCACTGTTCAAAATCCCTCTGAGGACAGTAAGAGCCCAGAGAGGAATGTTATTGGCGTTCAAACGCCAGAAAGGGAAGGAAAGTTGGCGTTAAACGCCCATTCCTTGCCCAGTTCTGGCGTTCAAACGCCAGAAAAGGGAGAGAAGTTGGCGTTTAACGCCCAAACTTCACCCATTCCTAGCGTTCAAACACCAAGGGAAGATCAGACACCTGAGAGTGCTGACAGTAATCCCTCTAAAAAGGCTTCTTCAACCACTTCTGTAAGGAATAAACCTGCAGCATCTAAGGTTGAAGAATATCAAGCCAAGATGCCTTATCCTCAGAAACTCCGCAAAGCGGAACAGGATAAGCAATTTGCCCACTTTGCAGACTATTTAAGGACTCTTGAAATAAAGATTCCGTTTGCAGAGGCACTTGAGCAAATACCTTCTTATGCTAAATTTATGAAGGAAATCTTAAGTCATAAGAAGGATTGGAGAGAAACTGAAAAAGTGTTTCTCACTGAAGAATGCAGTGCAGTCATTTTGAAAAGCTTACCAGAAAAGCTTCAAGATCCTGGAAGCTTTCTGATACCATGCACATTAGAAGGCACTTGCACCAAGACAGCCCTATGTGATCTTGGAGCAAGCATTAATTTAATACCTGCATCCACTATCAGAAAGCTTGGGTTGACTGGAGAGGTCAAACCAACCAGGATATGCCTCCAACTTGCTGATGGCTCCATTAAACATCCATCAGGCATAATAGAGGATATGATTGTCAAGGTTGGGCCATTCGCCTTTCCAACTGACTTTGTGGTGCTGGAAATGGAGGAGCACAAGAGTGCAACTCTCATTCTAGGAAGACCATTCCTAGCAACTGGACGAACTCTCATTGATGTACAAAAAGGGGAAGTAACCTTGAGAGTCAATGAGGATGAGTTCAAGTTAAATGCTGTAAAAGCTCTGCAGCATCCAGACACACCAAATGACTGCATGGGCGCAGACATTATTGACTCTTTGGTGGAAGAGATCAATATGACTGAAAGCCTAGAATCAGAGCTTGAAGACATCTTCAAGGATGCTCAGCCTGATCAAGAAGAATCACAGGAAACAGAGGAATTTTCGAAAATTCCTCAGGAGGAGGATAAGCCTCCCAAACCTGAACTCAAGCCACTACCACCATCCCTGAAATATGCATTTCTGGGAAAGGGTGACACTTTTCCAGTGATTATAAGCTCTGCTTTAAATCCACAGGAAGAGGAAGCACTGATTCAAGTGCTAAGGACACACAAGACAGCTCTTGGGTGGTCCATAAGTGATCTTAAGGGCATTAGCCCAGCTAGATGCATGCACAAGATCCTGTTGGAGGATAATGCCAAACCAGTGGTCCAACCACAGAGGAGGCTAAATCCAGCCATGAAGGAAGTGGTGCAGAAAGAGGTCACTAAATTACTAGAGGCTGGGATTATTTATCCTATTTCTAATAGCCCCTGGGTGAGCCCTGTCCAAGTTGTCCCCAAAAAGGGAGGCATGACAGTAGTTCATAATGAAAAAAATGAACTGGTTCCTACAAGAACAGTCACAGGGTGGCGTATGTGTATTGACAACAGAAGACTCAATACAGCCACCAGAAAGGATCATTTTCCTTTACCATTCATAGACCAAATGCTAGAAAGACTAGCTGGTCATGATTATTACTGCTTTTTGGATGGCCATTCAGGTTACAACCAAATTGCAGTAGATCCTCAGGACCAAGAGAAAACAGCATTTACTTGCCCTTCTGGCGTGTTTGCCTATAGGAGGATGCCTTTTGGTCTGTGCAATGCACCTGCAACCTTTCAGAGGTGCATGCTCTCTATCTTCTCAGATATGGTAGAGAAATTTCTGGAAGTCTTCATGGACGACTTTTCAGTATATGGAGACTCATTCAACTCCTGTCTTAATCACCTAGCACTTGTCCTGAAAAGGTGCCAAGAGACTAACCTGGTTTTAAACTGGGAGAAATGTCACTTTATGGTGACTGAAGGAATTGTCCTTGGGCATAAAATTTCAAGCAAGGGAATAGAGGTGGATAAGGCAAAGGTAGAGGTAATTGAAAAATTACCACCACCTGCCAATGTTAAGGCAATCAGAAGCTTTCTGGGGCATGCAGGATTCTACAGAAGGTTTATAAAGGATTTTTCGAAAATTGCAAAACCTTTAAGTAACCTGCTAGCTGCTGACACACCATTTGTGTTTGACACACAGTGTCTGCAGGCGTTTGAGATCCTGAAAGCTAAGCTGGTCACAGCACCAGTCATCTCTGCACCAGATTGGACATTGCCATTTGAATTAATGTGTGATGCCAGTGATAATGCCATTAGTGCAGTGTTGGGACAGAGGCATAACAAACTTCTGCATGTCATTTATTATGCTAGCCGTGTTCTAAATGATGCACAGAAGAATTACACAACCACAGAAAAAGAATTACTTGCAGTGGTCTATGCCATTGACAAGTTTAGATCTTATCTAGTAGGATCCAAAGTGATTGTGTACACTGACCATGCTGCTCTTAAATACTTACTCACAAAGCAGGATTTAAAACCCAGGCTAATAAGATGGGTGTTGCTTCTGCAAGAGTTTGATATAGAAATAAGAGACAGAAAAGGGACAGAGAACCAAGTAGCTGATCATCTGTCCCGAATAGAACCAGTAGCTGGGGCGTCCCTCCCTTCTACTGAGATCTCTGAGACTTTCCCAGATGAGCAACTCTTTGCCATTCAGGAAGCTCCTTGGTTTGCAGATATTGCAAATTATAAAGCTGTGAGGTTCATACCCCAGGAGTACAGCAAAGTGCAAAGAAAGAAATTAATTTCAGATGCCAAGTATTACCTCTGGGATGAACCATATCTCTTTAAGAGATGTGCAGACGGAGTAATCCGCAGATGTGTACCCAGAGAAGAAGCACAAAGGATCCTATGGCATTGCCATGGATCACAGTATGGAGGACATTTTGGAAGTGAACGAACAGCCAATAAAGTCCTCCAATGTGGCTTCTACTGGCCTACTCTCTATAAAGATTCCCGAGAGTTTGTGCGAAACTGTGACAATTGCTAAAGAGCTGGTAACTTGCCTCACGGATTTGCCAAGCCTCAACAAGGGATATTAGAGATAGAATTGTTTGATGTATGGGGAATTGACTTCATGGGTCCATTCCCACCATCATACTCAAACACTTACATTCTGGTGGCAGTGGACTACGTATCTAAGTGGGTAGAAGCAATTGCTACACCCACTAATGATACCAAAACTGTGCTAAAATTCCTCCAGAAACACATCTTCAGCAGGTTTGGTGTTCCCAGAGTACTAATCAGTGATGGGGGCACTCATTTCTGCAATAAACAGCTATACTCTGCTATGGTTAGATATGGAATCAGCCATAAAGTGGCAACTCCATATCATCCACAGACAAATGGGCAAGCTGAAGTCTCTAACAGAGAGCTAAAAAGAATCCTAGAACAGACTGTGATAGCCCGGAGAAAGGATTGGGCAAAGAGCTTGGATGATGCTCTGTGGGCATACAGAACAGCATTCAAGACTCCTATAGGAACCTCTCCATACCAATTGGTGTATGGGAAGGCCTGTCATCTGCCCGTGGAACTGGAACATAAAGCCTATTGGGCAACCAGGTTCCTAAACATGGATGCACAGTTAGCTGGTGAAAAGAGATTACTCCAGCTAAATGAGCTAGAGGAGTTTAGACTCAATGCCTTTGAAAATGCAAAAATTTATAAGGAAAAGGCAAAGAAATGGCATGACAAGAAGTTGTCAACCAGAGTCTTTGAGCCAGGACAAAAAGTTCTGCTCTTCAACTCTAGGCTCAAATTATTTCCAGGAAAACTCAAATCCCGGTGGAGGGGTCCGTATGTGATTACAGGAGTTTCACCATATGGATATGTTGAGCTTCAGGATATTGATTCTGACAAAAAGTTCATTGTTAATGGACAGAGAATCAAGCATTATCTTGAAGGCAATTTTGAGCAGGAATGCTCAAAACTGAGACTTGAATAATTCTCAGTGGAAGTCCAGCTAAAGACAGTAAAGAAGCGCTTGCTGGGAGGCAACCCAGTCATTAGGAGGTTATATGATTTGTTCTTACAGAGGCAAGTATCAAAAATGAAGGAATTCACAGAGTTACAGAAGGATTCAGCTCAAAAAGCAGAGAAAATGAGCTTACTGGCGAAAAAAACGCCAGTAAGGGGCATTTTGGGCGTTAAACGCCAGAATGGGTACCATTCTGGGCGTTTAACGCCAGGAATGGTGCCATTTTGGGCGTTAAACGCCCAGAATGGTGCCCATTCTGGGCGTTTAACGCCAGGTGTGCAACATCCTGGGCGTTTTGAAAAAACGCCCAGTGACAAAGGAATTCTGGCGTTTAACGCCAGCCAGGGCACCTGGCTGGGCGTTAAACGCCCAAAAGGGGCATCAAATGGGCGTTAAACGCCAGAATGGGTGCCATTCTGGGCGTTTAACGCCAGAAAGGTGGGGGGGACCACAATTTTGTTTTCAAACCAAATTTTTTCAAACTTTCCTTTTACCCATACTTTTCTACAAAATCACACTTCAACCATTCATCATTCACTTTCAAATCTTCAAAAATCAAAACCATTCTTCAAATCTATTTCAAATCAATTCTCAAAAACTCACCTTTCTCTCAAATTCTTTCCATATCTTCTCAAATCTCCTTTCAAATTTTTCTTTTCTTTTCGAAACCTCCCCTCCCCACCTTATAAATACACGTTTGTCCCCCCTCATTCCACCACACCATTCGAATTTCCTCTTCCTCTCTCTCTCTTCTCTTCTTTCTTTTGCTTGAGGACAAGCAAACCTCTAAGTTTGGTGTGCTTTTCCGTGATCACTAAGCCAAGATTCATCAAGATCATGGCTCCTAAGGGAAAACAAACCAATTTAAGAGGAAAGAAAGAGAATAATCCAAAGAATCTTTGGAACCAAAAGAAGTTCTTAACCAAAGAACATGAAGACCATTATCACAAGATAATGGGTCTGAGGTCAGTGATCCCGGAAGTGAAATTTGATCTGAAAGAAGATGAATATCCGGGGATCCAAGAGCAAATTCGAAACAGAGGATGGGAAGTTCTAACCAATCCTGAGATAAAGGTTGGAAGGAACATGGTTCAGGAATTCTACTCAAATCTGTGGTTAACAGATAAGCAAAGAATGACTGGAACTGCTTACCATACCTACAGAACTATGGTCAGAGGGAAAGTTATGTACTTCCATCTGGACAAAATAAGAGAAATCTTCAAACTGCCTCAACTGCAAGATGATCCTGAATCCTTTAATAGGAGGATGGTGAGAGCAGATAAGGGGTTGGATCAAGTTCTAGAGGACATATGCCTCCCTGGAACTAAATGGATAACCAATTCTAAGGGTGTCCCAAACCAACTCAAGAGGGGAGACCTCAAACCAATTGCAAGAGGTTGGCTAGACTTTATTGGGCGTTCCATACTGCCCACTAGCAACCGTTCTGAGGTCACCATCAAGAGAGCAGTGATGATTCATTGCATTACGCTTGGAAGAGAAGTGGAGGTTCATCATGTGATTGCTTGTGAGATCTACACAACTGCAAATAAGAATTCCACTGAAGCCAAATTGGCTTACCCAAGCTTGATCTCCTTGCTCTGTAAAGAGGCTGGGGTGAAGATGGGAGTAGATGAATTCATACCCATTGAACATCCAATCACCAAGAAGTCAATGGAAGGACAAAT
This sequence comes from Arachis stenosperma, assembly GCF_014773155.1. Lineage (NCBI taxonomy): Eukaryota > Viridiplantae > Streptophyta > Magnoliopsida > Fabales > Fabaceae > Arachis > Arachis stenosperma. Next base: position 89,530,828 of record NC_080381.1, on the reverse strand, counting down.
GCAAGACAACTCTATCAAAAGGAGGGCGCAGGAGTTCCTCTCTGAATTCCCTGAAATTGGCTACTGGGCCAGCCTAGAAGCATCTATCACCAAGTTGCAAGAAACTATGGAGCAACTGAAGGAAGAACAGCAGAATCAGAACTGCATGCTCTGCAAATTGCTGAAGGAACAAGAGAAGCAGGGGCGTGAACTCCAAGAGATGAAACGCCAAAAGCTCTCCTCTCAAGCTGAGGGAGCATCCACTTCTCAAAACCAAGGTTGTTGAGTCCTAACTCTGTGAAAACCTCTATCATTAGGAGCCTATTTTTGCGTTTTTTTTTTCTTTTGTTTTCTATTCCTATTTTTATTTTTTTTAGTCTCATCTTATATCTATATTTGAGTCTTGTTCTTAATTCATAATTAATAAAATTTATGCCTTAAAGTTATGAATGTCCTATGAATCCATCACCTCTCTTAAATGAAAAATGCTTTAATCACAAAAGAATAAGAAGTACAGGATTTCAAAATTTATCCTTGAAACTAGTTGAATTAGTTTGATGTGGTGACAATACTTTTTGTTTTCTGAATGAATGCTTGAACAGTGCATATGTCTCTTGAATTTGTTGTTTTGAGAATGTTAAAGATTGTTGGCTCTTGAAAGAATGATGGAAAAGGAGAACTGTTATTAAGGATCTGAAAAATCATCAAAGTGATTCTTGAAGCAAGAAAAAGCAGTGAAAAAAAAATATTTTCGAAAAAAAAAAAGAAGAAAAAGAAAGAAATAAAGTTGTGCACCAAGGCAAAAAGAGTGTGCTTAAGAACCCTGGACACCTCTAATTGGGGACTCTAGCAAAGCTGAGTCACAATCTAAAAAGGTTCACCCAATTATGTGTCTGTGGCATGTATGTATCCGGTGGTAATACTGGAAGACAGAGTGCTTTGGGCCACAGCCAAGACTCATACACTAGCTATGTTCAAGAATCATTATACTTAACTAGGAGAATCAATAACACTATCTGAGTTCTGAGTTCTTATAGATGCCAATCATTCTAAACTTCAAAGGAGAGAGTGAGATGCCAAAACTGTTCGGAGGCAAAAAGCTACTAGTCCCGCTCATCTAATTGGAACTATGTTTCTTTGATATTTTGGAGTCTATAGTATATTCTCTTCTTTTTATCCTATTTTGATTTTCAGATGCTTGGGGACAAGCAACAATTTAAGTTTGGTGTTGTGATGAGTGGATAATTTGTACCCTTTTTGGCATTGTTTTTAGTATGTTTTTAGTAGTTTTAGTTGAGTTCTTAGTATATTTTTATTAGTTTTTAGCTAAAATTCACTTTTCTGGACTTTACTATGAGTTTGTGTGTTTTTCTGTGATTTCAGGTATTTTCTGGCTGAAATTGAGGGTCCTGAGCAAAAATCTGATTCAGAGACTGAAAAGGACTGCAGATGCTGTTGGATTCTGACCTCCCTGCACTCGAAGTGGATTTTCTGGAGCTACAGAAGCCCAATTGGCGCGCTCTCAACGGCATTAGAAAGTAGACATCCTGGGCTTTCCAGCAATATATAATAGTCCATACTTTTCCCGAGACTTGATGGCCCAAACCGGCGTGGCAAATCAGCCTCAGAAATTCCAGCGTTTAACGCTGGAACTGGCATAAAACTTGGAGTTAAACGCCCAAACTGGCATGAAAGCTGGCGTTTAACTCCAGAAAAGGTTTCTACACATGAAAGCTTCAATGCTCAGCCCAAGCACACACCAAGTGGGCCCGGAAGTGGATTTTTCTGTCATTTACTCATTTCTGTAAACCTTAGGTTACTAATTTACTATTAATAGGATCTCTTGACAATGTATCTGCACCTCATGACACTTTACACGTTTTCTTTGTGTACCTTCCACAGTATGAGTCTCTAAACCCCATGGTTGGGGGTGAGGAGCTCTGCTGTGTCTTGATGGATTAATGCAATTACTACTGTTTCTTATTCAATCATGCTTGCTTCCATTCTAAGATATCACTTGTTCTTAACCCGGATGAATGTGATGATCCGTGACACTCATCATATTCTCAACTATGAACGTGTGCCTGACAACCACCTCCGTTCTACCTTAGATTGAGTAGATATCTCTTGGATTCCTTAACCAGAATCTTCGTGGTATAAGCTAGAACTGATGGCGGCATTCAAGAGAATCCGGAAGGTCTAAACCTTGTCTGTGGTATTCTGAGTAGGATTCAATGATTGAATGACTGTGACGTGCTTCAAACTCCTAGCAGGCGGGGCGTTAGTGACAGACGCAAAAGAATCAATGGATTCTATTCCGGCCTGACCGAGAACCGACAGCTGATTAGCCATATGCTGTGACAGAGCATAGGAACATTTTCACTGAGAGGATGGGAGGTAGCCACTGACAACGGTGAAACCCTACATACAGCTTGCCATGGAAGGAGTCTTGCGTGTTTGATGAGGAAGACAGTAGGAAAGCAGAGATTCAGAAGATGGAGCATCTCCAAGACCCCAACCTATTCTCCATTACTGCAATACAAGTAACCATTTCATGTTCTTTTGCTTTTTACAATCAATCCTGATAATTTCTGATATCCTGACTAAGATTTACAAGATAACCATAGCTTGCTTCAAGCCGACAATCTCCGTGGGATCGACCCTTGCTCACGCAAGGTATTACTTGGACGACCCAGTGCACTTGCTGGTTAGTTGTGCGGGATTGCAAAAGTGTGATTGCAATTTCGTGCACTAGCATCTCACTTTATCCTTTGAAATTCAGAATGATTGGCTTCTATAGGAACTCAGAATCCAGATAATGTTATTGATTCTCCTAGTTAAGTATGATGATTCTTGAACACAGCTACTTTATGAGTCTTGGCCGTGGCCCAAAGCACTCTGTCTTCCAGTATTACCACCGGATACATACATGCCACAAACACATAATTGGGTGAACCTTTTCAGATTGTGACTCAGCTTTGCTAGAGTCCCCAATTAGAGGTGTCCAAGGTTCTTAAGCACACTCTTTTTGCCTTGGATCACAACTTCATTATTTTTTTTCTTTTTCTTTTTCCCTTTTTGTTTTTCGTTTTTTTTTGTATTCACTACTTTTTCTTGCTTCAAGAATCATTTTTATGATTTTTTAGATCCTCAGTAACATGTCTCCTTTTTCATCATTCTTTCAAGAGCCAATCATTCATGAACAACAAATTCAAAAGGCATAATCAAGCATACATTCAGAAACCAAAATATTGCCACCACATCAAAATAATTAATCTGTTATAAAATTCAAAATTCATGCAATTCTTCTCTTTTTCAATTAAGAACATTTTTCATTTAAGAAAGGTGATGGATTCATAGGACATTCATAACTTTAAGGCATAGACACTAAGACACTAATGATCATAAGACACAAACATAGATAAACATAAGCATGAAAGTTCGAAAAACAGGAAAATAAAGAATAAGGAAATTAAAGAACGGGTCCACCTTAGTGATGTCGGCTTGTTCTTCCTCTTGAAGATCTTATGGAGTGCTTGAGCTCCTCAATGTCTCTTCCTTGCCTTTGTTGCCCCTCTCTCATGATTCTTTGATCTTCTCTAATTTCATGGAGGAGGATGGAATGTTCTTGGTACTCCACCCTTAGTTGTCCCATGTTGGAACTCAATTCTCCTAGGGAGGTGTTGATTTGCTCCCAATAGTTTTGTGGAGGAAAGTGCATCCTTTGAGGTATCTCAGGGATTTCATGATGAGTGGGATCTCTTGTTTGCTCCATCCTTTTCTTAGTGATGGGCTTGTCCTCATCAATGAGGATGTCTCCCTCTATGTCAATTCCAACTGAATAACAGAGGTGACAAATGAGATGAGGAAAGGCTAACCTTGCCAAGGTAGAGGACTTGTCCGCCATCTTATAAAGTTCTTGGGCTATAACCTCATGAACTTCTACTTCCTCTCCAATCATGATGCTATGAATCATGATAGCTCGGTCTATAGTAACTTTGGACCGGTTGCTAGTGGGAATGATTGAGCGTTGGATAAACTCCAACCATCCCCTACCCACGGGCTTAAGGTCGTGCCTTCTCAGTTGAACCGGCTTCCCTCTTGAATCTCTCTTCCATTGAGCACCCTCTTCACAAATGTCTATGAGAACTTGGTCAAACCTTTGATCAAAGTTGACCTTTTTTGAGTTTGAAAGGGACCTTAGGGATCACCTTCTTCAAGGGCACAACTTCATAGAAGTGGTCTTGATGCACCCTTGAGATGAATCTCTCCAACTCCCATGACTCGGAGGTGGAAGCTTTTGCCTTCCCTTTCCTCTTTCTAGAGGTTTCTCCGGCCTTAGGTGCCATAAATGGTTATGGAAAAACAAAAAGCAATGCTTTTACCACACCAAACTTAGAAGGTTTGCTCGTCCTCGAGCAAAACAAGAAAGAAGATAGTAGAAGAAGAAAAAATGGAGGAGATGTAGGTGGCTTTGTGGTTCGACCAAAGGGAGAGAAGTAGTGTTTAGGTTGTGTGAAAATGAGGTGGTGAAGATGGGTTTATATAGGAGTGGAGATGGGGTGTATGGTTTGGTCATGTATGGGTGGGTTTGGGAGGAAAAGTGGTTTGAATTTGAATGGTGAGGTAGGTGGGGTTTTATGAAGGATGGATGTGAGTGGTGAAGAGAATGGTGGGATTTGATAGGGGAGGGGTTTTTTTTTTTGGGAGGAGATGTTGAGGTGATTGGTGAATGGGTGAAAAAGAGAGAGAGTGGTGGGGTAGGTGGGGATCCTGTAGGGTCCACAGATCCTGAGGTGTCAAGAAAAATTCATCCCTGCACCAAGTGGCGAGCAAAAATGCTCTTTATGCCAATTCTAGCATTAAACGCCGGGCTGGTGCCCATTTCTGGCGTTTAACGCTAGCTTCTTGCACGCTAGCTTCTTGCCCTTTCTTGGCGTTTAACGCCAGTCTGGTGCCCCTTTTTGGCGTTAAACGCCCAGAATGGTGCCAGACTAGGCGTTAAACGCCCATTTGCTGCCCTTACTGGCGTTTAAACGCCAGCAAGGTTTTCCTCTAGGGTGTGCTATTTTTCTTTCTGTTTTTCATTCTGTTTTTGCTTTTTCAATTGATTTTGTGACTTCCCATGATCATCAACCTACAGAAAACATAAAATAACAAAGGAAAATAGATAAATATAGCATTGGGTTGCCTCCCAACAAGCGCTTCTTTAATGTCAGTAGCTTGACAATGGGCTCTCATGGAGCCTCACAGATACTCAGAGCAATGTTGGAACCTCCCAACACCAAACTTAGAGTTTGAATATGGGGGTTCAACACCAAACTTAGAAGTTGGTTGTGGCCTCCCAACACCAAACTTAAAGTTTGACTGTGGGGGCTCTGTTTGACTCTGTTTTGAGAGAAGCTCTTCATGCTTCCTCTCCATGGTGACAGAGGGATATCCTTGAGCCTTAAACACAAAGGATTCTTCATTCACTTGAATTATCAATTCTCCTCTGTCAACATCAATCACAGTCTTTGCTGTGGGTAGGAAGGGTCTGCCAAGGATGACAGATTCATCCATACACTTCCCAGTCTCTAGGACTATGAAATCAGCAGGGATGTAATGGTCTTCAATTTTTACCAGAACATCCTCTACAAGTCCATAAGCTTGTTTTCTTGAATTGTCTGCCATCTCTAGTGAAATTCTTGCAGCTTGTACCTCAAAGATCCCTAGCTTCTCCATTACAGAGAGAGGCATGAGGTTTATACTTGACCCTAAGTCACACAGAGCCTTCTTAAAGGTCATGGTGCCTATGGTACAAGGTATTGAGAACTTCCCAGGGTCCTGTCTCTTTTGAGGTAATTTCTGCCTAGACAAGTCATCCACTTCTTTGGTGAGCAAAGGGCCTCCCAAGTCTCATTACCAAATAACTTGTCATTTAGCTTCATGATTGCTCCAAGGTACTTGGCAACTTGCTCTTCAGTGACATATTCGTCCTCTTCAGAGGAAGAATACTCATCAGAGCTCATGAATGGCAGAAGTAAATCCAATGGAATCTCTATGGTCTCATTATGAGCCTCGGATTCCCATGGTTCCTCATTAGGGAACTTATTGGAGGCTGTAACATCCCGCATTTTTGAAAAAATCTAAATATAAATAAATTGTGATTTTACCTTATTGAGTTTAAACTTTATAATTTTAGAAATTATTTTATTAGAACTAATTAAATAGATTCGGAGATAGTTTATTTTGAATTAATTAATATTCTTAAGTAATTTTATATAATGGAATATTTTGTATAATTTTAGTAATTGAAAAATAAGAAAGAATTGTATAATTTAATTCAAGTAACTTTTATTCTGAAAGGGTTACGATTTATTTTATTAATTTGATATCTTATTTTATAAATTAATCAATTAAGAATAATTAAATTAGTTTTATTAATATTTGGAGTTAAGTTAATTAATATTTTGTGTAAGTAATGGAAGTGTTATATAATTTAATTTAAGAAAATTTTATTATGATTAAATTATGGTTTATTGTATTAGTTTGAGCTCATAGAGATTAATTTATTAGGAATGATTAAATGGATTTTTATAAATACTTAAAGTTTAAGTAATTTTATTATAATTAGATATTTTGTAAATTGAAATTAAAGTTTCTGTGATAGAAAAATATAAAAGGATATATCATTTAATTTGAATAATTGGTATTGAGTTTAAACTATCTTTTATAAATATGTGATTAATATGCTTATTTTATAATTTACACTATAAATAATTAATTGAACTTAGCAATATGTTGATAAATAATGTTCTCATATATTTTTAATAGAGTATATTTAATTTTAAAATTACTCTACTCTTCAATTTTATCAAAATATCTATTCATATCTATCCTTATTTCTTTATAAAATCCTAATTTCACTAAATTCCTAATTGATACCCTAATTTCACAAATAAACACAAACACAGAAAGGAAAGAAAGGGAACAGGGGGAGCTCGAGGGGGGAAACGGAGAACAGGGAGAGAGAGTGACGGAACAGAGTAAGAAGAGAGGAAGGAGGATCGCCGCGCTGTGCCGCTCCTTGTGCGGGTTGCCGTTGCTGTCGTCAGAGCCAGAGAAGAAGAGGAAGAATAACGGAGAAGTGAGACTGACGGGGAGGGTAATACGGTTGTTGTTGATTTGGAGCTGCTACAAGAACGGCGTTTCCTGCTTCTAATCTCTGTCCTTTTGATTTTTGGAGCTGCCGTGGATGGAGCTTGTAATCAGAGAAAGCAAGCTGCCGCCACCAACTCTTAATTCAGCTAGTGTCTTCCTCCTTGTTCTGATTTCAATTTTCCTATTTTTGAAACCGTAACACTCTCACCCTTACTCTGATTATACTTTGTTTCTCTTCCATGTGCTTGTTTTAATCATGGTTGCCTATATCTTTGTTGTTCAGCCCCTTTCTGGCACCTATTTCCTGTTACAATTAGGTCGAGTATTGAAGCTGGTGCTGCCATGGGACGGTTGAAGCTGTTACTGATTCTGATTTTGCTATCTGGGTACTGGTCTTATCTTCTCCTTAGAGTTGATCCATTTACACGTTGTGTTTTGTCACTGCTGTGGTTGCCATGTTCTGGTTTTAATTCTATTTTAGTTCTTGCTTTGTCTTGAATTCTTAGAGCTGAAATTGCTTTGGATTCCTATCCAATTTGAATCCTCTATCTTACTGCAACCATGGTCAGTGCTGTGAAGGCTAATATTGTTGCTGTTCCGGTTGCGTGAGAGTTACCGCTGCTGCCTTGAAACTAAAAGAGAAGAGAGTTGTTACGTTAAAGTATGCGATTGCGACATCGAGGTAGGGGGTTTAAAACGATTTCAATTTAAGAATGCCTACAAGGTTTATGAGTAACTGCAAATAGATTTAATACCTGTGAGTAATTGATTGATTATGTGAATATTGAATTGTGGCTGAAATTGTGATTGGAACGGTTGAGATTGTGATTTGGAATTGTTGATTAGTGATACTGATTGATTATGTGGATTGGGAATTGTTTGATGACCAATTGTTGTGAATTTTTGAATTTTAATGGGTTATGTTGGATTTGTTGCCGTTGAGTTGTTATTTGGTATATTGTAATGTTAATGAACTTGGTTGGTGGTTGAGTTGGAATTGTTTTGAGGGGTTTTGAAGGGTTGGATTTTGAATACTAAATAGATTGCTGAAAATCTGATTTTTGAAATTAAAAAGTGACTTTGGAAGTGAAACAGTTATTCAACGATAATCGAAATGGTATAAGAGTAAAAGCTGAGTAAAGTATGATAAAAGTTGTTGTTGAGACTCAATTTTGAGAAGTTTGAATTAATTATAGAACTAGTTATGATTTTTCAAAGTTAAAATGTAAAACTTGATTTTCTGCATTATTTTTAAAAAGAAGCCGGAAATTTTGAAAAAATATAACTATTTCTGTGATTATCGGAATTGCGTGGGACCAAGTCCGGATTGAGCTTGGGAACATAGGGAACTGGACTGCTGAATTTGAGACTTTTTCACTAAGTTTATGATTTATGGTAAATTTTTGAAATATGGATGTCAAATCTGGTTTTTCTGCTGAGCGTTTAACACAGCAGCAACTTGTTTCCTCTATTAGAAATTCTCCAGTTTGCATTTTGAAATGAAACCAATTTTAAATAAAACTTTATTCCTATTATTTTAATGCCGTAAAATTTCAGAACAATTGGACTTGTAGTTTGAAAGATATGAATTTTTGAAAGATGATGCATTATGCAGAAAAAAAACCAGATTCTGTTTTCTTAAATCAGTAACTTTGAGAATTTATAACTTTTGATCCTGGATAGATATTGAGATGCAACCAATTGGAGTTGAAAATTAATTATGTTTAGCATATGTGACTTAAATTTCAGGGCTATCCATGTTTTAATGAGTAAGTTATGGGACTTGGAAGAAGATAAGTTCATTAACTTTTAAAACAGAATTCTGCAGAAAATTAGTCAACTTCTAGATTATATAACTTCTTCATTAAAAATGATATTGACCTGAAACCAATTGGAAAAGAAACTTGGATGAGTGAAGTTAAACTGTATTAAATTTCAAAGTCATTGGATTTAACTTGGATTTTATATTTAATTTTGAATGTCACATGCTGCTGCTGTTTTTCTGGTTTTACCCACTGCAGAGCAGTCTTGGTTTTTCCTTTATTCCTAAGGCTAGAGAAACCAAAAAATTATGATCTTTGGTTTGTTAGAAAGCTTATTTCAAGACGAACACCTGGACATAAAGTTTGCGCAATTCCGAGTTCATTTGCTGTATTAAAAACAGAAAAGAAGATAGGGTGTTGAGAATGCTTGAGTGAGAGTTATGAGTTCATAAAATTAAAGATGAACCTTAGCGTTATATGGCTGATTCAATGTTGGAATTTGCTTGTTTCTGAATTGAATTGATATTGGAAAGGTTGAAAAGAGTTTGGTAAATTGTTTGGTTGGGACTCGTAAGGGTGGCTAAGTCCTATTTTTAAAGGAGATTATGTCCGAATTTTTATGAAAGTATAAGGACTTAGTCAAAATCAATATTTAAGGCTTATTTAATGATAGAAACTTCAATGATTCTTTTAAGAAGAGATTATTTGGTATACGAGATTGTTGGCAAGGGCGTGGGTCTTGTCCCGCTTGCGTATTTACAACTATGAAAGGAAATGGAAAGATGTAAAGTTTTTATAGTATGATTGAACTGAGAAAGGAAGTGGTATTGCATAAGAATGTGAAAGCGATGATGAATAATGAGAATGATAATGAATGATGGTAATAAGAATGATTATGTGATGATCTGCTGCATTGAGGCAGTCAGATAGATAGTGGTGCGACCACTGAGAACGCTTTCTTGCGGTACAGATCCATATTTTAATTCTATAAGGCAGAGGGGTTATTTCCTGTATACAGAAGGTGTGTCGGCATACATCCCTGCAGTGGCAGATGTGTTATTTCCTGCGTGCAGTGGACCCTGTGGTGGCAGAGGGGTTATTTCCTGTACACAAGGGTATGGTCAACTGGAAAGCCATATCCAGCTAGTAATGCTGGGTTACGTCGGGAGCGGGTAGAAACCGACAGATGAGCTCATTACTTGCACTAGGACTAGACATTCATCATATGCATCTATGTGACATTGTTTGGTGTGTATAATGTAATTGGTTTGCTTAAATGAATAATTCTGTTAACTGCTAATTGTTATACTTGATATACTTGCTCTTGATTGTGTTTGAACCTCATTACTTGTGTTTGTAACTGATTGACTGGATTGTGGTGAATTGGATGTTGATTGAATTGCTTAGGCCTGAGGCCGTGATTGGTTTGTGTTTGAGGTTTAGTAAAGTATGAAAGATTAAGCTGGTTCAGCATAGACTTAATGAACCTATGCTTGGAACAAATTAGTCATTCATACAGTCTAGGAAACTTTTAAGAGTTTTATAAAGAAAATATGGGTCTAGGATTTTGAATAATTAACTATTTGCGCTTTATTCTTTACTTTCACAGCATTCTTGGCCTCTACTGAAAACATGTGGTTTGGTTCTCACCCCCAAATTTTCCACCCTTTCAGTGACACAGGTTTGAAGACGCAATTTGAAGCTGCGAGCGATTAGTAGGTTTTCTTTATGGTTTTAATTGGTCTGGTAGAGTCCCCTCGCTGATTGTCCCTTGAGATTTTATTTCATATAGAGGGGTAGGTTTGGTATATTGTATTTGAGTTTTATTTGGTTTCTTTTGTACAAGAATTATTATCAATAATATTTATGTGACTATTATTATTTGTAAATGTTTGAATTACGACTTTGATGAATAAAAAAACAATTTTTTGGAATTTTCTTAAAACTAAGACGCGAACTTGATACAAAGGCTCGATAATTAAGTAGTTAATACTAGAGAAGGTTACGTAATGTTCTTTCTAGTAGAAATACCCTGACTTAAGCAAGGTATTTTGCTGGAAGGGATGTTACAGAGGTCAGTGGACGTCCATTGAAGTCTTCTTCAGTGGCGATCACTGCCTCTTCCTCCTCTCCAAGTTCGGCCATGTGGGTCATATTAATGGCCTTGCATTCTCCTTTTGGATTCTCTTTTGTATTGCTTGGAAGAGTACTAGGAGGGAGTTCAGTAATTTTCTTGCTCAACTGTCCCACCTATGCCTCCAAATTCCTAATGGAGGACCTTGTTTCAGTCATGAAACTTTGAGTGGTTTTGATTAGATCAGAGACCATGGTTGCTAAGTCAGAGTGGCTCTGCTTAGAATTCTCTGTCTGTTGCTGAGGAGATGATGGAAAAGGTTTGCCATTGCTAAACCTGTTTCTTCCACCATTATTGTTGTTGAAACCTTGTTGAGGTCTCTGTTGATCCTTCCATGAGAGATTTGGATGATTTCTCCATGAAGGATTATAGGTGTTTCCATAGGGTTCTCCCATGTAATTCACCTCTTCCATTGAAGGGTTCTCAGGATCATAAGCTTCTTCTTCAGATGAAGCATCCTTAGTACTGCCTGGTGCAGCTTGCATTCCAGACAGACTTTGAGAAATCAAATTGACTTGCTGAGTTAATATTTTATTCTGAGCCAATATGGCATTCAGAGTATCAATCTCAAGAATTCCTTTCTTCTGATTCGTCCCATTGTTCACAGGGTTCCTTTCAGAAGTGTACATGAATTGGTTATTTGCAACCATTTCAATGAGTTCTTGAGCTTCTGCAGGCATTTTCTTCAGATGAAGAAATCCTCCAGCAGAGCTGTCCAATGACATCTTGGACAGTTTAGACAGACCATCATAGAAGATACCTATGATGCTCCATTCAGAAAGCATGTCAGAAGGACACTTTCTAATCTATTGTTTATATCTTTCCCAAGCTTCATAGAGGGATTCACCTTCCTTCTGTCTGAAGGTTTGGACTTCCACTCTAAGCTTACTCAATTTTTGAGGTGGAAAGAACTTTGCCAAGAAGGCATTGACTAGCTTTTCCCAAGAGTTCAGGCTTTCTTTAGGTTGTGAGTCCAACCATATCCTAGCTCTGTCTCTTACAGCAAAAGGGAATAACATAAGTCTATAGACCTCAGGGTCAACCCCATTGGTCTTGACAGTGTCACAGATTTGCAAGAATTTAGCTAAAAACTGATGAGGATCTTCTAATGGAAGTCCATGGAACTTGCAATTCTGTTGCATTAGAGAAACTAATTGAGGCTTAAGCTCAAAGTTGTTTGTTCCAATGACAGGGATAGAGATGCTTCTCCCATAGAAGTCGGGAGTAGGTGCAGTAAAGTCACCCAGCACCTTCCTTGCATTGTTGGCATTGTTGTTGTTTTTGGCTGCCATGGGTTCTTCTTCTTTGAAGATTTCTGTTAGGTCCTCTACAGAGAGTTGTGCTTTAGCTTCTCTTAGCTTTCGCTTTAAGGTCCTTTCAGGTTCAGGGTCAACCTCAACAAGAATGCTTTTGTCTTTGCTCCTGCTCATATGAAAGAGAAAAGAACAAGAAAATATGGAATCCTCTATGTCACAGAATAGAGATTCCTTGAGGTGTCAGAGGAAAAGAAAAATAGAAAGAAGAGGTAGAAGAATTCAAACTTATCAAGAAAGATGGAGTTCGAATTGTGCATTAAGGAGGAGTGTTAGTCCATAAATAGAAGGATGTGAGAAGAGGGGAAGAAATTTTCGAAAATAAATTAAAAAGATTTTAAAAACATTTTGAAAAAAATGAAGAATGATTTTCGAAAACTAAGAGTGGAAAAGAAATCAAGTGATTTTTGAAAAAGATTTTGAAATTAGAAATTAAAAAGATATGATTGAAAACTATTTTGAAAAAGATGTGATTAAAAAGATATGATTGAAAAGATGTGGTTTTTAAAAAAATATGATTGAGAAGATATGATTTGAAAAACAATTTAAAAAGATTTGATTTTAATAATTAATAACTTGGCTAACAAGAAAGATATGATTCAGACATTAAACTTTTCTCAACAGAAAATGCAACATGCTTGAAATGTTGAATCAAATCCTTAATTGTTAGCAAGTATCTTTGAAAAATAAAGAAATTGATTATGAAAACATATGATTGAAAAGATATGATTTGAAAAAGATTTGATTTTGAAAAATTTTGAAAACTTGAAAAAAATTTGAATTAAAAACAAAATCTTCCTTCTTGTGCCATCCTGGCGTTAAACGCCCAGAATGGTATCCATTCTGGCGTTTAACACCCAAAATGCTACCCTTTTGGGCATTAAACGCCCAGCCAGGTACCTTGGCTGGCATTTAAACGCCAGTTTTCCTTCTTCACTGGGCGTTTTGAACGCCCGATTTTTTCTGTGTAATTCCTCTGCTGTATGTTTTGAATCTTCAATTCTCTGTATTATTGACTTGAAAAGACACAAATAAAAAATTTTTTTGAATTTTTAATGATGAGGAATAATCAAAATGCAACTAAGATCAAATAAATAATGCATGCAAGACACCAAATTTAGAAGTTTGTATACTATTGACACTAACAAAATGAGAATGCATATGAGAAACAACAAAACACACAAGACAAGAGAATTTAAAGATCAGAACAAGGAAATCATCAAGAACAACTTGAAGATCAATTAAGACACATGAATGAATTCGAAAAAATGCAAGAAGAATAGAAACATGCAATTGACACCAAACTTAAAATGAGACACTAGACTCAACAAGAAACATAAAAATATTTTTGGTTTTAAGATTTTATAAATTTTTTTGTGCTTTTTCGAAAATTATATGGAAAAGATGATAAAGAGATTCAAAATTTTTAATAAGAATTCCAGGAATCATGCAATGTTAGTCTAAAGTTTTAGTCTAAAAAGATTAGACATGGCTAGCCAAGCTTCAGCAGGACATTGCATTCAAGAGCTAAATTGATGAGAATCAATCAGCTTTGGTGATGATGAAAACATCACCTTGAAACTCAAGAATTCATTCTTAAAAATTCTGAAGAAAAATACCTAATCTAAGCAACAAGATGAACCGTCAGTTGTCCAAACTCAAACAATCCCTGGCAACGGCGCCAAAAACTTGGTGCACAAAATTGTGATCATCAATGGCGCCATCAATATGGTACGCTCAATTGCAATCTCAGCTCTTTATCACAACTTCGCACAACTAACCAGCAAGTGCATTGGGTCGTCCAAGTAATAAACCTTACGCGAGTAAGGGTCGATCCCACGGAGATTGTTGGTATGAAGCAAACTATGGTCACCTTGTAAATCTCAGTCAGGTAGATTCAAATGGTTATGGATGATATATGAATAAAGTATACAATAAAGATAGAGATACTTATGTAATTCATTGGTGAGGATTTCAGATAAGCGTATGGAGATGCTTTGTCCCTTCCGTCTCTCTGTTTTCCTACTGTCTTCATCCAATCCTTCTTACTCCTTTCCATGGCAAGCTGTATGTTGGGCATCACCGTTGTCAGTGGCTACAGTCCCGTCCTCTCAGTGAAAATGTTCAACGCGCTCTATCACAGCACGGCTAATCATCTGTCGGTTCTCAATCAGGTTGGAATAGAATCCATTGATTCTTTTGCGTCTGTCACTAACGCCCAGCCTTCAGGAGTTTGAAGCTCGTCACAGTCATTCAATCATTGAATCCTACTCAGAATACCACAGACAAGGTTTAGACCTTCTGGATTCTCTTAAATGCCGCCATCAATTCTAGCTTATACCACGAAGATTCTGATTAATAAATCCAAGAGATAAACATTCAAGCCTTGTTTGCTTGTAGAACGGAAGTGGTTGTCAGGCACGCGTTCATAAGTGAGAATGATGATGAGCGTCACATAATCATCACATTCATCATGTTCTTGGGTGCAAATGAATATCTTAGAACAAGAATAAGCTGAATTGAATAAAAGAACAATAGTAATTGCATTAATACTCGAGGTACAGCAGAGCTCCACACCTTAATCTATGGTGTGTAGAAACTCCACCGTTGAAAATACATAAGTGATAATGGTGATCATTGGCTTCGGCCCCAGAGAGGGAACTAGAAGAACCAAGATGTTCCTAAGATCAAAAGTGATCAAAAGATTCAAAGATCTCAAGATGAAAATACAATAGCAAAAGGTCCTATTTGTAGAGAACTAGTAGCTTAGGGTTTACAAAGATGAGTAAATGACATAAAAATCCACTTCCGGGCCCACTTGGTGTGTGCTTGGGCTGAGCATTTAAGCTTTCATGTGTAGAGACTTTTCTTGGAGTTAAACGCCAGCTTTTGTGCCAGTTTGGGCGTTTAACTCCCATTCTTGTGCCAGTTCCGGCGTTTAACGCCGGGCAGTTTTGAGCTGATTTGGAACGCCGTTTTGGGCCATCAAATCTCGGGCAAACTATGGACTATTATACATTGCTGGAAAGCCCAGAATGTCTACTTTCCAACGCAATAGAGAGCGCGCCAATTGGGCTTCTGTAGCTCCAGAAAATCCACTTCGAATGCAAGGAGGTTAGAATCCAACAGCATCTCCAGTCCTTTTCAGCCTCTGAATCAGATTTTTACTCAGATCCCTCAATTTCAGCCAGAAAATACCTGAAATCACAGAAAAACACACAAACTCATAGTAAAGTCCAGAAAAGTGAATTTTAACTAAAAACTAATAAAAATATAATAAAAACTAACTAAAACATACTAAAAACATACTAAAAACAATGCCAAAAAGCGTATAAATTGTCCGCTCATCAGTCATTATTAAGAAAAATGTATTTATAAAAAAAGAAAAAAATATTAAAATGTCACTATTTAAAAAAACAGGAAAGATATGTGAAAAAAAGGAAAATAAATAATTAAAATATCACTATTAGAAAAAAAATATTAATATGTGTATTAATGGGGTTGGGATTGAGGAATATATATAGATATATAAAAAAAATTATTACATGATTGTAGAATAAAAAATAATCATATATATAAAACCAAATAATTATAACAAAAAGATAGTTAATATATGTGATTTAAATATTTTTAATAACCGATAATATGGAGTTTAACAAAATATAATTCATATATTTATTTATTTATGTATATGTGTATAATTATTTATGCATATGCATATATATTAAGAAAAACTACCATAATATGTATATATAATTATTTAACAAAATTAATATATACATAAACATAAATAAAAAAATTTATTATAATTTCTGAAAATTACACATGAACTCTTTTTTTCTCTCAAATAAATTTATTCTAATTATATTACAATCAGCTCATGAATAATGGGTGATTATATTAATTTAAGAAAATATCTTCATTATAATTATATCAAATCAATATTGAATGTGTTATTAAACTACTTATCAATCATCGATATTTTTAATCATTCTAATTATAGCAATTGATATAGTTCTAATTTTCATTCAAGTGGAATAATTTTATTAGGAGATAGTTGATGCACACATTAATAGTGACCCATTTAATTTGATATCAATTAGTGGATAACAACAACAACAACAACAACAACAACAACAACAACAACAACAACAATAATAAAGGTATATATGGTACATGCATTATATTTTTAAAAAAATTCGGATAACAATCATCAATGGTGATTAATATCAATATCAATAATTAATTCTTATAATTATTTTTGTACTACTAAAGGCTACATATAGTGTTTCTTGTAGAATAAAAAAGGTTGCGATTCATAATATTTTTGTAAAGTTATATCGTATGGACACATGATTAATTAGATAACAAATTGAATTTTAATTAATATGTTTTATTTTCTGCTCATATTTTTTTATTAATTATTTTACTTTTTATATTTACAGTAAATATTGAATATAAAAAAGAAAAAAATAATATTGAATGTTATCTGTTTTATTTATTTAGAGTCATAATTAAATTTGATATAATTATAGCAAGTATCTAGAATTAATAATAACATGATACTATAATTTTAAGTTGTATAATATAATAAAAAAAATGTAGCAATTTGTGTATGTTTTCTATATAGCAATAATATTATATATATTTATATATCTCCTCTTTTAGCTCTTTCTTAAAAATATTGGCATATAATTAATGTAGATAACGTATATATTGAGTAAGTATCTTTATTGAATTAATCATAAAGGTTAATAAAATATAATGGCATAAATTTTACCTTATTGTAGCAAGTATCTCCATTGAAAATATTTGCTAATTATTACCGTGTATAATTAGAATGTGTGTATGTGTGTGTGTGTGTGTGTGTGTGTGTGTGTGTGTGTAAGGATTAATAGTGAATTGTTACAATTATTTATCATCGAGGGCGAAAATTTTATTAGGATGGGAAGATGTAAGAACCCGAGTTTTTCATGCAAAACCGTTTTTATAAAAGTAATAATTTTAGTGCCCGGAATAGATTCAAAATTTAGAAGTTTTAATTTGAAAATATAAGTGTGAAATTTGAATTCAGTGAATTTTTCTGAGTTTGAAAATGTACTTCTTTCGACGAGTTTTGTAGAAATGCGTACTGGCACTTAAGCCGGCAGCACCGGCTCTAGTTTGTCCAGTACTGCGTATTTTGGAAAATTGATTTATTATTTTGAAAGGGGTAAAAATAATTTAGAATTGAAAACCGCGCACTAGTCTTAAAGGTTTTGGCCCAAAGTGGGCCAAACGAACCAAAACCGCTAACGGGTTGAACCATGCCCAAACCGGGCCCAAGGCACAATATATATATGCCCATTTAATGAGCATTTCAGCTCATTTCTCTTCAAATTGAAGAGAGAGGCTCAGCATAGAGGGAGGAGAGGAAGAAGAGAAGTTACTATTCACCTCTACCTTCTGGAAGCTATATCTTGAGTTACGGACCTCCGATTGACGAGCCATTTGCGGCCACGCGAAGCTCTTGTTGAGCTCTACGTTTCTATCCAAGCAAACCTGGTAAGAACTCAAAGATCAAGTCCCAGTTTCGTGCCCTATATTTCTGTGCATTTTTATGTTTGGTTTTTAAGTAGATTTGTGGTTTTGGTTGTTTAGGTGATCTCTAGTAGCGGGTAATTATTGGATTTTACCCCTACTCTCATTGGATAAGGTAAGGTTCCAATAAACCCTTGTGTTTAGTTGTTTTGTGTATCCTAGATTTTGATTTTGGTGATATATGTGTTGTTAGTTTGAGCTTTGGTGTTTGTTGGAGTTGGTTGAGGCTTTGGATCAAGCTTGGTGGCTTCGTTTTGGTGTTTAGTGCGTTTGGAAATCGTACAAGGTATGGTTTCGATTTTCTCTATGTAATATGTAATGTTTCTGGACACTTAGACTAGTTGGCCCTAAGATAGAATTGGATGTGGTTGGTGTATGAATAATTATATGTGAATTGATGGAAATTGTTGGTTGTTTCAATTATTGTGGTTGATCAAGATTTAATGAATTGTATATGTGGAAGTGTGATTATGATGTTGTTGAGGAAATTGATGATTGGTGTTGTTAATGAGATTTGATAGATGAAGTGGTGGTGTTGTGTAGCATGAATTGGTGAGTTTTAGTTATATTGGTAAATAATGAGGATTATGAGAATCTAAGGTAATAAGTTCATGTAAAATGTTTGTGGTGGTTTGGAATAAAGGATATTGATGATTATGAGGTGTGATGATGTATATTAATGATGATTTTTCGGATATTGAATCTTGTGGTTGATGTTTATGTTAAGGTTGGTGGATTATTGTTGATGTGTAGTGTTATTGAGAGTTACTGGTATTATTGATAATTGATGACGAGTTGTGAAAATGTTATTGATGAATGAGGAGAATTAGGATTGCTTGTAATGATTTTTTTTATGGTTGGAGAATAATGATTTTGATAGTGTGGGATAGTGTAAATAGGAAACTATTGATGGTTAAGATTGAGGAATCAGTGATATGAGCTTTTGTGTTGTTTGGTATTAATTATATTGTGAGTACTTTGGTTTTGGATTGAGGTTTGGTTAAAAATTGAGTTTTTGAGATTTTGGGTAAAAATGGATTTTTAGGTGAACTTTGACGGATTATAACTTAAGCCTCAAAGCTTGAAATTACATGAGACTTGTTTAAATTAAAGATGGCTTTCAAAGCTTTAAATTGATATAAAGTTTGTAAAATTTGAATTTTTGTAGAGGGAGTTATGATCATTCAAAGTTTGGTGTAAAAATCTAAAATCTGCAAAGTTGCAGAATTTTGTGATTTCTGATATGTGCACACGCACAGCCTTATGCGCACGCACAACCCTGCAAAAATCTTGATCTGTGTAGACGCATAGACATGTGCGTACGCACACGTAGGGGAAGGCTTTCTGTTTTGAGCGCTAGCATAGCTGGTGCGCGCACATATCCAATGAGGGTTTACAACCTGTGCACACGCACACGATGGGAAGGTCAGTTTGTTGGGGGCGCTCACACGCCTTGTGCGAGCGAACAAAATTGTAAAATTTGGTACCTGTGTGTATGCACACACCTATGCGTACGCACACATTTTGAAACTCTCTTGGGCGTGCGCACGCACACCCCTGTGCGTACGCACACACCCTGTTTTATAACTTAACTTTGTTTTTACACTATTTCACTTTCCCAACAAGGTTGTATATTTCTATGACACCTAATTGAGACTCTTGGACTTATATTTGGGCTTTGGAACATGGGAAGGGTATTAGGAGGAATTAAATGGTATTCTTTAAAAAGTTAGAAAACGGAAGTTTAGGTTTCTAGTGTATTAAGGATGAGTTTGGTTGAGAGGGAAGGAAGAGTAGTGAACTTGGTGAATAGTGACAACGAATTGAAAAAGTAATGAACTAATGGGTTTTGAATAGAAAGTTGTGAATTGATGATGGTTGTGACGAGTATGAGTGGGAGTGTGATATGAGCAGTGGTCTCTGAGATTGAATGTGTGATTACGATATGCATTATTATCCGTCGTAGGGGCTGGGGTAGTCTCTCGCCTACGTTCGGATGTGAGAGTTAAAACTAGGTTTCTCACTCACATTTCTCGCAACCAGAGGAAGGTGGTAGGGCACTCTCCCTCGGAATGTTTTCCTCCGAAAGGAGAAGGTGGTAGGGCACTTATCCCTCAGAATTATTCCTCCTGAAAATGCGACTTCTCTCTGATTGCAAGGTGGTAGGGCACTCTCCTTCGGAATGTTTCCCTATGTAAAGAGAAGGTAGTAGGGCACTTATCCCTCGGAATTATTCCTCCTTATGCGCAATAGAGAGACTAATCCGGGAGTTGTCGACCGGGTTTTTTGTCGGGTTTGGCACAATAACCAACATGTGATATCACAACCAATAGGACAGACATTCATCATATGCATCTTCTATATGCTTGTTTGCTTTGTTTACTAGGGTTTGCCTACTTGTATAACATGTCTACTTGCTTCTTTAATTACCTGTTATATATGAATACTATTTGTGTTTTACTTGCTTGCATTATCTTGTGATTGTCTGGTGCTGCAGAGATTAGGTAGGAGGTGGCGATGGGATCGCACAGAGGTTAGGTTGGCGCAGGCTGTGGGATACAGCAGTGTGATTACTATTAATTTGAATTCCCTTAAGTCTAGATAACCCGGTTTATGGTTTAAGTTCGTTATTTCTTTATTTTATTTCTAAGCTTGAATATCGGTTTGATGTGAAGTTCTAGGATTGCCTTCGGTGTCCCGGAGCCTTACATCTTACATATTGGGCACTGTTACCATACTGAGAACCTCCGGTTCTCATTCCATACGTTGTTGTTGTTTTTCAAACGCAGGTTGCAAATTCACTTCGGTGAGATTACGGATATGGTGATAGAGCGGAGTATGGTTCCTCCTTGGTTTACTTCTATTTTACTTTGTTATAGTTACTCTCACATCTTTTGTATATTTATCTTTATGGCCTTAGAGGCTTACTTGAGAGATAAGTTGTATAAGCTGCTTTAACTTTCAAAACTCTGCATTTTTCTAATTGTAACTAGTCGGCTTAAACTCTGCAAGTTGAGGCTAGTTCCCTATGATTATTATGATGTTCTATATATATGTTCATTCTATTCTCTTGCATCTATACCTTATATCTTGTGCGTTAGCTTCATGTGAACGTTTCGCGCTTTTGTAATTCTGTTTTGAGCTTAATCCTTCATCGGGCTTCTAGAATATATTATTTCCTATATATATATATATATATATATATATATATATATATATATGTGTGTGTGTGTGTGTGTGTGTGTGTGTGTGTGTTTGTGTGTGTGTGTGTGTGTGTGTAAGCCTTAGGATTGTCGTGACCTCTGATTAACATTTGCTTTATGGCTAGAGGTAAGGCATAGGGTAATTGGGGCGTTACATGATACATACCTGTCCTATTGGTTATAAGCTCACGTGTCAGTTATTATGCCAAACCCGACACAAAATTCAGTTGGCAACACCCAGATTGGTCTCTCAGTGTACATCCTCAAGGGAATCAAATCATGGTACCATTATCTCAACATAGAGTGCTGTCTCACCTTCCCCTAGAGGTATAACTCATTCCAAAAAAAACGGAGAGTGCCGTCTCACATCAACAGAGAGTGTTGTCTCACCTTTCATCCGAGAGAATGTGGGCAGGATAAAACCACCATCCCTACTTCACACCACAACCACAAAACAAGAAGAATGGAACCTCCTTCCTTGTCCGGTGTAGGTGCCACATCAATCCGTAAGCGGGACAAAACTCTCGACCTTGTCATGCAAGCGGGACAAACCTCCAACCATACTAATTTAGTAATCATCATCAATTACAAACACACAAGTGGGAAAAGACCTCCGACCTTGCCAATTCAGTCATTCATATCACATTCAGTCAAATCATTGACCTAAATCATTTTCATAAATTATAACATTCATTAACCTCAATTCTTTATTCGCTCGTCAATTTTATTATCTCGTGAGTAGGACTATACCATCGTCCCCACTGTGGATGGGATGAACCACCATCCTTACAATATTTTTCTCCGGTTAACCAAGGATTTATCTGAAAATAATTCAATTCAGTTAGTTATATTCCTCCCCAGTGTATTCAACACTTACTAATCAGATATTCAACTCTATGCGGAAGTTAAAGGGATTTACAAATAGACTGGGAAGACTAAATAGTTCAAAATCATCATTTTGGCCATAATAGGGTAGTCGTGCGTACGTGCAGTACTTGAATATGATTTTCGCAAAATTAAACATCATGCGTGCGGATGCCTTGTGCG
This sequence comes from Arachis stenosperma, assembly GCF_014773155.1. Taxonomy (NCBI): domain Eukaryota; kingdom Viridiplantae; phylum Streptophyta; class Magnoliopsida; order Fabales; family Fabaceae; genus Arachis; species Arachis stenosperma. The sequence goes on along the minus strand of NC_080381.1, from coordinate 89,508,666 downwards.
TACGCACGAATGTCCAATCATGTGTACGCGCACATAGTGCGTATGTGTAGTACTTACCACTGCCCCCTTAGGTACTCAAAGTGATGCGTATGCACCCCTGGTGCATACGCACGGAACTTAGGTTTGCCCCAGTTCTGCAAAATCTACAAATTTTCGATTTTTATCACCAATTTTCAAACTTCTATAACTTTTGCTACAAAATTTATTTTTCCTCCGTTCTTTGACGGTTTTAAAGATCTTATCCCCAATTTTAATCCAAGACAAAGTTTACCCAATTTCGAGCTTCGTATGCCAAGTCATGGCCTGTCAATGTTGGTCAAAAATCTAATTTTAACAAAATTTTGAATAATGTTATTTTTACAAAATATCCATTTTACCTCTTTCAAAACCAACATAGCCAAATTCCTAAGCACCCTTTTTACACAATCATCAATTATCAATCATATCCTAGCCATTCAAAACCTAAACAAACAAAATCAACTAAATTCCAGTTCGATTTCTATAATTTCCAAACTAAACATTTTAACATAACAAACTCAATGCATATCACATCATAACATGTCACATAGGAAATCCTCATCGTCTTCTCCTCCAAGCATGGCCTCTAGCTCAATTATCATTCCATAACCATTAGTAATCAATTAACCGCAATTCGTATCCAATTTTAATCATACTATATATCGCTCATTGAGACTCAATTCATCAAAATCATGCTACAATACATCATTCAACGCAAGCATTCAAACTAAACCATATATCATCAATAACATCCATCATTGAACACTATCCTAAGGGTTTCACATAACCTTACATAGTGCCTACCTGAAATCAAAACTTGTACCTTCGTTGATAGTGGTTTTCAAATCCTTGAATTTTCTCTCCGATTGAACCTGAGCCTCAATTAACCCTCCTCCAACCAAGTGAGGTACTCAAGTCTGTACCAAAATTAATCAAGCATCCAAGCTACTCCATATAATCTAATTATATCAATTATTCAAATATTTACACTAGGATTTTCACTCAAAATTGGGGATAATTAAGGGATTGAATTTTGTTACCTTGTACCACTTAATCTTGGGTTAAAATCCCGCTAAAGATTGTGCTGGAGCTTTTTCTAAAGTATCAAAATCACAAACTTCAACCCAACATATACCAAAATGCAAATTCGATAGAAAATAGAGAAATGGGCTAAAGTTTTTTTAAATTCTCACCAAAATAGTTAGGTAGAAATGTAGAGGATGTCGAGGCGGTCATGTAGCCACAAACGGGTCATCGATTAGAGCTTCAATTTGAGAGAAAAGTGGATTTGAGTAGAGGTGTGAATAATGACTAGGGTTCTTCCTTCTCTTCTCTCTTCTCTTTGTGACTCCCTCCCTCTCAATGTGACATAAGTGTTGTGGATGCTCCTTGATGAGCGGATAATTTATACGCTTTTTGGCATTGTTTTTAGGTAGTTTTTAGTAAGTTCAAGCTACTTTTAGGGATGTTTTCATTAGTTTTTATGTTAAATTCACATTTCTGGACTTTACTATGAGTTAGTGTGTTTTTATGTGATTTCAGGTAAATTCTGGCTGAAATTGAGGGATTTGAGCAAAACTCTGAAAAAGGCTGACAAAAAGGACTGCTGATGCTGTTGGAATCTGACCTCCCTGCACTCGAAATGGATTTTCTGGAGCTACAGAACTCCAATTGGCGCGCTCTCAACGGCGTTGGAAAGTAGACATCCAGAGCTTTCCAGCAATATATAATAGTCCATACTTTATTCGGAAATTGACGACGTAACTTGGCGTTGAACGCCAAGTACATACTGCTGTCTGGAGTTAAACGCCAGAAAAACGTCATGATCCGGAGTTGAACGCCCAAAACACGTCATAACTCGAAGTTCAACTCCAAGAGAAGCCTCAGCTCGTGGATAGATCAAGCTCAGCCCAAGCACACACCAAGTGGGCCCCGGAAGTGGATTTATGCATCAATTACTTACTCATGTAAACCCTAGTAGCTAGTCTAGTATATATAGGACATTTATCTATTGTATTAGACATCTTTTGACAGTTTAATCTCTTGGAATATTCGGTCACTTGATCATGGAGAGGGCTGGCCATTCGGCCATGCCTGAACCTCTTTTACTTATGTATTTTCAACGGTGGAGTTTCTGCACACCATAAATTAAGGGTGTGGAGCTCTGCTGTACCTCAAGTATTAATGAAATTCTATTTTCTTTTATTCAATTCCTCTTTTATTCTTATTCCAAGATATTCATTCGTACCCAAGAACATGATGAATGTGATGAGTCAGATAACCCTCATTATCATTCTCACTTATGAACGTACGTGATTGACAACCACTTCCGTTCTACATGCAACAGAGCTTGAATGTGTATCTCTTAGATTCCCCAACAGAATCTTCGTGGTATAAGCTAGATAGATGGCGGCATTTATGAGGATCCGGAAAGTCTCACCTTGTCTGTGGTATTCCGAGTAGGATCCTGGGAATCCAGAAAGTCTAACCTTGTCTGTGGTATTCCGAGTAGGATTCCGGTAATGAATGACTGTGACGTGCTTCAAACTTGCAAGTGCTGGGCGTTAGTGACAGACGCAAAAGAATCAAGGGATTCTATTCCAGTAGGCGCGGGAACCAACCAGTGATTAGCCGTACTGTGACAGAGTGCGTGAGCATTAGTTTTCACTGCGAGGATGGGATGTAGCCATCAACCATGGGTGATGCCTCCAGACGATTAGCCGTGCGAGTGACAGCCGCATAGGATCATTTTCCCGAGAGGATTGAAAGTAGCCACCGCTGATGGTGAACCCCTATACAGAGCTTGCCATGGAAAGAAGTAAGAAGGATTGAGTAGAAGCAGTAGGAGAGCAGGCGTCCTAGGGTCATACAGCATCTCCATCCACTTATCTGAAATTCTCACCAATGAATCTGCATAAGTGTCCTATCCCTTTTATTATTCCTTTTTATTTATTATTTATTCCAATAATCACAATTACCCTTTAATCTGCCTAACTGAGATTTACAAGGTGACCATAGCTTGCTTCATACCAACAATCTCTGTGGGATCGACCCTTACTCACGTAAGGTTTATTACTTGGACGACCCAGTACACTTGCTGGTTAGTTGAACGGAGTTGTGTCCACTCGTGCCAAAAATCCTAAGTTCCACAATTCTACAATAAATGCAAATCAAAGAACAGTGATCACAATTTCGTCCACCAAGTTTTTTGCGCCGTTGCCGGGGATTGTTCGAGTATGGACAACTTACGGTTCATCTTGTTGCTCAGATTAGGTAAATTTCTTTTCAAAAATCTTTTTCAAAATTTTTTCTTTCTTTTTCATTTTTGCAAACTTTATTTTCGAAAAAAAAATTAATAAAAATTCAAAAAAATTAGAAAATCATAAAAATCAAAAATATTTTGTGTTTCTTGTTTGAGTCTTGAGTCAATTTTTAAGTTTGGTGTCAATTGCATGATTTAAAAAATTTTTCTTGCATTTTTCAAAAATCCCATGCATTCATAGTGTTCTTCATGATCTTCAAGTTGTTCTTGATAAGTCCTCTTGTTTGATCTTGATGTTTTCTTGTTTTGTGTCTTATGTTGTTTTTCATATGCATTTTTTGTTTGTTAGAGTCCATGCATTAAAGATTTCTAAGTTTGGTGTGTTGCATGTTTTCTTTACATTAAAAATTTTTCAAAATTATGTTCTTGATGTTCATCATGATCTTCAAAGTGTTCTTGGTGTTCATCTTGACATTCATAGCATTCTTGCATGCATTCATGATTTTGATCTAAAAATTTCATGCATTGAGTATTTTTGCTGTTTTTCTCTCTCATAATTAAAAATTCAAAAATCAAAAAAATATCTTTTCCTTATTTCCCTCCAAATTTTCGAAATTTTGAGTTGACTTAGTCAAAAAATTTTTAAAATTAGTTGTTCTTACAAGTCAAGTCAAAATTTCAATTTTAAAATTCTTATCTTTTTAAAATCTTTTTCAAAAATCATATCTTTTTCATTTTTCTATATAATTTTCGAAAATTTCAAATTATTTTTAAAATCTTTTTCTTATCTTTACATCTAATTTTCGAAAATTCACTAATAATTAATGTGATTGGTTCAAAAATTTGAAGTTTGTTACTTTCTTGTTAAGAAAGGTTCAATCTTTAAATTCTAGAATCTTATCTTGTAGTTTCTTGTTAGTGAAGTAATTAATTTCAAAATTTTTGAACTAAATCTTTTTTATCTTTTATTTTATCTTTTTCAAAAATTTTTTATTTTTCAAAATTTGATTTCAAAATATCTCATCTAACTTATTATCTTCTTATCTTTTTAAATTTTTGATTTCAAATCTTTTTCAATCAACTAACTAACTTTTTGTTTGTTTCTTATCTTTTTCAAAACCACCTAACTACTTCTCCCTCTTCTATTTTCGAAAATATCTCTCTCTTTTTCAAAAAATTCTTTTTAATTAATTAATTGTTTCATGTTTTAATTTTAATTACAACTTATCTCTAATTTTCGAAAAATACTAACCCTTTTTTAAAAATTATTTTCGAAATTTCTCTTTTCTTTTCTTCTTCTATTTAATTATTTAATTACTAATACTTCTCTTCACCTCTCTTCATCCAAAAATCTGAACCCTCTTCTTCATTCTTCTACCCCTTTCTTTTTCTACTAACATAAAGGAATCTCTATACTGTGACATAGAGGATTCCTCTTTCCTTTCTTGTTTTCTTCTCCTTCATATGAGCAGGAACAGGGAAAAAGGCACTCTTGTTGAAATAGATCCAGAACCTGAAAGGACTCTGAAGAGAAAATTAAGAGAAGCTAAATTACAACAATCCAGAAGAAACCTTCTAGAAATTTTCGAACAAGAGAAAGAGATGGCAGCTGAAAATAATAATAATAATGCAAGGAGAATGCTTGGTGACTTCACTAAGCCAACGTCCAAGTTTGATGGAAGAAGCATCTCCATTCCTGCCATTGGAGCCAATAACTTTGAGCTTAAGCCTCAATTAGTTGCTTTAATGCAACAAAACTGCAAGTTTCATGGACTTCCATCTGAAGATCCTTATCAGTTTTTAACTGAGTTCTTGCAGATTTGTGAGACTGTAAAGACGAATGGAGTTGATCCTGAAGTCTACAGACTCATGCTTTTCCCTTTTGCTGTAAGAGACAGAGCTAGAATATGGTTGGATTCACAACCCAAGGATAGCCTGGACTCATGGGATAAGCTGGTCAATGCCTTCTTGGATAAATTCTTTCCTCCTCAAAAGCTGAGCAAGCTGAGAGTGGATGTTCAAACCTTCAAACAAAAAGATGGTGAATCCCTCTATGAAGCTTGGGAAAGATATAAGCAGCTGACCAAAAGATGTCCATCTGACATGTTTTCAGAATGGACCATATTAGATATATTCTATTATGGTCTCTCTGAATTTTCGAAAATGTCATTGGATCATTCTGCAGGTGGATCTATTCACCTGAAGAAAACGCCTGAAGAGGCTCAAGAACTCATTGACATGGTTGCAAACAACCAGTTCATGTACACATCTGAGAGGAATTCCGTGAATAATGGGGTACCTCAGAAGAAAGGAGTTCTTGAAATTGATGCTCTGAATGCCATATTGGCTCAGAACAAAATGTTGACTCAACAGGTCAACATAATCTCTCAAAATCTGAATGGATTGCAACATGCATCCAACAGTACTAGAGAGGCAGCTTCTGAAGAAGCTTATGATCCTGAGAACCCTGCCATGGCAGAGGTTAATTACATGGGTGAACCTTATGGAAACACCTATAACTCATCATGGAGAAATCATCCAAATTTCTCCTGGAAGGATCAACAAAAGCCTCAACAAGGCTTTAACAATGGTGGACGCAATAGGCTAAACAATAGTAAGCCATATCCATCATCTTCTCAGCAACAGACAGAGAACTCTGAACAAAACAATTCTAATTTAGCCAATATAGTCTCTGATCTGTCAAAGGCCACTTTCACTTTCATGAATGAAACCAGGTCCTCCATTAGAAATTTGGAAGCACAAGTGGGTCAGCTGAGTAAGAAAGTTATTGAAACTCCTCCCAATAGTCTCCCAAGTAATACAGAAGAAAATCCAAAAGGAGAGTGCAAGGCCATTGACATAGTCAATATGGCCGAATGCACAAGGGAGGAGGAGGACGAAAATCCTAGTGAGGAAAACCTCCTGGGACGTTCCTCAAGCAAGAAGGAGTTTCCTATTAAGGATCCTGAGGAATCTGAGGCTCATCTAGAGACCATAGAGATTCCTTTAAATCTCCTTCTGCCATTCATGAGCTCTGAAGAATACTCATCCTCTGAAGAGAATGAAGATGTGACTGGAGAGCAAGTTGCTCAATACTTAGGAGCTATCATGAAACTGAATGCCAAGCTGTTTGGTAATGAGACTTGGGAATGTGAACCCCCCTTGCTCATTAGTGAACTAGATACTTGGATTCAGAAAACTCTACCTCAAAAGAAACAAGATCCTGGCAAGTTCTTAATACCTTGCACCATTGGCACCATGAGCTTTGAAAAAGCTCTATGTGATCTTGGGTCAGGGATAAATCTTATGCCACTCTCTGTAATGGAGAAGCTGGGAATCATTGAGGTACAACCTGCCTTGTTCTCATTGCAATTGGCAGATAAGTCCATAAGACAAGCTTATGGAGTAGTGGAGGACGTGCTAGTAAGGGTTGAAGGCCTTTACATCCCTACTGATTTCATAATCCTAGACACTAGGAAGGAAGATGATGAATGCATCATCCTAGGAAGACCTTTCCTAGCCACAGCAGGAGCTGTGATAGATGTCAACAGAGGTGAGTTAGTCCTTCAATTGAATGGGGACTACCTTGTGTTTCAGGCACATGGCCATCCCTCTGTGACAAAAGAGAGTAAGCATGAAGAGCTTCTCTCAGTTCAGAGTCAAGAAGAGCCCACACAGTCAAACTCTAAGTTTGGTGTTGTGAGGCCACAACCAAACTCTAAGTTTGGTGTTCAAACCCCATATCCAAACTCTAAGTTTGGTGTTGGGACTATACACTAAATTTACCTGATCACCATGTGGCTCCATGAGAGCCACTGTCAAGCTATTGACATTAAAGAAGCGCTTGTTGGGAGGCAACCCAATTTTATTTATCTAATTTTATTTTATTTTGTTTCTTGTTTATTTTTGTGTTTTATTAGGTACATGATCATGAGGAGTCACGAAAAAAATAAAAAAAAATTAAAAACAGAGTCAAAAACAGAAGAAAAAAAATTTTCACCCTGGAGGTAGCGCAGACTGGCGTTCAACGCCAGTAAGGTGCATCTGGCCGGCGTTCAACGCCAGAACAGAGCACCATTCTGGCGCTGAACGCCCAAAACAAGCAACAACCTGGCGTTAAACGCCAGGATGGTGCACAGAGAGGACAAACTGGCGCTGAACGCCAGGAACAAGCATGAAACTGGCGTTCAACGCCAGAAACATGCATTACATGGGCGTTGAACGCCCAGAACATGCACCAATGGGCGTTTGAACGCCTGAATGATGCATGAAGGCAATTTACATGCCTATATGGTGAAGGAATGGTATTTGTTTTCACCTCAGGATCTGTGGCCCCCACAGGATCCCCACCTACCATATTCCCACCTTACCTTTTAATCCTAATCACACTCTCCTAATCCAAATCTCATTTCGCTCTTCCCCATATCACACTTCCCAAAAAACCTTCACCAATCACCTCAAGTCCTCTTCCCAATTACCCCATTCACCATTCACATCAACCTCCCCTTCCTCATAAACCCCACCTACCCTCATAAAATTCAAATTCAATTTCCCACCCATTCCCACCCAAAATGGCCGAACACCCACCCCTCCCTCTCCCTATAAATAACCTCCCATTCTTCTTCATTTTCACACACCAATAACCCCTTCTTCTCCCACATAGCCGAACCTACTTCTCTCCCTCTTCACCATATTCTCTTCTTCTTCTTCTACTATTCTTTTCTTTCTTGCTCGAGGACGAGCAAATTTTAAGTTTGGTGTGGTAAAAGCATAAGCTTTTTTTGTTTTTGCATTACCAATGGCACCTAAGGCCAGAGTTTCCTCAAGAAAAGGGAAAGGGAAAGCAAAAGCTTCCACCTCCGAGTCATGGGAGAAGGAGAGATTCATCTCCAAAAGCCACCAAGACCACTTTTATGATGTTGTGGCAAAGAAGAAGGTGATCCCTGAGGTCCCTTTCAAGCTCAAAAAGAATGAGTATCCGGAAATCCGACATGAAATCCAAAGAAGAGGTTGGGAAGTCATAACCAACCCCATGCAACAAGTTGGAATATTGATGGTTCAAGAGTTCTATGCTAATGCATGGATCACTAGGAACCATGATCAAAGTATGAACCCGAATCCAAAGAACTATCTCACAATGGTTCGGGGGAAATACTTAGATTTCAGTCCGGAAAATGTGAGGTTGGCGTTTCACTTACCCATGATGCAAGGTGATGAACGCCCCTACACAAGAAGGGTCAACTTTAATCAAAGGTTGGACCAAGTCCTAATGGACATTTGTGTGGAAGGCGCCCAATGGAGAATAGACTCCAAAGGCAAGCCAGTCCAACTAAGAAGACTGGACCTCAAGCCTGTAGCTAGAGGATGGTTGGAGTTCATCCAAAGATCCATCATCCCTACAAGCAACCGATCTGAAGTTACTGTGGATCGGGCCATCATGATTCATAGCATCATGATTGGAGAGGAAGTAGAAGTTCATGAAGTCATCTCCAATGAACTCTACAAAATAGCTGACAAGCCTTCACACATGGCACGGCTAGCCTTCCCCCACCTTATATGCCATCTATGTTACTCAGCTGGAGTTATCATAGATGGAGATGTCACCATTGAAGAAGACAAGCCCATCACCAAGAAAAGGATGGAGCAAACAAGAGAAGTTCCTCACGGCCCTCAAGAAGAAAATGAGGAAGTTCATCATCAACAAATGCCTCAAGGAATGCACTTTCCTCCCAACAACTATTGGGAGCAACTCAATACCTCCCTAGAAGATTTGAGCCATAATGTTAAACAACTAAGGGTGGAACATCATGAGCACTCCGTCATTCTCCAAGAAATAAGAGAAGATCAAAGAGCAATGAGGGAGGAGCAACAAAGGCAAGGAAGGGACATAGAAGAGCTAAAGAACATCATTGGTCCTTCAAGAAGAAGACGCCACTAAAGGTGGATTCATTCCTTGTTCTCTATTTCTTTCTGTTTTTCGGTTTTTAATGTTGAGTTTATCTATGTTTTGTGTCTTTATTTCATGATCATTAGTGTGTAACCATGCCTTAAAGCTATGAATAAAATCCATTAATCCTTCACTTCTCTTAAAAGAAAAATGTTTTAATTCAAAAGAACAAGAAGTACATGAATTTCGAATTTATCCTTGAATTTAATTTAATTATATTGATGTGGTGACAATACTTTTTGTTTTCTGAATGAATGCTTGAACAGTGCATATGTCTTTTGATCTTGTTGTTTATGAATGTTAAAATTGTTGGCTCTTGAAAGAATGATGAACAAAGAGAAATGTTATTGAGGATCTGAAAAATCATGAAATTGATTCTTGAAGCAAGAAAAAGCAGTGAAAAAGAAAGCTTGCGAAAAAAAAAGAAGAAAAAAAAATGGCGAAAAAAATAGAAAAAAAAAAGAAGGAGCAGTAGAAAAAGCCAATAGCCCTTAAAACCAAAAGGCAAGGGTAAAAAGGATCCAAGGCTTTGAGCATCAATGGATAGGAGGGCCTAAGGAAATTAAATCCAGGCCTAAGCGGCTAAATCAAGCTGTCCCTAACCATGTGCTTGTGTCATGAAGGTCCAAGTGAAAAGCTTGAGACTGAGTGGTTAAAGTCGTGATCCAAAGCAAAAGAGTGTGCTTAAGAGCTCTGGACACCACTAACTGGGGACTCTAGCAAAGCTGAGTCACAATCTGAAAAGGTTCACCCAGTTATGTGTCTGTGGCATTTATGTATCCGGTGGTAATACTGGAAAATAAAATGCTTAGGGCCACGGCCAAGACTCATAAGTAGCTGTGTTCAAGAATCAACATGCTTAACTAGGAAAGTCAATAACACTATCCGAAATTCTAAGTTCCTAGAGAAGCCAATCATTCAAAACTTCAAGGGAAAAAGTGAGATGCCAAAACTGTTCAGAAGCAAAAAGCTACAAGTCCCGCTCATCTAATTATAATTAATATTCATTGATATTTTGAAATTTATAGTATATTCTCTTCTTTTTATCCTATTTGATTTTCAGTTGCTTGGGGACAAGCAACAATTTAAGTTTGGTGTTGTGATGAGCGGATAATTTATACGCTTTTTGGCATTGTTTTTAGGTAGTTTTTAGTAAGTTCAAGCTACTTTTAGGGATGTTTTCATTAGTTTTTATGTTAAATTCACATTTCTGGACTTTACTATAAGTTTGTGTGTTTTTATGTGATTTCAGGTAAATTCTGGCTGAAATTGAGGGATTTGAGCAAAACTCTGAAAAAGGCTGACAAAAAGGACTGCTGATGCTGTTGGAATCTGACCTCCCTGCACTCGAAATGGATTTTCTGGAGCTACAGAACTCCAATTGGCGCGCTCTCAACGGCGTTGGAAAGTAGACATCCAGAGCTTTCCAGCAATATATAATAGTCCATACTTTATTCGGAAATTGACGACGTAACTTGGCGTTGAACGCCAAGTACATACTGCTGTCTGGAGTTAAACGCCAGAAAAACGTCATGATCCGGAGTTGAACGCCCAAAACACGTCATAACTCGAAGTTCAACTCCAAGAGAAGCCTCAGCTCGTGGATAGATCAAGCTCAGCCCAAGCACACACCAAGTGGGCCCCGGAAGTGGATTTATGCATCAATTACTTACTCATGTAAACCCTAGTAGCTAGTCTAGTATATATAGGACATTTATCTATTGTATTAGACATCTTTTGACAGTTTAATCTCTTGGAATATTCGGTCACTTGATCATGGAGAGGGCTGGCCATTCGGCCATGCCTGAACCTCTTTTACTTATGTATTTTCAACGGTGGAGTTTCTGCACACCATAGATTAAGGGTGTGGAGCTCTGCTGTACCTCAAGTATTAATGAAATTCTATTTTCTTTTATTCAATTCCTCTTTTATTCTTATTCCAAGATATTCATTAGTACCCAAGAACATGATGAATGTGATGAGTCAGATAACCCTCATTATCATTCTCACTTATGAACGTACGTGATTGACAACCACTTCCGTTCTACATGCAATAGAGCTTGAATGTGTATCTCTTAGATTCCCCAACAGAATCTTCGTGGTATAAGCTAGATAGATGGCGGCATTTATGAGGATCCAGAAAGTCTCACCTTGTCTGTGGTATTCCGAGTAGGATCCTGGGAATCCGGAAAGTCTAACCTTGTCTGTGGTATTCCGAGTAGGATTCCGGTAATGAATGACTGTGACGTGCTTCAAACTTGCAAGTGCTGGGCGTTAGTGACAGACGCAAAAGAATCAAGGGATTCTATTCCAGTAGGCGCGGGAACCAACCAGTGATTAGCCGTACTGTGACAGAGTGCGTGAGCATTAGTTTTCACTGCGAGGATGGGATGTAGCCATCAACCATGGGTGATGCCTCCAGACGATTAGCCGTGCGAGTGACAGCCGCATAGGATCATTTTCCCGAGAGGATTGAAAGTAGCCACCGCTGATGGTGAACCCCTATACAGAGCTTGCCATGGAAAGGAGTAAGAAGGATTGAGTAGAAGCAGTAGGAGAGCAGGCGTCCTAGGGTTATACAGCATCTCCATCCACTTATTTGAAATTCTCACCAATGAATCTGCATAAGTTTCCTATCCCTTTTATTATTCCTTTTTATTTATTATTTATTCCAATAATCACAATTACCCTTTAATCTGCCTAACTGAGATTTACAAGGTGACCATAGCTTGCTTCATACCAACAATCTCTGTGGGATCGACCCTTACTCACGTAAGGTTTATTACTTGGACGACCCAGTACACTTGCTGGTTAGTTGAACGGAGTTGTGTCCACTCGTGCCAAAAATCCTAAGTTCCACAATTCTACAATAAATGCAAATCAAAGAACAGTGATCACAATTTCGTCCACCACTCCTCGACAGCGAAATGGCAGCGAATGAAGGTAATAAGGATGATAGTGAGAGAGAAAGAGAAATGGGGAGAGAAGTGAAGTTGATAATATTACAAAAATAGAGGAGAAGAGTTCGCAAATTTGAATTTAGGGTCAATCTTACTGGCAAATTTACGGTTGGAAAAATTCGCCAATAACACACAGCCTGTGATCAAAAACAGCGTGTTTCATTTAAAAATCCGAGGTAATGATTGCGCCAATTTTCTTTCTTTCCCCCTCCAAATTATTACCTTCAAATTTAACGTCGAAAAACTAAATCTAATAGTAACCTTTTTACTCGACGAATTTCCAGTCAAATCTGCTGGTATATTCGCCGTAAATCTCCAATGCTAAATTCAACAGTAAATTCGACAATATTCAACATTTTTCTTGTAGTATATTAGTGATTTATTTTGCAATACACCTGTTCATACCCTGACCGAGCTCCTCCAACTCGGCAAAATCCATGAAAGGTCCGACCTCATCCCAAGGCCCACGCCTAAGGTCGGACCTCGGACAAATAAAGCTAAGGAGGCCCATCAAAAGGAACGAAGCCCAAAACCTAAAGGCCGAAAAAGCCTAGGAAAGGCGGTTCCGCAAAGATAGAGGTAAAACTCCCAAAAGATAAGATAAGATAAGAATATCTTATCCAGGGAAGATCACGACCAACTACTATAAATACACTGGAGCACCCAGGTATGACATACATTCCACATTCTACACATATCTGCTTGGACCCATGCTAACTTAAGCATCGGAGTGTCATTGCAGGTACAACCACCAATCGCCAACACATCAAGCTCGGGTCCCTGACCCCCACCTCGGGCATCTCCAGACGACCGAGCTACACGTTTCAGGTAACCCCCGGAACATTGGCGCCGTTGCCGGGGACCTAGAAGTCATCCCTTTACCATGGCGGACGACCCTCTCAACAATGACCACGCTACATCAGAACAAGAGGAGGAAGTTGACACCGGAGAACGACCGGACAGCCCTCTATCACCACGCACTCCAGGAGGAAACAAACAGAATCGCCCAAAGACATCGCTCCCAAACAAAGATCCACAAAATCCCGAAAAAGAAAAGAGCTCAGAAATTCTAGAAGCAGTCCGGGCACAACAAAACCGACTGAAACAACTCGAAGAGGACATAAAGAAGCAAAAAGAAACTGAACAAGATCTGAGAAGGGAGGCTCGCAAGCACAGAGAATTAGAAGAAAAACTGCGGAAAATATAGGCCAACCTGAAAGATCGGACAGAACGCGACACCACCCCCGAAGGCAACCATGATCCCTTCACGCAAGAGATCATGAAGGAGAAGGTACCGCGAAACTTCAAACCACCCGATATGGATCTCTACGACGGCACCACCGATCCAAGTCACCACCTCAGCAACTTCAGAAGCAGAATGTACCTAGCTGATGCCTCCGACGCGATTCGGTGCAAAGCCTTCCCCACCACTCTCACCAAGTCAGCCATGAAGTGGTTCGACAACCTGCCACCAAGATCAATTACCAGCTTCGAAGACCTAACCAAAAAATTCCTAACAAGATTCTCTATTCAAAAGGACAAGACAAAGCATGCCCCCAGTCTACTCGGGATCAAGCAAGGTAACCAAGAAACTCTCCGAGAATACATGGAGCGATTCAACAAAGCCTGCCTGGACATACAACACTTACCCACTGAAGCGGCCATCATGGGACTAGCAAATGGCCTAAAAGAGGGACCGTTTAGCCAATCCCTATCCAAGCGCTACCCGACCTCCCTATACGAGGTGCAAGAGCGGGCAGAAAAATATATCAACATGGAGGAAACCTCCCAGCTAAGAGACTCTTCTAGGAAGGAATCAACCTACTGATACGTAAAAATGAGATTTCACGTATAACCGGCAAGTATACCGGGTCGTATCAAGTAATAAAACTCACAAAGAGTGAGGTCGATCCCACGGAGATTGGTAGATTAAGCAACTTTAGTTAATGGTAAATTTAGTCAAGCAAACATAGTTTTGATTTCATGAGCATTTTGATTTTTGAACATAATTGCAAGAATGTAAATGACACAAAATGTAAAGAACTAGAATAGAGAAATAAAATGAAAGTAAATGACGGAAACTTAAAGTGCAAGAAACTTAAATGACATCAAAGATAAATTGCAAGGAATTAAAGGTTGCAGAAATTTAAAGAACATAAGAGTAAATGGCAAGAAATAAAGGAACAGAATGTAATAACAAGAATAGTAAATCGACAGAATGTAGAAGGGAGTTGGGCAATGGGTTTTCAAACACTAAGAACAAGAGAAATGAGAATTAATGATAGAGAGGATCATTAGGGATCAGAGATGCTAGTTTTCATGAATTGATGTTAGTCAAATCTTCCTCAATCATGGGTATAGATCTATGGCAAGTGGGTGATTGAACCCCAATCTCTTGGTGATTCAATCTCTCTCAACATAACCAATTGCCACTCTCGTGATCTAATTGTTCATGAGAAGAGATGAAGCTCATATATTATCCAGCCACACAATTTCTATAATCTCAACCAAGGAGAGTTACATCTCACATACTAACCAAGGTATGTTGATTAAAGAAATCATGAAAGGATGAACTCTAAACTGAATTATGTGGCTCATTCCTCAAACTCACCACATAATTCATATAGATTAACCCCTCTCTCGATGGTGGTTGAATCTGTGAAGATCAAGAGTTCCCTCTTTAAATCAACCACTAGAATTGAGGAGGAAAGATGGGTTCATCAATCCATTCCAACAAACAGAGCTCCTCCCCCTAATGAAAGTGGGGTTTAGTGAGTCATTGCTCCAATTTCAACAACAATTGCCATAAATCAAAATTAAACTAAATGTAAAGGAAGAAGAAGAAGAAGAATGAAATGCTTAAAGATTAAGAAAAATGAAGAAGAGAAGTTCCAAGATGAACCAAAATTAGCTCTCTGGCTCTCCTCTCGGAAGTACCAAAAGTGTTCTCAAATACAAGTGCTAGAAAGTGTAAAAATGTCTAAGTGTCAAAAAGTAAAGTAAAAGTGTAAAAGTGTAAAAAGTCCTCTTCAAGTACACCAATCTCTTCTATTTATACTACTCCTAAAACTCTTTCAAAGATCTTGAATGGGATTAGAGATATGGGCTTCCTTTTTGTTGAAGTCTTGGCTCAATTGGAAGTGTTGCTAGGCTTGGAAAGGAAGGGTGCATTCATCATGATTCTGGCCCATTGGCTTGGCGTTATTGGCACTAACTCCAGGCCAAATGCACGTTGGCAACGTGCAGGACAATTTCCTGGGCATGAAGTATGAGACTTGGGCGTTGCTAGCCCAAGTTGTTGCCAACAACTTGCTTTTCCTCTTCTTGGCCTTACTTTCATGCTAAATTTAGCCCAGAATTTGAGTGTCAACCTTCAGCTTCAATATGGACTATTATACATCATTGGAAAGCTCTTGATGTCTATTTTCTAATGCCACTGGAATCACCTCAATTGGACTTTCCTAGCTCAAGTTATGGTTCCTCAAAGAAGGTAAGGTCAAGCTGCCAAGTTGTTGCCAAGTTGTTGTGAATAACGCACCCTCAACCCCAAGTTGGCAACGTGCCCGTGCATCACTCTCCCAAGGCAAGGACTTGGGGCTGGCATTGTTGCAAAACACGCCCCCTTAATGCACGTTGGCAACGTGCTCGATCCCACATCCAAGGCTCATCTCTAGCTCCCTTGAATTTCACTTCATGTTCTTGTTTTTAGGGCCTAAATATGACTCTGGTTTGGCTTCAATTTTGTGCTCCACCATAGACTATATATATGGTTGGAAAGCTCTGAATGTCAGCTTTCCAATGCAACTGGAAGCACTCAATTTGGATCTCTGTAGCTCAAGATATCTTCCATTGAAGAGGACATGGTCAGGCTGCCTTGTTGGAGTTGTTGTGAATAACGCCCATACATTTCAAGTTAGCAACGTGCACCATAATTTCCTGGCGTTGTTGTGAATAACTCCTTCTCTTTAGCACGTTGGCAACGTGCTCGAGCCTTTCTCAAGGCTCCATGCTTGCTTCCTGGCGTTGGCAACGTGCATGGCAAGGCCATTGGGCGTTGGCAACGTGTTTGGTGCGCTTGTGGCGTTTGGAACGTGAATGGTGCCTCTCCCTGGCGTTAGCAACTTGGTTGGCAAGGCTTGGCGTTGGCAACTTGATTTTGGCGTTGGCAACGTGCATGGTGCAGCCATTGGGCGTTGGCAACCTGGTTGGTGCGGCCATTGGGCGTTGGCAACCTGGTTGGTGCCTAGCCAAGCACCCATTTCTGGCGTTGCCTTGAATAACGCCAGCGAAGTAGCACGTTGGCAACGTGCTCGAGCTTGCTTCCTATGGTGCCAAAGTTGCTTGGTTGTGTGGCGTTGGCAACGCCCATCTTGAGTTGGCAACGCCAGCCACTTTTCTTCCAGGGCCAAGCTTGATTGTGTGGCGTTGTTGGCCTGCGTTGTCCTCAAAAACGCCCCTCATCTCTAGGCTGGCAACGTGCTCGAGGCTCCAAATTAGCTCCCCAAGATTGCTTGGGTGGACGTTGGCAACGTGGTTCTAGAGTTGGCAACGCCAGCTCTTCCTCCAGGGCCAAGTTCCTTGCGTGGGCGTTGGCAACGCCAGCTTCAAGTTGGCAACGCCAACTTTGCTTCCTCCAGGGGCAAGTTCCTTGCTTGTGTCTTGTGTGTGGCGTTGGCAACGTGGTTTTCAAGTTGGCAACGCCAACTTTGCTCCTTGGTTGCCTCCAGGGCCAAGCTTGCTTGTTTGTGGCTTGTGTGTGGCGTTGGCAACGTGGTTTTCAAGTTGGCAACGCCAACTTTGCTCCTTGGTTGCCTCCAGGGCCAAGCTTGCTTGTTTGTGGCTTGTGTGTGGCGTTGGCAACGCCAGCTTCAAGTTGGCAACGCCAACTTTGGTTCTTGGTAGCCTGGCGTTATCCTCAACAACGCCCTCTCTGCCTCAAGTTGGCAACGCCAACTCCTCTTCCTGGAGTTGCCAAGAACAACGCCCATTGTATCCAAGTTGGCAACTCCAACTTCTTGCCCAGCTTGCATCATTCTTGCTTCCATGCTTCCTTGTTTCATCACCTATCATCAACAAGGGAAATAGCTTCAAAGTCTTACCAATTCATGCAATAAATTTCATGAGATTCATTCATACTCATTCATATATGCATTCCTTAAAGCATTTGCATGAATTTGGCTAGAATTAACATGTTCCTTGATATCATCATGCATGGAAACAAAACTCATAAAAGGACTTGTTTATTTAGAGAAAATGAGTGAAATTAAGCTAAAACTAACTAAACTAACTAACTAATAATGCAAATATGCATTTGCATCACAACACCAAACTTAAAATATTGCTTGTCCTCAAGCAAAATATAAAGGACTTTGTCACAAGAATTTAAGATGTAAGACTTTAATGTTCTTCCAGAGAGTAATTTCTCATTGAGCATGTCATCCTCACTTGTGTGATCATTAATTTATTGTAATTGAACACAACTATTCAACTTTTTCAATTAAAATGCTTGCTTCACTACTAAATTGGTTAACTTCACTAGACTTCTTTCATACCTTAGCACATGATCCTTGAACCACTTTTTTTCTGCTTATTTCTTTTTCCTTCTTTTTTTTTCTTTCCCCTTTTTTTTTCAATTAAGCTCGAAATCTTGTCTTAAGGCGGCTCTTTAGCATAAGCTTTCAATCAACAATCCCAAACCAGTTGGTTCAAGTTGTTAAGTGTTGAGACACTCTTAAAGATTTACTCACTCAAGCCTCTTTCCTTAACACATTCAGTCACAGGCATATAACATTGAGATTTTGTTTGGATAGTGGTGTCCAGCACCTCTTTGGGTTGCTAAATGTTCTGTTTTAGAGCTACTCTTGATTGTGAGTTTTCAATCGATAATCCCGAGTTAGTTAACTCAAGTTACCGGGTGATGAAGCACCCCTCGGATTTACTAGCCCAAGTATGTCTCTTAACATCAATCACCACAGACACATGTCCAAATTTTGTCATTGATGCCTAGCCTTTCATTCTTTGTACTCTATTTTCTTTCTTGTCAAGGTTATTTGTGCTTTTACTGTTAAAGTCTTTGTGATCCTTAACCAAACTAGTCTTGTATAGCAAGCATTCTTTTGAGTTCATTGAACCTTGATTCTTTCACAATAAATGCATGTATGCTAGCACTTTTCTCATGGGACAACATGATTCTTCTTAAGCTAGAATTCTCTCTGTTCTTGCATCAAACTACATCTTTTATTCCAATGACAAGTAAAAGTACTAAAGACAAGCAACCATTCCAAATCTGTGAGTGGTGATGCATGGAATGGGCAACATAAAAGACAATGCTTCAAAAAGAAAATGCATCCTAGAAGGTATACCATATTTCAGACATACATCTTCTTCATTTAATGAAACATAAAGAAACATAAAGAAAAACAAAGGAACTTCACCACCTTTAATCTTCATGTCCCTTTTCCTTTGCTTGATTCTCCTTGCTTTCCTTTGCCCTTTGGATCTTGTTTCTTTTTACTTCTTAACTCTCCTTGTTGCTTTGTTGTTGAATCCCCCTTTGGATCTTCTTTCTTTTTGCTTCTCTGTTCTCCTTGTTGCATTGTTGTTGCATCCCCTTCTTCTTGCCAAATTCCTGAGCTTATCATTGTCTCCTTTAGCCTCCGTTGATTAAATCTCACCCTTGCAAGCTCCTGCTCTTCAAATATCTTGCGAGCTTCATTAAAGGTTTTAATTTGTGGGTTGATCAATGGGGGTGTGGAACAGAGGTAACTGAGCTTTTCTTGGGTGCATATGTCATAATCAAGTCTGTCCTTATGCCTGGCTTCCCTGAACATTCTATTTTCATTGAAATCTCTGTAGAGTGTTTCATGTCTAGCATCCAACCTATGGAGAAGTTCTCTTTGCTGAGCTTGCTCCATCCTTAGTTGAGCTTGTTCTTGTATGACTTTCTCCATGGCTCTTTCATGTTCCAGAGTTGAATTTTTGATGGCTTCCTGCATCTTGGCATATTGTTCTTGTTGTAGCTCCATCATGTGTGTTTGGTATTCATTTTGTTGGTCCATCCATTGAATTTGAACCCCTCTTTGTTGATCCATCAATTGCCAAAGGTCCCTTTGTTGTTGTGCTTGTTCCTCTTGGCTTCTTTGAATTTGTGAATATTGCCCAGAAATCCCTTCCAAGGCGGCTTGGAGTTGGTTCATGTTTAAAGTGTGGGGTTCTTCCATTTGTTGAGGCTCCTCCTCTTGTCTTACTTCTTTCCTTTTCTTCCTTCTTGCCAAAGGTTGCCTTTCCAATTGGGTTGTGGTGATAAACTCCAACCTTTCTCGGGTGAGAGGCTTTCCAATAGAGACCAAATCAGTTTCTCCAAATTCTTCAAGAGGCACTCCAGCTTCTTCACATAGGCGCAGAATAGTACTAGGATATCCTAGCCAGCTGTCTTGTTTGACTTTTTGAGCTATGTCAATGATGTTCTTGGCTATAATGTCTCCAACATTGATTTCTCCTCCTTTCATTATACAATGGATCATTATTGCTCTATTCACGGTTACCTCAGAATTATTTGAAGTGGACATCAATGATCTCCTCACTATGTCATGCCATCCTTTTGCTTGAGGTATGAGATCACCTCTCCGAAGCTTGAGTGGTTGTCCATGTGAATCCAACACCCAATCCGTGCCTATTCTGCATAAGTCACTCACCACATCCACATACCTTGGGTTATTTTCAACCCTTTCTTCATAGCTAGCTCGTTTGAACTGTTTGTGCTTGACCCTTAGCACCCTATTGATGGTGTCCGGGCTAAAATCAACATCCACACCTCTTACATAGCTCATGTATGGTTCTTCATCATCATACTCTCTTATCACATTAGTGTAGAACTCATGGATGAGAAGCATGCTCACTTCTTGAGGTTGATCACAGAGAAGCTCCCATCCCCTTTTTCTGATTATTTTTTGTATCTCAGGGTATTCATCTTTTTTAAGCTTGAATGGTAGCTCTGGAACAACATCTTTCCTTGACATCCAACTAAAGATCCTCTCATTGTGTTTGGATTTGAATCTTCTTTCATCAAATTCATCTTCTCTCCTATCCCTTGATGATGAGGCCATTGAGATTCACTTGCAAGGTTGAATCTTCCACACCAAACTTAGATCAATGCTTGTCCTCAAGCATAAAGAAAATGGTTGTGAATGAGAGAGATGTAAGATGAGCACGGTGACTTAGAGAAAATAGAAGATGATGGTGAAGGAGGTTGAGTGTTTCGGCTATGTGAGAGATGTAATGCTTCAAGAGTTTTGTTGGGTAAAGATTAGGCCTAAGGCAAGAATATATGAAACATGGAGTGAGATAGGGGTGTAGTGTGAGTTCGGGTACTTAAATGAGGTTATGGGGGTAGAAGAGTGAATGATGAAGAATGAGGTTTGGTGAATATGGTTGAAGTATTTAAAGTGAAAGTTGGTGGGAAGGTATGGTTCTAGTAGCATTTAAGGCTCGGTCATGGCAAGGGGGGTATGCTTCCTTGTGCCCAATGCATGTTGAGTTCACTTCTTTCCAATGCACAAAGTTTAAAACTCATGTGACTTCCCATATCCGTGACCTTATTCACCATGATTCTCCATCATTTCTTTCTTTCTTTCATTATATGCTTCCAAGATTCCCCATCACTTCTTTCTTTCTTTCCTGCAACAAAAGTCCAAAAGCATAAGATTCTTAAAGTAGCTAACAACTTATGATTATATTCCTATGCAAAATTGACTAAACTAAAATTAAAATTTATGACTTGATTCCCTAATCTATTTTTTCTAGCATTATTAATGTAAGTAAAGACACCAAACTTAGTTTGTGACTAAGTGCTCTATGTAATTAACTCCAAAGATAGCCACATCAAATTTAGTATTTTACCTACATTATATGCTAATTCACGTTTTTTTTCTTTTTTTTATTTTTATTTTATTTTTATTTTTTTTTTTTGAATAAAATAGATGACTATCTTTCCATAGTCTAGCATTTTCGTGTATGTATGGACACCAAACTTAGTTTGTGGCTAAGTGTTGTAGAGCACACTTTTGCCATTACTTCAAGATTGGCCACACCAAACTTAGTGCCTTGCATACACCATGTACTAGTCTACTTAATCATTATTGGTTACTAAAGTATGAAAATAAAAGACTCCCTGTGCATGGGTTGCCTCCCATGAAGCGCTTGTTTATTGTCCTTAGCTTGACAATGCAGCTTCTTTGCTCATGTTAAGAGTTGCACACTCTCTTCCTTGCTCCAAGGGCCACCAAAATAGTGCTTCACCCTGTGTCCATTAGCTGTGAAGGTTTGTTTTGAGGCTTCATCAAGTAATTCGACATAGCCATGAGGTGATACTTTGGTGATGGTGTATGGACCAGTCCATCTAGACCTCAGCTTCCCAGGGAAAAACTTCAATCTTGAATTGAATAACAACACCTTTTGGCCCGGTTCAAATGTTCTTTGAGAGATTCTCTTATCATGCCATCTCTTTGCCCTCTCCTTGTATATTCTGGCATTGTCATATGCCTCCAATCTGAACTCTTCAAGTTCATTGAGTTGTAGCAACCTCTTCTCTCCTGCTGCTTGAGCATCTAGATTCAGAAGTTTGGTGGCCCAAAAGGCCTTATGCTCAAGCTCCACAGGGAGGTGGCATGCCTTTCCATACACCAACTGGAACGGAGATTTTCCTATGGGTGTCTTGAAGGCTGTCCTATATGCCCAAAGTGCATCATCCAGCTTCCTGACCCAATCCTTTCTTGTTGTTCCCACAGTCTTCTCCAAGATCCTTTTTAGCTCTCTGTTGGCAAGTTCAGCTTGCCCATTGGTTTGTGGGTGGTATGGTGTAGCCACTTTGTGAGTAACACCATATTTGTGGAGTAAGGAGTTTAGTTGCTTGTTGCAAAAGTGGCTTCCCCCATCACTTATAAGTCCTTTGGGCACTCCAAATCTAGTGAAGATGTTCTTCTTGAGGAATTGCAAGACCACGTTGGTATCACATGTGGTGGTGGCTATGGCCTCTACCCATTTGGAGACATACTCTACTGCTACCAAAATGTATTTGAATGTGTAAGATGGAGGGAAGGGTCCCATGAAATCTATTCCCCATAGATCAAAGAGCTCCACTTCCAAAATGAACTTCTGAGGCATCTCATTTTTCTTTGACAAACCCCCTGTTCTTTGACATTCATTGCAATGGCTCACAAACTCTCTAGCATCCTTGAAGATTGAAGGCCAATAGAAACCACTTTGAAGGACCTTTGCAACCGTCCTTTCAGCCCCAAAATGACCACCATAGCTAGAGTTGTGACAATGCCATAGTATGTCCTTCATCTCACCTTCTGGCACACATCTTCTTATCATTCCATCTGGGCATCTTTTGAACAAGAATGGTTCGTCCCAAAAGAAGAACCTAGCCTCATGCAACAGCTTCTTAACTTGTTGTCTTGTGTACTCTTGTGGAATGATTCTTCCTGCCTTGTAGTTGGCCATGTCTGCAAACCATGGGACATGTTGAATGTGCAAAAGATGTTCATCTGGAAATTCTTCATTTATTGATGGAAAGTTGTCTTGGCATGCATCTTGTGGCACCCTTGATAAGTGATCAGCAACTTGATTTTCATTGCCCTTTCTATCTTTGATCTCAATGTCAAACTCTTGTAGGAGTAGCACCCATCTGATTAGCCTTGGTTTGGCATCCTGTTTTGACATAAGATACTTAAGAGCAGCATGGTCAGTATACACTAAGACTTTAGATCCAATCAAATATTGTCTAAACTTATCAAAAGCATATACCACAGCTAGTAGCTCTTTCTCTGTTGTGGTGTAGTTCTTTTGAGCTTCATTCAACACCTTACTTGCATAGTAGATAACATGAAGCTTCTTTTCCTTCCTTTGCCCCAACACAGCACCAATTGCAAGGTTACTTGCATCACACATGAGTTCAAAAGGTAGTCCCCAAATTGGGGGTGTGATGATTGGTGCTGTGGTGAGCTTAGCTTTTAGAGTTTCAAAAGCATGTTTGCATTCATCATCAAAGATAAAAGGATTTTCTACCACCAGCAGATTGCTTAGTGGCTTTGCTATTTTGGAAAAATCTTTGATGAATCTCCTATAAAATCCAGCATGTCCTAAGAAACTTCTAACAGCTTTCACACTAGTTGGCAAAGGAAGTTTTTCTATAATTTCTACTTTTGCCTTGTCAACCTCTATACCCTTTCTTGAAATTTTATGACCAAGAACAATGCCTTCGGGTACCATGAAATGGCACTTCTCCCAATTCAAAACTAAATTGGTTTCTTGGCACCTTTTCAAGACTAAGGTAAGATGGTGCAAGCAAGTATTGAAGGAATCACCAAAAACAGAGAAATCATCCATAAAGACTTCAATAAATTTTTCTACCATGTCTGAGAAGATTGATAGCATGCACCTTTGAAAGGTAGCTGGGGCATTACACAGTCCAAATGGCATTCTCCTATATGCAAAGACTCCAAAGGGACAAGTAAAGGAAGTTTTCTCTTGATCCATGGGGTCAACCACAATCTGGTTATACCCAGAATATCCATCAAGAAAACAGTAATAAGCATGGCCAGCCAACCTCTCAAGCATCTGGTCAATGAAAGGTAGAGGAAAGTGATCTTTCCTTGTGGCATCATTCAACCTCCTATAGTCTATGCACATCCTCCACCCTGTCACTGTTCGTGTTGGGATAAGCTCATTCTTCTCATTCACAATGACAGTCATCCCCCCTTTCTTGGGTACTACTTGCACTGGACTGACCCATGGGCTGTCAGATATAGGGTAGATGATCCCAGCTTTACACAAATTCAGAACTTCCTTTTGAACAACCTCCTTCATTGTGGGATTCAATCTTCTTTGAGGTTGTACTACAGGTTTGGAATTCTCCTCCAAGAGTATCTTGTGCATGCATATGGCAGGGCTTATGCCCTTCAAGTCATCAATGGTCCACCCCAAAGCCTCTTTGTGAGCTCTCAAAACCACCAGGAGCTTTTCTTCTTCCTCTGCATTCAATGTGGAATTGATGATCACTGGGAAGCTGTCTTTCTCACCAAGGAATGCGTATTTAAGATGAGGGGGTAGTGGTTTCAACTCTTGTTGTGGTGCCTCTTCTTTGGTAGCTTCACTTGGTTCCTTTGATGCTTCCAACGTGTTTTCTTCTTGTCCCTTGATGTTATGGACTTCCTCTTGTTTCATTTGATGGTTTGTGTCGAGCACTTCTTCAACCAAAGAGTCTACTACATCAATCCTCATGCAAGTTTCTTTCTCAACAGGGTGTTGCATTGCTTTGAAGACATTTATGGTCATTTGTTCATCATGCACCCTGAAGATCATCTCTCCCTTTTCCACATCAATGATTGTTCTAGCTGTAGCCAAAAAGGGTCTACCAAGAATGACTGAATTGTTCCCCTCTTCATCCATGTCTAGGACCACAAAATCGGCTGGGAATAGGAAGTTTCCCACCTTCACCAAGAGGTTCTCAACTACTCCATTTGGTACTTTGATGGATCTGTCAGCAAGTTGGAGTGACATCCTTGTGGGTTTGAGCTCTTCAATCATCATTTTCTTCATCATGGTAAGGGGCATTAGGTTAATGCTTGCTCCCAGGTCACAAAGTGATTTGTCAACAGCCATGCTCCCAATCGTGCAAGGTATGAGGAAGCTGCCAGGGTCTTTGAGTTTTGGAGGTAGCCCTTGTTGAATGATGGCACTACACTCTTGATTGAGAATCACCGTTTCTTTTTCTTGCCAACTTCTCTTCTTGGTGATCAATTCCTTAAGAAACTTTGCATATAATGGCATTTGTTCCAGAGCTTCTGCTAATGGGATGTTGATTTCAAGTTTCTTGAAGATTTCTAAGAACCTTGGGAATTGTTGGTCTTTTGCTCCTTTGTGTATCCTGGTTGGGTATGGAAGCTTGGTTACATAGGCTTTTACTCCTTCATTTTTGTTTTCTTGTTGTGGATTCACACTCTCCTTGCCATCACGGTTGCCTCCTTGACTTGGTGGATTGCCTTGTGGCTTGACAACCTCCTTGCCTTTGTTAGATGTTGAAGCCTTTTCTTCATCTTGCCTCTCCACTGTGTCTTGCTCTTTGGGTTTTGTTGCTTCTTTATTTGAACTTTCACCAACTACCTTGCCACTCCTTAACTGCAAAGCCTTACATTCTTCTCTTGGGTTGGGTATTGTGTCACTTGGGAGGACATGGGTTGGTTTCTCGGCTTGTTTGGCTAGTTGTCCCACTTGTCTCTCAATGTTCTTCATAGTGACCGCTTGTTCTTGTTGTCCCTTAGCTAAAGCTTGAGTGGTTTGAGCAAGTGCTTGCAAGGTTGCTTCCAAACTTGAGATTCTGGCCTCATGATGGTCAATTGGAGGTATGATGGGGGTTGAATGTTGTTGGAAGTTGTTGGGTGGGTTAGTGTGGTAATTTTGTGAGTTGGATGTTGGTGCAGGGAAGTTATTTTGGTGAGTTTGTGAGTTATGATGGGGGTGTTGATATGTGTTTTGTGTTTTTCTATATTGGTTAGTGTTGTTGGCATGGTGGTTTTGGTTGTTTGTGTTACGGGTGTGATTGTGGTTGTTGTTCTTTTGCCAATGGTTTTCTCCCCACTTTAAATTGGGATGATTCTTCCAAGATGAGTTGTATGTATCACCATGGAATTCATCCTGAGAATTTGAGGTATTCTGCATGTATTGAACTTGTTCTTGTGGTTGTTCAACCGTGATACCTTCACCTTGGCTCCATTCAAGTGATGGTTGATTTGTTGTGTTCACTGATGCAAGTTGCATACCATCCATTCTCTTTGTTATCATCTCCATTTGTTGTTGGATTTGTTGGTGCATTAACTTGTTTTGTGCCAAGATAGCATCAACACCTTCAAGCTCTATTACACCTTTCTTTGGGGGTGGATTGTGTTGCCTCTCTGATGAGTAATAATATTGATTGTTTGCCACAATCTCAATGAGGTTTTGAGCCTCCTCGGCAGTTTTCATCATGTTGAGTGATCCTCCTGATGAGTAGTCTAGTCCCTTCCTTGCTTCTAAGCTTAAGCCTTCATAGAAGTTTTGGAGCTTAACCCAATCACTAAACATGTCAGGGGGACATTTTCTCATTAGTGCCTTATATCTTTCCCAGGCTTCATACAATGACTCCCCTTCCATTTGCCTAAAAGTCTGAACCTCTGTCTTCAATTTGATGATCTTTTGAGGTGGGTAGAACTTTGCTAGAAATTTGCCCATCACTTCATTCCAATCATTGAGGCTTTCCTTGGGGAATGACTCTAGCCATTGAGTGGCTTTATCCCTTAAAGAGAATGGAAATAGCAACAACTTGTAGACATCTGGATACACTCCATTTGTCTTCACTGTATTGCATATCCTCAGAAAAACAGAGAGATGTTGATTTGGGTCTTCAAGAGGTCCCCCTCCATAAGAGCAATTGTTCTGTACCAAAGTGATGAGCTGAGGTTTTAGCTCAAAGTTATTGGCCTGAACATTTGGTGTAGCAATACTGCTCCCACAATGTCTTGGATCAGGGATGGTATACGAAGATAACACCCTTCTAGCGTGTCCACCATTATTGTTGACCTCTCCAGGAGGATTTTGTATCTCATCCTCCATGACTTGGTCTTCTCCCTCTGATTCCTCTGACCCTTCTTCACCAACTATGAACTTTCCTCTTTCTGCTCTCCTTAACCTTCGGAGGGTTCTCTCGTCCTCAATATTACGTCTACTAGCTCCTGACATACACAAACAAAACCAAAATCACACGTGAGACACTCTAGAACTAGAGTGAAATTGGGGTTAGTGAAACAAAATATCAAACAGTTAGTGGGCTTAACAAAAACACAAAAATTGCTTAATCTAAACCACCTTTCACTTAATCATTGTCAATCTTTCCAATCCCCGGCAACGGCGCCAAAAACTTGATACGTAAAAATGAGATTTCACGTATAACCGGCAAGTATACCGGGTCGTATCAAGTAATAAAACTCACAAAGAGTGAGGTCGATCCCACGGAGATTGGTAGATTAAGCAACTTTAGTTAATGGTAAATTTAGTCAAGCAAACATAGTTTTGATTTCATGAGCATTTTGATTTTTGAACATAATTGCAAGAATGTAAATGACACAAAATGTAAAGAACTAGAATAGAGAAATAAAATGAAAGTAAATGACGGAAACTTAAAGTGCAAGAAACTTAAATGACATCAAAGATAAATTGCAAGGAATTAAAGGTTGCAGAAATTTAAAGAACATAAGAGTAAATGGCAAGAAATAAAGGAACAGAATGTAATAACAAGAATAGTAAATCGACAGAATGTAGAAGGGAGTTGGGCAATGGGTTTTCAAACACTAAGAACAAGAGAAATGAGAATTAATGATAGAGAGGATCATTAGGGATCAGAGATGCTAGTTTTCATGAATTGATGTTAGTCAAATCTTCCTCAATCATGGGTATAGATCTATGGCAAGTGGGTGATTGAACCCCAATCTCTTGGTGATTCAATCTCTCTCAACATAACCAATTGCCACTCTCGTGATCTAATTGTTCATGAGAAGAGATGAAGCTCATATATTATCCAGCCACACAATTTCTAAAATCTCAACCAAGGAGAGTTACATCTCACATACTAACCAAGGTATGTTGATTAAAGAAATCATGAAAGGATGAACTCTAAACTGAATTATGTGGCTCATTCCTCAAACTCACCACATAATTCATATAGATTAACCCCTCTCTCGATGGTGGTTGAATCTGTGAAGATCAAGAGTTCCCTCTTTAAATCAACCACTAGAATTGAGGAGGAAAGATGGGTTCATCAATCCATTCCAACAAACAGAGCTCCTCCCCCTAATGAAAGTGGGGTTTAGTGAGTCATTGCTCCAATTTCAACAACAATTGCCATAAATCAAAATTAAACTAAATGTAAAGGAAGAAGAAGAAGAAGAATGAAATGCTTAAAGATTAAGAAAAATGAAGAAGAGAAGTTCCAAGATGAACCAAAATTAGCTCTCTGGCTCTCCTCTCGGAAGTACCAAAAGTGTTCTCAAATACAAGTGCTAGAAAGTGTAAAAATGTCTAAGTGTCAAAAAGTAAAGTAAAAGTGTAAAAGTGTAAAAAGTCCTCTTCAAGTACACCAATCTCTTCTATTTATACTACTCCTAAAACTCTTTCAAAGATCTTGAATGGGATTAGAGATATGGGCTTCCTTTTTGTTGAAGTCTTGGCTCAATTGGAAGTGTTGCTAGGCTTGGAAAGGAAGGGTGCATTCATCATGATTCTGGCCCATTGGCTTGGCGTTATTGGCACTAACTCCAGGCCAAATGCACGTTGGCAACGTGCAGGACAATTTCCTGGGCATGAAGTATGAGACTTGGGCGTTGCTAGCCCAAGTTGTTGCCAACAATTTGCTTTTCCTCTTCTTGGCCTTACTTTCATGCTAAATGTAGCCCAGAATTTG
Organism: Arachis stenosperma; assembly: GCF_014773155.1. Taxonomy (NCBI): domain Eukaryota; kingdom Viridiplantae; phylum Streptophyta; class Magnoliopsida; order Fabales; family Fabaceae; genus Arachis; species Arachis stenosperma. The sequence goes on along the minus strand of NC_080381.1, from coordinate 89,479,987 downwards.
AGTGTCAACCTTCAGCTTCAATATGGACTATTATACATCATTGGAAAGCTCTTGATGTCTATTTTCTAATGCCACTGGAATCACCTCAATTGGACTTTCCTAGCTCAAGTTATGGTTCCTCAAAGAAGGTAAGGTCAAGCTGCCAAGTTGTTGCCAAGTTGTTGTGAATAACGCACCCTCAACCCCAAGTTGGCAACGTGCCCGTGCATCACTCTCCCAAGGCAAGGACTTGGGGCTGGCGTTGTTGCAAAACACGCCCCCTTAATGCACGTTGGCAACGTGCTCGATCCCACATCCAAGGCTCATCTCTAGCTCCCTTGAATTTCACTTCATGTTCTTGTTTTTAGGGCCTAAAGATGACTCTGGTTTGGCTTCAATTTTGTGCTCCACCATAGACTATTATATATGGTTGGAAAGCTCTGAATGTCAGCTTTCCAATGCAACTGGAAGCACTCAATTTGGATCTCTGTAGCTCAAGATATCTTCCATTGAAGAGGACATGGTCAGGCTGCCTTGTTGGAGTTGTTGTGAATAACGCCCATACATTTCAAGTTAGCAACGTGCACCATAATTTCCTGGCGTTGTTGTGAATAACTCCTTCTCTTTAGCACGTTGGCAACGTGCTCGAGCCTTTCTCAAGGCTCCATGCTTGCTTCCTGGCGTTGGCAACGTGCATGGCAAGGCCATTGGGCGTTGGCAACGTGTTTGGTGCGCTTGTGGGCGTTTGGAACGTGAATGGTGCCTCTCCCTGGCGTTAGCAACTTGGTTGGCAAGGCTTGGCGTTGGCAACTTGATTTTGGCGTTGGCAACGTGCATGGTGCAGCCATTGGGCGTTGGCAACCTGGTTGGTGCGGCCATTGGGCGTTGGCAACCTGGTTGGTGCCTAGCCAAGCACCCATTTCTGGCGTTGCCTTGAATAACGCCAGCGAAGTAGCACGTTGGCAACGTGCTCGAGCTTGCTTCCTATGGTGCCAAAGTTGCTTGGTTGTGTGGCGTTGGCAACGCCCATCTTGAGTTGGCAACGCCAGCCACTTTTCTTCCAGGGCCAAGCTTGATTGTGTGGCGTTGTTGGCCTGCGTTGTCCTCAAAAACGCCCCTCATCTCTAGGCTGGCAACGTGCTCGAGGCTCCAAATTAGCTCCCCAAGATTGCTTGGGTGGACGTTGGCAACGTGGTTCTAGAGTTGGCAACGCCAGCTCTTCCTCCAGGGCCAAGTTCCTTGCGTGGGCGTTGGCAACGCCAGCTTCAAGTTGGCAACGCCAACTTTGCTTCCTCCAGGGGCAAGTTCCTTGCTTGTGTCTTGTGTGTGGCGTTGGCAACGTGGTTTTCAAGTTGGCAACGCCAACTTTGCTCCTTGGTTGCCTCCAGGGCCAAGCTTGCTTGTTTGTGGCTTGTGTGTGGCGTTGGCAACGTGGTTTTCAAGTTGGCAACGCCAACTTTGCTCCTTGGTTGCCTCCAGGGCCAAGCTTGCTTGTTTGTGGCTTGTGTGTGGCGTTGGCAACGCCAGCTTCAAGTTGGCAACGCCAACTTTGGTTCTTGGTAGCCTGGCGTTATCCTCAACAACGCCCTATCTGCCTCAAGTTGGCAACGCCAACTCCTCTTCCTGGAGTTGCCAAGAACAACGCCCATTGTATCCAAGTTGGCAACTCCAACTTCTTGCCCAGCTTGCATCATTCTTGCTTCCATGCTTCCTTGTTTCATCACCTATCATCAACAAGGGAAATAGCTTCAAAGTCTTACCAATTCATGCAATAAATTTCATGAGATTCATTCATACTCATTCATATATGCATTCCTTAAAGCATTTGCATGAATTTGGCTAGAATTAACATGTTCCTTGATATCATCATGCATGGAAACAAAACTCATAAAAGGACTTGTTTATTTAGAGAAAATGAGTGAAATTAAGCTAAAACTAACTAAACTAACTAACTAATAATGCAAATATGCATTTGCATCACCTACCCACTCCGAGATCGGGATCGGGAACAAAAGAAAAAAGAAGACCCCAACTCGGACAAGCCACGGAAGTACCACAACTACACCCCCCTCCGAGTCTCCCTGGTAGACGTCTACAGAGAAGTATGCCACACCGAAAAGATCCCACCGCCCCGACCGCTAAAACACAAGAGAGCAGGAAGAGATCGGTCCGAATACTGTGAATATCACAAGCTCTACGGTCATTCTACTAACGACTGCTATGACCTAAAAAATGTTATAGAAAAACTGGCCAGAGAAGGAAAACTCGACAGATACATAGCAGAAAAAGGAGAAGAGACCAGGAAGAGAAGGCGGGGAGATAACGAAGGTCGGGCCGAACAAACCCCGCGAACCCCTGAAAGACACATTCACATGATAAATGGAGGTTTTGCAGGCGGGGGAACATCCAGATCCTTGCGAAAAAGACACCTCAAAGAAGTCTATCATGTCCGAGAAGACAGCCCCCTGCCTGAGTTACCTACTATCTCATTTACCCGAGAAGACGCTCAAGGGATAATTCCCGGGCACGACGATCCAATGGTAGTCACCATTATCCTAGCAAACGCCAACTTACATCGAACCCTGATTGACCAGGGAAGCTCGGCAGATATCCTGTTCAAAACGGCATTCGACAAGCTCGGACTTGAAGAAAAAGAACTAAAGGCCTATCCCACTGACCTATTTGGGCTAGGGGACACCCCGATCCATCCCTTAGGATACATCCCGCTACACACTACCTTTGGAAGAGGCGAGCAATCTAAAACATTAAGCATCGACTACATTGTGGTCGACGTCACTTCGGCATATAATGCCCTCATTGGGCGACCAACCCTAAACAGACTGGCAGCTATAGTCTCGACCCCACACCTCTGCATGAAGTTCCCTACCGCAAAAGGAATCGCTACCCTAAAAGGCGACCAAAAACTAGCGCGACGATGCTACAACGAAAGCCTGAGCCTAAAAGGGAAGGAGGTCAACACGATAGAACTCGGACGAGTGCAGTCCCGAGAAGATCTTCGACCACAACCAGAGGGAGAGACCGAAAAAGTCCAGATTGGGAACGCACCTGAAAAAATAACAAACATAGGAGCGAACCTCAAAACGGGCCTAAAAGAGGAACTCATAACCCTCTTAAAAGAGAATTCCGACCTCTTCGCCTGGAAAGCCTCCGACATGCCAGGCATAAGCCCCGACTTGATGTGCCATAAGCTATCAGTTTACCCGGGATCCCGACCTGTCCAACAAAGACGCCGGAAGCTCGGACCCGAGCGCATGCAAGCGATAGAAGAACAAGTACAAGCACTACTAGATGCAGGGTTCATTAGGGAAGTAAAATATCCCCTATGGCTTGCAAACGTGGTCCTGGTAAAAAAGCCCAACGGAAAGTGGAGGATGTGCGTCGATTACACAGACCTCAACAAAGCCTGCCCCAAAGACCCATATCCACTACCAAACATCGACGCCTTAGTAGACGCAGCCTCAGGCTACAGATATCTCTCCTTCATGGACGCATACTCGGGATACAATCAAATCCCGATGTACGGACCCGACCAAGAAAAAACCTCGTTCATAACCCCAAGGGCAAACTACTGCTACGTAGTAATGCCCTTTGGGTTGAAGAACGCAGGGGCAACCTACCAGAGGCTAATGAACAAAGTGTTCTCAGAGCACATCGGACTACAGCTAGAGGTGTACGTCGACGACATGCTGGTAAAGACACAAGAAGACAGAAACTTACTGACCGACCTCGCCAGCGTCTTCGGCACCCTCAGAAAACACAACATGAGACTTAACCCGACAAAGTGCACCTTCGCCACAGAAGCCGGAAAGTTCTTAGGCTTCATGCTGACTCAAAGGGGCATCGAAGCAAACCCGGATAAATGCCAAGCAATACTCAATATGAAAAGCCCGACGTGTGTCAAAGAAGTACAACAACTGAATGGAAGGCTGGCCGCCCTATCAAGATTCTTGGCAGGATCAGCGATAAAGTCACTACCTCTCTACTCACTCCTAAAGAAAGGGAAACCCTTCTCATGGACCCCGGAGTGCGAAAAAGCCTTTCAAGAATTCAAGGAATTCCTCGGGCAGCCACCAATCCTAACCCGACCTTTAAAAGGGGAAGAGCTCGTACTATACCTCTCGGTCGGACATCGAGCAGTCGCTTCAGCATTAATACGAGAAAATAACCAAGGACAACACCCCATATACTTTGTAAGCAAGGCACTACAAGGGGCCGAATTAAACTATCAGAAAATAGAAAAATTCGCCTACGCCCTAGTGTTCACAGCTCGGAGGCTCCGTCCCTACTTTCAAGCCCACACCATCAAAGTCCGGACAAACCAACCCATGAGACACATCCTACAAAAAACAGACCTGGCGGGACGAATCCTACAATGGGCGGTGGAACTGTCCGAGTTCGACCTCCACTATGAAGCCCGGACTGCCATAAAATCTCAGTATCTAGCCGACTTCGTCGCAGAATACACTGAGACCCCTGGAACCCCACTCTCATGGAACCTGTATGTCGACGGGTCCTCAAACAAAACAGGAAGTGGAGCAGGGGTTATACTCGAAAGCGACCAAGGAACGCGGATAGAACTATCCCTAAAATTCGAGTTCCAGGCCTCGAACAACTAAGCCGAATACGAGGCCCTACTAGCAGGCCTAAAACTAGCCGAAGAGGTCGGAGCCCAGAAAATCACGATCTTCAGCGACTCCCAGGTCGTCACATCACAAGTAAATGGAAGCTACCAGGCCAAAGACCCAACTATGAAGAAATACCTGGACCAAACACAGGCACAATTACGCCACTTTTCAGAAATACAGATCCAACACATACCGCGGGAACAAAACGCCCGGGCAGACGCCCTCTCAAAGCTCGCCAGCACCAAGCCCGGAGGCAACAACAGAAGTCTCCTCCAGGAAACCTTACAATCTCCCTCCGTGACAAGAGAAGAAGAAACGCTAAATATATCCAACCAACAGCAAGGATGGATGACCCCCATACTCAACTACCTGAAGTCGGGAACTCTCCCCACCGAAAGAAAGGAAGCTAAAAGACTCACGAAAGACGCCCAGAATTATACACTAATTCACGACGTATTATACAGAAGAGGATTCGCAAACCCCCCCTTAGGTGCGTCCCGACCTCAGAAACAAAGAGCGTCCTCGAAGAAGTCCACGGAGGCATGTGTGGGAACCACCTCGGAGCTCGGGCGTTATCCAAGAAAGTAGTCCGAGCCGGGTTCTACTGGCCAACTTTGCAAAGAGACGCAACGGAGTTTGTGAAAATATGCCCCCCTGCCAAAAACACGCCAACTTCCACAAAGCACCACCCGAAGACCTCATCAGCATCACCGCACCATGGCCCTTCGCAAAATGGGGACTTGACCTACTCGGCCCGTTCCCCCCAGGACCGGGGCAAGTCAAATACCTCATAGTAGGGGTCGACTACTTCACAAAGTGGATCGAAGCTGAACCCTTAGCCACCATTACGGCTCAGAAAAGTCGCAAATTCCTATACAAAAATATTGTCACAAGGTTCGGAGTCCCCTACTCCATCACAACAGACAATGGAACACAGTTCACGGACACAAGTTTTCAGAACTTGGTGGCCGAACTAAAAATCAAACAGCAATTCACCTCAGTCGAGCACCCACAAGCCAATGGACAAGCAGAGGCTGCAAATAAAGTCATCTTGGCCGGGTTAAAACGGAGACTCCAAGAGGCCAAAGGGGCATGGGCTGAAGAGCTCCCCCAGGTGCTATGGGCATATCGGACAACTCCACACTCTACAACAGGAGAATCGCCATTCCGACTAGCTTATGGGATGGAGGCAATGATTCCTATCGAAATAGATGAAGGGTCACCCAGAGTCATCTTCTACAACAAAGAAGGTAACCCGCAGGCACAAAAGGAAGAACTCGACCTCCTCCCCGAGGTCCGAGAAAGGGCCCGGATCCGAGAAGAAGCCTTAAAACGGCGAACGGCCCTCAGATACAATCAGAAGGTAATAAAACGAAGCTTCTCCACTCACGACCTAATTTTAATCCGAAATGACATCGGAACACAAAAGTCGGGAGAAGGAAAGCTAGCCGCAAACTGGAAAGGACCCTACAAAGTAACAGAAGTCTTAGGAACAGGCTATTACAAGATATCCGACCTAGAAGGCAATGAGCTGCCCAGGGCCTGGCACGCCTGCAATCTAAGACGGTACTACAGCTAGAAAAATTTGACCCGAGGTGTACTCTTTTTCCCCTACAGGGGTTTTTTAATGAGACACCCGGTCAAGTAAGGCACCCGACCTAGTCAAGGGTAAACACTCTGTAAATATTCTTTCTTTTTTAAATACTAATCAAATCTTTCTATTTTCTTTTGTTCTTCCTCGTGATGAAACAAATCCTGAAAAAGTACCCCGCCAAGGCGCATTAATTTATGCTCGGCAAAACGCAAAAAATCATTTGCCAAAAAGACCGCACAAGGTCGGCAAAGATAAAGCGACGAGGTTCAAATTAATGTGAGAAGTTATAAAGTAACTCTGAAAAGGTTCAAAAAAACCAAATAAAAAGAGATTACAAAAATAACTTAAAAGGCCGACCAACGACAAGGTCGGACCCAACAAAGGGAAGTACTCGAACACCCGAGGTCCGAGGAAAAACCCGGATCCAAGAAGAAATACAAAAGCAAGCAAAAATCACATAAAGCAGACAACGAAAAACCCGTTCAGCCAAGCAAGAAACAAAAAAGAAAATGCGGCAACCCGGAACAAAGTACCAGAAAAACAAAAAAGAGCCCCCCCCATATGCAAACAAAGCAATGGCGGCGCCTCTTTTTGGGGCAACCCAGGCATAAAGAAAGAAGAAACAGACAAAGAGCCACACAAAAGAACAGAAAGCATATGTGCGCAAAGAAAAGAGACGGGAACAAACCTGGAAGAAAGAAAGAAGACGACGAGCTCCGAAGAAAGAAGAACGAAACGGCGGCACAGAGGAAACCCCGGAAAGACGCACGGAAAGATTCGGGGAAGAAGAACAAAGAGAAAGAAGAAGCGGTGCTCGAAAAAGAGATGGCGAAAACTTAGAAAAAACAGGAAGGAACAGAATAAACGAAGAAAAAGGAAGGGAGCAAATAAATAATGCCTTCACAGAGCCCGAACGGAAATCGAGGAGAAACGGTAAAATGCAATAAATGCAGGAAACGGCCATTTTTGAATTTTGAAAAACAACTATGCCCGAGCTCGACCTCCCAAAAAGGACGAACTCGGGCAGGGGCACTGTTCATACCCTGACCGAGCTCCTCCAACTCGGCAAAATCCATGAAAGGTCCGACCTCATCCCAAGGCCCACGCCTAAGGTCGGACCTCGGACAAATAAAGCTAAGGAGGCCCATCAAAAGGAACGAAGCCCAAAACCTAAAGGCCGAAAAAGCCTAGGAAAGGCGGTTCCGCAAAGATAGAGGTAAAACTCCCAAAAGATAAGATAAGATAAGAATATCTTATCCAGGGAAGATCACGACCAACTACTATAAATACACTGGAGCACCCAGGTATGACATACATTATTCCACATTCTACACATATCTGCTTGGACCCATGCTAACTTAAGCATCGGAGTGTCATTGCAGGTACAACCACCAATCGCCAACACATCAAGCTCGGGTCCCTGACCCCCACCTCGGGCATCTCCAGACGACCGAGCTACACGTTTCAGGTAACCCCCGGAACAACACCTATATATTGATGTAATTATATATTATTAAAATAAATATTTTTAACCAAAATATCATTAAATTGATAAGATAGTATTTTATATATTAAAGATTTACTTACTTATTTTATTTTATATCGATAAGTAATTATATAATAAAAAACTTATGCTTTTTCCTTTCAAAAATTTTTTATATTCATAAACATAATTATAATTGGATTAAAAAAACACTTCTCTCCTCCTTAAATATGTTTTACTAACTATAAAGTTTTTTACTTTAATTAATTAAAACATAATTGCTAATCTGATATCTGAAAGATCTAACTGTTGACAAAACATCTTTTTAATGATTTGAAAGTGTTACAAAAATGATCAATAAATATTATATTTTTTGCAAGTGACAACAACACTTTCATATTTAGTAAACAACTTAAAATTCTTTTCATTTTAAAAATAATGCAATCATTCACACCAAACTTTTTTAAAAGAAAAATTCACTTAATATAAAATTACTAAATTTTAAAAATAAAAACATCTCATTTTTTTAATGATGATTGCAAAAATTTGCATCAAAATTTATTTTTAGAATATATATTTAATATATAACTCTTTTTGTCTCGTTTTTAAATCTTTTGGGGACTTATTTCTCGTTAACATCTGTTGAGGTTTTTTTTGTCAGCCATATGAACTTTCGAGTACTATTTTAGTAGTTTACTTTTAATTAAAAGGGTTAAGTACGATTATGGTCTCTAAGATAGGGGCTGAAAATTTTTTCCATCCCCAGCCTTTTTTTGCTATAGAATGGTCTCGAAGGTTTAACTTAGTTTTAAAATCGTTCTTCGGATGAAAATACCCTTCTTCTTATTCCCTAAAATAATTTATTCTTCTTCTCAATCACAACAATACCAGTACCCAGTTCTTCACCTCAATCACAACCATATCTCTTCTTCATGTTAATCACAACCATATTTCTTCTTTTTCTTCTTCTTCAACTAAAATTTCAACAAAATTTCAACTACAATTTTAACAACAACAACATAATTTAAATGGCAACAACAAAATTTCAAATAACAAATATAAAAAAATCAAAACAGAGAAGAACACAACAACAACAAAATTTTAACATATAAAAAAATTAAAACAGAGAAAAAAAATACAACAGCAACAAAATTTCAACATATAAAAAAATCAAAACAAAAAAAAGAAGAATAGAATAAAATCACAAGCAAAACAGAAACAGAAAAATAGAAATAGAAAAATAGAAAAAAAATAATGGAATCAATACCCAAGATGGAATCAGAGTCAACAACAACAGTGTGATTAACAAAATCAGAATTGGAACAGAAGCAAAATAATCAGAAACAGAAGCAGAATAATCAAGTTAATCAGAATCAGAATTGGAACCCAGCGGCGAGAAGCAACGACGTGCGACGAGCAGCGGCGAGCTAGCAAGGAAGAGGAGCAGCGGCAAGGACACAAAGTAGCCAAGGAGCTTCAGCGAAAGCATTGGTTTCAACGGACAACAGCAGTGGCAGCTGGCACGTGATGCATGAACATCTTTTCTATCTTTTCCTAGTGAATTTGCAGTTGAATTATTAAGTTTAACAAGATTTAAATATCGTTTAGCCACTATGGATGCTACTTTGAGTCTGTACAATTTTATTTATTTTTGGTACCATTCGGATGGATTTGATGGAGTTTCTGTAGAAAAAGAGAAGAAAGTGAATGATGTTGTCAACTCTGACCTCCCTGCACTCCAAACTACAGAGGTCCAATTGACGTGATTTTAATGGCATTGGAAAGCTAACTTCCAGAGCTTTCCAACGATGTATAATAGTGTACACTTATTCTGCAGCACACTCGGCCTTGGTGGCACCTAACTTGGGATTTTCCAAGTTAGGCGCCTGATAAACGAAATTTAGCATGCCGAATTAGAATCCAAAGATGAATATAATCGTTAGTATAGTCTAATCGACACTTAAATTTCGTACCAAACAATCCTACAATCTATATCCGAGAATACAAGTCTCCCGAGTCGTCCTCCCTTGGAATTGCCAAAGTGTGCATCTTATTGATTAGAAAGCTTTGTTGTGATTCTTTGAAGGTTTTAGCAAGGTAATATGAAACAAACAATCAATCATTAAAAGACTTGGCTTAGGGTTGGCATTTAGAATTCCTATCCTTATAGTTTATTCAATGATGATGACAATTAGGCCTTGCCTCATTTAGTTATCCCCTAAGTATAGAGGAAAGTCAAATGAAGATAATCAACTTGAGTCACAAGTCCTAGCTTAACCTCATGAGAATCTAGCTTTAGTGCACTCCAAGTCAATTAGCAATTCCTAATTTCAAACCAACAATTGACATAACTATTCAACTTCTTCTAATGGTTCAACCCTATGCCAAGTGAGATATTTCTACTCCATAACTAGTGTTGACATTTCATCAAACATGTAATGAGCAAGAAAGAAAGTCATAGTGAAATGATAAGAAAAGTGGAATTAAAAGTATTGCAACACAAGGATCTAACAACAAGTATCAAAGAGCAACAATGAAAATCAAATTCTCAAAGTATTGATGAAATCCAAAATTACAAAGTTGAATTCTAGATCTATGAGAATTGATCAATTACAACTACTACTTGAAATTTGGAGAAGAAAATCTATGACATGAGCAAGGTGGAGTGAGAATTGTAATGGATCTCACCAAAAAGTGATTGAAAATTCAGAAATTGGATGAAGATGAACCCTAGTAAAAAGCTTGGAATCTCTCTCTTCTTCTCCCAAAAGTGTAACTAACTATCCCCCAAAAATATCTAAAATCTAGAAAATGAACTCCATGTCCTTAACCCTTGCTCCTTTGGTCTTCTTAAGCTTTTCCCGCCAAGCATTTCCCAAAAGTGGAATTCTTAACTGCCTCCACGCCTAACTCACGTGACTTCTTAAAAAATCATATTCGCAAATTGGCGCGCACGCGCAAGGTACGGGCGCGCGCCACCGAGGCGTCTTGTAATGCGCGCGGAGGCTGATGTACGCGTGCGCGCCCATGAAGATCATGGCTTAGCTGCTACTCAAGCCGGCTCGTGGCTTGGCTCTTGGCTCGGCTTCTAGCTAGTCTATCCATGCGGACGCGCCAAGTGCGCGCACGCGCCCATGCTGAGATTTCCAAGGCTTAATTCTCTTGCTCCCTTCCTTTGCTCCCATCCTCCTTCTCTCTTCCGGCCCATCCTTGCCCTATATTCTGGAACCACTTAACACACAAGTCACGGCATTGAATGGCATCAAGAGAAGATTAGAAATGTATCTATTTTAGTGCAAAATAAGCATGTTTTCATTCATGGGGCAAAACTAGGGAAGGAATGCAAAATCTTGTATTTTCATATAGAAAGTGTGTGGAATCATTGATAAAACCCCTGAAATTAGCACAAGATAAACCCTCAAAATAGGGTTTGTCAACCTCCCCACACTTAGATTCTAGCATGTCCTCATGCTTAGAGAAGTGCAAAAGAAACACAGAAGACCGAGGGATCACAAAAGTATAAGACTCATGAAGTGCAAACTACTTATATGAATGTGACTTTGACTAGTGCTATTTCCTACTTGGTTAGGAACAAATCAACCTTCTCATGACATATGCGAGCATATGGGGCACAATGGTGGTCAAGGTATGGGACTTGTCAATTTTTAAGTATCAAACGCGGTGTATGCAACCTTGCATGAGGAATGCTCGTGAGAGCCGGGAATCAAGGAATTGAGCATCGAACCCTCACCGGAAGTGTTTACACTCTAACCGCTCGGTGTTTGGGGTTGATTCACTCAATTCTCCCCTAATCATGCTTTCCAAGATTTGTTTTCTTCTAACAATCAACAATTATTCAATGCATGCATACATATATCATGAGGTCTTTTCATAGGTTGTAATGGAGTTAGGGTTAAGGTAGGATGCATATTTGGTCAAGTGAGCTTAAAATTTGAATCTTTGATTAGCTTAAGCTTTCCCACCTAGCCTATGACATCCTATACAATTGAGTTCTAACCTAACTACCCATTTTTCACTTTTTCACATACTCATGCATTTTTCTTTCATTTCACAATGCTTATACATTGATTTTATTGAGCTATACTTTGCTTTGGGGCATTTTGTCCCCTTTTTATTCTTTCTTTTTTTTTCTTCTTTTTCTTTCTTTTTCTATTTTTTTTCGTTTCTTTTCCATATTGTTTTTTTCTTTTTCTTTTTGTTTTTCTCATTTTTTTTCTTTCTATATACAAGAGCATCAATGCATAAGGTTTTACAATTGATCAATACATGAGCATGTACCCATTTCCCAATATTTTTTTAATAAAAATACAAAACTAACATTTTGTTCCCCCAACGTCCCAAGGTTTCCACACTTGAATGATTCTCACACACTCTAGCCTAAGCTAATCAAAGATCCAAATTAAGGACATTTATTGTTTTCCGCTTTAAGGCTTGTAATGTGCTAAAATAGGAATAAGTGGGTTAAGCGTAGGCTCAAATTAGCTAACAATGGAAAATAAAAGGTAAGGCTATTTGGGTAAGTGAGCTAATGAAATGATGGCCTCAATCATATAAATGCATGAGTACACGAAATAATGGACATAGGGAATCAAACAAATCAAGGATTACAATCATAGAAGGAGAATAATTCACACAAGAAGGAGAATAAGTGGTTATAAGATGTAACCACGCAATTAGGCTCAAAACTCACTAGCTTGTGTTCTTAACTCAAAATCCATGTTCCAAAATATAATTCTTCATGCAAATTTGGCATCAAAGTATTTTAAAATTGGCAATGCCACGGTTGCCCCAAAGTATTGGTTTACTAAGAAGGAGTTTCATTGTTCCAACCAAGTAAACTTATTATGCGCATGGTGTCAACTAAAACCTAATCATGCAGCCTATCCTAATTATAATGGGATTCAAGAACAAGAATTTATTGGGGTGTTACCTACGGAGATCGGTCGGCCGACCTCCCCACACTTAAGACTTAGCACGGTCCTCCGTGCTATAGGTTAGGCGCAATGGGTGGTCGAGTCCCGAGTGTCCCTCATCTCCCATATCATCGGTATCCCCGCCTGAAGTTGCGGTGGATGTGGAGATATCTGGTTCCTCCATAGGTGGTGTGACTATGCTTAGAAGTCTCTTCACATGAGCATATCGGCGTTGGTTACGCCGCTCATAACGGTCCAATTTCTTGTGAAGGTCTTCAAGGCGTTGGGTGGCTGATTTTTGTGGTGTAGATGATGTGGTAGTGTTGCGAGATGGTGTGGGTAGACCAATGTCCTTGGTGAATTCCGGAGGCTTGAGGCATCTCTTGGTCGGAATAACATCACCATCGACCGGGATTGAGGTTCTCCTATCTTTAGCCTCTCGGTTGACACCGGCTTTTGCAACCAATTCGGTCACCAAAGTGGGGAACGGTAGATTTCCTTTGGCATGAATGCGCCCCATGGATTGGTGGATGGCATGCGAAATGTCGACCGGTTTCTCGGTTAAGATACACCATATCAATAGGGCAAGCTCGGCGGTAATGGATGACCCATGGGTGCTTGGGAGCACGTAGTGGGCTAGGATTTGGGCCCATGCCGTGGCTTCTTGAGTGAGGTGACGGACATCCAAACCCTTTGGTCTTTGCTTTATGGTTCCCCGAATCCAATATGCGTCGGGTAAAGCAATGACACGGAGGATCGCGCCCCAATCGAATGCACGGTCATCGCATGTAGCTAAGACCTCTTGGTAGGCGTCATATGCATCCGACGATTGCCCAATCCCAAGGACTTCCCGGATGGTTTCCACTGTGACTGACACTTGCTTTCGGCGCACAAATATTGATGTGAGAAGGGGTGAGTGGTAGTTGGAGTAGAATTCCACCACCCATGAGAGATTGGCCTCCTTTGGTTGCCTCAAGAGGAACCTCCATTGCCTCCGGTCAATGTGTGGCATCACAATCAGATTGAGGTGAGCCGGGAGGACTAGAAGGGGCTCCGGGTGATAATTCCTTTCAATCATTCTTGAGTAAACAAGTTCGCAGTAGCGGTTGGGGAACTTGTTTGAATCCTTTGGAGGGTTGTCCTTCTCTAGAACATCAACGGGGCCCTTAGTCTTCTTTAAGAGTGGCTTGGCCATTAGGTCTTGGTGCTCTTTATTGGAAGTTGGCTTCTTGGGGGCTTTCCCTTTGTTCTTTTTGATGACCATCCTATTGATGCATTTGCATATTTACTATATTAGCTAGTTAGTTTAGTTGGTTTTAGCTTAGTTTCACTCATTTTCTCTAAATAAACAAGTCTTTTTATGAGTTTTGTCTTCATGCATGAGAATACCAAGGAACATGTTGATTGTGGCCAATTTCATGCAAATGAGTCAAGAATTGCATAAATAAATAAATCTCATGAAGATTGATTCCATTGATTGCATGAATTGGTGAGACTTTGAAGCAAGTTTCCTTGTTTATGATAGGTGGTGAAACAAGAAAGCATTGAAGCAAGAATGAAGCAAGCAAGTGGCTAACAACTCTTTCTAGAATAGCAATGTGCACGTTGCCAACTTGGAGAAAGGGTGAGTGTTTGAGAGCAACGCCAAGCAGCCCTGGAGAGTGAACAAAGAGGAGTTGCACGTTGCCAACTTGCACTTCAACTAGAGTGTTCATCAACAACGCCCAACAATGTAAGGCAGCCCTGGAGAAGCACATTTGGGCGTTGCCAACTTGGAGAAAGGGGTGAGTGTTTGAGGACAACGCAGGCTAACAACGCTGAATTGAAAACTTGGCCCAGGAAAAGGAGATGCACGTTGCCAACGCCAAGTTATGAAGGCGTGTTCCTTGGCAACGTAGCAAGCAACTTTGGCATCAAATGGGGAGCTCGAGCACGTTGTTGAGCTAGGAACCATGGGCGTGTTCCTTGGCAATGCATGCAAGCTAGGAATATGGGCACACGAGGGCGTTGCTAACTTGGAAATGAACTGGCGTGTTCTTCAATAACGCCAGGGACAAGATCTTGGGTGCCAACCACGTTGCTAACGCCAATCTTGGGCACCAACCACATTGCCAACGCCAATCTTGGGTGCCAACCACGTTGCCAACGCCAGGAAGCATGGGCGTGTTCATCAACAACTCCAACAAACCTGGCAGCCTGACCTTGCCCTCTTCCATGGAGTATATCTTGAGTTGTAGACCTTCAAATGATGCACTCTCAACGGCATTGAAAAGTAGACATCCAGAGCTTTCCAACCATATATCATAGTATGGGGTTGACATTCGTTTAAAGCGTCAAAATCGGGCTTCATTTAGAGCTTCAGAATCTGAAGGCGTTGGCAACTTGGAAATACAAAGGCGTTTTTGCCAAAAACGCCTGCGATTTTAGCAGCCTGACCATGTCCCCTTCAATGGAGCATAACTTGAGCTACAGAGATCCAAATTGAGTGATTCCAGTTGCGTTGGAAAGCTGACATTTAGAGCTTTCCAACCATATATACTAGTCTATAGTGAAGCATGAAATGGAAGCTTGAATCAGAGTCATCTTTAGGTCCCAAAAACAAGAAAATGAGGTTGAAATTTGAGGAAGCTAGAAACTAGCCCTGGAGGGAGCACGAGCACGTTGCCAACATGCTAACAAGGGGGCGTGTTTGGTGACAACGCCAGCCTCATATCTCAGCCTTGGGAGGCTTGGCACGTTGCCAACTTGGGAGGATAGGTGCGTTTTTGGCAACAACTTGGCAGCTTGACCTTACCTTCTTTGAGGAAGCATAACTTGAGCTAGGAAAGTCCAAATGAGGTGATTCCAGTGGCATTGGAAAGTAGACATCAAGAGCTTTCCAATGATGTATGATAGTCCATATTGAAGCAAAGGATAGATACTCAAATTCTGGGCAACATTAGGCATGAGAGAAGAGTCAATAAGAAGAAGAGCAAGTTGTTAGCAACAACTTGGGCCAACAACGCCCAAGTCTCAAAGCTCACTTCCAGGAAAGTCACTTGCACGTTGCCAACGTGCATTATGCCTAGAGTTATTGACAATAACGCCCCTCAATGGGCCAGAATTGTTGCCAACTTGCTCTGCTTCCCCTATTCCTCACAAAGGCCAGCAACTTCTTCAATTGAACCAAGAATTTAACAATGAGAAAGCCCACACTGCTAGCCCAAATTGAAGATCTCTGAAGAAGTTTTGGGAGTAGTATAAATAGAAGAGATTGGTGTACTTGTAGGGGACTTTTTGACACTTAGACTTTTTAGACTCTTAGCACTTTTATTTTGAACTTTTTAGTACTTCCGGGAGGATACCCGGAGAGCAATTTTTTGGTTCTTCTTGGAACTTCTCTTCTTCATCTCTTGAGCTTTAAGCATTTCCTTATTCTTCTTCATCTTTCTTTGCATTTAGTTTAATTTTGGTTTATGGCAATTATTGTTGAAATTGGAGCTATGACTCACTAAACCCCACTTTCATTAGGGGGAAGAGCTCTGCTTGTTGGAATGCATTGGTGAACTCATCTTTTCCTCCTCAATTCTAGTGGTTGATCTAAAGAGGGAACTCTTGTTCTTCAAAGATTCAACCACCATCGAGAGAGGGGTTAATCTATATGAATTATGTGGTGAATTTGAGGAATGAGCCACATAATTCAGTTTAGAGTTCATCCTTTCATGATTTCTTTAATCAATACACCTTGGTTAGTACGTGAGATGTAACTCTCCTTGGTTGAGATTATGGGAGTTGTGTGGCTGGATTAGATTTGAGCTCCATCTCTTCTCATGAACAATTAGATCACGAGAGTGGCAATTGGTTATGTTGAGAGAAATTGAATCACCAAGAGATTGGGATTCAATTACCCACTTGCCATGGATCTAGACCCATGATTGAGAAGGATTTGACTAACATCAATTCATGAAAACTTGCATCTCTGATCCCTAATGATCCTCTCTATCATTAATTCTCATTTCTTTTGCTCTTAGTGTTTGAATACCCATTGCCCAATTCCCTTCTACACTCTTGCAATTTATTATTCTTGTCATTTACATTCTGTTTCTTTATTTCTTGCTATTTACTCTTTTACTCTTTAGAATTCAGCACTCTATTTTCCTGCAATTTACTTTTGATGTCATTTAAGTTTCTTGCAATTTAAGTTTCCGTTATTTACTTTCACTTCATTTCTCTCTTCTAGTTCTTTACATTCTTTGCCATTTAAATTCTTGCAATTATGTTCAAAAATCAACATGCTCATGAAATCAAAACTATATTTGCTTGACTAAATCTACCATTTAACTAAAGTTGCTTAATCTACCAATCTCCATGGGATCGACCTCACTCTTTGTGAGTTTTATTACTTGATACGACCCGGTATACTTACCGGTTATACGTGAAATCTCATTTTTACGTATCACCTATGAGAACAAAGAAAGGAAAAACATCAAACCCAAATAAGTGGAAGTAAATGCGATTATGCAATGAAAAGTTATGCCATAGAATATGGGTATCATTGTCACATGACAGCTGCAACATGTAACTAAGATAACATGAGAAGAGCAAGGCAAATCATTTTCATGTGGTGCAAGGGTAATTTAAGCATGCAAGTAAGAAGCATGAGAAGCATATACCCTTAAGGACCACAAATGGAAAGCAAGTTAAGAAAATGTGAGTGAATGGATTGGAGAAAGTGGGGATGCGCCCAAAAGTGATAAGTTGAGAGGCAATTTAGTCAAAGTGGGCTCAAAACTCAAGTATGCCTTTCGTCGAACACTTGGCGTGCATCCTTGTGTAGTGTGTGATTAGAAGATGGTGAAAGCAATGTAACAATCTACAATCCGATATTAATGATTACAGTGCACAGTGATTGTAAGAAAAGCAAGCAACACAACTCATCTACTAATGCAAGTGAAGTTGAGACCCAAGTACCCATGAAGGGTTAAATTGAAATAGAGAAAAAAAAAAACAAGAACATCCTAAAGAAGTGACTCAAAGAAAAGAAGAAAAGGAAAGAAGCTACCTAAAAGAAGGTGAAACTAAATGAATAAGAATCAAAAGAAATGGTTGGAGTAACAGGGTAGCTTAGTATAGTACCTTGTGAGATGGGGAAGAATATGGAAGAAGAGGTTGTAGAGTGGGTTGATGG
The DNA here is from genome assembly GCF_014773155.1 of Arachis stenosperma. NCBI lineage: Eukaryota > Viridiplantae > Streptophyta > Magnoliopsida > Fabales > Fabaceae > Arachis > Arachis stenosperma. Next base: position 89,462,184 of record NC_080381.1, on the reverse strand, counting down.
AGAGTGGAGAGTTAATGTGGAGCCATTGGTGGTAAGTGGTAGAAGGTAGTGGAGAAGAAGGAATGGTGGAATGAGAATGAAGGGGTAAGTGTGCCCCTTCTCAAGTTGGATGTGTAGTAGAAGGGATGAGAAGAAGAAGGAAATGTGGAATGAGAGTGAAGGGGTAAGTGTGCCCCTTCTTAAGTTGGCGCCGATCACCCGCGCGTGCGCGCACAGTGCGCGCTCGCGCAGGGGAACGAGGTGGAATGGGGCGCGCGCGCACACGTTGCGCGTGCGCGCCCAAGCGCTTGGGCTGGCAGCACAGGAGTGGCATAGAGGTGGCATAACTCTCTGGACGCAGTACCAGAGGTTGGCTGCAGGGGTGTTGGCGCGCGCGCGCACGATGCGCGTACGCGTCAACGCGGTTATGCCCCAGGCATGAGAAGGGCCTGGGGTGGGCCCAACTCTCTGTGGAGTGGCCCAGAGGGGAGTGCAGAATCAATGGGCACGTGCGCGGCTAAGGCGCGCGCGCGCGCATTTCGTGCTCGCAGTGTGTGGACGTGTGCGCGCCAGGTGCGCGCACGCGGCAGAAGTGCTGGGCCGGTGGCTTAGTACGGGCCTAAGAATGGCTTAACTCTCTGGAATATGTACCAGGAGTGCAACAAGGCGATCGGTGCGGACGCGCACTGTGCGCTAGCGCGTCCATCTGCAGTTTTCTCTCAAGTGCGCGTACGCGTCATGTACGCGCGCGCGGGGGTCACTTATGCTTCAGGCATAGGACTGGCATGGTGCGGGCTTAACTCTCGGGTAGATATATGGAGGGGTGTTTTTCGCAATCCACGCGTCCGCGCATGGTGCGCGTCCGCGTGGATGATTGTCGAATGCCTCAAGGGCGCGTACGCGCCAGGTGCGCGCACGCGCAGAATGGTGCCTTTTCCAAATTTGCATGTTTTTGCACCTCCTATAACATTCCAACCCCCCCCCCCACACAGCCACTTAAGCACTATAGCATGGCATTTTACTTGATAAACTATCAATGAACTCAACAAATGAAGGAGAATTGAAATTGAAATCTAACTAACAAACATGAAGTCAAGTGGCTATGTACAAAGGAAGATCTTACCATGGTGGGGTGTCTCCCACCTAGCACTTTTGTTTAACGTCCTTAAGTTGGACTTTTAGTAGCTCAAAGTTCTTATTCAAGAGTTGCATCCCTCAAGAGGAACACTTCAAATTCCTTGGAGTTCTTTCTTTGCTCACCATGATACAATTTGAGACGGTGCCCGTTTACCTTGAAAATGTCCGGGCTTGATGGGTGGCGCAAGTGGTAGACTCCATAAGGTTCTACCTTCTCCACTTGGTAGGGTCCATCCCACCTTGATCTAAGCTTTCCGGGTAGTAATCTCAACCTTGAATTGTAGAGAAGGACTAGTTCACCGGGTTGGAATTCTCTTCTCCTAATGTTCTTGTCATGAATGGCTTTCAACTTTTCCTTGTAAAATCTAGAGTTCTCATAAGCTTCTAATCTCAAACATTCCAATTCTGCCAATTGAAGCTTTCTCTCTACTCCGGCCCTACCCAAGCTCATATTACATTCCTTTACGGCCCAATAAGCTTTGTGTTCAATCTCTACCGGTAAGTGACATGCTTTACCATATACAAGCCGAAAGGGGCTCATGCCAATAGGTGTCTTGTAAGCCGTTCGATAGGCCCACAGTGCATCGGAGAGTTTAGTGCTCCAATCCTTCCTATTTGGCTTCACAATCCTTTCCAACACATGTTTGATTTCCCGGTTAGAAACTTCGGCTTGGCCGTTTGTCTGAGGGTGGTAAGCCGTGGCGACTTTGTGTATGATGCCATATTTTTTTATGAGGCCATCCATTTTTTTGTTGCAAAAGTGGGATCCTTGGTCACTTATGATTGCTCTTGGGGAGCCAAAGCGACAAATGATATTGTTCATCACAAAAGAATAAACAACATTAGCGTCATCCGTTCGGGTGGGGATTGCCTCCACCCATTTTGATACATAGTCGACTGCTAACAAAATGTAGAGAAAGCAATGGTCCCATGAAGTCGATTCCCCATACGTCAAAGATTTCACAAAAAAGCATATTTTGTTGGGGAATTTCGTCCTTCTTGGAAATATCTCCAAACCGAATGCATTGGGGACAAGATTTGCAATAGAGAGAAGCATCTTTGAGAAGAGTTGGCCACCAAAATCCGCAATCAAGGACCTTTCTTGCCGTTCTTTGGGGGCCGTAGTGGCCACCTCCTTCGGAAGCATGGCAAGCGTCCAAGATTGCTTGGAATTCGGTTTGAGGTATGCACCGTCGCACTATTTGGTCCGCTCCACACCTCCACAAATAGGGATCATCCCAAATATAGTATTTGGATTCGCTTTTCAGCTTATCCTTTTTGTGTTTGTTGAGATTGGGAGGGAAAGTGGGTGAAACCAAATAGTTTGCTATTGGGGCATACCAAGGAGCTACTTCCGAGATTGCGTGCAAAGCATCTAAAGGAAAGGAATCATTGATAGGAGTGGTGTCGCCTTTTGTGTGTTCGAGGCGACTTAAATGGTCCGCCACTAGGTTTTGGGAACCACTCCTATCTTTGATCTCCAAGTCAAATTCTTGTAACAAAAGCACCCAACGAATTAATCTCGGTTTCAATTCCTTTTTGGCCAACAAGTACTTTAGTGCCGCGTGATCCGAGTATACGACAACCTTGGAACCAAGAAGATAGGCTTGGAACTTGTCCAAAGCAAAAACAATAGCTAGGAGTTCCTTTTCGGTAGTAGTGTAGTTGGATTGGGCACCGTCTAGTGTTTTGGAAGCATAAGCTATGACATAGGGAATCTTACCCTCGCATTGTGCTAACGCGGCTCCTATCGCGTAATTCGAAGCATCACACATGATTTCAAATGGTTGAGTCTAATTTGGTCCTCGCACAATAGGGGCTTGTGTCAATGCTACTTTAAGTTTGTCATATGCTTCCATACATTCTTTGCTTAGCTCAAATTCCGTGTCCTTTTGTAGTAGACGAGAAAGAGGTAAGGCCACCTTGCTAAAGTCTTTGATGAATCTCCGGTAGAATCCTGCATGTCCAAGAAAAGAACGGACTTCCCTCTCGAAGGAGGGGTAAGTTAAACTAGATATGACATTTATTTTTGCCGGATCTACGGAGATGCCTTCTTTTGAGACTATGTGTCCCAAAATAATACCTTGTTTGACCATGAAATGACATTTTTCAAAATTTAAGACAAGGTTTGTTTTGGTGCATCTCTCTAAGACTTTTTCAAGGTTACCTAGGCAATGCTCAAATGAATCACCATACACACTAAAGTCGTCCATGAAAACTTCCATGGATTGTTCTAGAAAGTCCGCAAATAAGCTCATCATGCATCTTTGAAACGTTGCCGGTGCATTGCATAGGCCAAACGGCATACGCTTGTAAGCATACGTTCCAAAGGGGCAAGTAAATGTTGTTTTTTCTTGGTCCTCTAGAGCAATGTGAATTTGGAAGTAACCGGAGTAACCATCAAGAAAACAATAATATGATTTACCGGCTAATCGATCAAGCATCTGATCAATGAACGGTAGTGGAAAGTGATCCTTTCTTGTGGCCGCATTCAATCTTCGGTAGTCTATGCATACTCTCCAAGAATTTTGCACTCTTGTTGCTATAAGTTCACCACTTTCGTTCTTGATTGTTGTCACCCCGGATTTCTTGGGCACTACTTGGACCGGGCTTACCCATTCACTATCCGAGATAGGATAGATGATGTCCGCTTCGAGTAGCTTAGTGACTTCTTTCTTTACTACCTCAAGAATGGTTGGATTAAGTCTCCTTTGAGGTTGTCGGACCGGTCTTGCTCCTTCCTCAAGAAATATGCGGTGCTCGCATACTTGTGGGCTTATTCCCACTAGATCCGCTAAACTCCATCCAATTGCCTTTTTGTTCTTCCTCAATACATCTAGCAATTTTTCTTCTTGTTGAGGGGTTAACTCTTGTGCAATTATCACGGGGAGCTTTTGGGCTTCATCAAGGTATGAATACCTTAAGTGAGGTGGTAGTGGCTTCAATTCCATCTTTTTGTCATTCTTTGAAGTTTGAGTTTCCGGATGGTTTGTATGATGTGTGGTGTTTAGTTCGCTTGAATTTCCATTTGCTTCTTCAACCATGTACTTCTCATTTAACTTTACAAGGTGCACTTCGGCAACCATGTTATCAATTGGGTCACACCGGAATAGAGAGTGATTCTCCGGTGGATGCTTCATTGCTTCTTCTAGGCTAAAACTCACAACTCTCCCATCTATTTCAAATGAGTAGGTCCCCGAGTAGGCATCTAGCTTGAATCTAGAAGTTCTCAAAAATGGTCTTCCAAGGAGGATAGATGATGCTCTCTCAGTTTCGCTTGATGGCATTTCAAGGACATAAAAGTCAATCGGAAACACCAATCCTTTTATATTCACCAATACGTCTTCCGCAACACCCATCACGGTTATTATGCTTTTATCCGCTAGGACAAATCTTGCCGTCGACCTTTTTAGTGGTGGCAACTTCAATATCCGGTAGACGGAGAGCGGCATGATGCTAACACATGCTCCTAGGTCACACATACAATCTATAGATTGAACTCCATTAACGGTGCAAGTGACCATACAAGGGCCCGGATCATCACACTTCTCGGGCAATGCTCCCATTAAAGCGGAAATAGAACTCCCCAATGGGATGGTTTCCAATTCAAGAATCCTATCCTTGTTCATGCATAGATCTTTGAGAAATTTTGCATATCTAGGAACTTGATGGATAGCATCAAAGAGGGGGATGGTTACCTCAACTTTCTTGAACATTTCTACCATTTTGGGGTCGAGTTCCATGCGCTTTCTAGCTTTCTTTGCAAGTGTTGGAAATGGGAGTGGTTGAGCAATTTCTTCTTCCAATGTTCTCTTGGCCTTGGTTGTCTCCTTTGTTGGTTGGGCTTCATCCTCAACTATGACTTGTGGTGTCTCCTCTTCCACTATCTCTTCTATATCTATTTCCTCTTCCTCTTGGGTGGTTGTGATAGGATTTGAGTCCTTTTCTTCCTTCTCTTTTAGTTGTGTTCCGGATCTAAGGGTGATGGCATTGATGCCCCCCTTTGGATTTGGTTGGGATTGAGAGGGAATGGCACTTTGCATTGGGGGTTGAGAAGGAGGGTTTGATGGTGTATCCATGCGTGCAAGAAGAGCTTGTAGTGTAGAGGTGAGGCCGGTGAGACTGGAAGCAAGTGTGTTTTGTAGTTCCTTTTGGCCTTGGATAATGGTCCGGAGTGTTTCATCTTGGTTGGAGGGGGTGGTTGCATATGTGAGTTGGGGAGTTTGTGATTGGTTGGGTGGTGGTCTTTGATGTGGTGGTTGGTATGTTTGGTAGTTTTTTTGTGGATTTTGTTGGTTGCATGGTTGATTTTGTGAGTTGTATGGCCGGTTTTGTGAGAAGTTTTGTGAGTTGTTGCCCCATCTTTGACCTCCTCCATTGTTGTTGTTGTTATCCCTATTCCCTTGTTGATGATTTTCTCTCCAATTTTGATTATGGTATCCACTCCCTTGGTTGTAGCCTCCTCCTTGATAAGGGTGCCCTTGGTTTTGATTACCGCCTTGGTAGTACCCTTGATTGGGGCGGTCATAGAAATTATGGGTGGCCGCCAAGGTGTTATCTTCTTGAAGGCTTGGGCACTCATCCGTGTAGTGAGAATAGCAAGAACAAATGCCACATACTTTTTGAGGGACCAATTGTTGGTTGTGTTGTTGAGGTGGTGGAGGGTGTTGTTGGTATGATTGAGGTTGTTGTGGTTGTTGTTGGTTCAATTGGAGTTGCCTCAAGATGGATGTCATCTCACTCAAGGATTGAGTTAGAGCGGTGGTTTCACTACTAGTTGACACCTCATTCACGGTCCTTGGACGGTTGACTCTTCGTCTCATATGTTGATTGGATTCGGCTAAGTCAATGATAAGTTGCCATGCCTCCTCCGCTGTTTTATATTTGGACAAAGAACCATTGCTAGAAGTGTCCAAGAGGGTTCTATCTTGCTCTCGCATCCCTTGACATATGTATCCAAGCAATACTTGAGTATCAATCATGTGATTAGGGCATGCGTCTAGTAGTTTGCGAAACCGTTCCCAATACTCATAGAGTGGTTCCGTCTCACCTTGCACAATACAAGACATTTCCTTCCTTAGCCTATCCATCTTCTCCGGGGGCAAGAATTTATCCAAGAATCCTCTTCTAAGTAGGTCCCAATCGGAGGTGACTTCACTAGAGAGAGTGTAGAACCATTCTTTAGCCTTGTCCTCAAGAGAGAAAGGGAAAGCAAACAACCATATAGCAACTTCATCGGATCCTTCCCGTCTAGTAGTTGAGCATATGCGATGGAAGTCCTTGAGATGTCGAATAGGGTCTTGTGCGGAAAGTCCGTGAAACTTAGGTAAGAGGTTGATCAAAGCGGTCTTCAATTCAAAGTTTGCATTCAAGTTGGGGTGAGTTACATGAAGGGGTTGAAGGACATAATCCGGTGCACCCGCTTCCTTGATGGTAACTCTCCTCGGAGCATCCATGGTATTAGTACCTAAAACAAAAGAAGACTTGTTAGTGAGATTGATGGGAGTATGACTAATGCCTTCTTTGAGTGACGGTTCAATGTTCACTTGTAGTAAGGTGGTTGAGGTGGTGAAAACCTCTTCACCTTTCCCAAACTTTAGCCACCTCCGAGCTTGTCTAATATGAAACAAAGTTCGTTCTATTTCCAGATCAAAAGGGACTAAGCTCGGATTCGGTTGTGAATGCATCATGCAATGAAGGGGAAATGAAATTCATGGTAACGATGAGGGGTTAGTCACTTGAACAATTTACAATGAAATGTAACTATGTACATATATACACGCTTAATCCAAACAATAACATGGCACACTAAGCAAGTTCCTCGGCAACGGCGCCATTTTGATAAACGAAATTTAGCATGCCGAATTTGAATCCAAAGATGAATATAATCGTGAGTATAGTCTAATCGACACTTAAATTTCGTACCAAACAATCCTACAATCTATATCTGAGAGTACAAGTCTCCCGAGTCGTCCTCCCTTGGAATTGCCAAAGTGTGCATCTTATTGATTAGAAAGCTTTGTTGTGATTCTTTGAAGGTTTTAGCAAGGTAATATGAAACAAACAATCAATCATTAAAAGACTTGGCTTAGGGTTGGCATTTAGAATTCCTATCCTTATAGTTTATTCAATGATGATGACAATTAGGCCTTGCCTCATTTAGTTATCCCCTAAGTATAGAGGAAAGTCAAATGAAGATAATCAACTTGAGTCACAAGTCCTAGCTTAACCTCATGAGAATCTAGCTTTAGTGCACTACAAGTCAATTAGCAATTCCTAATTTCAAACCAACAATTGACACAACTATTCAACTTCTTCTAATGGTTCAACCCTATGCCAAGTGAGATATTTCTACTCCATAACTAGTGTTGACATTTCATCAAACATGTAATGAGCAAGAAAGAAAGTCATAGTGAAATGATAAGAAATGTGGAATTAAAAGTATTGCAACACAAGGATCTAACAACAAGCATCAAAGAGCAACAATGAAAATCAAATTCTCAAAGTATTGACGAAATCCAAAATTACAAAGTTGAATTCTAGATCTATGAGAATTGATCAATTACAACTACTACTTGAAATTTGGAGAAGAAAATCTATGACATGAGCAAGGTGGAGTGAGAATTGTAATGGATCTCACCAAAAAGTGATTTAAAATTCAGAAATTGGATGAAGATGAACCCTAGTGAAAAGCTTGGAATCTCTCTCTTCTTCTCCCAAAAGTGTAACTAACTATCCCCCAAAAATATCTAAAATCTAGAAAATGAACTCCATGTCCTTAACCCTTGCTCCTTTGGCCTTCTTAAGCTTTTCCCGCCAAGCATTTCCCAAAAGTGGAATTCTTAACTGCCTCCACGCCTAAGTCACGTGACTTCTTAAAAAATCATATTCGCAAATCGGCGCGCACGCGCAAGGTACGCGCGCACGCCACCGAGGCGTCTTGTAATGCGCGCGGAGGCGTGATGTACGCGTGCGCGCCCATGAAGATCATGGCTTAGCTGCTACTCAAGCCGACTCGTGGCTTGGCTCTTGGCTCGGCTTCTAGCTAGTCTATCCACGCGGACGTGCTAAGTGCGCGCACGCGCCCATGCTGAGATTTCCAAGGCTTAATTCTCTTGCTCCCTTCCTTTGCTCCCATCCTCCTTCTCTCTTCCGGCCCATCCTTGCCCTATATTCTGGAACCACTTAACACACAAGTCACGGCATCGAATGGCATCAAGAGAAGATTAGAAATGTATCTATTTTAGTGCAAAATAAGCATGTTTTCATTCATGGGGCAAAACTAGGGAAGGAATGCAAAATCTTGTATTTTCATATAGAAAGTGTGTGGAATAATTGATAAAACCCCTGAAATTAGCACAAGATAAACCCTCAAAATAGGGTTTGTCAGCGCCAAGGGAGGACTTACACGCCAATTTCTTGCTGCATAAGTGGTGCCTAACTTGGCTTTACCCAAGTTAGGCACCAAGACCAAAGAAACACGTCCAAAGCATTCAGCCAAGGTGGCGCCTAACTAGGAAATTTCCAAGTTAGGGGCCACATGAAGGGAGCAGCATCCAAGTCTTTCAGCCATCTCCAAGTCCAACTTCAACATCTTCAAGTTAGGCACCAACTTATTGGAGAACAATGGTCCCCACACTCAATCAAGCTATGCAACGAAGATCTTTATTTATTTTTTATTAAACTTTTATTTATATTTTATAAATAAGAAAATATATTATTTAGTTTTAGAAAATATATTTTACATTAATTAGGATTAGATATAAAAGGGAAAAGAATCAGCCATTTGGGCTCTTCTCTTCTCTCTGACCTCATTCCGCACTTTATAGTTTTGAGAATCCTTATTTTCTCTCTGAACCATGAGCAACTAAACCTCCACTATTAAGGTTAGAATCTCTGTCTATTGTATGGATTGATACTATTGCTTTTCTATTTTAATTCATGTACTGATTTAAATTTCAAAAATTGTTTTCATTCTTCATCTTATGAATCTGGGTGGAACCGAAGTATGACCTTTATTCTAATTGAGTTCTTGTAAAACTTGGAAGAGCAATTTACCTGAACATCAGCTTGAAAACCTCCTAAATCACTAATTATCTGGACTTAACAGGATATGTGACATATAATCCTCTTATATTTTGGTAATTAGGGTTTCTATGGCTCATTAACTAGAATTGAACTTAATCTTCCAATTCAATCAAGTGACCAAGGAATTGGCAGTTGATTAAGTTAGAGGAGATTAAATTACTAAGAAAATAGGGTTTAATCACTTAAGGTTTGCCATGAACATAATCTTTGCATGATCAAGGTAGTTAACATTGAATATTAATTCGGAAATTTAAATATCTTTGACAACTTAACTAGTTTTATCATATTATTTTCTTAACCAATTTTAGTTTGCTCTTATTTAATTTTCTGTTTTTATGTTATTTGCTATTGAAACCCTAAATTTTGATTGTCTGACTAGAATAATCAATTGAATATTGTTGCTTGATCTATTAATTCTCGTGGGATCGACCCTTACTCACCTAAGGTATTACTTGGTATGACCCGGTGCACTTGCCAGTTCAGTTGTGGTATTCTAATTCCGCACCAAGTTTTTCGCACCAAGTTTTTGGAAAAACTTGGTGCGGATTTTATAAACCACAAACTAATTGACAAGTGCATCAGGTCATACCAAGTAGTACCTCAAGTGAATCAGGGTCAATCCCACGAGGATTAATGGACTAAGAAACAATGATTGCGTGATTTACTTAGTTAGACAAACATAAAATAGTGTTTTAAGAGTTCAGAAGCATTAACAGTAAATTTAGAATATCAAAAAGTAAGCAGTAAATGGGTTGTGAAATATATGGAGAAAACAGTTAAGGTTTCAGAGATATCTATTTTTCGGATTAATTTTTCTTACTAACTCCTTTAATCATGCAAGATTCAATTCACGGCAAACTATATGTGACTAAACCCTAATTCCTTAGACCTTTTTAGTCTCCTTTTTAGTCTCCTCTAACCTTGATCAACCACCAATTCCTTAGTCATGTCGCGTGCAGGTGGTCGCGTACGCAAACCTTTAAAATCCTTTGCTCCTGTACGCATGCACCACCCCTGCGTACGCGAAACTCCCAACCCAAATGGGATGGTCGCGTCGCGTGTGGTGGTCGTGTACGTGAGTTATGCAGAACCAGAAAAATGCTTAAGTTGCAAAATTTTAGTTTTTCATACCAAACTTTCGATGCGCATAACTTTTCCGTTTTAAAATATTTTTCATCCGTTCTTCAAACGACATAAACCTCACGAACCCAATTTTCATTTGAAACTCATTTGAAATAATTTGGGAGTTCAGAAGCCAAGTTATGACTCGTCAAAGTTTGGCCAAAAATTAATTTTACACAAAACCTCAAAACCTCAATTTTCTTTATCAAGTCACCCTTTCAAAAATCAACCTATAATATTCAAATTCAGCACCAACTCATGCAATATCAATCCACATCCTTTCACCACCCATTAAACTCCATTTCAACAAAACTCTAGTACATGAACTTCACACTTATATCAATAAGAACAACAATAGTTCATTATCTATACAAATTCATGACTATTAACATGTCAATCATCATCATAGCATCATTTAACATTCTATTTCCATACCCAATATCCAATAATACCTAACTCCCAACCTAGTTCACAATTATCATCAAGGCACTAAGCAATTTAACATACACATGCATTCATTCTTATCCTATGGTCATCTTGCCTAAGTTTTCACAAAACCTTACATATTAAATACGAGAAACCTAAATCATACCTTGACTGATTTCCTCGAATAACCCAAAGGCAACCCACAAGGCAAGCTCACAAGTTCTACTTTCGAAAACCAGCCACCAAGAGTTGTTCTAAAAGCTCCAATTCACCAACTTAAACCCCAAATTAACACAAATTCAATCTAATCACACAGCTTACTAAATTAGCACAAGGGTATACAAAATTGGATAACCCACAAGGGTTTAGAGTTTCCTTACCTTACCTATTGATGATTGGAGTATAATCCAACAATTATTCAATGTTAGATTGCACCTAAACCACCAAAATCATCAAAATTACTTAAATCTCAACAAATTTCGTGTAGAAAAGGGGCACAGAAAACTGGGCACAAATTGGAGAGAGACTTACCACTTTTTTGGATAGAATTGAAGAGGACTCCAAGACGAACGTGTGATCGCAAATGGCTCGTCAATCGGAGCTCCGGTTTGAGAGATACGGTGAATAGAAGTGAGAAATAAGGGTTAAGGTTCTTCCTTGGTGTTCCTCACCATATTCAGCGTGAAGCTCCAAATGAAGAGGTTTTGAGTGCTAAAGCTTGGCCAAGAGATGGTTATATGGGTTGGGCTTTGGGTCCATTTTGGGCCTGGTTTAACCGGTTCGGCCCGTTCGGACTATTCTTTGGTCAAATACTTTGAAATTAGTGTCAAAATTTTCATTTTAATTACCTCTATCCTATTTTAATATAAAATCACATTTCTAATTTTTTTATTAAAATTTAATTTATTGACTAATTACTTGCTAATTTTACAGGGTTTACAGGCGGCGGCGAGCGCAGTGTGACGACAGTAGCCTCCTTTCCTCCTCACGTGATTTCCTTCCCTACCTTGGCAACTTCCCTTCCCTTCTCCTCTCTTGCTGTTAGTGTGAGTGAGATCTGGAACCCCCTCCCCTCTCTCGTCAGTGTGACCGAATGACGAGGAGCGGCAGCGGTAGCAGCAGCGCTTTCCCTCCCATTCCCCACCCCCTGGACCCCCTCCCCCAACAAAGCATGATTCCCTCCCCCTTCCCCCTTAACATGTTTCCTTTTTTTCATTTTATTTTTTATTTTTTTAGTTAGGGGTATTTTCAGAATAAAAATTAATAATTTGGTAAAAAAGACAATTTTAAAACTAAGTTAAACCTTTAAGACCATTGTAGCAAAAAAAAGGCCGGGGACAAAAAAAATTTTCAGCCCCTACCTTAAAAAATAAAATCGTACTTAACCCTAATTAAAAAGGTCTTAACTTTTTGAAAGAGATAAATATGTGTTTTTTACAAAGCATAAATAATAATAATAATAATAATAATAATAATAATAATAATAATAATAATAATAATAATAATAAAAGTAGTATACTAATTTAGTTTCTAAAGAATTTTTAATCAAACAATTTAATCCTCAACAAATTTTAATTATGAAATCAATCCTTGACCTTTTATTTTGTTAGAGATAACAATCCTCACATCAAAATTTGCTAAAGTTCGACAAATTAGTCGTTGTTATTTACTAAAGATTATAACAATCCTTAAGCTTGTATGCATTTTCAAGTACAAAAGATGACATAGATATTATGTTCTGAGACACTGTATTGATATATTTTATGTTATTCTTAATAAAAAAGACAGAAAAGCATTAACAAAAGACAACTTATTTTTTATTTTTTTATTGTTTCTATCAACTTTTTATAATTATATTTTTCTCTTTAAATTTTTTTATGAAAAAAATAAGAATAAATTAAACTGTCATAATTTGCCTTTATTTGGTCCCTATAATAGAGCTTAATTACTTTGATGGTTTCTATAATTTCACTAAATTTGTAATTAGGTCCCTATAATTTTGTCTTTCAATTAGATCTCTACACTACTTTTAATTTTGTAATTAGATCATTCATAGTATAAAAAATATTGAGTTAACTAAATATTTATCCGTGAATTGAAGATATCCATAATTAAGAACCTAATTAGATCTTTGACCACATATTTGTTGAAAAAAAAATATTCTATTAATTTTAATATTTTTTATATAAAAATGATCTAATTAAAAAATTAAAAGCAGTATAAAGACACAATTAAAAAATATAAAAATTTAATTATAAATTTAATAAAACTATAGAGATTAACAAAATAATTAATTTTTTTTAGATTTAATGAATCATTAAACAAAATAAAAGAACATAACTTTTTATGTATCTATTATTTATGTTTTGTTCTGAATATTTTATTTTATTTTACTTTTAAAATTAAACGTAACCTAAGAATTTTTAAAATTTTTGGATCAATTTTTTCATATAGACAAACAATAAGTGTGCGGACAATTTTTTGTAACGAAACCGAAGTTTGATCCCTGATTTGTTTTAAGGTATTACTCTAATAATAATAATAATAATAATACTAATAATAATAATAATAACTAATTTTTTTACGGGTAATAATAACTCTAATTATTCACTAGTCAATAGTCATTAATATTATTCGCCCTTAACTACTTATCACATTCTGGTGTCAAGAATGTTGATGTAATGTATTTTAGTGTTAGTGTGCTGAACTTTCTATTCTAAATTTATTTAAAAAAAAATATCTTTTGTATAATTAAAAGTAAATTAATATTTAATAAATAATTATACTAATAGTGAATCATTTTAATTATACTAATTAGTCAATCAATTTAATTATTAATTATTATAATATTATTAATAATATATAATTAACATTTATATGATATTTACGATAGTATTAAATATGTTGATATGGCGTATTTTAGTACCAGTATACTTGTTTTTCTTTTTTATTTCTTATTTTTAAAAAGTGACAATTTTAAATTTTAAATAATTATATTTGTTAGAATTTAATAATTGATTATGGTAAAATTTGTCAATAATCATAGTATTTTATATCATTTTTTTCTAGTATCGTTCATGAGTATAAGTTTTAGAAGCAAAATATTTTGTTTTGTTTTTGAATGTTTTTTTCTTAGTTATTTTATATAATAATAATGTATTCTTTATTTTTTTTATTGAAATTAATCTTTTTTTAAGGTATTGATTCAGGTGTAGTTTTGGGAGAATAGATTAAGTAAAGAAATATTAAGAGAAGAGATGAAGAGTAGGTAAATTTGTGAGAAAAATACTTCTATTACTACAAGAAAAACACCCATTCAGGTACACTTGAAAGTGTAGCTAAAAGTAAAAAAAAATGATGCCTTAGGCTACGGCTACGCTTTTTGGGCTATGGCTACACTTTTTGGGGTGATTCCTATTCGGCCGTTGCCTATTCTTAAAGGCTACGCTTTTCTGCACCAAGGGCTACGCTTTTGGCGTTTGGGAATAGGGTGCGCTTTTCAAGTGATGCTGTTCAGGACCAAAGGCTACGCTTTTCAGCTTCTATTTTTGCTAGAATAGGCTACGCTTTTCAACGCTACTGCATCACCTGTAAAGCGTAGCCACATTGTATACCATGGCTACCATTTATAAGTGTAGTCTTAGGTCCCTCTTCTTTTTTAAATTTTCTGTATATATATATATATATATATATATATATATATATATATATATATATATATATATATATATATATGTAATATTTAGTAATATGATTACATGTATTATTTTACATTTTTAATTAAATAAGTTAAATATTATAAAATAAAAATAAATACATAATAATAAATAATTTTTTAAATAATAAAAATGATCTTTCAACAAAAAATATATTTATAATGAACCAAAAGTATTGGAATGAACATAATTTTAAATATTTATACATCTCACACTAAATTAAATATACCTACTAAATTAAACATATTCTAAATCAATTATCCATCTCAAAATCTGGCCTAAAGAGCATTTTTCTAGGAAGGACTATTAAAAATCAAGCTGGATGAGCAAGCATTACTGTCATAATCAAGATTCTCCTCTTCCATTATTCTCACCGAGTGAATAGTGCCTGAAATTGTAGATATGCTTGGGTTGAGTTTGAGTCTGAAGGAGACAGCATTTTGACAGCAACTTCAGTATCACCTACATAGCCATGATACACTGTTCCAGATGCTCCTTTTCCCACAACCCTTTTAAATTTTTTGGTAATTTTTTGGACTTCAGCATAGCTAAATTGCTATTTATTTGACTCTAACTCCATCTTTATTCTTGAATATGCTCTCAGATTCCCCATTTCAGAGGCTACTGTATGTGAAAATGATGCATTGAGTAAAATATAAAGCTAACTGTCTTAGAAATTAAACCAAACATAGAAGATTATCATGTACCTCTATGTCTTTTGAATATGAAGAAAGAAGTGATTGCTGTTGCTAGAATCACAAAACCTCCACCTAGTGATGCCACTAATAGAACCACAACTTTATTACTATTGCTGCATGAACCTTAATAGCAAAGACCTTGATTTCCTCCAAAACTTGCATTTACAATAATAATATAAATAAATAAACATGTTAGTAATAGAAAATATTACTATTTGGAACTGAAATTTGAGGTATAAACTATAAAACATACCTGGTTTTGAGCATGCCATTATTTGAATTCTCTCTGAGTTGCATTGGAACTGCTCCTGTTAGCTGATTCCCTTCCAGGTTCCTTCATTGGAGGAAAAATGTTGAGTGTTGTCACTTATTTTTTATTTTATAAATTCATTTAGAAATAAGTTTTCAATATAAAAATATCTGACTTACAGAACTTTCAAGGAATGAAGTTGAGATAAGAAATAAGGCACTGATCCTGTCAAACTATTGTTTGATAAATCCCTGAAATTGGAACAAATTATTTTTACTCAACTCTTGAAATTTATACCTCAGCATTTATAATTGTACATCTGATGGATTCAGTGACTTACAAATATCCTATTGACTTCAAATTGGATATGGCTGATGCTATATTTTCAGTTAAACCACTGGAAGATAAGTTCCTACAACCATCATGGTTATAAATAAGTTTCATCAATTTCATCCAAGAGAAAACTATGTAGTTTCATCTACTATAAAATTAACCAAAACTTACAAGTATATGATCCTTGGAGAAGAAAAACCAGCATAGCTGCAATTAACACCATCCCACATGTAACTTAGTGGAATGCATGGATCTCCTTGCCAATTTCTTTTTATCCCATAATTTGTCTTCACATTCATGATAGCAGAAGCTGTTCTCATAAATATGAGAACTAATAAGTCAATAAGAAATGAGGTCAGTAAAAAGCTTTTCCTACAAAGTAAAAAGCTTCTTCCACCTGTTATTTTCACTAATTTTTCCTTAAAAGAATGCTTACCTGGTGACAGAGGAGGAATCAGATATCAAAAGTACCAAACACTCTAGCAGTTGCATGTGTCTCTTGTCCTTCTGGCATCAGTTTAGCTAGCCCAAAATCAGATATCTTTTTAGCCTTAGAGGCCAATCCATTTTTCTTTCCCCAATTCCTAAAATACCAATTAGTCACTGGTTAACAAACAATATTGAGTGTGATTCTTAGTTACATGGTAGACTAATAATACCATTCAGATGATGTTGCAGGTTCCCATTTGAAATATACTCATATACTAAGAATCTGTGCTTTCCATTAGCACAGTAGCCAATCAAGGAAACAAGATTTAGGTGGTCTAGTTTGCTCAATATGTCCACTTTCATGTCTTGATTTTATATATGTACACCATAACCAACATAAAAATAAAAACAATAATCAATCAGATAAATAACAGATTAAATCTTGTTTGCCTACAGAAAAACACAACTTAATTCTTTAGTTTGAAGCTGGAAATTGAAACAATAATCAATCAGAG
The DNA here is from genome assembly GCF_014773155.1 of Arachis stenosperma. Lineage (NCBI taxonomy): Eukaryota > Viridiplantae > Streptophyta > Magnoliopsida > Fabales > Fabaceae > Arachis > Arachis stenosperma. The sequence goes on along the minus strand of NC_080381.1, from coordinate 89,445,491 downwards.
GAATATAGCTTGAAGCTGGAAATTGAAAGCAACCACTATGTTCAAGGAATGCGTATGAACCAAGACATAAATAAGAATATTTCAGTGTGAAACCTATTCTTTTCACTAATTTTTCCTTAAGATACTAAACTAATTGAAAACATAAAATTAGAACCCAAAACCCCCCAAAAATTCATAGAACCAATTGAAAATTGATACATACCTTCTCTATCTTAATTAGCCACTATCAAAATCATACACACCTTCGAACTAAAAAGTGAGAGCAAGTTACAGAATGAGCGAGAAAGAGAGGATACAGAATAGAGAATGCTTACCTGGTGACAGAGGATACGACCATGGTGATGAGCGGCGACGGTGAAGAAGAGATGAGCGGCGATGCAACGGCTTCGAGACGGTGTAGCAGCTCAGCAGCGAGCTCCAGTCAACGGCAGTGATAAATCCCATTTTTAGGGTTTATCTTGTGTTGAATTTAGAATATTTTGCTAACCTTTTCTCACATTTAGCCAATGAATTAGCATGATTTTGTGATCTCTCCCTTATTTGTGCTTAATTGTAAAAACATGCCTTCTAGGCCTTTAATTTGATAATTTTAATTCTCTCTTGATTCCATAAGGTGCCTTGATGTGTTTGCTAGTAATCTCAGGATGAAATAGGCTTGGAATGGATCAAAGGAGCAAGGAAGGAAGCATGCAAGTGGAGAGAAGCATAAAAAAGCCAAAGAATTGATCCCGGCCAAGGACGCACACGCGCACCAGGCGCTCGCGCGCACCTCGCAAAATTGGCTAGGGACGCGTACGCATACCGTGCGCATACGCGTCGCAATGTGTACGTGATTCTTTTAGTGCAACTCGTGCCTGGCGATTTTGGAGGGTTTCTGAACCCATTTGGAGCTGGAATCACTACAAGAAAAACACCCATCCAGCCACACTTTTTTAAGGCTACATTTGAAAAGCATAGGAATAGGCTACGCTTTTCTCCGTGTTCCTTTTTGTAGTAGAATAGGAAACACATTTGTGGCATCACTTGAAAAGTGTAGCCTTAGGTATTATAAATATTACTTATAAAGCGTAGCCTTATCTTAGGAGCTATGGGTTCACTTTTTACACCAAAGAATGCACTTTTAAAGAGTAACCTATTTGTTAGATTTTAAGTGCGCTTTAAAAGTGTTGCCTAATGTATCTTAGGTCAAATATCCAACACTTAGTAAATTTTTTTTTTCAATTTTTAGCAAATGATACACATACAAACACTTAGCCAAATAAAATGAAAACATAAAATCCTACCTTGGCTTTTCCCTTATTCGCGCCAACCCCAACCCAGAGAAACTCTGCGCCATCACCACTCATCACCCCCAAATCAGAGAAGACTCTGTGCCATCACCACTCACTGTAACATCACTAATTTCTAACCCTTAATCCCAAAATCCCCAAATTAACTCAGAAAAAATCCTAATTTCCCCAATTCCTAACCTTAACAGCCACAACCTCACCCTCCTTCAACGTAACCACCACAGCGCCGCTGCAGCTATTGCCACCTTCAGAGCTGCAGAAAGTTGTCCTCCCTGCCGTCGAATGTCGCCGTCGTGTCACACATGAGAGAGAGAGAGAGACAGATTCGAGAGGAGCTACCCACGATCGCTGTCGTTGAAGCCAGGCTAGTCGCCGTCACCACCCACGAAGCTGTGAAGAGCCGCTGTCATGCTCGTGTCGCTGTGCGCCATCGAGCTGCCCTCACCCTGAGCCATCGATCTGTCACCAGGGCTACAAGGGCTTTTCGCTGGAGCCACAACTGTCACTGAGCTTTCGTCGCCGCTGTCGTTCAAGCCACTGCTGCCGTCGATTTGGAGTTGCTGCGATTGGAGCCACTAGCGGGGGTGAGTTGCTACTGCCTTGTTGCCGTCCTAGTCATATTTAACATCCACTGCCTTAAGCTATTTCTGCCGTTGAGTTTTTTGAGTTTGGATTCCTTGTGCTACTGTAATTGTCATTATTGCTGTGGGAACCAACGTTTTTGTTTGGCTGCTGCTGAAGGTCTTCCACCATTGTTGGAGCTACCCAGAATCATCGTGGAAACTACCAAGATATATGGTTGATTTCTAATTATGCCAAGACATCATCACTAATTAAGTTTTATGTTGATTTTTTTATTTTATTTTATGTACTGATTGCATTATAACTTGTGAATCCCATTTCCTTTTTGATATTCAATGCTTTGACAAACTGCCATGGTTTATAATCTATTGATACTTGCCATTTTCATGCTTAATCAGTCTGATTTAGAGATATTTTGGAGCTGACTAAAGCTTTGATGAACAACCCAGCCGCTGCTTGTGCAATCTGATGATGAACATTTTTTTAATGGTTGAGTATATTGCTAAATTTATTGCTTTAATCACTAGGTGATGTGTTAAGGAATAAACAAAATTTTTCTGCAACCCAGCATGTTTAAAGAGAGTCGCAAGCTTTTGCTAGGTCCATACGTCTTTGTTGTATGCTATAATTGCTAGTGCTTCCTCTAATGAACTTGTATTCTATAGTTGGAAAATAAGTAATCTTTTTCATATGTAGGGCTATGTTCACACTACAGGAGCGACTGTTGTTCATCAATTCTGCCATCTTGGCTTTTTCTCTTTTCTTGGTGGTGGTTCTGTGGTACATTTTACTTTCAATCTTTGTTTCGAATTTTTCTGTTTGTAACAAAAAAGATATGATTGTTATGATATCATGTAAGGATAGTATCCAACACTTAAGCTAATTAGAAAAAGAGTTTATGAAGGCTGTCATTAGTAAATATTGTATGAGGAATCTGGTTGTTCTTGATTTTGGAATTCAATAGAGCATTATTGGTCATCGGGATGATTAATAGAAAGTGGATTAAACTGGGTCTAATGTGTTATTGATATTGAATTAACCTTACTCAGGTGTGCAACTACAATGTCATGTTCTTATATAAATGCAGGTTTTACAAGATGTTCCAAAGTACACAATGGTAGCCGAAGAAAGAGCGGAGCTTCGGGGTCTAAATTTAGTGGGCCTGGCTCGACGTGGATTCAGCACTGCAGAGGTTATACTAACCAAAATTTTAAAATTACTTGTCTTCGATTGTTTTTCATTGCAACTAAACTTCTCTCTTATTTAATTATCCAGATCAGGAACCTTAAAGCAGCCTATCGGAAGATATTCATGCGTGCTGATGCAAATGCCGGGTCATTCGAGGATAGGCTTGCCAAAGTGGTATTTCTCTATTTTGCTTTATCGCTATTAGGTAGCCATGATTTGTAGTAACTTAGCAATGTCACATTATAGATATAATTGCGCTGGTGTGGTTAACCACCCCCTTCCTCGGGTGGTACACGCAAAAAAAAAAAAGAAAAAGTAAAGAAAACTGCATGTTGCCTTTTGTTTGATATAAATTTCTAACCTAAGGTTGTTGATAAATAGATCTCTTTTATTTCACAAGATATATATTTTTAGTGAGAATATGAAAGAAAACATTAACATTGTATTGTGGCATTTTTTCCGTATGGTTTGCCACATGGATCATGATTGTTAAAAAATATGAAATAGAAGAAAGATACTTTCAAAAACTTCAGGGTGTAATGCATTGTGGATTAATGCTTTGGTGTTTGCTCTACGGTGTTAAATTAAGTTAACATGGTCGCCGTTTCTTTTTTCATTTTTTTAGTTTTGGAAAATGGATCTTGATGAGCGGATAATTTGTACGCTTTTTGGCATTGTTTTTAGTATGTTTCTAGTAGGATTTAGTTAGTTTTTAGTATATTTTTATTAGTTTTTAGTTAAAATTCACTTTTCTGGACTTTACTATGAGTTTGTGTGTTTTTCTGTGATTTCAGGTATTTTTTGGCTGAAATTGAGGGACCTGAGCAAAAATCTGATTCAGAGACTGAAAAGGACTGCAGATGCTGTTGGATTCTGACCTCCCTTCACTCGAAGTGGATTTTCTGGAGCTACAGAAGCCCAATTGGTGCGCTCTCAACAGCGTTGGAAAGTAGACATCCTGGGCTTTCCAGCAATATATGATAGTTTACACTTTGCCCAAGATTTGATGGCCCAAACCGGCGTTCAAAGTCACCTTCAGAATTCCCAGCGTTAAACGCCGGAACTGGCACCAAAGTGGGAGTTAAACGCCCAAACTGGCACAAAAGCTGGCGTTTAACTTCAAGAAGAGTCTCTACACGAACATGCTTCAATGCTCAGCCCAAGCACACACCAGTGGACCCGAAAGTGGATTTTTATGTCATTTACTCATCTTTGTAATTCTTAAGCTACTAGTTCCCTATAAATAGGACCTTTTACTATTGTATTTTTATCTTTTGATCTGGGTAGCTATCTTTTGATCACTTTAGATCTTAGATCATTTGGGGGCTGGCCTCATGGCCATGCCTAGACCTTGTTCTTATGTATTTTCAACGGTGGAGTTTCTACACACCATAGATTAAGGTGTGGAGCTCTGCTGTACCTCGAGTATTAATGCAATTACTATTGTTCTTCTATTCAATTCAGCTTGTTCTTATTCCAAGATACCACTTGTTCCTCAACTTGATGAATGTGATGATCCGTGACACTCATCATCATTCTCACCTATGAACGTGTGACTGACAACCACCTCCGTTCTACCTTAGATTGGGTGGATATCTCTTGGATTCCTGATACACGACGCATGGTTGCTGCTCGCCTGACAAACGAGCGCTCGCCTGACAACCGAGCCATCCATTCCGTGAGATCAGAGTCTTCGTGGTATAAGCCAGAATTGATGGCGGCATTCAAGAGAATCCGGAAGGTCTAAACCTTATCTGTGGTATTCTGAGTAGGATTCAATGATTGAATGACTGTGACAAGCTTCAAACTCGCGATTGTGGGGCGTTAGTGACAGACGCAAAAGAATCACTGGATTCTATTATGACATGATCGAGAACCGACAGCTGGATAGCCGTGCCGTGACAGGGTGCGTTGAACATTTCCACTGAGAGGATGGGAGGTAGCCACTGACAACGGTGAAACCCTACATACAGCTTGCCATGGAAAGGAGTAAGAAGGATTGGATGAAGACAGTAGGAAAGCAGAGAGACGGAAGGGACAAAGCATCTCCATTCGCTTATCTGAAGTTCTCACCAATGAATTGGATAAGTATCTCTATCTTTATCTTTATGTTTTATTCATATATCATCCATAACCATTTGAGTCTGCCTGACTGAGATTTACAAGGTGACCATAGCTTGCTTCATACCAACAATCTCCGTGGGATCGACCCTTACTCGCGTAAGGTTTATTACTTGGACGACCCAGTGCACTTGCTGGTTAGTTGTGGGAAGTTGTGTTTATGCCATGGTATTGAACACCAAGTTTTTGGATTCATTACCGGGATTATTTGAGTTGTGAAAAGTAGTGATCACAATTTCGTGCACCAGATCTGCATATGAAGGAAATCATTATTGTGTTGAGTATCTTATTATGCTTTACCATAATTGTAGGCCATGTTGCTGGATTTTATGCTCTGTATGCAATACAGAATCATGTAAGTCATGCACTGCATGCATCTGGAAGAACATTATCCCCCGAGGATCTGGTTGGGAATCTGCGGTGTATCCTTATGTTTTGAGTTATTTGTTTATGGATAAGTAGTTAAGAATGTTTCTTTTATTTTCACCTTCATGTTTCTTTTTGGGAAATTTGATAAGAATTAGGTTGCCTTCCTAAAAATATCCTGTTGCACTGTGTGTTTGTTACTTTACTTGGTTTTTGACACTAAGTATATGGAAATAAACTCTTGGCTTAGGCATACTTGATGTGCTATAGTTTGTTAGCTGAGTAGTATCACTTATTTTCATATTAGCGTGAACTTTGTACTTCCTGACCTTAGATCAGGCATATCACAAAATTTCCAAAATGCAAGGCAGGAGGATGCACATGAGTATATGGTCAACTTACTTGAGTCAATGCATAAATGCTGCCTGCCTTCTGGTGTACTAAGTGAATCACCTAGTGCTTATGAGAAAAGTTTTGTTCATAAAATATTTGGTGGTCATCTGCGAAGTCAGGTTAGATTTCTTGACTGCTGGTTTATTTTTTGTGAGCGAGGTCATTACTAATTGAGTTTAGAAATGGTCTGGTAAATATGTAACCCATAAATTGTGATCTGTATAGAACAATATTGCTTTATAATTTTTCCCCTGTAATGACTGATTGTCGTATACTTATGTGGTTGCTTTCTCCTAGGTGAAATGTCAGCAGTGTTCCTTTTGCTCCAACAAGTTTGATCCATTCTTAGATCTAAGCCTCAAAATTTTCAAGGCAGAATCATTGCAGAAAGCACTTGCAAATTTCACTGTTGCAGAATGGTTGGATGGAGGGGAAAGGCAATACAATTGTCAAAGATGCAAGCAGAAAGTTAGGGCTCTAAAATAGCTTACGGTTCATAAGGCACTTTATGTGCTAACTATTCACTTAAAGCGGTTCCATGCGCACAATCCTGGACAGAAGATTAAAAAGAAGGTTCGGTTTGACTGTGCTCTGGACCTAAAACCTTTTGTCAGCGGCTCATATGTAAGTTGTTCTTTTTTGCTAAGTTTTTGTGGGCATAAAATATCTCACCTTGTTAGAATTTCCTTTCGTCAGCTGATGGATATCCATTTTTGAACTGTGGAACACTAATGAAAAATAACTAAATGTACTACCATTTTTTTAAGCAAATTCATTATTTTTTAGAATTTTATTTATTTACTGATATAGCTTCTGTTTTCAAAATGGTCATAAGCCCATAACCTTTCGTTTCTTACTCTCTATTGATGACTTTATATTATCTTATATGCCTTTAAGATATCATTCCGATGAATACTTTTAACTTTAATTGTTACCAACTTATTTTGTTTTATTTTTGGTCAGATCTCAATGTTTTCCAATACAGATTACTGGTTGGCCATTGGAGTTAATGGCTTATTCTTATTTAGCTGTTAGTCCTCCAAGCATGATAGCGCAATTTGAAGAGGTATGAACTAAACTAACTTTTCTGATATTGTTGTTGTAGAACTCAACTAGTGATTCTTTTGACAGATGGCTGCAGCAGCACCAAATAAAAGTACCGCCAAGAAAGATTCGAGATATCCTGAAATAGAGGAGCAAGCATTGTGCAAATCCAGTATATCAAAATACAACAATTTCTTACAGGCAAGAAACCTTTTGATGCCTTCATCTCTTACTTTTAGAACGGTCATAGCTTTTGAGAACCTTGTGTTTCTTAGGTGATAAATCGAGTTAAAATTAAGATAAAAAAGGTGATTTCTTTGGTGGTCTTTTTATAATTACAAATGTCATTATGAATATTTTTTTAACTACTTTTCTATATAATTATGCAGGATAACAATAAAGATTAAGCTGACTATTATTGTGGTTTATTGGCTAAGATAAAGTGCTATTTAGAATCTTTACATATATGGTTGACTAATGATTTTTATTAGAAGATACTTTTATTGGCTAAGTGATATTATGGTTTTGATATGGCTATGCTTACTTTAGTTTGAGATGTATGAATTTTTACAGTTAACTTCATTCTTATACTTTTGGATCAATATTATAAATATATTTTAGTTAGAGATAATTTTTATTATATAAAGAAATTATTTAGTATAATTATGTATTTATTTTTATTTTGTAATATTCAACTCATTTAAATAAAAATACAGAATTATTATACATGTAATCATATTAACTATTATGTTGTATTAATAATTATTAGATAATTATATATATATATATATATATATGTATAGAAAAAAAGAAAAGACCTAAAGCTACACTTATATACAGTAGTTATAGTATACAAAAAAAAACGAGACCTAAGGCTACACTTATATACAGTAGCTATAGTATACAAAAAAAAGAGGGACCTAAGGCTACGCTTATAAAAAATAGCTATGGTATACAATGTGGCTACGCTTTACAAGTGATGCAGTAGTGTTGAAAAGCGTAGCTTATTCTGGAAAAATGAAAGCTGAAAAGCGTAGCCTTTGGTCCTGGACAACATCACTTGAAAAGCGTAGCCTATTCTCAAAGGCCAAAAGCGTAGCCTTTGGTGCAGAAAAGCGTAGCCTTTGAGAATAGGCAGCGGCCGAATAGGAATCACTCCAAAAAGCGTAGCCGTATCCCAAAAAGCGTAGCCGTAGCCTAAGGCATCATTTTTTTTTTCACTTTTGGCTACACTTTTCAAGTGTACCTGAATGGGTGTTTTTCTTGTAGTGAATTTTGGCGGGAAAAGACTAAAAGGACCAAGGATTGAAGGGGGAAAGTATCATTCTATCATTCTAGCATCTTTAATTCATTGATAGACATTAGGATTAGTTTTCTAGAGAGAGAAGCTCTCACTTCTCTCTAGAATTAGAATTAGGATTAGGTTTAGGTTAATCTCTCCTCTTAGATCTAGATTTAATTCATGCTTTGATTTACTTTCCCTTTATCAATTCTTGTTCCTCTCTTCTTCCTCTTCCTAGTTTTGTACTTTAATCCTTGTAATTCTTCACTTTGTTGTGGATCTATTTTTGTTCTTTTGTTTTCTTTTAATAATGCAATTTAAGGTAATTCATGATAATTGTGATTTCCTTGATTGTTGTTGTTAATTCTTTGCATTCAATTATTGTTAGAATTCATTCTTGTTGTGCTTTACTATACTTTTCTTTTGTACCTTCCAAGTTTTTGATGAAATGCTTGGAAGGATGTTAGAGTAGAATTTTATGTTCTTGGCTTGGGAAGGTAACTTAGGATTTCTTGAGTTACTAATGTCCAAGTGATTGATAGTTGATAGCCATTGACTCTAGCCTTCATTAATTCAATTAGTGGAAAGCTAGGATTTATGGACTTGGATTGATATAACGCACTTGACTTTCCTTTGCTACTTGATTAAAAGATGACTAAGTGGGATTAATCCTTGCAACTACCATAATTGTGGCTAGTGATAATGATAGAGACCCTTGACAACTAAACCTTGCCAAGACCATTTTGTTAATAGAATTTCATTACCATTTACTATTCATGTTTCTCATTCAAAACCCCAAAATAAACAAGTCCATAACCAATAACAAGAACACTACCCTGAAAGTCCTTTGAGAGATGACCCGAGGTTTAAATACTTCGGTTTATAGATTTTAGGAGTTTGTACTTGTGACAAACAAATTTTTGTATGAAAGGATTATTTTTAGTCCTCTCTTCTTCTTCCCGTTCTCCCCCTTAGCTTTCTGATTTCTTCGTGTGTGTGTGTTGAGTGAGGATGAGGGTCTGTTTTGCGTGAGTGAGGGAGTGAGGGTGATCGAGGGTAAACAAAATTTCACTGAGTGTTTATTTGGTATTATAATATTATGAGACACTTTTAAAATGCACCCAAAACTTAACAAATGGGTTACTTTTTAAAAGCGCTCCCTTTAGTCTAAAAAATGTACCCATAGTTTTTTAGATTTGGCTACGCTTTATAAGTGATATTTAAAATATCTAAGGAGATGCTTTTGAAGTGATGCCTCAATAGTGTTTCCTTTTCTCTTATAAAAGGGCACCACAAGAAAAAGCGTAGCCTAGTCCTAGAATAGGCTACACTTTTTAAATGTAGCTTAAAAAAAGTGTGGCTGAATAGGTGTTTTTCTTGTAGTGTATTAGTGACGAATAAGTAATACAAGAATTAAACATAAGAAATATTGGTAGAGAACACGTGTTGACCTTCACTAATGTCATAAAAGGATGAATGAGCTCTTTTAGAATAGACAAGGATTAATTAAATATTTCTATTGGGTATTCTGTAAGAATCAGAGTTTTCACGATAAAATAATTTAAATGCTCAAATTAGGTTCCGGAAAGTTAGAATGAGAATTTGGGGATTTAAATATGATTTTTGGACTCAATAGGTCTTTCTGAGTCAGAAAGTGTATTTTTTGCGAAAAACCGTGAAAAACCGCAAACCGGCAGTTGAACCGTTCGAACCGGTTTATGTCTGCCCAGTACTGTGCGAGAAAAGTGAAAATAGTCAAAAATCTTAGAAAAATATTAGAAATGGAAAATCGGGTGTTACTTTTAAAGGTTTGGCTCAAAGTTGGGCCGAACGGGCTAAAAACGCTAACGGGTTGGACCGAGCCCAAGTTAGGCCCAAGCCCAATATATATAAGGGTTCATTACTGAACCCTTCAGCCATAACACACACACACACACATCAGAATTGAGAGGAGAGGGGAGAAGAGAAAGAAATACTATTCATCTCTTCACTCTTTTCATCATATCTTGAGCTACGGTGCTCCGATTCGCGTGCCATCAGTGGCTACGTGAAGCTCTCGCCAAGCCCGTCATTTTTATCCAAGCTTTATGGTAAGTATCTTGAGTTTCCCTACCCAGTTTTTGTACCCTTGTGCATTTTGAGTTTTAGGGTTTGGTTTTGAGGGAAATCTTGTGTCTTGGGTGTTTTAGGTACACTTTAGCACTTGATTGTTGGTGGTTTTGGCTTCCAAAATTTTTGGACAAGGTAAAAGCTCTTGAAAACTTTTGTGAGATTATGTTTATGTTGAGCCCTAGGTTGATTTGTGGTGATTTATATGTATATAGCTTGATTATTGTGAGTTAGAAGCTTTTGGAGCTTATTGGTGCTTGTTGAAGTGGAATTAAAAGCTTGGTTTGGGGTTGAGAGCTTGCTTATGCTCAATTTTGAGTTTTGGACATATTGGGAATTGGCCAAAGTATGGTTTCAGTTTCCTCTATGTAGTATATAATATTCATGGACGCTTAAGCTAGTTGACCTTAAGATAGGATTGAACTATGTATGTGACATGTAAATTGTAATGAAGATTTTATGAGTTGTGTAGTTAAAGTTTGATTTTGGTGTTGATGAGAAAATTGATGATTTATGGGGTTGATGGGATTGGTTGATGTTGTAGTGATGTTATGTGGAAGGAATCAAAATAATAACGATGATAATTATATGATTTTGATGAGGATTTTTGGTATTTTAATGATTTTGAAGGTTGATGACGAATGTGAGATTTATTGTTGTTGAAGAGGGATATTGGTGTTAATTATAAATTATGATATTGGTTGATGTTAGTGAGTGTGTATGTTGAGTGTGGTAATATGAATGTGGCTAATGATTGATAATGTTGAGGTTGCTTAATGAGGATTTATAGTGGTTGTTGATGTTTGTTGTTGGTTAAAGATGATTATTGATGAGCGGATAATTTATACGCTTTTGGCATTGTTTTTAGGTAGTTTTTAGTATGATCTAGTTACTTTTAGGGATGTTTTCATTAGTTTTTATGCTAAATTCACATTTCTGGACTTTACTATGAGTTTGTGTGTTTTTCTGTGATTTCAGGTATTTTCTGGCTGAAATTGAGGGACCTGAGCAAAACTCTGATAGGAGGCTGACAAAGGACTCCTGATGTTGTTGGAATCTGACCTCCCTGCACTCGAAATGAATTTTCTAGAGCTATAGAACTCCAAATGGCGCGCTCTTAACGGCGTTGGAAATTAGACATCCAGAGCTTTCCAGCAATATATAATAGTCTATACTTTATTCGTGATTAGATGACGTAAACTGGCGCTCAACGCCAGTTCCATGCTGCATTCTGGAGTCAAACGCCAGAAACACGTCACGAACCAGAGTTGAATATCCAAAACACATTACAACTTGGCGTTCAACTCCAAGAGAAGCCTCAGCTCGTGGATAGATCAAGCTCAGCCCAAGCACACACCAAGTGGGCCCCGGAAGTGGATTTATGCATCAATTACTTACCTCTGTAAACCCTAGTAGCTAGTTTAGTATAAATAGAACTTTTTACTAGTTTATTAGGGGTCTTTTGATCATTCGGTCTTTTGACCACGTTTGGGGGCTGGCCATTCGGCCATGCCTAGACCTATCACTTATGTATTTTCAACGGTGGAGTTTCTACACACCATAGATTAAGGGTGTGGAGCTCTGTTGTACCTCAAGTTTTAATGCAATTACTACTATTTTCTATTTAATTCGATTTATTCCTATTCTAAGATATTTGTTGCACTTCAACTTGATGAATGTGATGATCTGTGACACTCATCATCATTCTCACCTATGAACGCGCGTGACTGACAACCACTTCCGTTCTACCTTAGACCGAGCGCATATCTCTTGGATTCCTTGATCAGAATCCTCGTGGTATAAGCTAGAATTGATGGCAGCATTCATGGGATTCCGGAAACTCTAACCTTGTCTGTGGTATTCCGAGTAGGATTCCGGGATTGAATGATTGCGACGAGCTTCAAACTCCTGAAGGCTGGGCGTTAGTGATAGACGCAAAAGAATCACGGGATTCTATTCCAACCTGATTGAGAACCGACAGATGATTAGCCATGCTGTGACAGAGCATTTGGACCATTTTCACTGAGAGGATGGGATGTAGCCATTGACAATGGTGATTGATGAGCGGATAATTTATACGCTTTTTGGCATTGTTTTTAGGTAGTTTTTAGTAAGTTCAAGCTACTTTTAGGGATGTTTTCATTAGTTTTTATGTTAAATTCACATTTCTGGACTTTACTATGAGTTTGTGTGTTTTTCTGTGATTTCAGGTAATTTCTGGCTGAAATTGAGGGACTTGAGCAAAACTCTGAAAAAGGCTGACAAAAGGACTGCTGATGCTATTGGAATCTGACCTCCCTGCACTCGAAATGGATTTTCTAGAGCTACAGAACTCCAAATAGCGCGCTCTTAACGGCGTTGGAAAGTAGACATCCAGAGCTTTCCAGCAATATATAATAGTCCATACTTTATTCGGAAATTGATGACGTAACTTGGCGTTGAACGCCAAGTACATACTGCTGTCTGGAGTTAAACGCCAGAAACACGTCATGATCCGGAATTGAACGCCCAAAACACGTTATAACTTGGAGTTCCACTCCAAGAAAAACCTCAGCTCGTGGATAGATCAGGCTCAGCCCAAACATACACCAAGTAGAACCCGGAAGTGGATTTATGCATCAATTACTTACTCATGTAAACCCTAGTAGCTAGTTTATTATAAATAGGACTTTTTACTAGTGTATTAGACATCTCTGGACGCCTAGTCCTTAGACCTTCATGGGGGCTGGCCTCTCGGCCATGCCTGAACCTTTCACTTATGTATTTTCAACAGTGGAGTTTCTGCACACCATAGATTAAGGGTGTGGAGCTCTGCTGTACCTCAAGTTTCAATACAATTATTATTACTTTCTATTCAATTCTCTTTTATTCTTATTTCAAGATATACGTTGCACAACACTTTGATGAATGTGATGATCCGTGACACTCATCATCATTCTCACCTATGAACGCGCATGATTGACAACCACTTCCGTTCTACTCTAGGCCGGGCGCATATCTCTTAGATTCCCCAATAGAATCTTCGTGGTATAAGCTAGATAGATGGCGGCATTCATGAGGATCCGGAAAGTCTAAACCTTGTCTATGGTATTCCGAGTAGGATTCTGGGATTGAATGACTGTGACGAGCTTCAAACTCCTGAAGGCTGGGCGTGATGACAAACGCAAAAGAATCAAGGGATTCTATTCCAACCTGATTGAGAACCGACAGATGATTAGCCATGCTGTGACAGAGCATAGGACCATTTTTACTGAGAGGATGGGATGTAGCCATTGACAACGGTGATGCCCTACATACAGCTTGCCATGGAAAGGAGTAAGAAGGATTGGATGAATGTAATAAGAAAGTAGAGATTCAAGAGGAGCACAGCATCTCCATATGCCTATCTGAAATTTCCACTATTGATTTACATAAGTATTTCTATCCCTTTTATTTTTTATTTATTATTAATTTTCAAACTCATCATAAACCAATTTAATCTGCCTAACTGAGATTTACAAGGTGACCATAGCTTGCTTCATACCAACAATCTCTGTGGGATCGACCCTTACTCACGTAAGGTATTACTTGGACGACCCAGTACACTTGCTGGTTAGTTGAACGGAGTTGTGTCCACACATAAGTGCCATAATAATGATTCCATACAACAACAAAGAATACTACATTGATGTGATCACAATTTCGTCCACCAAGTTTTTGGCGCCGTTGCCGGGGATTGTTCGAGTATGGACAACTGACGGTTCATCTTGTTGCTCAGATTAGGTTATTTTCTTTTCAAAAATCTTTTTCAAAATTTTTCTTTTCTTTTTCGTTTTTCCAAAAATATTTTCGAAAAAAATTAATAAAAATCCAAAAAAAATATCATAAAATCATAAAAATAAAAAATATTTTATGTTTCTTGTTTGAGTCTTGAGTCAATGTTTAAGTTTGGTGTCAATTGCATGCTTTAAAAATTTTTCTTGCATTTTTCGAAAATTCCATGCATTCATGGTGTTTTTCATGATCTTCAAGTTGTTCTTGACAAGTCTTCTTGTTTGATCTTGATGTTTTCTTATTCTGTGTTGTTTGTTGTTTTTCATATGCATTTTGTTTGTTAGAGTTCATGCATTAAAGATTTCTAAGTTTGGTGTCTTGCATGTTTTCTTTGCATCAAAAATTTTTCAAAATTATGTTCTTGATGTTCATCATGATCTTCAAAGTGTTCTTGGTGTTCATCTTGACATTCATAGTGTTCTTGCATGCATCTTGTGTTTTGATCCAAAATTTTCATGTTTTGGGTCATTTTTGTGTTTTTCTCTCTCATCATTAAAATATTCAAAAATAAAAAAAAATATCTTTTCCTTATTTTTCTCATAATTTTTGAAAATTTGAGTTGACTTAGTCAAAAATTTTCAAAATTAGTTGTTTCTTACAAGTCAAGTCAAATTTTCAATTTTAAAAATCTTATCTTTTCAAAACTTTTTCAAAAATTAAATCTTTTCCTTTTTTCTTATTAATTTTCGAAATTTTTTTTTAAAATATTTTTCAAAATCTTTTTCTTATCTTTTACATCATATTTTCGAAAATTAGCTAACAAGTAATGTGATTGATTCAAAAATTTGAAGTTTGTTACTTTCTTGTTAAGAAAGGTTCAATCTTTAAATTCTAGAATTTTATCTTTTAGTTTCTTGTTAGTCAAGTAATTAATTTTAATTTTAAAATCAAATCTTTTTCAAAATATCTTTTTTATCTTTTTAATCATATCTTTTTATCTTATCTTTTATATCATATCTTTTTCAAAATTTTATCTTTTTCAAAAAAATTTGATTTCAAAATATCTTATCTAACTTCTTATCTTCTTATCTTTTCAAATTTGATTTTAATATCTTTTTCAACTAACTATTTAACTTTTTGTTTGTTTCTTATCTTTTTCAAAACCAACTAACTACCTATCCCTCTCTAATTTTCAAAAATATCTCATCTCTTTTTCAAAAATTCTTTTTAATTGTTTTAAATTTTAATTTTAATTATATATTATCTTTAATTTTTGAAAATCACTAACCACTTTTTTAAAATTATTTTCGAAAATTTTCTATCTCTCCTCTTCTTCTATTTATTTATTTATTTACTAACACTTCTCTTCACTTCTCTTCATCTCAAATCACCACCTCTATCCTTACCCATTATTCTTCACTCTTCTTCCCTTTCTTCTTCTACTAACATAAAGGAATCTCTATACTGTGACATAGAGGATTCCTCTTTCTTTTCTTGTTCTCTTCTTCCCTATATGAGCAGGAACAAGGAAAAAGACAAAAGCTTCCACCTCTGAGTCATGGGAGATGGAAAGACTCATCTAAAGGGTTTATAGCTCAGTGGTAGAACATTTGACTGCAAATCAAGAGATCCCTGAGATACCTCAGGGGATAAATGGTCCTCCACACAACTATTGGGAGCAACTAAGGATAGGAGCACCAAAATCACTAGGGATCATGCAACAGAAGCAAGGAAGAGACATAGAGGAGCTCAAAAAGCACCATTGGTCCTTCAAAAAGGCGCCACCCTCACTAAGGTGGACTCATTCCTTGTTCTTATATTTTTCTGTTTTTCGATTTTTATGTTACATGTTTATCTATGTTTTGTGTCTCTACTTCATGATGATTAGTAGTTAGTAACTATGTCTTAAGGTTATGAATAATTCCATTAATCCTTCACCTCTCTTAAATGAAAAATGTTTTAATTCAAAAGAACAAGAAGTACATGAATTTCGAATTTATCCTTGAATTTAGTTTAATTATATTGATGTGGTGACAATACTTTTTGTTTTCTGAATGAATGCTTGAACAGTGCATATTTTTGATCTTGTTGTTTATGAATGTTAAAATTGTTGGCTCTTGAAAGAATAATGAACAAAGAGAAATGTTATTGATAATCTGAAAAATCATAAAATTGATTCTTGAAGCAAGAAAAAGCAGTGGAAAACAAAAGCTTGCGAAAAAAAAAGATGTGGCGAAAAAAAATAGAAAGAAAAAGAAAAAGCAAGCAGAAAAAGCCAATAGCCCTTAAAACCAAAAGGCAAGGGTAAAAAGGATCCAAGGCTTTGAGCATCAATGGATAGGAGGGCCCAAGGAAATAAAATCCAGGCCTAAGCGGCTAAATCAAGCTGTCCCTAACCATGTGCTTGTGTCATGAAGGTCCAAGTGAAAAGCTTGAGACTGAGTGGTTAAAGTTGTGATCCAAAGCAAAAAGAGTGTGCTTAAGAGCTCTGGACACCTCTAACTGGGGACTCTAGCAAAGCTGAGTCACAATCTGAAAAGGTTCACCCAGTCATGTATCTGTGGCATTTATGTATCCGGTGGTAATACTGGAAAACAAAATGCTTAGGGCCACAGCCAAGACTCATAAGTAGCTGTGTTCAAGAATCAACATACTTAACTAGGAAAGTCAATAACACTATCCGAAATTCTAAGTTCCTAGAGAAGCCAATCATTCTAAACTTCAAAGGAAAAAAATGAGATGCCAAAACTGTTCAGAAGCAAAAAGCTACAAGTCCCGCTCATCTAATTATAATTAATATTCATTGATATTCTAGAATTTATAATATATTCTCTTCTTTTTATCCTAATTGATTTTCAGTTGCTTGGAGACAAGCAACAATTTAAGTTTGGTGTTGTGATGAGCGGATAATTTATACGCTTTTTGGCATTTTTAGGTAGTTTTTAGTAAGTTCAAGCTACTTTTAGGGATGTTTTCATTAGTTTTTATGTTAAATTCACATTTCTGGACTTTACTATGAGTTTGTGTGTTTTTCTGTGATTTCAGGTAATTTCTGGCTGAAATTGAGGGACTTGAGCAAAACTCTGAAAAAGGCTGACAAAAGGACTGCTGATGTTGTTGGAATCTGACCTCCCTGCACTCGAAATGGATTTTCTGGAGCTACAGAACTCCAAATAGCGCGCTCTCAACGGCGTTGGAAAGTAGACATCCAGAGCTTTCCAGCAATACATAATAGTCTTACTTTATTCGGAAATTGACGATGTAGCTTGGCGTTGAACGCCAAGTACATACTGTTGTCTGGAGTTAAACGCCAGAAACACGTCATAATCCGGAGTTGAACGCCCAAAACACGTTATAACTTGGAGTTCCACTCCAAGAAAAGCCTCAGCTCGTGGATAGATCAAGCTCAGCCCAAACATACACCAAGTGGGCCCCGGAAGTGGATTTATGCATCAATTACTTACTCATGTAAACCCTAGTAGCTAGTTTATTATAAATAGGACTTTTTACTAGTGTATAGACATCTCTGGACGCCTAGTCCTTAGACCTTCATGGGGGCTGGCCTCTCGGCCATGCCTGAACCTTTCACTTATGTATTTTCAACAGTGGAGTTTCTGCACACCATAGATTAAGGGTGTGGAGCTCTGCTGTACCTCAAGTTTCAATACAATTATTATTACTTTCTATTCAATTCTCTTTTATTCTTATTCCAAGATATACGTTGCACAACACTTTGATGAATGTGATGATCCGTGACACTCATCATCATTCTCACCTATGAACGCGCGTGGTATAAGACCACTTCCGTTCTACTCTAGGCCGGGCGCATATCTCTTAGATTCCCCAACAGAATCTTCGTGGTATAAGCTAGAAAGATGGCGGCATTCATGAGGATCCGGAAAGTCTAAACCTTGTCTATGGTATTCCGAGTAGGATTCTGGGATTGAATGACTGTGACGAGCTTCAAACTCCTGAAGGCTGGGCGTGATGACAAACGCAAAAGAATCAAGGGATTCTATTCCAACCTGATTGAGAACTGACAGATGATTAGCCATGCTGTGACAGAGCATAGGACCATTTTCACTGAGAGGATGGGATGTAGCCATTGACAACGGTGATGTCCTACATACAGCTTGCCATGGAGAGGAGTAAGAAGGATTGGATGAATGTAATAAGAAAGTAGAGATTCAAGAGGAGCACAGCATCTCCATACGCCTATCTGAAATTTCCACTATTGATTTACATAAGTATTTCTATCCCTTTTATTTTCTATTTATTATTAATTTTCAAACTCATCATAAACCAATTTAATCTGCCTAACTGAGATTTACAAGGTGACCATAGCTTGCTTCATACCAACAATCTCTGTGGGATCGACCCTTACTCACGTAAGGTATTACTTGGACAACCCAGTACACTTGCTGGTTAGTTGAACGGAGTTGTGTCCACACATAAGTGCCATAATAATGATTCCATACAACAACAAAGAATACTACATTGATGTGATCACAATTTCGTCCACCAGTGATGCCCTACATACAGCTTGCCATGGAAAGGAGTAAGAAGGATTGAAGGAAGACAGTAGGAAAGTAGAGATCCAACAGGGACAAGCACCTCCACGCACTTATCTGAAATTCCCACTAATGAATTTACATAAGTTTTTCTATCCTTTATTATTTAATTAAGTATCTCTTTATATTTTCCAAAAACCACTATCAATTTGAATCTGCCTGACTGAGATTTACAAGATGACCATAGCTTGCTTCATACCAACAATCTCTGTGGGATCAACCCTTACTCACGTAAGGTATTACTTGGATGACCCAGTACACTTGCTGGTTAGTTGTGCGGAGTTGTGACAAAGTGTGATTCACGTTTGAGAGCGCTACCAAATTTTTGGCGCCATTGTTGATGATCACAATTTGGTCCACCAAGTTTTTGGCGCCGTTGCCGGGGATTGTTCGAGTATGGACAACTAACGGTTCGTCTTGTTGCTCAGATTAGGTAATTTTCTTTTCAAAAAGTTTTCAAAAAAATTTTTCAAAAATTTTTTTCTTTATTTTCGTTTTTTTAAAGAATATTTTCGAAAAAAATAATAAAAATACAAAAAAAATCATAAAATCATAAAAATCATAAAGGATATTGGTGTTAATTATAAATTATGATATTGGTTGATGTTAGTGAGTGTGTATGTTGAGTGTGGTAATATGAATGTGGCTAATGATTGATAATGTTGAGGTTGCTTAATGAGGATTTATAGTGGTTGTTGATGTTTGTTGTTGGTTAAAGATGATTATTGATGAGCGGAAAAGTTATACGCTTTTTGGCATTGTTTTTAGGTAGTTTTTAGTAAGTTCAAGCTACTTTTAGGGATGTTTTCATTAGTTTTTATGCTAAACTCACATTTCTGGACTTTACTATGAGTTTGTGTGTTTTTCTGTGATTTCAGGTAATTTCTGGCTGAAATTGAGGGAGTTGAGCAAAACTCTGAAAAAGGCTGACAAAAGGACAAATGATGCTGTTGGAATTTGACCTCCCTGCACTCGAAATGGATTTTCTGGAGCTACAGAACTCCAAATGGCACGCTCTCAACGGCGTTGGAAAGTAGACATCCAGAGCTTTCCAGCATATATAATAGTCCATACTTTATTTGGGAATTGATGACGTAAAGTGGCGCTCAACGCCAAGTACATGCTGCTGTCTGGAGTTAAATGCCAGAAACACGTCATAACCCGGAGTTGAACGCCAGAAACACGCTATAACTCGGCGTTTAACTCCAATAAAAGCCTCAGCTCGTGGATAGATCAAGCTCAGCCCAAGCATACACCAAGTGGGCCCCAGAAGTGGATTTATGCATCAATTACTTACTCATGTAAACCCTAGTAGCTAGTCTAGTATATATAGGACATTTAACAATTGTATTAGATATCTTTGGACCATTCGATCTTTTGACCATTCGGTCTTTTGATCATTCAAGGGGGCTGGCCATTCGGCCATGCCTGAACCTTTCACTTATGTATTAATAACTTTAGAGTTTCTACACACTATAGATTAAGGGTGTGGAGCTCTGCTGTACCTCAAGTTTCAATACAATTACTATTATTTTCTATTCAATTCTCTTTTGTTCTTATTCCAAGATATACGTTGCACTTCAACTTGATGAATATGATGATCCATGACACTCATCATCATTCTCAGCTATGAACGCACGTGACTGACAACCACTTTCGTTCTACCTTAGGCCGGGCGCATATCTCTTAGATTCCCCAACAGAATCTTCGTGGTATAAGCTAGATAGATGGCGGCATTCATGGGGATCCGGAAAGTCTAACCTTGTCTGTGGTATTTCGAGTAGGATCCTAGGAATCCGGAAAGTCTAACCTTGTCTGTGGTATTCCGAGTAGGATTCCGGTATTGAATGAGTGTGACGAGCTTCAAACTCCTGAAGGCTGGGCGTTAGTGACAGACGCAAAAGAATCAAGGGATTCTATTCCAACCTGATTGAGAACCGACAGATGATTAGCCGTGCTATGACAGAGCATTTAGACCATTTTCACTGAGAGGATGGGATGTAGCTATCAACAAGGGTGATGCCTCCAGACGATTAGCCATGCAGTGACAGCGCATAGGACCATTTTCCCGAGAGGATGAAAAGTAGCCATTGAAGACGGTGATGCCCTACATACAGCTTGCCATGGAAAGGAGTAAGAAGGATTGGATGAATGTAATAAGAAAGTAGAGATTCGAGAGGATTCTAGCATCTCCACACGCCTATCTGAAATTCCCACCATTAATTTACATAAGTATTTCTATCCTATTTTATTTTTTGTTTATTATTAATTTTTGAACTCATCATAAACTAATTTAATCTGCCTAACTGAGATTTACAAGGTGACCATAGCTTGCTTCATACCAACAATCTCTGTGGGATCGACCCTTACTCACGTAAGGTATTACTTGGATGACCCAGTACACTTGCTGGTTAAGTTGAACGGAGTTGTGTCCACACATAGCCAATAGCCGTTAAATAAATCTCATGCAAATACAAAGAGGGTCACAATTTCGTCCACCAAGTTTTTGGCGCCGTTGCCAGGGATTGTTCGAGTATGGACAACTGACGGTTCATCTTGTTGCTCAGATTAGGTAATTTTCTTTTCAAAAATCTTTTTCAAAATTTTTCTTTTCTTTTTCGTTTTTCCAAACCTTATTTTTGAAAAAAATTAATAAAAATCCAAAAAAATTAATAAAATCATAAAAATCAAAAATATTTTGTGTTTCTTGTTTGAGTCTTGAGTCAACTTTTAAGTTTGGTGTCAATTGCATGCTTTAAAAATTTTTCTTGCATTTTTCGAAAATTCATGCATTCATGGTGTTCTTCATGATCTTCAAGTTGTTCTTGACAAGTCTTCTTGTTTGATCTTGATGTTTTCTTGTTTTGTGTTGTTTGTTGTTTTTCATATGCATTTTTCGTTTGTTAAAGTCCATGCATTAAAGATTTCTAAGTTTGGTGTCTTGCATGTTTTCTTTGCATCAAAAATTTTTCAAAATTATGTTCTTGATGTTCATCATGATCTTCAAAGTGTTCTTGGTGTTCATCTTGACATTCATAGTGTTCTTGCATGCATCATGAGTTTTGATTCATAATTTTCATGTTGTGAGTCATTTTTATGTTTTTCTCTCTCATCATAAAAAATTCAAAAATAAAAAAAATATCTTTTCCTTATTTCTCTCCAAATTTTTGAAATTTTGGGTTGACTTGGTCAAAAAAATTTTAAAAATTAGTTATTTCTTACAAGTCAAGTCAAATTTTCAATTTAAAAATCTTATCTTTTCAAAACTTTTTCAAATCAAATCTTTTTTATCTTATTAATTTCGAAAATTTCAAAATATTTTTTCAAAAATCTTTTTCTTAATTTTATTTCAAAATTTCGAAATTACACTAACAATTAATATGATTGATTCAAAAATTTGAAGTTTGTTACTTTCTTGTTAAGAAAGGTTCAATCTTTAAACTCTAGAATCTTATCTTTTAGTTTCTTGTTAGTCAAGTAATCAATTTTAATTTTAAAAATTAAATCTTTTTCAAAATATCTTTTTCTTAAAAATCTTATCTTTTTATCATATCTTTTTATCTTATCTTTTATCATATCTTTTTCAAAATTTTATCTTTTTCAAAAAAAAAATTTGATTTCAAAATATCTTACCTAACTTCTTATCTTCTTATCTTTTCAAATTTGACTTTAATATCTTTTTCAACTAACTATTTGACTTTTTGTTTGTTTCTTATCTTTTTCAAAACCACCTAACTACTTCTCTCTCTCTCTAATTTTTGAAAATATCTCATCCTTTTTCAAAAATTCTTTTTAATTAATTAACTGTTTTAAATTTTAATTTTAATTATATCTTATCTTTAATTTTCGAAAATCACTAACTACTTTTTCAAAATTATTTTCGAAATTCTCTATCTCTCCTCTTCTTCTATTTATTTATTTATTTACTAACACTTCTCTTCACCTCTCTTCATCTCAATTCACTACCCCTATCCTTACCCTTCTGTTTGGATTCTCCTTTTTATTCCCTTTCTTCTTCTACTAACAATAAGGAACCTCTTTACTGTGACATAGAGGATTCCTCTTTCTTTTCTTGTTCTCTTCTTCCCTATATGAGCAGGAACAAGGAAAAAGGCATTCTTGTTGAAGCTGACCCTGAACCTGAAAGGACTCTGAAGAGGAAATTAAGAGAAGCTAAATTACAACAATTCAGAGACAACCTTTCTGAAATTTTTGAACAAGAGAAGGAGATGGCAGCCGAACCCAACAACAATAATGCAAGGAGGATGCTTGGTGATTTCACTAAACCAACGTCCAAGTTTGATGGAAGAAGCATCTCAATTCCTGCCATTGGAGCAAACAATTTTGAGCTGAAACCTCAATAAGTTGCTTTGATGCAACAGAACTGCAAGTTTCATGTACTTCCATCTGAAGATCCTTATCAGTTTTTAACTGAGTTCTTGCAGATTTGTGAGACTGTTAAGACAAATGGAGTAGATCCTAAAGTCTACAGACTCATGCTTTTCCCTTTTGCTGTAAGAGACAGAGCTAGAACATGGTTGGACTCACAACCTAAAGATAGCCTGGACTCTTGGGATAAGATGGTCA
This sequence comes from Arachis stenosperma, assembly GCF_014773155.1. NCBI lineage: Eukaryota > Viridiplantae > Streptophyta > Magnoliopsida > Fabales > Fabaceae > Arachis > Arachis stenosperma. The sequence goes on along the minus strand of NC_080381.1, from coordinate 89,422,206 downwards.
CGGCCTTCTTGGATAAATTCTTTCCTCCTCAAAAGCTGAGCAAGCTTAGAGTGGATGTTCAGACCTTCAAACAAAAAGATGGTGAATCCCTCTATGAAGCTTGGGAAAGATACAAGCAGATGACCAAAAAGTGTCCTTCTGACATGTTTTCAGAATGGACCATATTAGATATATTCTATTATGGTCTATCTGAGTTTTCCAAAATGTCATTGGACCATTCTGCAGGTGGATCCATTCACTTAAAGAAAACGCCTGCAGAAGCTCAAGAACTTATTGACATGGTTGCAAATAACCAATTCATGTACACTTCTGAAAGGAATTCCGTGAATAATGGAACGCCTCAGAAGAAGGGAGTTCTTGAAATTGATGCTCTGAAGGCTGATGAGCGGATAATTTGTACGCTTTTTGGCACTGTTTTTAGTATATTTTTAGTATGTTTCAATTAGTTTTTAGTATATTTTTATTAGTTTTTAGTTAAAATTTATTTTTCTGGACTTTACTATGAGTTTGTGTGTTTTGCTGTGATTTCAGGTATTTTCTGGCTGAAATTGAGGGACCTAAGCAAAAATCTGATTCAGAGACTGAAAAGGACTGCAGATGCTGTTGGATTCTGACCTCCCTGCACTCGAAGTGGATTTTCTGGAGCTTCAGAAGCCCAATTGGCGCGCTCTCAACGGCGTTGGAAAGTAGACATCCTGGGCTTTCCAGCAATATATGATAGTTTATACTTTACCCAAGATTTGATGGCCCAAACCGGCGTTCAAAGTCACCTTCAGAATTCCCAGTGTTAAACGCCGGAACTGGCACCAAAGTGGGAGTTAAATGCCCAAACTGGCACAAAAGCTGGCGTTTAACTCCAAGAAGAGTCTCTACACAAAAATGCTTCAATGCTCAGCCCAAGCACACACCAAGTGGGCCCGGAAGTGGATTTCTATGTCATTTACTCATCTTTGTAATTCTTAAGCTACTAGTTCCCTATAAATAGGACCTTTTACTATTGTATTTGACATCTTGGTAGCTATCTTTAGTCTTATGCTATCTTAGATCATGGGGCTGGCCTCACGGCCATGCCTAGACCTTGTTCTTATGTATTTTCAACGGTGGAGTTTCTACACACCATAGATTAAGGTGTGGAGCTCTGCTATACCTCGAGTATTAATGCAATTACTATTGTTCTTCTATTCAATTCAGCTTGTTCTTATTCCAAGATATCACTTGTTCTTCAACTTGATGAATGTGATGATCCGTGACACTCATCATCATTCTCACCTATGAACGTGTGACTGACAACCACCTCCGTTCTACCTTAGATTGGGTGGATATCTCGTGGATTCCTGATACACGACGCATGGTTGTTGCTCGCCTAACAAACGAGCACTCGCCTAACAACCGAGCCATCCATTCCATGAGATCAGAGTCTTCGTGGTATAAGCCAGAATTTATGGCGACATTCAAGAGAATCCGGAAGGTCTAAACCTTGTCTGTGGTATTCTGAGTAGGATTCAATGATTGAATGACTGTGACGAGCTTCAAACTCGCGATTGTGGGGCGTTAGTGACAGACGCAAAAGAATCACTGGATTCTATTCCGACATGATTGAGAACCGACAGCTGGATAGCCGTGCCGTGACAGGGTGCGTTGAACATTTCCACTGAGAGGATGGGAGGTAGCCACTGACAACGGTGAAACCCTACATATAGCTTGCCATGGAAAGGAGTAAGAAGGATTGGATGCAGACAGTAGGAAAGCAGAGAGACGGAAGGGACAAAGCATCTCCATTCGCTTATCTGAAGTTTTTACCAATGAATTACATAAGTATCTCTATCTTTACCTTTATGTTTTATTCATATATCATCCACAACCATTTGAGTCTGCCTGACTAAGATGTACAAGGTGACCATAGCTTGCTTCATGCCAACAATCTCTGTGGGATCGACCCTTACTCGCGTAAGGTTTATTACTTGGACGACCCAGTGCACTTGCTGGTTAGTTGTGCAAAGTTGTGTTTATGCCATGGTATTGAGCACCAAGTCTTTGGGGCCATTACTAGGGATTATTTGAGTTGTGAAAAGTAGTGATCACAATTTCGTGCACCAAGTTTTTGGCGCCGTTGCCGGGGATTGTTTCGAGTATGGACAACTGACGGTTCATCTTGTTGCTTAGATTAGGTATTTATCTTCAGAGTTCTTAAGAATGAATTCTAGTGTTTCAAGGTGATGTTCTTATCATCACCAAAGCTGATTGATTCTCATCAATTTAGCTCTTGAATGCAATGTCCTGCTGAAGCTTGGCTATCCATGTCTAATTCCTTTAGACTAAAGCTTTAGACTAACATTGCATGATTCCTGGAATTCTCATTAAGAATTTTGATACCTTTATTTTCTTTTTTCACTTAATTTTCGAAAAATCCAAAAAAATTACAAAATCATAAAAACCAAAAATATTTTATGTTTCTTGTTGAGTCTAGTGTCTTATTTTAAGTTTGGTGTCTTGCATGCATTGTTTATTTGATCTTGGTTCTATTTTCAAGTCAATAATACAGGGAACTGAAGATTCAGTACATGCAGCAGAGGAATTATACAGAAAAACCTGGGCGTTCAAAACACCCAGTGAAGAAGGAAAACTGGCGTTTAAACGCCAGCCAGGGTGCCTGGCTGGGCGTTTAACGCCCAAAAGGGTAGCATTTTGGGCGTTAAACGCCAGAATGGATACCATTCTGGGCGTTTAACGCCAGGATGGCACAAGAGGGAAGATTTTGTTTTTAATGCAAATTTTTTTCAAGTTTTCAAAGTTTTTCAAAATCAAATCATTTTCAAATCATATCTTTTCAATCAAATCTTTTTCAAAATCAATTTCTTTCCATTTTCAAAAATACTTGCTATCAATTAATGATTTGATTCAACATTTCAAGTAAGTTGCCTTTTCTGTTGAGAAAGGTTTAATGTTTGAATCATATCTTTTCTTGTTAGCCAAGTCATTAATTTTTAAAATCAAATCTTTTTAAAATTGTTTTTCAAACCATAACTTTTCAATCATATCTTTTTAATCACATCTTTTTCAAAAAAATTTTCAATCATATCTTCTTCAAAATCTTTGTCAAAATGATTTTAAAATCTTTTTTTTAATTTTCGAAAATCTCTTCCTCTCTTCTCACATCCTTCTATTTATGGAGTAACACTCCTCCTCAATGCACAATTCGAACTCTATCTCACTAAGTTCGAATTCTTCTCCCTCTTCCTTCTATTTTTCTGTTTCTCTGACACCTCAAGGAATCTCTATACTGTGACATAGAGGATTCCATACTTTCTTGTTCTCTTCTCTTTCATATGAGCAGGAGCAAAGACAAAGGCATTCTTGTTGAGGCTGACCCTGAACCTGAAAGGACCTTGAAGCGAAAGCTAAGAGAAGCTAAAGCACAACTCTTTGTAGAGGACCTAACAGAACTCTTCAAGGAAGAAGAACCTATGGCAGCCGAAAACAACAACAATGCCAACAATGCAAGGAAGGTGCTGGGTGACTTTACTGCACCTACTCCCGACTTCTATGGGAGAAGAATCTCTATCCCTGCCATTGGAGAAAACAACTTTGAGCTTAAGCCTCAATTAGTTTCTCTAATGCAACAGAATTGCCAGTTCCATGGACTTCCATTGGAAGATCCTCATCAGTTTTTAGCTGATTTCTTGTAAATCTGTGACACTGTCAAGACTAATGGGGTTGACCCTGAGGTCTACAGACTTATGCTATTCCCTTTTGCTGTAAGAGACAGAGCTAGGATATGGTTGGACTCACAACCTAAAGAAAGCCTGAACTCTTGGGAAAAGCTAGTCAATGCCTTCTGGGCAAAGTTCTTTCCACCTCAAAAATTGAGTAAGCTTAGAGTGGAAGTCCAAACCTTCAGACAGAAAGAAGGTGAATCCCTCTATGAAGCTTGGGAAAGATACAAACAATTGATCAGAAAATGTCCTTCTGACATGCTTTCTGAATGGAGCATCATAGGTATTTTCTATGATGGTCTGTCTGAACTGTCCAAGATGTCTTTGGATAGCTCTGCTGGAGGATCTCTTCATCTGAAGAAGACGCCTACAGAAGCTCAAGAACTAATTGAAATGGTTGCAAATAACCAATTCATGTACACTTCTGAAAGAAATCCTGTGAACAATGGGACAAATCAGAAGAAAGGAGTTCTTGAGATTGATACTCTGAATGCCATATTGGCTCAGAATAAAATATTGACTCAGCAAGTCAATTTGATTTCTCAAAGTCTGTCTGGAATGCAAAATGCACCAGGCAGTACTAAGGATGCTTCATCTGAAGAAGAAGCTTATGATCCTGAGAACCCTTCAATGGAAGAGGTGAATTACATGGGAGAACCCTATGGAAACATCTATAATTCTTCATGGAGAAATCATCCAAATTTCTCATGAAAGGATCAACAGAGACCTCAACAAGGTTTCAACAATAATAATGGTGGAAGAAACAGGTATAGCAATGGCAAGCCTTTTCCATCATCTTCTCAGCAACAGACAGAGAGTTCTAAGCAGAGCCACTCTGACTTAGCAACCATGGTCTCTGATCTGATCAAAACCACTCAAAGTTTCATGACTGAAACAAGGTCCTCCATTAGAAATTTGGAGGCACAAGTGGGACAGCTGAGCAAGAAAATTACTGAACTCCCTCCTAGTACTCTTCCAAGCAATACAGAAGATAATCCAAAAGGAGAATGCAAGGCCATTAACATGACCTACATGGCCGAATTTGAAGAGGAGGAAGAGGCAGTGAACGCCACTGAGGAAGACCTCAATGGACGTCCACTGACCTTCAATGAGTTCCCTAATGAGGAACTATGGGAATCTGAGGCTCATACTGAGACCATAGAGATTCCATTGGACTTACTTCTGCCATTCATGAGCTCTGATGAGTACTCCTCCTCTGAAGAGGATGAATATGTCACTGAAGAGCAAGTTGCTAAATACCTTGGAGCAATCATGAAGCTAAATGACAAGTTATTTGGTAATGAGACTTGGGAGGATGAATCCCCTTTGCTCACTAAAGAACTGGATGACTTGTCTAGGCAGAAATTACCTCAAAAGAGACATGATCCTGGGAAGTTTTCAATACCTTGTACCATAGGCACCATGACCTTTAAGAAGGCTCTGTGTGACTTAGGGTCAAGCATAAACCTCATGCCTCTCTCTGTAATGGAGAAGCTAGGGATCTTTGAGGTACAAGCTGCAAGAATCTCACTAGAGATGGCAGACAATTCAAAGAAACAAGCTTATGGACTTGTAGAGGATGTTCTGGTAAAGGTTGAAGACCATTACATCCCTGCTGATTTCATAGTCCTTGAGACTGGGAAGTGCATGGATGAATCCATCATCCTTGGCAGACCCTTCCTAGCCACAGCAAAGGCTGTGATTGATGTGGACAGAGGTGAATTGATCATTCAAGTAAATGAAGAATCCTTTGTGTTTAAGGCTCAAAGATATCCCTCTGTAACCATGGAGAGGAAGCATGAAGAGCTTCTCTCAAAACAGAGTCAAACAGAGCCCCCACAGTCAAACTCTAAGTTTGGTGTTGGGAGGCCACAACCAAATTTTAAGTTTGGTGTTGAACCCCCACACTCAAACTCTAAGTTTGGTGTTGGGAGGTTCCAACATTGCTCTGAGTATCTGTGAGGCTCATGAGAGCCCTCTGTCAAGCTACTGACATTAAAGAAGCGCTTGTTGGGAGGCAACCCAATGTTATATTTTATCTATTTTCCTTTGTTATTTTATGTTTTCTGTAGGTTGATGATCATGAGAAGTCACAAAATCAATTGAAAAAGCAAAAACAGAATAAAAAATAGAAAGAAAAACAGCACACCCTGGAGGAGAACTTACTGGCGTTTAAACGCCAGTAAGGCTTGCAGATGGGCGTTTAACGCCCAGTCTGGCACCATTCTGGGCGTTTAACGCCAGAAAGGGGCACCAGACTGGCGTTTTAACGCCAGAAAAGGGCAAGCACTTGGCGTTAAACACCAGAAATGGGCACCAGCCCAGCGTTTAACGCCAGAATTGGCTCAGAATGCATTTTTGCACGCCATTTGGTGCAGGGATGACTTTTCCTTGACACGTCAGGATCTGTGGACCCCACAGGATCCCCACCAACCCCACCACCCTCTTTCTTCTTCACCCATTCACCAATCACCTCAATACCTCTTCCCCAAAAACCCTTCACCTATCAAATCCCATCTTTCTCTTCACCACTCACATCCATCCTTCATAAAACCCCACCTACCTCACCATTCAAATTCAAACCACTTTCCCTCCCAAACCCACCCTTACATGGCCGAACCACAAAGCCATCTCCATCTCCTCTATTTCTTCTTCTTCTACTCTCTTCTTTCTTCTTTTGCTCGAGGACGAGCAAACCTTTTAAGTTTGGTGTGGTAAAAGCATTGCTTTTTGCTTTTTCATAACCATTTATGGCACCTAAGGCTGGAGAAACCTCTAGAAAGAGGAAAGGGAAGGCAAAAGCTTCCACCTCCGAGTCATGGGAAATGGAGAGATTCATCTCAAGGGTGCATCAAGACCACTCCTATGAAGTTGTGGCCTTGAAGAAGGTGATCCCTGAGATCCCTTTCAAACTCAAAAAGGGTCAACTTTGATCAAAGGTTGGACCAAGTCCTCACAGTCATTTGTGAAGAGGGCGCCCAATGGAAGAGAGATTCAAAAGGGAAGCTGGTTCACTGAGAAGGCATGACAACAAGCCCATCACTAAGAAAAGGATGGAGCAAACAAGAGACCCCTCTCATCATGAAATCCCTGAGATACCTCAAGGGATGCACTGTCCTCCACAAAACTATTGGGAGCAAATCAACACCTTCCTAGGAGAATTGAGTTCCAACATGGGACAACTAAGGGTGGAGCACCAAGAACACTCCATTCTCCTCCATGAAATTAGAGAAGATCAAAGAATCATGAGAGAGGAGCAACAAAGGCAAGGAAGAGACATTGAGGAGCTCAAGCACTCCATAAGACCTTCAAGAGGAAGAACAAGCCGCCATCACTAAGGTGGACCCGTTCTTTACTTTCTTTGTTCTTTATTTCCTGTTTTTCGAATTTTATGCTTATGTTTATCCATGTTTGTGTCTTATTACATGATCATTAGTGTCTTAGTGTCTATGCCTTGAAGTTATGAATGTCCTATGAATCAATCACCTTTCTTAAAATGAAAAATGTTCTTAATTGAAAAAGAGAAGAATTGCATGAATTTCAGATTTTATAACAGATTAATTATTTTGATGTGGTGGCAATACTTTTGTTCTCTGAATGTATGCTTGAACAGTGCATATGTCTTTTGAATTTGTTGTTCATGAATGTTAAAATTGTTGGCTCTTGAAAGAATGATGAAAAAGGAGACATGTTACTGAGGATCTGAAAAATCATAAAAATGATTCTTGAAGCAAGAAAAAGCAGTGAATGCAAAAAAAAAAACGAAAAAAAGAGAAAAAAAAAAGAGAAAAAGAAAAAGAAAAGAAATAAAGTTGTGATCCAAGGCAAAAAGAGTGTGCTTAAGAACCCTGGACACCTCTAATTGGGGACTCTAGCAAAGCTGAGTCACAATCTGAAAAGGTTCACCCAATTATGTGTCTGTGGCATGTATGTATCCGGTGGTAATACTGGAAGACAGAGTGCTTTGGGCCACGGCCAAGACTCATGAAGTAGCTGTGTTCAAGAATCATCATACTTAACTAGGAGAATCAATAACATTATCTGGATTCTGAGTTCCTAAAGAAGCCAATCATTCTGAATTTCAAAGGATAGAGTGAGATGCCAAAACTGTTCAGAAGCAAAAAGCTAAAGCCCCGCTCATCTAATTAATACTGATCTTCATAGATATTTTTGGAATTTATTGCATATTCTCTTCTTTTTATCTTGTTTGATTTTCAGTTGCTTGGGGACAAGCAACACTTTAAGTTTGGTGTTGTGATGAGCGGATAATTTGTACGCTTTTTGGCACTGTTTTTAGTATGTTTTTAGTATGTTTCTGTTAGTTTTTAGTATATTTTTATTAGTTTTTAGTTAAAATTCACTTTTCTGGATTTTACTATGAGTTTGTGTGTTTTTCTGTGATTTCAGGTATTTTCTGGCTGAAATTGAGGGACCTGAGCAAAAATCTGATTCAGAGACTGAAAAGGACTGCAGATGCTGTTGGATTCTGACCTCCCTACACTCGAAGTGGATTTTCTGGAGCTACAGAAGCCCAATTGGCGCACTCTCAATGGCGTTGGAAAGTAGACATCCTGGGCTTTCCATCAATATATGATAGTCCATACTTTGCTCAAGATTTGATGGCCCAAACTGGCGTTCAAAGTCACCTTCAGAATTCCCAGCGTTAAACGCCGGAACTGGCACCAAAGTGGGAGTTAAACGCCCAAACTGGCACAAAAGCTGGCATTTAACTCCAAGAAGAGTCTCTACACGAAAATGCTTCAATGCTCAGCCCAAGCACACACCAAGTGGGCCCGGAAGTGGATTTCTATGTCATTTACTCATCTTTGTAATTCTTAAGCTACTAGTTCCCTATAAATAGGACCTTTTACTATTGTATTTGACATCTTGGTAGCTATCTTTAGTCTTATGCTATCTTAGATCATGGGGCTGGCCTCACGGCCATGCCTAGACCTTGTTCTTATGTATTTTCAATGGTGGAGTTTCTACACACCATAGATTAAGGTGTGGAGCTCTGCTGTACCTCGAGTATTAATGCAATTACTATTGTTCTTCTATTCAATTCAGCTTGTTCTTATTCCAAGATATCACTTGTTCTTCAACTTGATGAATGTGAAGATCCGTGACACTCATCATCATTCTCACCTATGAACGTGTGACTGACAACCACATCCGTTCTACCTTAGATTGGGTGGATATCTCGTGGATTCCTGATACACGACGCATGGTTGTTGCTCGCCTGACAAATGAGCGCTCGCCTGACAACCGAGCCATCCATTCCGTGAGATCAGAGTCTTCGTGGTATAAGCCAGAATTGATGGCGGCATTCAAGAGAATCCGGAAGGTCTAAACCTTGTCTGTGGTATTCTGAGTAGGATTCAATGATTGAATGACTGTGACGAGCTTCAAACTCGCGATTGTGGGGCGTTAGTGACAGACGCAAAAGAATCACTGGATTCTATTCCGACATGATCGAGAACCGACAGCTGGATAGCCGTGCCGTGACAAGGTGCGTTGAACATTTACACTGAGAGGATGGGAGGTAGCCACTGACAACGGTGAAACCCTACATACAGCTTGCCATGGAAAGGAGTAAGAAGGATTGGATGCAGACAGTAGGAAAGCAGAGAGACGGAAGGGACAAAGCATCTCCATTCGCTTATCTGAAGTTCTTACCAATGAATTACATAAGTATCTCTATCTTTACCTTTATGTTTTATTCATATATCATCCACAACCATTTGAGTCTGCCTGACTAAGATGTACAAGGTGACCATAGCTTGCTTCATACCAACAATCTCCGTGGGATCGACCGTTACTCGCGTAAGGTTTATTACTTGGACGACCAGTGCACTTGCTGGTTAGTTGTGCGAAGTTGTGTTTATGCCATGGTATTGAGCACCACGTCTTTGGGGCCATTACTAGGGATTATTTGAGTTGTGAAAAGTAGTGATCACAATTTCGTGCACCAAATGCCATATTGGCTCAGAACAAAGTGTTGACTCAGCAAGTCAACATGATCTCTCAAAGTCTGAATGGATGGCAAAATGCATCCAACAGTACTAAAGAGGCAGCTTCTGAAAAAGCTTATGATCCTGAGAACCCTGCAATAGAGAGGTAAATTACATGGGTGAACCTTATGGGAACACCTATAATTCATCATGGAGAAATCATCCAAATTTCTCATGGAAGGATCAACAAAAGCCTCAACAAGGCTTTAATAATGGTGGAAGAAACAAGCTAAGCAATAACAAGCCTTTTCCATTATCTTCTTAGCAACAGACAGAGAATTCTGAGCAGAGCCCCTCTAATTTAGCAAATTTAGTCTCTAATCTGTCTAAGGCCACTTTAAGTTTCATGAGTGAAACAAGGTCCTCCATCAGAAATTTGGAGGCACAAGTGGGCCAGCTGAGTAAGAAAGTCATTGAAACTCCTCCCAGTATTCTCCCAAGCAATATAGAAGAGAATCCAAAAGGAGAGTGCAAGGCCATTGATGTAATCAATATGACCGAATGCACAAGGGAGGAGAAGGACGAAAATCCTAGTGAAGAAGACCTCCTGGGACGTCTCTCAAACAAGAAGGAGTTCCCTATTGAGGACCTAAAGGAATCTGAGGCTCATATAGAGACCATAGAGATTCCATTAAATCTCCTTCTGCCATTCATGAGCTCTGAAGATTATTTTTCCTCTGAAGAGGATGAAGATGTAACTGGAGAGCAAGTTGCTCAATATCTAGGAGCCATCATGAAGGTGAATGCCAAGTTATTTGGTAATGAGACTTGGGAAGGTGAACCTCCCTTGCTCATTAGTGAACTAGATACATGGGTTCAGAAAACTTTACCTCAAAAGAGACAAGATCCTGGTAAATTCTTAATACCCTGTACCATAGGCACCATGACCTTTAACAAGGCTCTGTGTGACCTGGGGTCAGGCATAAATCTTATGCCACTCTCTATAATGGAGAAACTAGGGATCATTGAGGTACAACCTACCTTATTCTCATTACAATTGGCAGACAAGTCAGTAAGACAAGCTTATGGATCAGTAGAGGACGTGTTGGTAAAGGTTAAAGGCTTTTACATTCCTGCTGATTTTATAATCTTAGACACTAGGAAGGAAGAGGATGAATGCATCATCCTTGGAAGACCTTTCCTAGCCACTGTAGAAGCTGTGATAGATGTTAACAAAGGAGAATTAGTCCTTCAATTGAATGGGGACTACCTTGTGTTTAAGGCACACGGCTATCCTTCTGTAACAAGGGAGAGTAAGCATGCAGAGCTTCTCTCAATACAGAGTCAAACAGAGTCCCCACAATCAAACTCTAAGTTTGGTGTTGGGAGGCCACAACCAAACTTTAAGATTGGTGTTGAACCCCCATATCCAAACTCTAAGTTTGGTGTTGGGAGTCCACAACATTGACCTAATCACCTGTGAGGCTCCATGAGAGCCCGCTGTCAAGCTATTGACATTAAAGAAGCGCTTGTTGGGAGGCAACCCAATTTTTATTTATCTAATTTTATTTTTATTTGATTGTTATTTTGTGTTTTAGTAGGTTCATGATCATGTGGAGTCACGAAAAAAATATTAAAATTAAAAATAGAATCAAAAACAGCAGAAGAAAAATCACACCCTGGAGGAAGGACTTACTGGCAATTTAAACGCCAGTAAGGAGCATCTGGCTGGTGTTCAACGCCAGAACAGAGCATGGATCTGGCACTGAACGCCAGGAATATGCCCTGAGGAAAGCTGGCGCTGCACGCCAGTAACAAGCATGGAACTGGCGTTCAACGCCAGAAGCATGCTACACATGGGCGTTGAACGCCCAGAACGTGCACCACTTCGGCGTTTAAATGCCAGAATGGTATGCTAAAACATTTTACATGCCTAATTGGTGTAGGGATGTAAATCTTTGACACCTCAGGATCTGTAGACCCCACAGGATCATCTCAGGATCTGTGGACCCCACAAAATCCCCACCTAACATATTCCCACCTTACCTCCTAATTAATCCTATAACACACTTTCCCAAAAACTCTTCACCAATCATCTCAATCTCTCTTCCCAATTACCCCCTTTGCCACTCAAATCCATTCACTCTTCCCCATAAACCCCACCTACCTTTAAAATTCAAAAATCTTTCCCACCCAAACCCACCCTAAATGGCCGAACCTACCCTCTCTCACCTCCCTATATAAACCCCTCCATTCTCCTTAATTTTCACACAACACAAACCTCTCTTCTCCTTCTTGGCCGAATACACCTCTCCCCCTCTCCTCCATATTTTCTTCTTCTTCTTCTTCTTTTCTTTCTTCTCTTGCTCGAGGGCGAGCAATATTTTAAGTTTGGTGTGATAAAAACATAAGCTTTTTGTTTTTCCATTACCATTGATGGCACCTACGGCCGGAGAATCCTCTAGAAAAGGGAAAGGGAAAAAAGCTTCCACCTCCGAGTCATGGGAGATGGAAAGATTCATCTCCAAAGCCCATCAAGACCACTTCTATGATGTTGTGGCCAAGAAGAAGGTGAACCTTGAGGTCCCTTTCAAGCTCAAGAAAAATGAGTATCCGGAGATCCGACATGAGATCCAAAGAAGAGGTTGGAAAGTTCTAACCAACCCCATTCAACAAGTCGGAATTTTAATGGTTCAAGAGTTCTATGCCAATGCATAGATCACTAGGAACCATGATCAACGTGTGAACCCGAATCCAAAGAATTATCTTACAATGGTTCGGGGGAAATACTTAGATTTTAGTCCGAAAAATGTGAGGTTGGCATTCAACTTACCCATGATACAAGGAGATGCACGCCCCTACACTAGAAGGGTCAACTTTAATCAAAGGTTGGACCAAGTCCTTATGGACATATGTGTGGAAGGAGCTCAATGGAAAAGAGACTCCGAAGGCAAGCCGGTTCAACTAAGAAAACTGGACCTCAAGCCTGTGGCTAGAGGATGGTTGGAGTTCATTCAACGTTCCATCATCCCCACTAGCAACCGATTTGAAGTTACTGTGGATCGGGCCATCATGATTCATAGCATCATGATTGGAGAGGAAGTAGAAGTTCATGAAGTCATCTCCCATGAATTCTACAAAATAGCCGATAAGTCCTCTACTTTGGCAAGGCTAGCTTTTTCTCATCTTATTTGCCATCTATGTTACTCAGCTGGAGTTATCATAGAAGGAGACTGGTGGACGAAATTGTGATTTATCAATGTTGTATTCTTTGTTGTTGTATGGAATAATTATAATGGCTCTTTGCTATGTGTGGACACAACTCCGTTCAACTTAACCAGCAAGTGTACTGGGTCATCCAAGTAATACCTTACGTGAGTAAGGGTCGATCCCACAGAGATTGTTGGTATGAAGCAAGCTATGGTCATCTTGTAAATCCCAGTCAGGCGGATTCAAATGTAATTGGATTAGATATTTAAAAGATAGATAAAATAAAGGGAAAGAAATACTTATGTAAATTAATAGTGGGAATTTCAGATAAGCGTATGGAGATACTGTGCCCTTTCTTTTTCTACTTTCCTACTTCTTCCTTCAATCCTTCTTACTCGTTTCCATGGCAAGCTGTATGTAGGGCATCACCGTTGTCAATGGCTACATCCCATCCTCTCAGTGAAAAAGGTCCAAATGCTCTGTCACAGCACGGCTAATCATCTGTCGGTTCTCAATCAGGTTGGAATAGAATCCCTTGATTCTTTTGCGTCTGTCACTAACGCCCAGCCTTCAGGAGTTTGAAGCTCGTCACAGTCATTCAATCCCGAAATCCTACTCGGAATACCACAGACAATGTTAGACTTTCTGGATTCCCATGAATGCCGCCATCAATTCTAGCTTATACCATGAAGATTCTGATTAAGGAATCCAAGAGATATGCGCCCGGTCTAAGGTAGAACGGAAGTGGTTGTCAGTCACGCGCGTTCATAGGTGAGAATGATGATGAGTGTCACGGATCATCACATTCATCAAGTTGAAGTGCAACGAATATCTTAGAATAGGAATAAATGAAATTTATAGGAAAAGAGTAGTAATTGTATTAAAACTTGAGGCATAGCAGAGCTCCACACCCTTAATTTATGGTGTGTAGAAACTCCACCATTGAAAATACATAAGTCTAAACCAGCACTTCAACGATTCAACTTGATATAGAATTGTATTCACACTCCCATCACAATTCAACTTCCAAGCAACAGGTTCTGGCAGAGACCAAGACAAAGGTTTTAATTCCTGGACGCAACACACTCGATTCTAAGTTGTATATTCAAAATCCACCATGCACCTGCGAGCCTTGTATGCAATTGACTCAGGAGATCCAAAAACTCCCTAAAAATTACCCATATTTCTGTCTTGCCAAATTGATCATATTATTTAAATAACTTGACTCTAATATTAGGATTTGATTAGTTTTGTTTTAAAATAAATTAAAAGTTAATTTTACTTTATTAGTTAAGTTTATTTAATTTAGATATGGAATATATAATGTATTAGTTTTTATTTTTATTTTTTAGTATTTATAAATTTATTTTATCAATAATATATTCAAATAATTTATTAAAAATACTACTAATATGATAATATATCATATAATTCGGATGTATTTTTAATTTATTAATAATTAAAAATTAAATTATTTAAAATAATAATAATCTTTATTTGTCTATAATAATAAACGTATATAAGTAAAAAATATTTTTAAATACGTGTTCTACATCAATTTTTTTTTGGTGACTTGTTCTACATCATATTTAACGTATAATAATATATTATATAATATTAATAACTAATATTATTTAATGAACGTAGATATTAATATATTGTTATGAAAAAGATCGTATTTATATATTATTAAATTAGAGAATCAAATTATTAGTATATTATTAACTAATAATTTATTTTTTAATTTTAAAAGTGTTATAATTAAATGGATGAATTCTAATTAAAGGATAAATACGTTAGTCTATTAAAAATAATTTTTAAATTAAATTTTGAGAATAAAATAATATGTTATATTGTTAAAATTCTGATTAGTTTGTTTAGGATAGTTATTCCGGGATTTTGTTTCTGATATATAAGGTATGATTAATAGTTTTATTTTGATGCTCTTTATTATATTATTAATTAATAATTTTTTTGTTAATGTTAAACATTATACTTTATGGAAGAAGCGTGTATATATATGATCAGAAAAAATATTTATATATTATTAAAATTAGAATGTATGTAATAATATTTAAAATTAATTAATAATAGAAATGTATTTGATTATATTATTAAAAAAATATAATATTCTAATTTATTATTAATTACATTGGATATAAATTATACTATAATTATACATAATTATTTGTTATTAAATAAGAAAAATAAATTATTATATCATTAACTAATATATTTTTTTTAATTTCAGAAGTATTATAATTAACTACATACTCACCTTAAGGATAAATAGTTAATTTCATTATTAGTTTATTTTAGATAATTATTTTAAGATTTTATTTCCTAATGCATTTAGGTATGATTTTATTTTAATACTCTTTATTTTCTTTTTGGTTACACATCAGTATTTTGGGAGTGTACAACTATTTAAAAAAATATTTTTAATAATATTAAATATTTTTAAAATTTATTTTATTCAAAATCTCAAATAATATACCTTCTCATTATGATTACAAATTACAAAAGAAAATAGAATACAATAATCATTGAACAAAATATATATTAACTGAATTATTATAGACAGGATAAATTTTGTAATGCATATAAGACATTAAAAGTATTATTATTATTATTATTATTATTATTATTATTATTATTATTATTATTATTATTATTATTATTATTATTATTATTATTATTATTATTATTATTATTATTAGGGATAAGTACTTTTTCGTCCCCAAGGTCTGGGGTCAAAATCAAAATCGTCTCCGGCCTTTTTTTGTTATTAAAATCATCCTCAACGTTTAAAAACGCTTTAAAACCGTCCTTTTCTATTTCTTTGGACCAAATTACCCTTAACTATTAATAAAAAAAAATAATATTAAAAAAAAACCCACCCATTTCTCCCTACCTCTCACCCACCCATTTCTCCCTACCCCCCACCCACCCATTTCTTCGTCTCTCTCCCTCCCCCCCCCCCCAACCCAATTTCTTCGTCCCCCTCCCCCCCAAAAATTTTCCTTCCTCCTACACCCACCAACAAACCCTCACTCCATCACTCCGTCACTCCCAACTCGTCGTCGCCGCGCGTCCAGCCCCCGCCGCCCCGCGCACAGCCCCCGCCGCCCCTGCGCACAGCCCCCGCCGCCCCTATGTCCAGCCCCCGCCGCCCCTGCGTCCAGCCCGCCGCCGCCGCCCCGCGTCCAGCCCCCCGCCTCTGCGGCCAGCCCCCCGCCTTCTGCTTCTTCTTATTCTTTTTCTTCTTCTTCTGTAACTAGATTTTTGATGAAATTTGTTGTTGTTGATTTTGTTATGGCTGAAATTTGAATTTCTGAATTTTTTATGAAATTTGTTGTTGTTGATGAAATCTGTTGATGATGATGATGATGATGGCCGAGTGGGGTGAGGGGTGGGAGAGGAGTTACGGTGAGGGAGTGGGGTGAGGGGTGGGAGGAGGAGTTACGGTGAGGAGGGTGGGGGTGGAGGTGAGGGTGGGGGCAGTGAGGGGGAGGGTGAGGTGAGGGGGTTACAGTGAGGGTGGGGGTGAGGTGAGTGGGTGAGGGGTGGGGGGAGGCGGTGAGGGGTGGAGGGTGAGGGGTGAGGGGGTGGGGGTGGGAGTTAAAATCTGTTTGTGTTTGTGTTTGTGTTTATGTTTGTGGTGGTGGTGGTGGTGGTGGTGGTGGTGGTGGTGAAGGTGAAGAGGAGAATGATGATGATGAGGGTAATTTGGTCCAAAAAAATAGAAAAGGACGATTTTAAAGCGTTTTTAAACGTTGAGGATGATTTTAATAACAAAAAAAGGCCGGGGACGATTTTGATTTTGACCCCAGACCTTGGGGACGAAAAAAGTACTTATCCCTTATTATTATTATTATTATTATTATTATTATTATTATTATTATTATTATTATTGTATACCATTATTTAGTATTTGTATAAATGATAAAAAATATAAAATTATTCTATAAAAATTATTTATATTTATGATAATTTTTTTAAATATATTTTATCTTATATGTTTATTGTGTAAATAAAATATAATTATAATTATTTTGTTTATAATGTAAACTAAATAAATAATAGTACACAATAATATAAATCATGTCTAAATTATTTATATGAATAAATAAAATATTTAAAATATTTATTTAAAAATTTATTTTTTGAATTGTAATAATAACTATTTTTTTTTAAATTAAAAGTGATAGTTGAATTTGAAACTTCTATTTAAAAAAGAGAAGATTCTGCTATTTGAAGTATAAATAGTTGGCATAATAATAACTCTAATTACTCACTAGTCAATAGTCATTAATATTATTCTCCCCTCTATAGTCTCTACTTATTCTTTTCAATTTCTAAGTTTTCAACACTATACTATCTATATATGAGAGAGCGCAGACGCACCCACATTTCACGTTGAATACCCATCAATACTCTTTCTTCTTTCTTGTGTTGTATCTGAGCAGCAGCAACAATGGCAGCAGCACCTTCTCCATCGTCAGTGAAGCCCGTGCCTTTGCTGAAGGACGAGCTAGATATCGTGATTCCAACTATCCGAAACCTGGATTTCTTGGAGATGTGGAGGCCGTTCTTCGAGCAGTATCATCTCATCATCGTTCAGGACGGTGACCCTTCCAAGACCATCAAGGTCCCCGAGGGTTTCGACTACGAACTCTATAACCGCAACGATATCAACAGGATCTTGGGACCTAAGGCTTCTTGCATCTCTTTCAAGGACTCTGCTTGCAGATGCTTTGGCTACATGGTTTCCAAGAAGAAGTATATCTACACCATCGATGATGATTGCTTCGTATGAACCTCTCTCTCTCTCTCTCTCTCTCAATTCTTCTGTTCTTTTTGCTGAATTCAATGTGTTTGTGGTTTCGAATTGACCTGCTTAAAGGTTTGGTAAAATTTTGATTTTTATGTCTTTTTTTGCTGGTTGATTTTGGATTTGGGCGTGATTTTCAAATGTGTGGAGTTTGCTTTTGCTTTTGAGGTCACTTACATGGTAGAATTTGGTTCTTTATGGGGTTAGCGTGCATGCTTTATAGAGATTGTGCTAGATCTAGCTTACTATGAGGTTGATCTTGTTTGATTACTTGAGATTGCCGCTATTTCTGTTCAATTATTTGATTTGTTATAGAATTTTAGCTGGAGCTTGTTCTGTTTAGTTAGATTCGGTGAAACTTAACTCTTTTGATCCCTCTCATTGTCTATTTTGAGTATGCGTGAAATGACCAATGTTTAGGGTTTGAATTGAATTGATTTTATTTGATATGAGTTTGATATTGGGATGTATAGTGTCTAATTTTGAAGATTTGTTGACTTGACACTCAAAATCTTGAATTAACTTGTTAGTACTTACAAATCCACTTTAAATGAGATTTGTTTGGTAGATTAACAGATTTCTTTGATAACAACTTGTTTGTTCTATTATTTATATTTTAATTTAAATGTTGTGGGATCTGGTCAATTATTTATATGTTAATATAAATGTTGCAGGTTGCTAAAGATCCATCTGGCAAGGATATCAATGCACTTGAGCAGCACATTAAGAATCTTCTGTCTCCATCCACTCCACATTTCTTCAACACCCTCTATGATCCTTACAGAGAAGGCACTGATTTCGTCCGTGGATATCCTTTTAGTCTTCGTGAGGGTGTCCCCACTGCTGTTTCCCATGGACTTTGGCTCAACATTCCGGACTATGATGCTCCAACACAGCTTGTCAAGCCTCATGAGAGGAACACCAGGTATGTAAATCTGTTGTCTAATTTGAAGCCAATACCAATATGTAGTTTTTAAGGCACTTTGAAATTCATAGCCCTGTTTCAATTGCTGAATTAATAGTGCATATGTTTTAGGTATGTTGATGCTGTTCTGACCATTCCGAAAGGAACATTGTTTCCCATGTGCGGTATGAATTTGGCATTTGACCGTGAGCTGATCGGACCTGCTATGTACTTCGGACTCATGGGTGATGGTCAGCCTATTGGACGATACGATGATATGTGGGCTGGCTGGTGCATGAAGGTATGTTTAATCATATGGTCTGATTCTGTTAACAACACCTTGAATCAAAAGAGTCATGGAACCTTTTTTTATTATCATCAACTGTTAACAGACATAGCTGTTGATTCAATGAGACATTAGATTCATCATAGCACTACGAAAGTGCTAAAGATCTAATGTCTCACATGTCACATACTTCTAAATTGATTAATAGAATATATACTTTGCTAGTTGAATGAAAGAAACTATTTTCCTTTTCATGATCTGAAACTCATGTGTGTTACATTGTTGAATAAACAGGTTATCTGTGACCATTTGGGATTAGGTGTGAAGACTGGTCTCCCATACATTTGGCACAGCAAAGCAAGCAATCCATTTGTGAACCTCAAAAAGGAGTATAAAGGCATCTTCTGGCAAGAAGACATCATTCCCTTCTTCCAATCCGCCACTCTTCCTAAAGAATGCACCTCCGTCCAGAAGTGCTACATTGAGCTCTCCAAGCAAGTCAAGGAAAAGCTTGGCCCTATTGATCCCTACTTTGTCAAGCTTGCTGATGCCATGGTCACTTGGATCGAAGCATGGGACGAGCTCAACAGCCCATCTGACACCAATTCCTCAAAGAAAGCTAATGGAGCTCCTCTTCCTGCTGCTGCTAAGTGAGAGCTTGTAATAGTTGCGGACTGTAGTTTTATTTAAAAACCATAATAGTTCCTTGCCAGTTTTATATATTTATTTTATCATTATTATCATTACCATTTTTGTTGTTGTTATTATGATTAATATTATTATTGCCGAAATTATCAAACAATTTATTCATATTTATGCTGGTATATTTTATGGAAGAGGCCATTGATGGGTATGAAATCCTCCTTTAATGCTAGTTGCTAACCATTAGGGTTTGTATATTTATCATTTAATTTGTAGAAAATAGAAGATTGACGGATTGTGATATTGGCTAGAGCGAGGCAACTGGCAATTGCTATGGTTTTCTTTACTTACTCGGTATTTTCAAATCATGAGTTACAATTAACTGTTGTTTGTGATTTTTTTTTTTAATTTTTCCTCTGTTTTCAAATTTTGTTTTTGGTGAAGGCATAGAATTCAACACATGCTTTCTTTTTCAAGAATATTCTAAATTCTATTGTGTTAGTGTCGGTGGAGCCTTGTCTCCTCTTGGATTTAGTTCCCTACATCCCAGAGTTTCCTCCCTCTTCAAATTTTGTCTCAGTCGTATGATTGGCTTAAATTCAAAATTAATATATAAAGGCAACCAACCCTGATGGAGTTAAGCAAGCAAAGTCGCTAAGAGATCAGGTATTAAGGTTCACTGTTGCAAATACCCAAAATAAAGGTTCATTGTTGAATTGTTAAATAGAAAGATTCAAAATTATTTTACCACTGTGAGGACCAATTTAAATTTAAATGTCATTTAATAAAATATATATAAAATTTCTCTAATGTGTTCGAAAAATAAAAAAATTATTATAAAAAAACTATGAAAAATTTAGTTTTCAATATTGTTTCGAGGGTTACCTGAAATATTAGTTTGGGCCTGAACATGAAGTCCAAACTCCTTATAGGGTAGCGTCCAACTTGTTCTTGCGCCGAGGTGTCGCCATCCCAGTTCCTTGTGTGGAGGTGGGGGGTGGTACCTGCAAAAAACTCCGATACTTAAGTTAGCAAGGGCTCTAAGCAGGTTTTTAGTAGATTAGAACATGTATATACTTGACGGGTGTTAGTGTATTTATAGTAGATTAGATAACCACCTTTGTTGGAGTAGTTCCATCTTTATTGATGGATAACCATTCCCTTTATCTTGGAATTTTGTTAGGATCAATCTTTTAAGAAAGATAGAGATAGTTGGAGAGATTCGGGGAGGCAATTACTTATTTGGATAAGTAAAACTGGACCTTTTTTGTCGTGTCCAACCTCTTAGGAGGTTGGGTAGGTGGGAGATCAAACGATGTCTGTAGGTTGGACTTTATTCCTTTTGAACCTGGCTAAATTATGGGTCAGTGCATGAACAGTGCCTTTGCTCAAGGTCGGGCTTTACAAAGTCGGACTCGAGCAATTAGATGACCAAGTTGAAATGTTGAGCTATGGAGAAGTTGTTCAGTAGTTTTGAGGTCTGAAGCCAAGAAGGTCGGTTGACTCAACACGATTTGAATGATGTAACGTTACTCCGTAACCATTTGTGTGCTTTTGCCATGCGCTAACATCTTGTTGTAGTGTAGTTGTTACTTTGTTGTTTTATAATCTGATATTACAAATCGTTTTAATGTTCTGTGCGACTTGCTCTCTTTATACGACTTGTTTTTGGCCAACTCTTTTTTCTTGAACTGATTTGTATAACTTGTTCTTTTCGAGTTATTTAAGGCTTATAGGCTCTGTATGACTGGTTTTAGCATATCTTGCTTAATCAAAGAATATTTTTTGTCATAATTTCATACAACTCGTTCAATTCGAGTTGCTTTGAGGATGCATGACTTGTTTTAATACAAATCACTTTTTTGAAACTTATAGTTTTGATTTCTTATGACTCGTTTTGATATAAATCGTTTATTTCAAAACTCATAACTATTCCGAGTATAACCTCATCTAGCTCATTCAATGCGAGTAGTTTTAAGGTTTTACAATTTATTTTATTTCAAATTGTTTTAATTAAAATGTGGTTATTTCTTGATCTGATTTCTTACAACTCGTTTAAATTCGAGTTGTTTTTAGGACTTCACAACTTTTTTAAGTACATCTTGTTTGCTTTGAGTCATTTTAAAGTATCAGATCATCTTTATAGCCATCGGACTTCGTTGTTTTGTCTATCGTGGCCCTGTTCGAGGTAGAGCTTTATAAAGTCGAACTCAAGCAAATAAGCAGATAGGATTATCGAATGAAGTCTTTTAATTATTTGTTCAACTCGTTTGATTCGAGTTGTTTCTAGAATGATAGAATTTTATACGACTTGTTTTTAATACAAATCGCTTAGATCATATGGTTATTTTTAACTCGATTTCGTTCAACTCATGAGCTTGAGTTGTTTTAAATCATCAAGCCATATTATAACCATTGGACACCAATTTGATCCTCATCGCTTTATCCGGGCGACCATTAAAAAGCGCGTGATGAGCGGATAATTTATACGCTTTTTGGCATTGTTTTTAAGTAGTTTTTAGTAAGTTCAAGCTACTTTTAGGGATGTTTTCATTAGTTTTTATGTTAAATTCACATTTCTGGACTTTACTATGAGTTTGTGTGTTTTTCTGTGATTTCAGGTAAATTCTGGCTGAAATTGAGGGATTTGAGCAAAACTCTGAAAAAGGCTGACAAAAGGACTGCTGATGCTGTTGGAATCTGACCTCCCTGCACTAGAAATGGATTTTCTGGAGCTACAGAACTCCAATTGGCGCGCTCTCAACGGCGTTGGAAAGTAGACATCCAGGGCTTTCCAGCAATATATAATAGTCCATACTTTATTCGGAAATTGACGACGTAACTTGGCGTTGAACGCCAAGTACATGCTGCTGTCTGGAGTTAAACGCCAGAAAAACGTCATGATCCGGAATTGAACGCCCAAAACACGTCATAACTCGGAGTTCAACTCCAAGAGAAGCCTCAGCTCGTGGATTGATCAAGCTCAGCCCAAACATACACCAAGTGGGCCCCGGAAGTGGATTTATGCATCAATTACTTACTCATGTAAACCCTAGGAGCTAGTTTATTATAAATAGAACATTTAACTAATGTATTTGACATCTTGGGACGCATAGTTCTCAGATCATGGGGGCTGGCCATTCGGCCATGCCTGAACCTTTTACTTATGTATTTTCAACGGTGGAGTTTCTGCACACCATAGATTAAGGGTGTGGAGCTCTGCTGTACCTCAAGTATTAATGCAGTTCTATTTTCTTTTATTCAATTCTCTCTTATTCTTATTCCAAGATATTCATTCGCACCCAAGAACATGATGAATGTGATGATTAAATAACCCTCATTATCATTCTCACTTATGAACGCGCGTGATTGACAACCACTTCCGTTCTACATGCAACAGAGCTTGAATGTGTATCTCTTAGATTCCCCAACAGAATCTTCGTGGTATAAGTTAGATAGATGGCGGCATTCATGAGGATCCGGAAAGTCTAAACCTTGTCTATGGTATTCCGAGTAGGATTCTGGGATTGAATGACTGTGACGAGCTTCAAACTCCTGAAGGCTGGGCGTGATGACAAGCGCAAAAGAATCAATGGATTCTATTCCAACCTGATTGAGAACCGACAGATGATTAGCCATGCGAGTGACAGCCGCAGAGGACCATTTTCACTGAGAGGATGGGATGTAGCCACTGACAACGGTGATGCCCTACATACAGCTTGCCATGGAGAGGAGCAAGAAGAATTGAGTTGAAGCAATAGGAGGGCAGGCGTCCTTGAGCCATACAGTATCTCCATATGCTTATCTGAAATTCCCACCAATGAATCTGCATAAGTGTTCTATCCCTTTTTATTATTTCATTTATTTCTTATTATTAATTTCCGAAACCATAAACAATTTTAATCTGCCTGACTGAGATTTACAAGGTGACCATAGCTTGCTTCATACCAACAATCTCTGTGGGATCGACCCTTACTCACGTAAGGTTTATTACTTGGACGACCCAGTACACTTGCTGGTTAGTTGAACGGAGTTGTGAATTCAACCAGTGCCATAAAAGACTTCATCTCAAAATAGTTAGAACATGGATCACAATTTCGTCCACCAAGTTTTTGGCGCCGTTGCCGGGGATTGTTCGAGTATGGACAACTGACGGTTCATCTTGTTGCTCAGATTAGGTAAATTTTCTTTTCAAAAATCTTTTTCAAAATTTTTTCTTTTATTTTTCGTTTTTCCTAACATTATTTTCGAAAAAATTAATAAAAATCCAAAAAAAAAGAAAATCATAAAAACCAAAAATATTTTGTGTTTCTTGTTTGAGTCTTGAGTCAATTTTTAAGTTTGGTGTCAATTGCATGCTTTTAAAAAAAAAATTTTTTTTTACATTTTTCAAAATTCCATGCATTCATAGTGTTCTTCATGATCTTCAAGTTGTTCTTGACAAGTCTTCTTGTTTGATCTTGATGATTTCTTGTTTTGTGTTGTTTGTTGTTTTTCATATGCATTTTTCGTTTGTTAGAGTCCATGCATTAAAGATTTCTAAGTTTGGTGTCTTGCATGTTTTCTTTGCATCAAAAATTTTTCAAAATTATGTTCTTGATGTTCATCATGATCTTCAAAGTGTTCTTGGTGTTCATCTTGACATTCATAGTGTTCTTGCATGCATCTTGAGTTTTGATCCAAAATTTTCATGTTTTGGGTCATTTTTGTGTTTTTCTCTCTCATAATTAAAAAAATTCAAAAATAAAAAAATTATCTTTTCCTTATTTTTCTCATTATTTTCGAAAATTTGAGTTGACTTGGTCAAAAATTTTTAAAATTAGTTGTTTCTTACAAGTCAAGTCAAATTTTCAATTTTAAAAATCTTATCTTTCCCATTTTTTTTTATATTTCTCGAAAATTTCAAAATTATTTTTCAAAATATTTTCAAAATCTTTTTCTTATCTTTCTATCATTTTTTCGAAAATATGCTAACAATTAATGTGATTGATTCAAAAATTTGAAGTTTGTTACTTTCTTGTTAAGAAAGGTTCAATCTTTAATTTCTAGAATCTTATCTTGTAGTTTCTTGTTAGTTAAGTCATTTTTAAAATTAAATCTTTTTCAAAATATCTTTTTATTAAATTTTTTTATCTTATCTTTTTATCATATTTTTAAAAAAAAAAAATTATCTTTTTCAAAATTTGATTTCAAAATATCTTATCTAAACCTCTTACCTTCTTATCTTTTCAATTTTGATTTCAAATCTTTTTCAATCAACTAACTAACTTTTGTTTGTTTCTTATCTTTTTCAAAACCACCTAACTACTCCCTCTTCTATTTCGAAAAATATTCAAAAATTCTTTTTAATTAATTAATTGTTTCAAATTTTAATTTCAATTACATTTATCTCTAATTTTCGAAAATCACTAACCCCTTTTTAAAATTATTTTCGAAATTCTCTTTCTTTTTTCTTCTTCTATTTAATTATTTGTTTACTAACACTTCTCTTCACCTCTTCATCTAAAAATCCGAATTCTTCTTCATTCTTCTACTCCCTTTTTCTACTAACATAAAGGAATCTCTATACTGTGACATAGAGGATTCCTCTTTCTTTTCTTGTTTTCTTCTCTTTCATATGAGCAGGAACAGGGATAAAAGCTTTCCACCTCTGAGTCTTGGGAGATGGAAAGACTAATATAAGCCGTCATAGCTCAGTGGTAGAACATGTGGCTGCAAATCAAGGGATCCCTGAGATACCTCAGGGGATAAGTTGTCCTCCACACAAATATTGGAAGCAACTAAGGGGAGGAACACCAAAATTACTAGGAATCAAGCAACAAAGGCAAGGAAGGGACATAGAAGAGCTTAAAAACATTGTTGGACCTTCAAGAAGAAGACGCCACTAAAGGTGGATTCATTCCTTGTTCTTTATTTCTTTCTGTTTTTCGGTTTTTAATATTGTGTTTATCTATGTTTTGTGTCTTTATTTCATGATCATTAGTATGTAACCATGCCTTAAAGCTATGAATAAATTCCATTAATCCTTCACCTCTCTTAAAAGAAAAATGTTTTAATTCAAAAGAACAAGAAGTACATGAATTTCGAATTTATCCTTGAATTTAATTTTAGTGATGTGGTGACAATACTTTTTGTTTTCTGAATGAATGCTTGAACAGTGCATATGTCTTTTGATCTTGTTGTTTATGAATGTTAAAATTGTTGGCTCTTGAAAGAATGATGAACAAAGAGAAATGTTATTGAGGATCTGAAAAATCATGAAATTGATTCTTGAAGCAAGAAAAAGCAGTGAATAGCAAAAGCTTGCGAAAAAAAAGAGAAAAAAAAATGGCGAAAAAAATTAGAAAAAAAAAAGAAGAAGGAGCAGTAGAAAAAGCCAATAAGCCCTTAAAACTAAAAGGCAAGGGTAAAAAGGATCCAAGGCTTTGAGCATCAATGGATAGGAGGGCCCAAGGAAATAAAATCCAGGCCTAAGCGGCTAAATCAAGCTGTCCCTAACCATGTGCTTATGTCATGAAGGTCCAAGTGAAAAGCTTGAGACTGAGTGGTTAAAGTCGTGATCCAAAGCAAAAGAGTGTGCTTAAGAGCTCTGGACACCACTAACTGAGGACTCTAGCAAAGCTGAGTCACAATCTGAAAAGGTTCACCCAGCTATGTGTCTGTGGCATTTGTGTATCCGGTGGTAATACTGGAAAACAAAATGCTTAGGGCCACGGCCAAGACTCATAAGTAGCTCTGTTCAAGAATCAACATGCTTAACTAGGAAAATCAATAACACTATCCAAAATTCTAAGTTCCTAAGAGACGCCAATCACTCTAAACTACAAAGGAAAAAGTGAGATGCCAAAACTGTTCAGAAGCAAAAAGCTACAAGTCCCGCTCATCTAATTAGAATTAATATTCATTGATATTTTGGAATCTATAGTATATTCTCTTCTTTTTATCCTATTTGATTTTCAGTTGCTTGGGGACAAGCAACAATTTAAGTTTGGTGTTGTGATGAGCGGATAATTTATACGCTTTTTGGCATTGTTTTTAAGTAGTTTTTAGTAAGTTCAAGCTACTTTTAGGGATGTTTTCATTAGTTTTTATGTTAAATTCACATTTCTGGACTTTACTATGAGTTTGTGTGTTTTTCTGTGATTTCAGGTAAATTCTGGCTGAAATTGAGGGATTTGAGCAAAACTCTGAAAAAGGCTGACAAAAGGACTGCTGATGCTGTTGGAATCTGACCTCCCTGCACTATAAATGGATTTTCTGGAGCTACAAAACTCCAATTGGCGCGCTCTCAACGGCGTTGGAAAGTAGACATCCAGGGCTTTCCAGCAATATATAATAATCCATACTTTATTCGGAAATTGACGATGTAACTTGGCGTTGAACGCCAAGTACATGCTGCTGTCTGGAGTTAAACGCCAGAAAAACGTCATGATCCGGAATTGAACGCCCAAAACACGTCATAACTCGGAGTTCAACTCCAAGAGAAGCCTCAGCTCGTGGATTGATCAAGCTCAGCCCAAACATACACCAAGTGGGCCCCGGAAGTGGATTTATGCATCAATTACTTACTCATGTAAACCCTAGGAGCTAGTTTATTATAAATAGAACATTTAACTAATGTATTTGACATCTTGGGACGCATAGTTCTCAGATCATGGGGGCTGGCCATTCGGCCATGCCTGAACCTTTTACTTATGTATTTTCAACGGTGGAGTTTCTGCACACCATAGATTAAGGGTGTGGAGCTCTGCTGTACCTCAAGTATTAATGCAGTTCTATTTTCTTTTATTCAATTCTCTCTTATTCTTATTCCAAGATATTCATTCGCACCCAAGAACATGATGAATGTGATGATTAAATAACCCTCATTATCATTCTCACTTATGAACACGCGTGATTGACAACCACTTCCGTTCTACATGCAACAGAGCTTGAATGTGTATCTCTTAGATTCCCCAACAGAATCTTCGTGGTATAAGTTAGATAGATGGCGGCATTCATGAGGATCCGGAAAGTCTAAACCTTGTCTATGGTATTCCGAGTAGGATTCTGGGATTGAATGACTGTGACGAGCTTCAAACTCCTGAAGGCTGGGCGTGATGACAAGCGCAAAAGAATCAATGGATTCTATTCCAACCTGATTGAGAACCGACAGATGATTAGCCATGCGAGTGACAGCCGCAGAGGACCATTTTCACTGAGAGGATGGGATGTAGCCACTGACAACGGTGATGCCCTACATATAGCTTGCCATGGAGAGGAGCAAGAAGAATTGAGTTGAAGCAATAGGAGGGCAGGCGTCCTTGAGCCATACAGTATCTCCATATGCTTATCTGAAATTCCCACCAATGAATCTGCATAAGTGTTCTATCCCTTTTTATTATTTCATTTATTTCTTATTCTTAATTTCCGAAACCATAAACAATTTTAATCTGCCTGACTGAGATTTACAAGGTGACCATAGCTTGCTTCATACCAACAATCTCTGTGGGATCGACCCTTACTCACATAAGGTTTATTATTTGGACGACCCAGTACACTTGCTGGTTAGTTGAACGGAGTTGTGAATTCAACCAGTGCCATAAAAGACTTCATCTCAAAATAGTTAGAACATGGATCACAATTTCGTCCACCAGCGCGACTCGAGATGTTTCCGCTTTGTCGAGTATAAATTGGTGCCTTGGGTGAAGGGATTATACGCTTATTCCCTCTCCTTTCTAGTTTTTACAAGGTTGTCATCCTTGTATATGATACAATTCATTTCACCCAAGCTGTTTTAATTAAAGGATTGTTTTTACGTTTTGATTTTGCTCAAAATGTTTACAATCCGTTTTTTCCTTTCCAACTTGTTTCTGTAAGAGTCGTTTAGTTGAAGGGTTATTTTTCTTGTCATTTTTGTTTTTACCCTTTTGATTTTTTACAACTCATTTTATGTTGAGTTGTTTCAATTTTGCTTTAGTGATTCATTTTGATACAAATCACTTTTTAATGCTTTGCTTTAATGATTTGTTTTGATACAAATCACTTTTAAAGCTTTCCTCTCAGGTTGACACGATTGGTGCTTGATACAAGTTCGTTGTCTAAGAACTGGAGTTTTCACGAAATCCCACTTTAATGAAATAATAATCTAACTGCTCGAAATAGGTTCAAAAATATAGAGGTGTTGTTTTTAAAATATAAAGGTGAAATTTGAATTCAATGAATTTTTCTGAGTTGGAAAATGTATCTTTTGTAAAAATGAGTATCGAGGTTTAAGCCGTCAGTACCGCCTCTAGTCTGTTTGGTACTTTGTATTTTAGAAAAATAAGATTTTAAAATTTAATTTATTATTTTGAAAGGACAAAAATAATTTAGAATGTAAAACCGGGCACTAATTCTAAAGGTTTTGGCCCAAAGTGGGCCAAACAGGCCAAAAACGATAACGGGTTGGACCGGGTCCAAGAGAGATGAGAGAGAGAGAGAGAAATGCCGATTGAGAGAGAAGGGAGAAGAAAAGGGGTGTCACTATTCATTGTCACCTTCCGGGAGCTATAACATGAGCTACGATGCTCTGATTGACGAGCCGTTTGTGGTCATGCGAAGCTCTCATTGAGCTCTTCATTTCTAGTGAAGCTTTGTTGGTAAGAAATCGAAACTCAAGCTCTAGTTTCCATCCCTAATAATTCTGTATTTTTGGGTTTAGTTTTTGAGTAAGTTTTGTAATTTTGGTTGTTTATGTGATCTCTAGTAGCGAGTAATTGTTGAGTTTTATCCCTAATCTCGTTGGATAAGATAAGGTCCCACTAAATTCTTGTGTTTAATTGTTTTTGGGCTCCCTAAGCTTGATGTTGGTATGTTATATGATTTTAGATTGAGTTTTGGAGCTTGTTGGAGTGATGCTTGGTGGTTTTGAGCTTGGTGGCTTTGCTTGGTGTTTTGAGTTGCGTGGGAATCAACCAAGGCATGGTTTTAGTTCTTTACGTAATATGTAATGTTTCTAAAAACATAGGCTAGTAGACTGACGAACGGATTTCCTATCGGTAAAGAAATTCACAAATATATAATCGCGTTGCAAGTATAGCTTCTAAACCAACAGAAAATCCTTTCGTACAAACGTTTGGTTGTCACAAGTAACAAACCCAATAAAATTTATAAACCGAAGTATTCAAACTTCGGGTCGTCTTCTCAAGGAATTGCAGGGAAGTATGATTTATTATTGGTTATGAAAACCAATATTTTTGAGTTTTTGAAAGGTTGAATGAGAAAAATTGATTGCAGGGAATTAAATCAATAGTAAAGAAAAACTCTTGGCAAAGTGTGAAAACTGGAAGTCCTATCCTAGTTATCCTTATCCCACTAAGTCAACCTCTAACTATGAAGGTAAGTCAAGTGGATAAATCAATTTAACACCTAAAGTCCTAGTCAACTCCTGAGGAAATACTAGAGTTATAGGAATCTAAATCAATCAGCAAAGACATCAATTATCAATAACGATGAGTTTGTTAACTCAAGAGTCACCAATTAATCAACTCAAGCCAAAAGGGGAAAATAAATCATAAATAGAGTAAAACAATCATGAGTCTGAAATACCTCAAATCATATTAATTAAAAAATTCTAACATGAAAAGTTCATAAACTAAATTGAGAAAATAAATAAAAGGAACATTGAACCTGTGATGAAGAAGAAATAATCCTAATAAGATAAATTCTAATCCTAAATCCTAAGATAAATCCTAATCCTAAGAGAGAGGAGAGAGCCTCTCTCTCTCTAAAAACTACATCTAAATCCTAAAACTATGTACGAATGTATGTTGTATCCGTCCTCTTGATGGATGGATGGATTTCCCAATTTATAGCCTTTAATCTATGTTCTCTGGGCTTGGATCTGGGTAAAAAGGGTTTAGAAATCGCTGGGGCCGACTTCTGTAATTTTCTGCACGTGGGGTCCGTCACGCGTCCGCGTGGGTCACGCGGTCGCGTCATCTGGAGTTTTGCTTTTACACGCGGCCGCGTCAGTCACGCGTCCGCGTCAGTTGTGTTACGCGCGAGTCACGCATTCGTGTCATGCACGCGTTCGCGCAGATGCCAGTTTACGCAAAGCACGCGTTCGTGTCGTCCTTGTGTTCACGTTGCTGCCAGTTTCTCCAAAAACACCATTTTGTGCTTTCCTTCCGGTGCACGAAATTGCAATCACACTTTTGCAATCCGCACAACTAACCAGCAAGTGCACTAGGTCGTCCAAGTAATACCTTACGTGAGTAAGGGTCGAATCCCACGGAGATTGTTGGTTTGAAGCAAGCTATGGTTATCTTATTATTCTTAGTCAGGATACCAACAACAGTGTTTTTCAAGTTCAATTGTAAAAAGTGAAAGGGCATAAAATAAATAATTGTTACTCAATAATGGAGAATATGTTGGAGTTTTGGAGATGCTTTGTCTTCTGAATTTCAGTTTTTCTCTTGTACTCCTCTTCACACATGCAAGGCTCCTTCCATGGCAAGCTGTATGTAGGGTGTCACCGTTGTCAATGGCTACTTCCCATCCTCTCCTTGAAAATGGTCCAAATGCTCTGTCACAGCACGGCTAATCATCTGTTGGTTCTCGATCATGTCGGAATAGAATCCATTGATTTTTTTGCGTTTGTCATCACGCCCAACAATCGCGAGTTTGAAGCTCGTCACAGTCATTTAATCCTTGAATCCTACTCGGAATACCACATACAAGGTTTAGACTTTCCGGATTCTTATGAATGCCACCATCAATTCTAGCTTATACCACGAAGATTCTGATTAAGAAATCTAAGAGACATTCATTCAATCTGATGTAGAACGGAGGTGTTTGTCAAGCACACATTCGTGGATTGAGGAAGGTGATGAGTGTCACGGATCATCACCTTCTTCATAGTGAAGCGCAAATGAACATCTTAGATAGGAACAAGCGTGTTTGAATGGAAAACAGAAATATTTGCATTAATTCATCGAGACGCTGCAGAGCTCCTCACCCACAACAATGGAGTTTAGAGACTCATGCCGTCAAAAGGTATATAATTCAGATCTAAAAATGTCATGAGATACAAAATAAGTCTCTAAAAGTTGTTTAAATACTAAACTAGTAACCTAGGTTTACAGAAAATGAGTAAACTAAGATAATTGGTGCAGAAATCCACTTCTGGGCCCACTTGGTGTGTGCTGGAGCTGAGACTTAAGCTTCTCACATGCCTGGGCTATTTCTGGAGTTGAACGCCAGGTTGTAACCTGTTTTTGGCGCTGAACTCCAACTTGCAACCTGTTTCTGGCGCTGAACGCCAGACTGCAATATGGAACTGGCGTTGAACGCCAGTTTACGTCATCTATCTTCGTGCAAAGTATGAACTATTATATATTGCTGGAAAGCCCTGGATGTCTACTTTCCTACACAATTGAGAGTGTGCCAATTGGACTCTTGTAGCTCCAAAAAATCCATGCCGAGTGCAGGGAGGTCAGAATCCAAAAGCATCAGTAGTCCTTTTTCAGCCTGAATTAGATTTTTGCTCAGC
Organism: Arachis stenosperma; assembly: GCF_014773155.1. NCBI lineage: Eukaryota > Viridiplantae > Streptophyta > Magnoliopsida > Fabales > Fabaceae > Arachis > Arachis stenosperma. Next base: position 89,390,152 of record NC_080381.1, on the reverse strand, counting down.
TCCCTCAATTTCAGCCAGAAAATACCTGAAATCACAGAAAAGCACACAAACTCATAGTACAGCCCAGAAATATGATTTTTGCCTAAAAACTAATAAAAATCTACTAAAAACTAACTAAAACACACTAGAATCTACATGAAATTACCCCCAAAAAGCGTATAAAATATCCGCTCATCACAACACCAAACTTAAACTGTTGCTTGTCCCCAAGCAACTAGATAAATAAAAGAGGATAAAAAGAAATTAAGAAGCAATAATATCTCAGAGTTTTAAGTGAAGCTCAGATTCTAATTAGATGAGCGGGGCTAGTAGCTTTTTGCTTCCAAACAGTTTTGGCATCTCACTTTATCCTTTGAGATTCAGAATGATTGGCATCCATAGGAACTCAGAATTCAGATAGTATTATTGATTCTCTTAGTTTAGTATGTTGATTCTTGAACACAACTACTTTATGAGTCTTGGCCGTGGCCCTAAGCACTTTGTTTTCCAGTATTACCACTGGATACATAAATGCCACAGACACATAACTGAGTGAACCTTTTCAGATTGTGACTTAGCTTTGCTAAAGTCCCCAATTAGAGGTGTCCAGAGTTCTTAAGCACACTCTTTTGCCTTAGGGACAGCTTGATTTAGCCGCTTAGGCCTGGATTTATTTCCTTGGGCCCTCCTATCCATTAATGCTCAAAGCCTTGGATCCTTTTTTTTACCCTTGCCTTTTGGTTTAAAGGGTTATTGGCTTTTTGCTCTTGCCTTTTTCTTTCTTCTTTCTTTTATTTTTCGCAAATTTTTTTTCGCAAGCTTTGCTTCTACTTCACTGCTTTTTCTTGCTTCAAGAATCAATTTTATGATTTTTCAGATCATCAATAACATTTCTCTTGTTCATCATTCTTTCAAGACCCAACAATTTTAACATTCATAAAATTCAATATAAAAAATATGCACTGTTCAAGCATTCATTCAGAAGACAAAAAGTATTGCCACCACATTCAAGTATTGCCAAGAATTTTCCTTATTAAGAACTCAAAAAAAGTATTGCCTCTTTATTCTAGAAAGCTACTATTTTATTCATGTTTGATGATGATGAGGAAAATAAATTATAGCTTAATTGGAGATAAAATCAAAATAGAGATACTAAGTACTACTACTAATATATAACTTCTAAGGTAGATTCACAATAAGAACAGTTATCACAAAGTTGAGGCAAAGATTAGGACTCAACAACCTTTATTTTTGGAAGTGGATGTTCCTCTAGTCTGTGGGGTGCTTGGTCCTTCAAGAGATAATTTCTGACGCTTCAGTTCCTTCAATTCACATCCTTTTTCTTCCTGTTCCCTTAGGTGCCATGATCTTGATGAGTTTTTAGCTCAGTGATCATGGCAAATCACACCAAACTTAGAGGTTTGCTTGTCCTCAAGCAAAAAAAAGGAAAGGAGAGGAATAGAAGGAGAGGCAATTTCGAAATTCAAAAGATATGATGAGTTGAAAAAGATATGAGAAGAGATTAAAAAGATTTGAAAAGAATTCAAAAAGATAGATGAGTTTTGAAAAAGATTTGAAAAGAAATTAAAGAAAAATCAAGAAATATGTTTAGGATTAAAATTTTTTTGAAATTGAAGTTGAAAGATGAGAGTTTGTAACATGTTTATGCAAGAAATCATGAATTGAAACATGAAAATTGGAAAAAATTTGAATTGAAAATGAAATTACCTCCTCCCCACAATCCTGGCGTTAAACGCCCAAACGCTGCATGTTTTGGGCGTTTAACGCCCATTTGTAGCCTCTCCTGGGCGTTCAACGCCCAGCTGTTGCTTCTGGCTGGCATTGAATGCCAGGAATTCCTTTGTCATTGGGCGTTTTTCTGAACGCCCAGGACGCTGTAAATCTGGCGTTAAATGCCTGGAAGGTGCTTCTTTTGGCGTTCAACGCCCAGAAGAAGCTTCTTTCTGGCATTTAACGCCCAGATTGCTATCTCTACTGGCGTTGAACGCCCAGTAGATGCTTCTTTTGGGCGTTCAACACCCAAAATAGCTCTTACTGGCTTTTTCGCACCAGTGAGCTTCTTTTTGCTGTTTTATCCTCTGAATCCTTCTGTAACTCTGTGAACTCATGCAATTGCCATTTTACCTTGAAGAAAATTAATATGAATCTATAAAAATCAATAATTGAAAAATAAACTTTGTTAATGGCTGGGTTGCCTCCCAGCAAGCGCTTCTTTATTGTCTTTAGCTGGACTATTACTGAGCTTTAATCAAGTCTCAGTTTTGAGCATTCTTGCTCAAAATTTCTTTCAAGATAATGTTTGACTCTCTGTCCATTAACAATGAACTTTTTAGAATCATTATCCTGAAACTCTACGTATCCATATGGTGACACACTTGTAATCACATATGGATCTCTCCACCGGGATTTCAATTTCTCGGGAAATAATCTGATCCTAAAATTAAACAGCAGAACTTTTTGCCCTGGCTCAAAGACTTTGGATGACAACTTCTTATCATGCCATCTTTTTGCTTTCTCTTTGTATATTTTTGCATTTTCGAAAGCATTGATTCTAAATTCCTCTAGCTCATTTAACTGAAGCAATCGTTTTTCTCCAGCTAACTTGGCATCAAGGTTTAGGAATCTGGTTGCCCAGTAGGCCTTATGTTCCAGTTCTACTGGCAAGTGACAGGCTTTTCCATACACAAGCTGGTATGGAGAAGTTCCTATAGGGGTCTTGAATGCTGTTCTGTATGCCCACAGAGCATCATCCAATCTTCTTGCCCAATCCCTCTACGGTTAATCACAGTCCGTTCCAGGATTCTTTTAATTTCTCTATTAGAGACTTCAGCTTGCCCATTTATCTGTGGATGATATGGAGTGGCCACCTTGTGGCTAACTCCATATCAAACCAAAGCAGAGTAAAGCTGTTTATTGTAGAAATGAGTGCCTCCATCACTGATTAGTACTCTAGGGATACCAAATCTGCTGAAGATATGTTTCTGGAGGAATTTCAGCACTGTCTTAGTATCATTTGTGGGTGTTGCTATAGCTTCTACCCATTTAGATACATAATCCACTGCCACCAGAATATAAGTGTTTGAGTATGATGGTGGGAATGGCCCCATGAAGTCAATACCCCATACATCAAACAACTCAATCTCCAAGATCCCTTGTTGAGGCATGGCATAACTGTGAGGCAGATTGCCAGATCTTTGGCAACTATCACAATTAAGTACAAACACTCGGGAGTCTTTATAGAGAGTAGGCCAGTAGAAGCCACATTGGAGTACTCTTGTGGCTGTTCGCTCACTTCCAAAATGTCCTCCATACTGTGATCCATGGCAGTGCCAGAGGATCTTCTGTGTTTCTTCTTTAGGCACACATCTACGAATTACTCCATCTGCATATCTCTTGAATAGATATGGTTTATCCCAAAGATGGTACTTTGCATCCGTGATCAATTTCTTTGTTTGCTGCCTACTATACTCTTTGGGTATGAATCTCACTGCCTTATAGTTTGCAATGTCTGAAAACCATGGCACTTCCTGGATGGCAAAGAGTTGCTCATCCAGAAAGTTTTCAGAGATCTCAGTAAGAGGGAGGGATGCCCCTTCTACTGGTTCTATTCGGGACAGGTGATCTGCTACTTGGTTCTTTGTCCCTTTTGTGTCTCTTATTTCTGTATCAAACTCTTGCAGAAGCAACACCCATCTGATGAGTCTGGGTTTTGAATCCTACTTTGTGAGTATATATTTAAGAGCAGCATGGTCAGTGTACACAATCACTTTTGATCCTACTAAATAAGATCTAAACTTGTCAATGGCGTAAACCACTGCAAGTAACTCTTTTTCTGTTGTTGTGTAGTTCTTCTGTGCATCATTTAAAACACGACTGGCATAGTAAATAACGTGCAGAAGCTTGTCATGCCATTGTCCCAACATTGCACCAATGGCATGGTTATTGGCATCACACATCAGTTCAAATGGTAATGTCCAGTCTGGTGCAGAGATGAGTGGTGCTGTGACCAGCTTAGCTTTCAGAGTCTCAAATGCCTGCAGACACTCCTTATCAAAGATAAATGGTGTGTCAGCAGCTAGCAGATTACTCAGAGGTTTGGCGATATTTGAAAAATCTTTTATAAACCTCCTATAGAATCCTGCATGCCCCAGAAAGCTTCTGATTGCCTTAACATTGGCAGGTGGTGGTAATTTTTCAATTACCTCTACCTTAGCTTGATCCACCTCTATTCCCTTGCTCGAAATTTTGTGCCCAAGGATAATTCCTTCAGTCACCATAAAGTGACATTTTTCCCAGTTTAAAACCAGGTTAGTCTCTTGGAACCTCTTTAGAACAAGTGCTAGATGGTCAAGACAGGAGCTGAATGAGTCTCCAAATACTGAAAAGTCATCCATGAAGGCTTCCAGAAATTTTTCCACCATATCAGAGAAAATAGAGAGCATGCACCTTTGAAAGGTTGCAGGTGCATTGCACAGGCCAAATGGCATCCTTCTGTATGCAAATACTCCGGATGGACATGTGAATGCTGTTTTCTCTTGATCCTGGGGATCTACTGCAATTTGATTATAACCTGAATATCCATCCAGGAAGCAGTAGTATTCATGACCTGCTAGTCTTTCTAGCATCTGGTCTATGAATGGTAAAGGGAAATGATCCTTTCTGGTAGCTGTATTGAGCCTTCTGTAATCAATACACATACGCCACCCTGTAACTGTTCTTGTAGGAACCAATTCATTTTTTTGATTATGGACCACTGTCATGCCACCCTTCTTAGGGACGACTTGGATAGGGCTTACCAAGGGGCTCTCAGAAATAGGATAAATAATCCTAGCCTCTAGTAATTTAGGGACCTCCTTCTGCACCACCTCCTTCATGGCTCGGTTCAGCCGCCTTTGTGGTTGAACCACTAGCTTAGCATCACCCTCCAATAGGATCTTGTGCATGCATCTGGCTGGGCTAATGCCCTTAAGATCACTAATGGACCATCCAAGAGTTGTCTTATGTGTCCTTAGCACTTGAATTAGTGCTTCCTCTTCCTGTGGCTCTAAGGTAGAGCTTATGATTACAAGAAAGGTATCACCTTCTCCCAGAAATGCATATTTCAGGGATGGTGGCAATGGTTTGAGCTCGGGTTTAAGAGGTTTCTCCTCTTCCAGAGGGATTTTCAGAGGTTCTATTATTCTCTCTGGTTCCTCCAGATCAGGCTGAACATCTTTAAAGATATCCTCTAGCTCTGATTCGAGACTCTCAGCCATATTGACCTCTTTTACCAGAGAGTCAATAATATCAACGCTCATGCAGTCATTTTGGGTGTCTGGATGCTGCATAGCTTTGACAACATTCAACTTAAACTCGTCCTCATTGACTCTCAGGGTCACTTCCCCTTTATGTACGTCAATGAGGGTTCGTCCAGTTGCTAGGAAAGGTCTTCCTAGAATGAGAGTTGCACTCTTGTGTTTCTCCATTTCCAGTACCACAAAGTCAGTGGGAAAGGCAAATGGCCCAACCTTGACAATCATGTCTTCAATTACGCCTGATGGGTATTTAATGGAGCCATCAGCAAGTTGGAGACATATATGGGTTGGTTTAACTTCATCAGTCAACCCAAGCTTTTTGATAGTAGCTGCAGGTTTTAGGTTAATACTTGCCCCAAGATCACATAGAGCTTGCTTGGTACAAGTACCTTCTAATGTGCATGGTATCATAAAGCTTCCCGGATCTTTAAGCTTCTCAGGTAAGCTTTTCAGAATGACTGCACTGCATTCTTCAGTGAGGTAAACTTTCTCAGTTTTCCTCCAATCCTTCTTATGACTTAAGATCTCTTTCATGAACTTAGCATAAGAGGGTATTTGCTCAAGTTCCTCTGCAAACGGAATCTTTATTTCAAGAGTCCTGAGATAGTCTGCAAAGCAGGCAAATTGCTTATCCTGTTCCACTTGGTGGAGTTTCTGAGGATAAGGCATTTTGGCTTTATATTCCTCAACCTTAGTTGTTGTAGGTTTATTGCCTACAGATGTGGGTTGAGAAGCCTTTTTAGAGGAGTTGCTATCAGCACTTGTATGTGTCTGATCTCTCACTGGCGTTTGAATGCCAGGGGTGGAAGCTGGAGTGGCGTTAGACGCCAGCACCTTACCTGTTTCTGGCATCTGAACGCCAGAAGTATGCTTCCTTTGGGCGTTCAACACCAGTTCCTTGCTTGTTTCTGGCGTTGAACGCCAAGACTGAGCATGGGTTGGGTGTTCAACGCCAGCTTTCCACCCATTATCTGGCGTTTGAGTGCCAGAGTTATTCCTCTCTGGGCTCTGACTGTCCTCAAAGGGATTTTGGGTAGCAGTCTGCTCATTTCTTGGCTTCCTACTGCCTTGAAGTGAGGTATTTAATGTTTTTCCACTTCTTAATTGAACTGCTTAGCATTCTTCTGTTATTTGTTTTGATAACTGCTGTTCTGTTTGCTTCTACTGCACTTCCATATTCATATTAGCCATTCTTATTTCTTGTAATATCTCTTTGAATTCGGCTAGCTGTTTTGTTAGAAAATCTAATTGCTGATTGAATTCTGTAACTTGTTCCGCAGGACTGAGTTCAGCAGTTACTGTTTTAGCCTCTTCTTTCTTGGAAGATTCATTGCTTAGGTACAGGTGCTGATTCCTGGCAACTGTATCAATGAGCTCTTGAGATTCTTCAATTGTCTTTCTCATGTGGATAGATCCACTAGCTGAGTGGTCTAGAGAAATTTGAGCTCTCTCTGTAAGCCCATAATAGAAGATGTCTAATTGCACCCACTCTGAAAATATTTTAGAGGAGCATTTTTTTAGCATCTATCTGTATCTCTCCTAGGCATCATAAAGGGATTCATTATCTCCTTGTTTGAAGCCTTGGATGCTCAGCCTTAGCTGTTGTTCCGAGGGTTACCTGAAACGTGTAGCTCGGTCTTCTGGCAAGGCCCGAGGTGGGGGGTCTGTGACCCGAGCTGGTTGTGCTGAACGGCGGGGGGTTGTACCTGCAATGACACTCCGATGCTTAAGTTAGCATGGGTCCAAGCAGATATCAAGTAGAATTAGAGTATGAGTTATACCTGGGTGCTCCAGTGTATTTATAGTAGTTGGCTGCGATCATCCCTGGATAAGATATTCTTATCTTATCTTATCTTTTGGGAGATTCATCTCTATCTTTGCGGAACCGCCTTTCCCAGGCCCTTTCGGCCTTTAGGTTTTGGGCTTAGTTCCTTCTGATGGGCCTTTCTTTGGCCTGTTTGTCCGAGGTCCGACCTCGAACGTGGGCCTTGGGTCGAGGTCGGGCCTTCTATCAGCATTACCGAGTTTGGAGAGCTCGGTCAGGGTATGAACAGTGCCCCTGCCCGAGTTCGTCTTTTTTCGGAAGGTCGAGCTCGGGCATAGTAGTTTTTCAGAATTTGAAAACGGTCGTTTCAGCATTTATTGCTTGTTACCGTTTTCTTCCTCGATTTCCGTGCGGCGCTCTGTGGAGGCTTTATTTATTTGCCCCTTTCTTCATTTTTCTTTGTTTATTCATCACTTCTTTTCGAGCATCTTCTCTTCTTTCTCTCTGTTCTTCGTCTTCCATTTTTTGTGCGTTTTTTTCAGAGTTCTTTTCTGCGCCGCCGTTTTTCCTTTCGTCGGAGCTCGTCGCTTTCTTCTTTTCCAGGTTTGCTTTTTTCGCTTTTATTCTTCGTACGCTTCTTTTTTCTGATATCTTCTATGCCCGGGTTGCCCCGAAAAGAGGCGCCGCTATTGCTTTGTATGTGTGTGTGGGGGGACTCTTTTCTCCGATCCATTTTTGTTATTCGAGTTGCTGCCTTCTTGTTTGTAAAAGAACTTTGCTTTCTTTTGTTTTTGTTGAATTTGGTTTTTCTGCCTTTGTGTGATTTTTGTCTTGCTGTTGTATTCTTTCTTTGTAGGCAAGATTTTTTTTTTTATGTCTCGAAAGGTGTTTCAAGCAATGTCGACCAAGATTCCGAGTGGTCTAGGTTGGGTAGATCCTGCTCCTTTAAGGGTCCCGTCTGTTGTAGATTCTGAGTATCTGATTAGGTTCCGTAGGGAGTGTAGTATTTGTGAGAACAGGGAGTCTGAGCGGGATTACGAGTTAGCAGCCCCGGAGTCCGAGGAGAGGGTATGTTTTCCGCCGTTAGAGAGTTCCGAGAAACTTTTCTTCTATGCTTATGATTGTTTCTTCTCCAAGCTAGGTGTCCGTCTTCCTTTCACCGACCTGGAATCCGAGGTCCTTTGGTCTTGTAACCTTGCCCCTACACAACTCCATCCGAACTCTTGGGCGTTTTTAAAGCTTTTCCAACTTTTGTGTCAGATTTTAGGCGTCTCCCCTTCTGTTTCTCTTTTTTCTTATCTGTTTGTACTGACGAAGCCGGGGTCGGGTGCTGGGAAGGTGTCCTGGGTTTCGTTTAGGGCTAACCAGGGTAGGAAATTTTGCACTTTGTATGATGAGTCGTTTCACGATTTCAAAAACTATTACTTCAAAGTCCGGGCTGTTGGAGATGTCCGACCTTTTTTCTTAGATGAGAGTGGGGAGCCTTCGTTTCCTCTTTGTTGGCAAGAGAGTGTGGTGTCGGTTAAGTACACTTTCGAGAGTCTAGATGAGGTGGAACAGGCTTTCGTTGGTGTGTTGAGCAGTCTATGGGGTCGGGCACCTCACTTGGATACGAAGAAAATGTTGGGAGATCCAAGCCTTCTCCGTTCCGAGTTAGGTAGTTCCCGACCTCTTTTTGAGATTTCATTTTCATATTTTGACTTTGTTTTGATCTTTCTGTTTGATAACCTCTTTGTTTCGTTTCTGCAGAGATGTCTTCTCAGGCTGATTCTATGAAGTTTCTCCGTCGAGCGAAGAAATCTGCGGCATCTCGGAATATCGAGGCTGAAGCTTCTCCCCGACCTTCTCCGCAGAAGACTACAATTGGTGTTCAGACTCGGTCGAAGACCATTCCGGTCCCTCAGTTCCGAGCTATAACTCAGGATCCTCCGACCTCCGGACCCGGTCAGCTTTCCCCGACCTCGACCTCGGGTCCTCCCCCCAAGAAACAGAAGACTTCCCGAGAGCCTGCTGGTTTCAATGACAAGGATTTCGATGCTCTCGGTTGGGTTGAGCAGCACATTCTTCCTCAGACTTTTATTTCTACTGATGATGCGTCCATGGAGCATCACTTTCAGTATATGGCGCGGAGTTGTGTTCGGGTGGCTAGCCTTCATGCCGCCATTGCTCGGGAGTTTAAGAAAGCTCCCCTTGGGGCGACCAGCTCCCGACTTGAGAAGGCCCGGTCCGAGCTTGATAAGGTTAGTCAGCTGAAGGATGCTAGGATTGCCGAGCTGGAGGAGTCTTTGGAGGAAGAGAAGACTAGGGCTACCGCGGCTGTGGCGGTGGCGAAGACGTCTGAGGAGATGGCGAGGGTGGCGACGGAGAACTATACCAAGCTGTATGCTGAGCTTGTGGAGACGAAGGAGAAGCTGCAATCTGCTCGGGATGACTTTTATGAGCTGGAAGATAATGTGGCCAAGGGTATGGATGCTATGTTTGTGAATTTGAGGGATCAGGTCCGGGTTCTTGCTCCCGAATTGGATCTCAGTTTGTTCAGTACGGATAACATGGTTGTGGAGGGGAAGATTGTTCTTGCCCCTGTTGAGGATGAGGTTCCGATGTCCGACCCCAAGGCTCCGGTGTCCGACCCGAGGCTCCGGTCGTGAACCCGACTTCACCTTTGGCCGAGGATAGAGTTGGTATGGAGGTTCCAAGCGATGGTGCTGTTCCTGCAGTCCCGATATCCATGTTTCAGCCAGGTGTTGATGCGGAGTCTGGAAAGGGCCTTGATCCTCTGTAATTTTTTGTACTTTTTGTGCTTTTGCCCGACCTGTGGGCTTTTGTTTTTGGATGTTTTCTGCAAACATTTTGGACACCTGTTCTGCTATTTTAGCTACTCTTGTAGCTTTATTATGCCATGCTTTGTGTTTCGATTTGTCTTGTTCCGCTTTTATGCTTTTTAGTTGTTCTCGGATAACAACTTTTTAGCTAGCGTTTTGACTTCCCGCTTTTTGCTTTTTTAGTTGTTTTTTGGGTAACAACTTTTTAGCTAGCGCTTTGACTTCTCGCTTTTTGCTTTTTAGTTGTTTTTGGGTAACAACCTTTTAGCTAGTGCCTTGACTTTCTCGCTTTTTGCTTTTTAGTTGTTTTTGGGTAACGACTTTTTAGCTAGCGCCTTGACTTTCTCGCTTTTTGCTTTTTAGTTGTTTTTGGGTAACAACTTTTTAGCTAGCGCCTTGACTTTCTCGCTTTTGCTTTTTAGTTGTTTTTGGGTAACAACTTTTTAGCTAGCGCCTTGACTTTCTCGCTTTTTGCTTTTTAGTTGTTTTTGGGTAACAACTTTTTAGCTAGCGCCTTGACTTTCTCGCTTTTTGCTTTTTAGTTGTTTTTGGGTAACAACTTTTTAGCTAGCGCCTTGACTTTCTCGCTTTTTGCTTTTTAGTTGTTTTTGGGTAACAACTTTTTAGCTAGCGCCTTGACTTTCTCGCTTTTTGCTTTTTAGTTGTTTTTGGGTAACAACTTTTTAGCTAGCGCCTTGACTTTCTCGCTTTTTGCTTTTTAGTTGTTTTTGGGTAACAACTTTTTAGCTAGCGCCTTGACTTTCTCGCTTTTTACTTTTAGTTGTTTTTGGGTAACAACTTTTTAGCTAGCGCCTTGACTTTCTCGCTTTTTGCTTTTTAGTTGTTTTTGGGTAACAACTTTTTAGCTAGCGTTTCTCGAAGTCCTGGTTCTTTTGCCAGCTTCTTTCTTGGGTCCGAGTTTACTCTCGGACATCGGGATCCTTGAGTACCCCTTTGGTCAGGTCCGACTTCGTTGTTTGGTCGGCCTTTTTAAGTTATTTTTGTAACTTCTTTTCTATTTGGCTTTTTGAGCCATTTCAGAGTTACTTTTATAACTTCTCACATTAATTTGAACCTCGTCGCTTCATCTTTGCCGACCTCGTATGGCCTTTGGCAAATGATTTTTTGCGTTTTGCCGAGCATAAATTAATGCGCCTTGGTGGGGTACTTTTTAGGATATGCTTTATAACGAGAAAGAGAAAATAAAGAAATTTGATTAGTATTAAAAAGAAGAATATGTACAAAGTGTTTACCCTTTTGACTAGGTCGGGTGTCCTACTTAACCGGGTCTCATTAAAAAACCCTCGTGGGGAAAAAGAGTACACCTCGGGTTAAGTTATTCTAGCTGTAGTATCGTCTTAGGTTACAGGCGTGCCAGGTTCTGGGCAGCTCATTGCCTTCTAGGTCGGATATCTTGTAGTAGCCTGTCCCTAAGATTTCTGTTACTTTGTAGGGCCCCTTCCAATTTGCGGCTAGCTTTCCTTCTCCCGATTTTTGTGTTCCGATGTCGTTTCGGATTAAAATCAGGTCGTGAGTGGAGAAGCTTCGTTTTATCACCTTTCGGTTATATCTGAGGGCCGTTCGTCGTTTTAAGACTTCTTCTCTGATTCGGGCTCTTTCTCGGACCTCGGGTAGGAGGTCGAGTTCTTCCCTTTGTGCCTGAGGGTTGCCTCCTTCGTTGTAGAAGATGGTTCTGGGTGATCCTTCGTCTATTTCGACGGGAATCATTGCCTCCATTCCGTAGGCTAGTCGGAATGGGGATTCTCCTGTTGTAGAGTGCGGGGTTGTCCGATATGCCCATAATACCTGGGGGAGTTCATCGGCCCATGCCCCTTTGGCCTCTTGGAGTCTTCGTTTTAACCCGGCCAAGATGACTTTATTTGCGGCCTCTGCTTGTCCATTGGCTTGCGGGTGTTCGACCGATGTGAACTGCTGTTTGATTTTTAGCTCGGCCACCAAGTTCTGAAAACTTGTGTCTGTGAACTGTGTTCCATTGTCTGTTGTGATGGAGTAGGGGACTCCGAACCTCGTGACAATGTTTTTGTATAGGAATTTACGGCTTTTCTGAGCCGTAATAGTGGCTAAGGGTTCAGCCTCGATCCACTTTGTGAAGTAGTCGACCCCTACTATGAGGTACTTGACTTGCCCCGGTCCTTGTGGGAATGGGCCGAGTAGGTCGAGTCCCCACTTTGCGAAGGGCCATGGTGCGGTGATGCTTATGAGGTCTTCGGGCGGTGCTTTGTGAAAATTGGCGTTTTTTTGGCAGGGGGGGCATATTTTCACAAACTCTGCCGCGTCTCTTTGCAAGGTCGGCCAGTAGAACCCGGCTCTGACTATTTTCTTGGACAGGGCCCGGGCTCCGAGATGGTTCCCACACATGCCTTTGTGGACTTCTTCGAGGACGCTCTTTGTTTCTGTGGTCGGGACGCACCTCAGGAGGGGGTTTGAGAATCCTCTTCTGTATAATACGTCGTGGATTAACGTGTAGTTCTGGGCGTCTTTTGTAAGCCTTTTAGCTTCTTTTCTTTCGGCGGGGAGAGTTCCCGATTTCAGATAGTTGAGTATGGGGGTTATCCATCCTTGTTGTTGCCCGGATATATTTAGTATTTCTTCCTCCCTTAACACGGAGGGGGATTGTAGAGTTTCTTGGAGGAGACTTCTGTTATTCCCTCCGGGCTTGGTGCTAGCAAGTTTTGAGAGGGCGTCTGCCCGGGAATTTTGCTCCCGGGGTATGTGCTGGATTTGTATTTCCGGGAAGTGTCGTAATTGCGCCTGTGTTTGGTCCAGGTATTTTTTCATAGTAGGGTCTTTGGCCTGGTAGCTTCCATTTACTTGTGATGTGACGACCTGGGAGTCGCTGAAGATCGTGATCCTCTTTGCTCTGACCTCTTCGGCTAGTTTTAGTCCCGCTAGTAGGGCTTCGTATTCGGCTTGGTTATTTGAGGCCTGGAACTCGAATTTTAGGGATAGCTCAATCCGTGTTCCTTGATCGCTTTCGAGTATAACACCGGCCCCGCTTCCTGTTTTGTTTGAGGATCCGTCGACATACAGATTCCATGAGAGTGGGGTTCCCGGGGTCTCAGTGTATTCTGCGACGAAGTCGGCTAGGTATTGAGATTTTATGGCAGTCCGGGCTTCATAGTGGAGGTCGAACTCGGACAATTCCACCGCCCATTGTAGGATTCGTCCTGCCATGTCTGTCTTTTGTAGGATGTGTCTCATGGGTTGGTTTGTCCGGACTTTGATGGTGTGGGCTTGAAAGTAGGGCGGAGTCTCCGAGCTGTGAACACTAGTGCATAGGCGAATTTCTCTATTTTCTGATAGTTTAATTCGGCCCCTTGTAGTGCTTTGCTTACGAAGTATATGGGGTGTTGCCCCTCCTCATTTTCTCGTATTAGTGCCGAGGCGACTGCCCGATGTCCGATCGACAGGTATAGTACGAGCTCTTCCCCTTTTAGAGGTCGGGTTAAGATTGGTGGCTGCCCGAGGAATTCCTTGAATTCTTGGAAGGCCTTTTCGCATTCCGGGGTCCAAGAGAAGGGTTTCCCTTTCTTTAGGAGTGAGTAGAGAGGGAGTGATCTTATCGCTGATCCTGCCAAGAATCTTGATAGGGCGGCTAGTCTCCCATTTAGTTGTTGTACTTCTTTGACACACGTCGGGCTTTTCATATTGAGTATTGCTTGGCATTTGTCCGGGTTTGCTTCGATGCCTCTCTGAGTCAGCATGAAGCCTAAGAACTTCCCGGCTTCTGCGGCGAAGGTGCACTTTGTCGGGTTAAGTCTCATGTTGTGTTTCCGGAGGGTGTCGAAGATACTGCTGAGGTCGGCCACCAAGTTTCTGTCTTCTTGTGTCTTTACTAGCATGTCGTCGACGTACGCCTCTAGCTGTAGCCCGATGTGTTCTGAGAACACTTTGTTCATTAGCCTCTGGTAGGTTGCCCCTGCGTTCTTCAGCCCGAAGGGCATTACTACGTAGCAGTAGTTTGCCCTTGGGGTTATGAACGAGGTCTTTTCTTGGTCGGGTCCATACATCGGGATTTGATTGTATCCCGAGTATGCATCCATGAAGGAGAGGTATCTGTAGCCCGAAGCGGCATCGACTAAGGCGTCGATGTTCGGTAGTGGATATGGATCTTTGGGGCAGGCTTTGTTGAGATCCGTGTAGTCGACGCACATCCTCCATTTTCCATTGGGCTTCTTCACTAGGACCACGTTTGCGAGCCATAGGGGGTACTTTACTTCCCTAATGAACCCTGCATCTAGTAGTGCTTGCACTTGTTCTTCTATTGCTTGCATGCGTTCGGGCCCGAGCTTCCTGCGTCTTTGTTGGACAGGTCGGGATCCCGGGTATACTGATAGCTTATGGCACATCAGGTCGGGGCTTATGCCTGGTATATCGGAGGCTTTTCAGGCGAAGAGGTCGGAATTCTCCCTTAAGAGGGTTGTGAGTTCCTCCTTTAGGCCTGCCTCGAGGTTTGCCCCTATGTTTGTTACTTTCTCGGGTGTGTTCCCGATCTGGATCTTTTCGGTCTCTCCTTCTGGTTGTGGCCGAAGATCTTCTCGGGCTTGGACTCGCCCGAGTTCTATTGTGTTGACCTCTTTCCCTTTTAGGCTCAGGCTTTCGTTGTAGCATCGTCGTGCTAGTTTTTGGTCGCCTTTTAGGGTAGCGATTCCTTTTGCGGTAGGGAACTTCATACAGAGGTGTGGGGTCGAGACTATAGCCGCTAGTCTGTTTAGGGTTGGTCGTCCGATGAGGGCATTGTATGCTGAAGTGACGTCGACTACAATGTAGTCGATGCTTAGTGTTTTGGTTTGCTCGCCTTTTCCAAAGGTAGTGTGTAATGAGATGTATCCCAAGGGGCGGATCGGGGTATCTCCTTGTCCAAACAGGTCAGTGGGATAGGCTTTTAGCTCTTTTTCTTCGAGTCTGAGCTTGTCGAAGGCTGCTTTGAACAGGATATCTGCTGAGCTTCCTTGGTCGATCAGGGTTCGATGTAAGTTGGCGTTGGCTAGGATGATGGTGATCACCATAGGGTCGTCGTGTCCGGGTATTATTCCAAGAGCATCTTCTCGGGTAAATGAGATAGTAGGTAACTCGAGTAAGGGGCTGTCTTCTCGGACATGGTAGACTTCTTTGAGGTGTCTCTTCCGTGAGGATTTGGATGTCCCTCCCCCTGCGAAACCTCCGTTTATCATGTGTATGTGCCTTTCAGGAGTTCGCGGGGTTCGTGTTTGCTCGGCCCGATCTTCGTTATCTCCCCGTCTTCTCTTTCTGGTTTCTTCTCCTTTCTCAGCTATGTATCTGTCGAGTTTTCCCTCTCTGGCTAGCTTTTCTATAACATTCTTTAAGTCGTGGCAGTCGTTAGTAGAGTGGCCGTAGAGTCTGTGATATTCGCAGTACTCGGACCGATCTCTTTCTGCTCTCTTGTGCTTCAGAGGTTTGGGTGGTGGGATCTTCTCGGTGTGGCATACTTCTCTGTAGACGTCTACCAGGGAGACTCGGAGGGGAATGTAGCTGTGGTATTTTCGTGGCTTGTCCGAGTTGGATTCTTCTTTCTTTTTCTGTTCCCGATCTCGATCTCGGGGCGGGTAGGTTGACTCCTTCCTGGAAGAGTCTCTCAGCTGGGAGGTTTCTTCCATGTTGATATACTTTCCTGCCCGTTCTTGTACTTCGTATAAGGAAGTCGGGTATCTTTTGGATAGGGATTGGCTAAACGGTCCTTCTTTTAGGCCGTTTGCTAGTCCCATGATGGCTGCTTCCGTGGACAAGTGTTGTATGTCCAGGCAGGCCTTGTTGAATCGCTCCATGTACTCTCTGAGAGTTTCTCGGTTGCCTTGTTTGATCCCGAGTAGGCTGGGGGAATGTTTTGCCTTGTCCTTTTGAATAGAGAACCTTGTTAAGAATTTTTTGGTCAGGTCTTCAAAGCTGGAGATTGATCCTGGTGGCAGGTTGTCGAACCACTTCATGGCTGACTTAGTGAGAGTGGTGGGGAAGGCTTTGCATCGAATCGCGTCGGAGGCGTCGACTAAGTACATTCTGCTTCTGAAATTGCTGAGGTGATGACTTGGATCGGTGGT
The DNA here is from genome assembly GCF_014773155.1 of Arachis stenosperma. Lineage (NCBI taxonomy): Eukaryota > Viridiplantae > Streptophyta > Magnoliopsida > Fabales > Fabaceae > Arachis > Arachis stenosperma. Next base: position 89,374,194 of record NC_080381.1, on the reverse strand, counting down.
GCCGTCGTAGAGGTCCATATCTGGTGGTTTGAAGTTTCGCGGTACCTTCTCTTTCATGATCTCTTGTGTGAAGGGATCATGGTTGCTTTCGGGAGTGGTGCCGTGTTCCGTCCTATCTTTTAGGTTGGCCTCTATCTTCCGCAGTTTTTCTTCCAATTCTCTGCGTTTGCGAGCTTCCCTTCTCAGATCCTGTTCAGTTTCCTTCTGCTTCTTTGCGTCCTCTTCGAGTTGTCTCAGCCGGCTTGTTGTGCCCGAACTGTTTCCAGAATCTCCGAACTTTTTTCTCTTTCGGGATTTTGTGGATCTTTGTCTGGGGGTGATGTCTTTGGGCGATTCTGTTTGTTTCCTCCTGGAGTGCGTGGTGATAGAGGGCTGTCCGGCCGTTCTCCGGTGTCAACTTCCTCTTCTTGTTCTGATGTAGCGTGGTTATTGTTGGGAGGGTCGTCCGCCATGGTAAAGGGATGACTTCCAGGTTCCCGGCAACGGCGCCAATGTTCCGAGGGTTACCTGAAACGTGTAGCTCGGTCTTCTGGCAAGGCCCGAGGTGGGGGTCTGTGACCCGAGCTGGTTGTGCTGAACGGCGGGGGGTTGTACCTGCAATGACACTCCGATGCTTAAGTTAGCATGGGTCCAAGCAGATATCAAGTAGAATTAGAGTATGAGTTATACCTGGGTGCTCCAGTGTATTTATAGTAGTTGGCTGCGATCATCCCTGGATAAGATATTCTTATCTTATCTTATCTTTTGGGAGATTCATCTCTATCTTTGCGGAACCGCCTTTCCCAGGCCCTTTCGGCCTTTAGGTTTTGGGCTTAGTTCCTTCTGATGGGCCTTTCTTTGGCCTGTTTGTCCGAGGTCCGACCTCGAACGTGGGCCTTGGGTCGAGGTCGGGCCTTCTATCAGCATTACCGAGTTTGGAGAGCTCGGTCAGGGTATGAACAGCTGTGTCATCCATTTTGGAGGAAAATAGCGATTCAGGAAAATAATGCTCAAACCATTACCACCATCCCTGAAATATGCATTTCTGGGAGAAGGTGATACCTTTCCTGTAATAATAAGTTCTACCTTAGAGCCACAGGAAGAGGAAGCACTAATTCAAGTGCTAAGGACATACAAGACAACTCTTGGGTGGTCCATCAGTGATCTTAAGGGCATCAGCCCAGCCAGATGCATGCACAAGATCCTATTGGAGGATGACGCTAAGCCAGTGGTGCAACCACAGAGGCGGCTGAATCCAGCCATGAAGGAGGTGGTGCAGAAGGAGGTCACTAAATTACTAGAGGCTGGGATTATTTATCCCATTTCTGATAGCCCCTGGGTAAGCCCTGTCCAAGTCGTCCCTAAGAAGGGTGGTACGACAGTGGTTCATAATGAAAAAAATGAACTGGTTCCTACAAGAACAGTTACAGGGTGGCGTATGTGTATTGATTATAGAAGGCTCAATACAGCTACCAGAAAGGATCATTTTCCTTTACCATTCATAGACCAAATGCTAGAAAGACTAGCAGGTCATGAATACTACTGCTTTCTGGATGGATATTCAGGATATAACCAAATTGCAGTAGATCCCCATGATCAAGAGAAAACAGCATTCACATGTCCATCCGGAGTATTTGCATACAGAAGGATGCCATTTGGTCTGTGCAATGCACCTGCAACCTTTCAAAGGTGCATGCTCTCTATTTTCTCTAATATGGTGGAGAAATTTCTAGAAGTCTTCATGGATGACTTTCAGTATTTGGAGACTCATTCAGCTCCTGTCTTGGCCATCTAGCACTTGTTCTAAAAAGGTGCCAAGAGACCAACCTGGTTTTAAACTGGGAGAAATGTCACTTTATGGTGACTGAAGGAATTATCCTTGGGCACAAAATTTCGAACAAGGGAATAGAGGTGGATCAAGCTAAGGTAGAGGTAATTGAAAAATTACCACCACCTACAAATGTTAAGGAAATCAGAAGCTTTCTGGGGCATGCAGGATTCTATAGGAGGTTTATAAAAGATTTTTCAAAAATTGCCAAACCTCTAAGTAATCTGCTAGCTGCTGACACGCCATTTATCTTTGATAAGGAGTGTCTGCAGGCGTTTGAGACTCTGAAAGCTAAACTGGTCACAGCACCAGTCATCTCTGCACTAGACTGGACATTACCATTTGAACTAATGTGTGATGCCAGTGACCATGCCATTGGTGCAGTGTTAGGACAAAGGCATGACAAGCTTCTACACGTCATTTACTATGCCAGTCATGTTCTAAATGACGCACAAAAGAACTACACAACCACAGAAAAAGAGTTACTTGCAGTGGTTTACGCCATTGACAAGTTCAGATCTTATTTAGTAGGATCAAAAGTGATTATGTACACTGACCATGCTGCTCTTAAATATCTACTCATAAAGCAGGATTCAAAACCCAGACTCATTAGATGGGTGTTGCTTCTACAAGAGTTTGATATAGAAATAAGAGATAGAAAAGGGACAGAGAACCAAGTAGCAGATCACCTGTCCCGAATAGAACCAGTAGAAGGGGCGTCCCTCCCTCTTACTGAGATCTCTGAAAACTTTCCGGATGAGCAACTCTTTGCCATCCAGGAAGTGCCATGGTTTGCAGACATTGCAAACTACAAGGCAGTGAGGTTCATACCCAAAGAGTACAGTAGGCAGCAATCAAAGAAGTTGATCACGGATGCAAAGTACTATCTTTGGGATGAACTATATCTCTTCAAGAGATGTGCAGGCGGAGTAATCCGTAGATGTGTGCCTAAAGAAGAAGTACAGAAAATCCTCTGGCATTACCATGGATCACAGTATGGAGGACATTTTGGAAGTGAGCGAACAGCCACAAGAGTCCTCCAATGTGGCTTCTACTGGCCTACTCTCTATAAAGACTCCCGAGTGTTTGTACTTAATTGTGACAGTTGCCAAAGATCTGGCAATCTGCCTCACAGTTATGCCATGCCTCAACAAGGGATCTTGGAGATTGAGTTGTTTGATGTATGTGGTATTGACTTCATGGGGCCTTTCCCACCATCATACTCAAACACTTATATTCTGGTGGCAGTGGATTACGTATCCAAATGGGTGGAAGCTATTGTAACACCCACTAATGATACTAAGACAGTGCTAAAATCCTTCTAGAATCATATCTTCAGCAGATTTGGTATCCCTAGAGTACTAATCAATGATGGGGGCACTCATTTCTACAATAAATAGCTTTACTCTGCTTTGGTTCGATATGGAGTTAGCCACAGGGTGGCCAATCCATATCATCCACAGACAAATGGTCAAGCTGAAGTCTCTAATAGAGAACTTAAAAGAATCCTGGAACGGACTGTGATTAATCGTAGAAGGGATTGGGCAAGAAGCTTGGATGATGCTCTGTGGGCATACAGAACAGCATTCAAGACTCCTATAGGGACCTCTCCATACCAGCTTGTGTATGGAAAAGCCTGTCACTTACCAGTGGAACTAGAACGTAAGGCCTACTGGGCAACCAGATTCCTAAATCTTGATGCCAAGTTAGCTGGAGAAAAACGATTACTCCAGTTAAATGAGCGAGAAGAATTCAGACTCAATGCTTTCGAAAATGCAAAAATTTACAAAGAGAAAGCAAAAAGATGGCATGACAAGAAGCTGTCATCCAGAGTCTTTGAGCCAGGGCAGAAAGTTCTGTTGTTTAATTCTAGGCTCAGATTATTCCCCGGGAAATTAAAATCCCGGTGGAGAAGACCATATGTGATTACAAGTGTATCACCATATGGTTACGTAGAGCTTTAGGATAATGATTCTAACAAAAAGTTCATTGTTAATGGAGAGAGAGTCAAACATTATCTTGAAAGCAATTTTGAGCAAGAACGCTCAAAACTAAGACTTGATTAAAGCTCAGTAATAGTCCAGCTAAAGACAATAAAGAAGCGCTTGCTGGGAGGCAACCCAGGCATGAGTTTATTTTATTTGTAATTTTAATTTTAAAATTAGATAATACATTTCAGTGAATGATACAGAGTTACAGAAGGATTCAGAGGATAAAACAGCAAAAAGAAGCTCACTGGTGCGAAAAAGCCAGTAAGAGCTATTTTGGGCATTGAACGCCCAAAAGAAGCATCTACTGGGCGTTCAATGCCAGTAGAGATAGCCATCTGGGTGTTAAACGCCAGAAAAAAGCATCTTCTGGGCGTTGAACGCCAGAAAGAAGCATCTTCTGGGCGTTTAACGCCAAATTTACAGCGTCCTGGGTGTTCAGAAAAATGCCCAGAGACAAAGGAGTTCCTGGCATTTAACGCCAGCCAGAAGTAACAACTGGATATTAAACGCCCAGGAGAAGCTACAAATGGGCGTTAAACGCCCAAAACATGCAGTGTTTGGGCGTTTAACGCCAGGATTGTGGGGAGGAGGTGAATTCGTTTTCAACTCAAATTTTTTCCATTTTTCATGTTTCAATTCATGATTTCTTGCATGAACATGTTACAAATTCTCATCTTTCAACTTCAAAATGCAAAAAAATCTTAATCCTAAAAATATTTTTTCATTCTTCTTCACTCTCTTTTCAAATATTTTTCAAAATCTCATCATATCTTTTGAATTTACGAAATTGCCTCTCCTTCCATTCCTCTCCTTTTATTTCTTTTGCTTGAGGACAAGCAAACCTTTAAGTTTGGTGTGTTTTTCCGTGATCACTGAGCTAAAACTCATCAAGATCATGGTGCCTAAAGGAAAACAAACCACTTCAAGAGGCAAGAAAGAGAATATTCCAAAACCACTTTGGAATCAAGAGAAGTTCTTAACCAAAGAACATGCAAACCATTACCACAAAATAATGGGTCTGAGATTAGTGATCCTGGAAGTTCAATTCGATCTGAAAGAAGACGAATAGCAGGAGATACATGAGCTGAAGCGCCAGAAGCTGTCTCTTGAAGGACCAGACACCCCACAGGTTGAAGGAGCACCCATCATCTCCCAAACTAAAGGTTGTTGAGTCCTAATCTTAGCCTTAACTCTGTGATGATTGTTCTTATTAGGAATTTACCTTAGAATTTATATATGAGTAGTAGTAATTAGTATCTCTATTTTGATTTTATCTCCAATTAAGCTATAATTTATTTTTCTTATCATCATCAAACATAAATAAAATAACAGAATTTTAGAATAAGGAGGCAATATTTTTTTGAGTGGTGGCAATACTTTTTGTCTTCTGAATGAATGCTTGAACATTGCATATTTTTTATATTGAATTTTAGGAATGTTAAAATTGTTGGCTCCTGAAAGAATGATGAACAAGAGAAATATTATTGCTGATCCGAAAAATCATGAAATTGATTCTTGAAGCAAGAAAAAGCAGTGAAAAAAAAGAGAGAGAAGCAAAAGAGGTAGAAAAAGCCAATAGCCCTTTAAACCAAAAGGCAAGGGTGAAAAGGATCCAAGGCTTTGAGCATTAATGAATAGGAGGACCCAAGGAAATAAATCCAGGCCTAAGCGGCTAAATCAAGCTATCCCTAACTATGTGCTTGTGGCATGCAGGTCCAAGTGAAAAGCTTGAGACTGAGTGGTTAAAGTCGTGATCCAAAGCAAAAGAGTGTGCTTAAGAACTCTGGACACCTCTAATTGGGGACTTTAGCAAAGCTAAGTCACAATCTGAAAAGGTTCACTGGTGCACGGATTTGTGATCATCAACAATGGCTCCAATAATTTGGTAGCTCTCACACGTGAATTACACTTAGTCACAACTCCGCACAACTAACCAGCAAGTGCACTGGGTCGTCCAAGTAATACCTTACGTGAGTAAGGGTTGATCCCATGGAGATTGTTGGTATGAAACAGTCTATGGTCATCTTGTAGATCTCAGTCAGGCTGATTCAAATGTGATTGGATTAGATAATTAAAAGATAAATAAAATAGGATAGAAATACTTATGTAAATTAATGGTGGGAATTTTAGATAAGTGTAGGGAGATGCTTGTCCCTGTTGAATCTCTATTTTCCTACTGCTTTCATCCAATCCTTCTTACTCCTTTCCATGGCAAGCTGTATGTAGGGCATCACCGTTGTCAATGGCTACATCCCATCCTCTCAGCGAAAATGGTCCAAATGCTCTGTCACAGCACGGCTAATCATCTGTCGGTTCTCAATCAGGTTGGAATAGAATCCCGTGATTCTTTTGCGTCTGTCACTAATGCCCAGCCTTCAGGAGTTTGAAGCTCGTCACAGTCATTCAATCCCGGAATCCTACTTGGAATACCACAGACAAGGTTAGACTTTCCGGATTCCTATGAATTCCGCCATCAATTCTAGCTTATACTACGAAAATTCTGATTAAGGAATCCAAGAGATATGCGCCCGGCCTAAAGTAGAACGGAAGTGGTTGTCAGTAATGCATGTTCATAGGTGAGAATGATGATGAGTGTCATAGATCATCACATTCATCAAGTTGAAGTGCAACGAATATCTTAGAACAGGAATAAATCGAATTGGATAGAAGATAGTAGTAATTGCATTGAAACTTGAGGTACAGCAGAGCTCCACACCCTTAATCTATGGTGTATAGAAACTCCACCGTTGAAAATACATAAGTGAAAGGTCCAGGCATGGCCGAATGGCCAGTCCCCAAAACGTGATCAATAGTCTCCTAGGATGAATAATAAAATAAAACAGAGACCAAAGATATATAACACACTAGTAAAAAGTTCTATTTGTACTAAACTAGCTACTAGGGTTTATAGAAGTAAGTAATTGATGTATAAATCCACTTCCGGGGCCCACTTGGTGTGTGCTTAGGCTGAGCTTGATCTATCCACGAGCTGAGGCTTCTTTTGGAGTTGAACGCCAAGTTGTAACGTGTTTTGGGCGTTCAACTCTGATTCGTGACGTGTTTCTGGCGTTTGACTCCAGAATGCAGCATGGAACTGGCGTTGAGCGCCAGTTTACATCGTCTAATCACGAATAAAGTATGACTATTATATATTTCTGGAAAGCTCTGGATGTCTACTTTCCAACGCCGTTGAGAGCGCGCCATTTGGATTTTTGTAGCTCTAGAAAATCCATTTTGAGTGCAGGGAGATCAGATTCCAACAGCATCAACAGTCCTTTGTTAGCCTTCTTTCAGTGTTTTGCTCAAGTCCCTCAAGTTCAGCCAGAAAATACCTGAAATTACAGAAAAACACACAAACTCATAGTAAAGTCCAGAAATGTGAATTTAGCATAAAAACTAATGAAAACATCCCTAAAAGTAACTAGATCATGCTAAAAACTACCTAAAAACAATGCCAAAAAGCATATAAATTATCCGCTCATCATTCACCCAGTTATGTGTCTGTGGCATTTATGTATCCAGTGGTAATACTGGAAAACAAAGTGCTTAGGGCCACGGCCAAGACTCATAAAATAACTGTGTTCAAGAATCAACATACTAAACTAGGAGAATCAATAATACTATCTGAATTCTGAGTTCCTATGGATGGCAATCATTCTGAATTTCAAAGGATAAAGTGAGATGCCAAAACTGTTCGGAAGCAAAAAGCTACTAGCCCTGCTCATCTAATTAGAATCTGAACTTCACTTGAAACTCTGAGATATTATTGCTTCTTAATTTCTTTTTATCCTATTTTATTTATCTAGTTGCTTGAGGAAAAGCAACAGTTTAAGTTTAGTGTTGTGATGAGCAGATATTTTATACGCTTTTTGGGGGTAATTTCATATAGTTTCTAGTATGTTTTAGTTAGTTTTTAGTATATTTTTATTATTTTTTAGGAAAAATTCATAGTTCTGGACTTTACTATGAGTTTGTGTATTTTTCTGTGATTTCAGGTATTTTCTGGCTGAAATTGAGGGAGCTGAGCAAAAATATGATTCAGGCTGAAAAAAGACTGCTGATGCTGTTGGATTGTGACCTCCCTGCACTCGGAATGGATTTTTTGGAGCGATAGGAGTCCAATTGGCGCGCCCTCAATTGGGCTGGAAAGTAGACATTCAGGGCTTTCCAGAAATATATAATAGTCCATACTTTGCCCGAAGATAAACGACGTAAATTGACGTTTAACGTCAGTTCCATGTTGCATTCTGGCGTTCAGCACCAGAAACAGGTTACAAGTTGGAGTTAAATGCCAGAAACAGGTTACAACCTGGAGTTTAACTCCAGAAACAGCCCAGACACGTGAGAAGCTTAAGTCTCAGCCCCAGCACATGCCAAGTGGGCCCCAGAAGTGAATTTCTGCACTATCTATCTTAGTTTACTCATTTTCTGTAAACCTAGGTTACTAGTCTAGTATTTAAACAACTTTTAGAGACTTATTTTGTATCTCATGACATTTTTAGATCTGAATTTTGTATTCTCTGACGGCATGAGTCTCTAAACTCCATTGTTGGGGGGTGAGGAGCTCTGCAGCGTCTCGATGAATTAATGCAATTATTTCTATTTTCTATTCAAACACGCTTGTTCCTATCTAAGATGTTCATTCGCGCTTCAATATGAAGAAGGTGATGATCCATGACACTCATCATCATTCTCAACCCATGAACGTGTACCTAACAACCACCTCAGTTCTACATTAGACTGAATGAGTATCTCTTAGATTCCTTAATCATAATCTTTGTGGTATAAGCTAGAATCCATTGGTAGCATCCTTGAGAATCTGGAAGGTCTAAACTTTGTCTATGGTATTCCGAGTAGGATTCAAGGATTGGATGACTGTGACGAGCTTCAAACTCGTGAGTGTTGGGTGTAGTGACAGACGCAAAAGGATCAATAGATCCTATTCCGACATGATCGAGAACCGATAGATGATTAGCCGTGTTGTGACAGAGCATTTGGACCATTTTCACTGAGAGGATGGGAAGTAGCCATTGACGACGGTGACGCCCTACATACAGCTTGCCATGGAAGGAGCCTTGCATGTATGAAAGTGAGAAAGCATTATGTTACAGGGATTCAGAAGACAAAGCATCTCCAAAACTCCAACATATTCTCCATTATTGAGTAACAATTACCTATTTTATGCCCTTTCACTTTTTACAATTGAAATTAAAGAACCATATTGCTATCTTGATTAAGAATAATAAGATAACCATAGCTTGCTTCAAGCCAACAATCTCCGTGGGATTCGACCCTTACTCACGTAAGGTATTACTTGGACGACCCAGTGCACTTGCTGGTTAGTTGTGCGGAATTACATAGTGTGAGTGTAATTTTCGTGCACCAGTGTTCCTCCTTGAAGAAATGTTGTTAACTAACTAACATGTAATGCTATATATATACAAGGTGTGTGGATTGTTTTTATTCTGTTATGCTAAAGTTTCTAGTTTACTGTTTTATTTTCAATTAAACCAACTTATCATATGCTAAAAGGGTAAACTATACTAATTAATCTACTTAATATATAAATAGTAAGCTAAAAGTGCAAATTAAGCTAAATATCTAAGATATATACAGCCCAAAGTGCAAAATGGAAAAATAAAAATAAAAATACAACAGAAGCAAAAAGAGAAAAATGTGCAAATAAAATACAAAAAATGAACAAAATAAGATAGAAGAGTCTTATAGTGGTTCACCAAAAAATATCTGCCAGAGATGGCAACCTCCCCACACTTAAATAATAGCATCGTCCTTGATGCTCACTCAAACTGGGTGTGAAGAAGTGTCATCTCCGGAAGGATGGGCTGTCGGTGTCTCTGCGAGTGGAAGGGGGTCTGTCTGCTGAAGGGGAGGCTCAGTCTGTAAAGGGATCTCCGGGTCAGTCGGTTGTATCAGATGGGGTTCCTCATGGTGTGGTACAGCCTGCTCAGGTGCTGCCTGCTCAGCCTGGGTAGGTGCCTCCTCCTCATGATCACTCACCTCCTCCTTAGATATCTCTGAAGGTGTGTCAGGCTCGGAGGGGATGTCGCCACAGGATCGGATCATCAACTTGAGGTGCTCATAGCGTCACTTCTGGCGATGCTCAGCCCTCTTATAACGTCACCTGTTGCAATGCTCAAACCTCTCAAATTGCTGCTGGTGGCGGTGCTCTATCTAGTCTAAGTGGTCAAAGAGTCGGTGCACCAGAAGATAAACGGGCTCAGGAGCAGGTGGTGGTGCAGTGGATGGAGCTAAGGCAGTGGATGCTGAAGGGGCAGCTGAAGACGTAGCTACCTCAGCAGAGTCAGTGAAAAAAGGAGGTCGGTAGCCTAGAGCCTGAAACTTCCTACTGTGAGAGATGATCCTCCTGTAGTCCGCGTTGGAAGGCTTTTCATCAGCGATTTTCCAAGGCACCTCAGCTTGGTGACCCAACTGAGTAATCAATAATGGAAAAGGGAGGGTGCCTCTGACATGGACCCTGGCCATGTAATACCGGATGAAGCGGGGCAAATATAGGTCTTTACCCTCCATCACACACCAGATGAGAGTAATCATAGCAGCTGGTACCTCTGTCTCAGGAGTGCTCGGCCTTACGTAGTTACTTAGAATCTGTTGCCAAAGTTGAGCCTCATCATTTAGATACATCAGCCTAATTCCCTTAGGTACCACTGTGCTCTTTCCCATGACCCATGGGATAGTAGGATCAAGAGCTATAGTCCGTTTTACTGCATCCCAGTCAAATCTCATGAATCTTATATCCTCCTCAGCCTTTTGGTAATCATCTGGCTAATCTGATTTAGGTGGGAGTTGGAGGATGTCTTCAATGGCTTCCTCAGTAACCAGAATTTGTTTGCTTCTGAGCTGTACTACATCCAGGGATATTTTAAAGTAGTTACAGTAGAATTTTCTGACCCAGGATGAGTTGATCTCAGTCAACTTTCTCTCCAGGAAGAACCAGCCTCTCTATTTAATTTGGTCTGAAGTGTATTACTTGAGTTCTTCTAGAATTTTGAGTGTCCTTTCCAGGTATATGTTCCTGGATGTGGCAAAAACTGGGTACTTCAGCTCATAGTATTTGTTTGCAAATTTTACTAGGTCAGCTGCAGGTATCTGATGTGCGGAAAACGATCCGACACAAAACTCACCGGCAAGTGTATCGGGTCGCATCAAGTAATAATAACTCACATGAGTGAGGTCGATCCCACAGAGATTGAAGGATTGAGCAATTTTAGTTTAGTGGTTGGTTTAGTCAAGCGAATCAAGTGTTGGTTGAGTGATTTGTGTTTAACAGGAAGTAAATGACAGTAAATGTAAAGGGGGAAGGGCAAATTGCAGTAAATTAAAGAACAGGAAAGTAATCTTGCAGAATCTTAAAGAACAAGAAAGTAAATGACTGAAACTTAAAGTGCAAGAAATGTAAATTGCAGTAACTTAAATGGCAAGAAATGTAAATTGCTTGAATGTAAAAGGGATTTGAGGACTGGGATTGCAGAATCTAAACAAAGAGAGAGTAAATTGCAACAATTAACTAAGTAGAAGATGAATTGGAATAAACTAAAGTTCAAACAGAAATGGAAATTAAAGTGCAGCAGAGGTTCACAGAAGAACCAAACGTAAATTGGGATCTCAGGGTTCAGAGACTAGGTAGCAGAGCCTAGATCTCAATTACCTTCCTAGATCCAAGTTCTCAAAGCAATTAACAAGAAATAGAAGAAGAAGCAGTAAAGGAAAGTGAAATTCAATTTAATTATGCCGAAAAGAATTAAAGAGATTTTGGAATGGAGGTTGAGACAGAAGTTCCTCAACTCCTCACACCCAAAACTCAAAACAAGAAAAATAAAAGTGCTCAGGCAAGAACGAGGAAGAAGAGAGATCAATTCTCCTCCCCAATTCTCTGAATTCTCAGTGAAGTCACCAAGAGAATTTGCAGAATTCAAAGCTCCCAAGGAAGTATGAAATTCAAAAGTCAAGTAAAAGGTAAATATCCAAAGTTCAAAAGTGAAAGTAAAGGTTCTAATTACATCAAACTAACTCCTATTTATACACTTTCTATTCTTGGATCTTGGGATTTGGATGGGCTTTTGATTTGGTGAAGAATTGAATTAAATTGGATTTTTAATTCAATTTTCGGCCCATGAGAAGTTGCTTCCAGGAGGCTGCCCTGCCCTTGCGGAGGGCAGGGCAGGATTTGGTGTTTGGTGCGTTGTTGGTGCGGCGTGGTGCAGGCGTGGTGCGCAAAATGCTGCCCTGCCCTCGCGGAGGGCAGAGCAGGAAAAATTGGTGCGCCAGAATCGTGCTGTGGTGCGCTGTTGGTGCTGCCAGAATCGTGCCTTGGTGCGCCAGTTTGGTGCGTCTGTGTGTGCCACAACAAAATCCTGCCCTGCCCTTACGGAGGGCAGGGCAGTGTTCCCACTTTGACGTCCCGCGTTCGAGACATGGCTGGAACGCACGCTACTCATTTCCTTTGGCTTTCTTGGCACCATAATCAAGCTTAGTTCCTTGCTTCTTCCTTGTTCCGTGTTCGACTCTTGTGGCATGCAATGGAGACATTTTCCTTTGATTTTCTTCCCTTGGTGAGCCCGATACTGCCCTTGTGGAGGGCAGGACAAGGTTTTGTTCCTCTTGATTCCAAGGCACAGATTTGTGCTCTGCCCTTGTAGTGGGCAGGGCAGAGTTGCCTTTCATGCTTGGTTCCCTTATGTTGCCCTCCTAGAGGGCAGTGTGCCCTTGTGGAGGGCAATGCTTGCCTCCCCCATTGCATGCGGCACACTTTTTCTCTCTTTGACCACACTTTCTTCTCCTTGGGCCACACTTCCTTAGGCCACGCTTTTCTCTTTTATTCTTTTCTTCACATACAATAAACCAAAACAACCACTCAAAGTATCACTAAATTCAAGAGGCTTATAAATCAATTAAAATTCAATTAAAATTAGCTTAAACCTTATGATTTAACATTAATTTCATGGTGGTTGTTTGATTTAAAGAAGTTATGCATTTTCACTCCAAATCACTTACTTAAGATGTAAGAAAGTGCATAAATGCTAACAAAACAAGTGAAATTAGCTTGAAGAATGGGTATATGATGACTTGTCATCAGTATCAACTGATCAGCCTTTTTCTGCGGGGTAAAGGTCTTTTCCCGCCAGGAATCATCATGCAAAATGTCGAGGATGGTCATAGAGGATTCGCCTCTTTTCCTTTTGCCAGTGGTTGCCTTGCCTTTTCCTTTGCTTTGAGGGTCAGACATCCTGAAAACCAGAAATTCCATGATATAATTGAAGAACAAAAGCAGGAAAACAAGTAGGCAAGTAGAATAATAGCAATATAAGCACAGAGTTGCAAAAGAGCAAGAGAAGCATGAAATGAGTCAAATATATGTGCATTGTGGATTGTGTTCAAGTGAAAAAGTCTGAAAATAGAAATCACAATCCAAAATATATGATAAGTGGAAGTCATGTTAATTAGGAAAAATAGTGATCATGCCCTGAGTTAGAAAGTTAAAGTAGTCAGATAAAAAGGGAAGTCAGAAAGTTAAAATGGTTAGTAGGTAAAAAGGAAGTTAGAAAGTAAAAGCAGTGAGTTAATAAAAAAAAGTTAAAGTAAGTGGCACGATGATGGGTTTCCTAGTTAACAATAAATTCACAAATTTAAAGAACAAGCAACTCATATTCAAGCAAGGATTTCAGTTTATTGATGTTAATTCAGATAGATACAAGAGTTGCAAAATTAAAATGAAATCATCAATAATGCAATTTATTAACTAGGGAATCAACATGAAGAAGAATGCTAGCCCGTGCATTCATGAATTGGTTTGGTAGTAGCCAAGTAGTGCAAAATTCAAAATTGTCAAAACCAATACAAGAATGGGAAAAATGAAACAATTTGCAGAAAATTGGACAACATTCCGGCTAAAATTGGATGTTCCCGGGAAATAAACAGCAGGAAAAATTAGTTCATATAGAAATAAATAAAGCTGCAAAGAGACACAAATAACATGAACATGAAAGAATAGTGTAATAACAGCATGAAACATGGAAGAACAATATATGAACAATAAGATCATCACGGCAAAATCAGAATCACGAAATAGATAAAACAAGTAGCAAGAATGGCACAATTATCAGGCATAAATCCACTAACCACATTCTAACTACCTAACCACCTAGAATCCACTACAATCATGCATCTCTAACTATCCTAATTTGAACAGAATCTGAAAAATATGCAACTAACTATTAATGAAAGAGGAATCGGTGTTCGGTAGAACCTAGTATGTGTATGAACAGAGGTATGGATCAGAGAGATGGCGGGAATGCGGTGGTGGTGTTGCTGACACGGCGGTGATGGGAGGGGTGGCACGGCAGTGGTCTGAGGTGGTGGCAGGGGTGGGTTTGTAGTGCTGGGTTAGGGTTAAGGGATGGGTAAGGAAAGAAGAAGGGGTGAAGGTTGTGGGGTTGTGGTGGTGGTCGGTGGTAATGGGAGGCGGCGCGGCAGTGGAGGGAGTGCAAGGGAAGAAGAGGGGGGGGGGGAAGGAGAAGAGAAGAAAGAAGAGGCGGGGGGAGTCTTAGCGATGGTGGGGCGGCGGCGGTCGGAGCTGGACGGCTGGGAGTGGTGGTGTTTGGTGAGGGGGAAGGAGAGAGTGCAGAGGAGGAAAGAAAGGGGTGAGTGGGTGACGCGAAGGAGTAGGGTTTCACGTAGGTTGGGGTAAGTGATTTTGAATCCACGCGAACGCGTGGTTCACGCAGCAGCGTGGATGATGCGAAAACGCAACGACACGGAAGCGTCACTGACGCAATCGCGTGAATGGGAGATAATGTAAGTGACGTGAACGCATGAAACACGCGAACGCGTCGTGTGGAATTGTGCTAAACGCACGATTCCAGCATCGTTTTGGCGCAACTCTCTATTTCCATTTAGGGGGCCATAATATCCACGCGACGCAGACGCGTCGCTCACGCTTTCGCTTGGGATGATTATGGTGCAAGTGACGCGTTCGCGTCAGGGACGCGAACGCGTGGGCTGTATTGTGCTAAACGCACACCAGCCGCACGATTCCAGCCTAACTTTTTGGGCGTCGGATCTTTACGCCAATTTCCATTCGACGCCCACGCGTGGTCTGCGCGTTCGCGTGGGGTGATTTTTTTTTTTGAAATGTAGAATGCAGTATGCAGATGCTTATGCAGATGTTATGAATAATTCCAGGTTCAATAAAATAAAAGAGAACTCAAAGACAAACAAAATGAAATAAAAGTGAAAATGGAACAATCATATCATGGTGGGTTGTCTCCCACCTAGCACTTTTGGTTAAAGTCCTTAAGTTGGACATTCTGGTGAGCTTCTTGTTATGGCGGCTTGTGTTTGAATTCGTCCAGAAATCTCCACAAGTGTTTGGAATTCCAACAGCCTCCGGGGTCCCAAACAAGGCACGTAAAGCCCTTGAGCAGTTTCAAACAGATTCTCAGGCTTTCAATGTGCTGAATATCAGAACAGACTCCAGGATCCCAAACTTTGCTTTTACACCCGTTTTTGTTTTGATCTGCATTTTTCCATCCAGGTGATAAGTAATCTGAATTCTCACTGTAGTGACCAAACAGCTTTCAAGACCCAACTAATCAAACTCTGTACCAATCCTTGCTCCTCAAATTGAAGTGCGAAACCTCATTGAATCTTGCATACCAACTCTGAGTGCGAGACATTTCCCTTTTGCTCTTAAAGCCGCAAAAAGCTCTAAGCTGGCCATCTGTTTCAAGTAAACCATATTCAAGTGGAAAAGTAAAGATAAAAGTTAAGGATTTTACCCACTTGAAATTGAAGTTGGGTGGTAGTGGCATTGGGATAAGTGTTTCCAGTGGTTCTGCAAGCTCTACTCCCTTGTGTTCTTCTGTGAATTCCTCCACTTCTCTGCAAACTTCTTCAATTTAACCATGTCTTGTTCAAAGTCCTCGATTTCTTCCTCAACATCACTCAAGTCATAAGTTGGAGGTTGAGAAAAATCTACCTCAACATCATCTTCGTATTCACTCGGGGAAGATTCACCTGTCTAAAAGAATTCACTTGCGGATGCAAGTTTATTACTAAGAGAACTTGACTTGTGATTATCATCATCAAGGAAACTTGCGTCTTGGGTTATTCCATCCAGTTCTTCATAGTATACCTACTTTGGGGGTTGTGCACTATCCTCCTTAGCATCAATTGTAATGTCCTTGACTGAATTATCCACAACTCTGGATTCCCATGGAGGTTCAGCGTCTCCTAAGTCTTCAATCAACTCTTCTTCTTCTATAATGACAGCTTCCTTTCTTTGTTCCAGTATGAAGTCATGCTCTGTACTGTCTACTGGAGTTTCTAATATCTCCTTCATGCTACGTTCTTCAATAGATTGTCCACATGGAGCTATGGGAGTTCCTTGAGTGTCTGAACGTCTGGAAGATAATTGATTTATTTCTTGCTCCAGTTGATGAATGGTTGTATGAAATTGATCTACTGTTTCCTTGAGGTGAGCCTGTGATTCTTGAGGTGATGGATACGGACATGGTACATAGGGAGGTGGTGGTTCTTGGGAGTAATTAGATTGGAATTGGGGTGGATAAGGGTCATACCGAGGTGAATGGTGAAAAGGGGCTTGTGAGTGTGGTGGTTCGAAGCTATGTTGAGAGGATGGTCTATAAGCGCAGGGTGGGGGTTGTTGGTAAATACGAGGGGGCCACCATATCTATCAGCTTGGTATGCATTGTAGAATAGTCTTTGTCCATGATATCTTGGAAGGTGTTGTTACCTAAAGGGTTGATCAGATACTCTTGGCTCCATTCATCTTTGATTGCTTTGACCGTGATGCATAGTCCTGTTATAGCTTCCACTCCTTTCAACAAAATTAGAACCAAACTCAAAGCGAGAGGGGTGAGAACTCATAGTAGCTAATAGAAATAAAAAAGAAAAACAAAAACAGATAAACAAGTAAAAGAAAAATATTTACAATAACCAATAATAAGGCACACATTTGTAATTCCCCGGCAACGGCACCATTTTGACGAACAGATTTCCTATCGGTAAAGAAATTCACAAATATATAATCGCGTTGCAAGTATAGCTTCTAAACCAATAGAAAATCTTTTCGTACAAATGTTTGGTTGTCACAAGTAACAAACCCAATAAAATTTATAAACCGAAGTATTCAAACCTCGGGTCGTCTTCTCAAGGAATTGTAGGGAAGTATGATTTATTATTGGTTATGAAAAATAGTATTTTTGGGTTTTTGAAAGGTTGAATGAGAAAAATAGATTGCAAGGAATTAAATCAATAGCAAAGAAAAACTCTTGGCAAAGTATGAAAACTGGAAGTCCTATCCTAGTTATCCTTATCAATGGTGATGAGAGTTATATTTTTTTGCTCCCACTAAGTCAACCTCTAACTATGAAGGTAAGTCAAGTGGATAAATCAATTTAACACCTAAAGTCCTTGTCAACTTCTGAGGAAAGACTAGAGTTATAGGAATCTAAATCAATCAGCAAAGACATCAATTATCAATCACGATGAGTTTGTTAACTCAAGAGTCACCAATTAATCAACTCAAGCCAAGAGGGGAAAATAAATCATAAATATAGTAAAACAATCATGAGTCTGAAATACCTCAAATCATATTAATTAAGAAAATCCTAACATGAAAAGTTCATAAACTAAATTGAGAAAATAAATAAAAGGAACATTGAACCTGTGATGAAGAAGAAATAATCCCAATAAGATAAATTCTAATCCTAAATCCTAGGATAAATCCTAATCCTAAGAGAGAGGAGAGAGCCTCTCTCTCTAAAAACTACATCTAAATCCTAAAACTATGTATGAATGTATGTTGTATCCGTCCTCTTGATGGATGGATGGATTCTCCAATTTATAGCCTATAATCTGTGTTCTCTGGGCTTGGATCTGGACCAAAAAGGGTTTAGAAGTCGCTGGGGCCGACTTCTGCAATTTTCTGCACGTGGGGTCCGTCACGTGTCTACGTGGGTCACGCGGTCGCGTCATCTGGAGTTTTGCTTTTACACGCGGCCGCGTCAGTCACACGTTTGCATCAGTCACGCATCCGCGTCAGTTGTGTTACGCGCGAGTTACGTGTTCGCGTCATGCACGCGTTCGCACAGATGCCAGTTGTGTTACGCGCGAGTTACGTGTTCGCGTCGTCCATGCGTTTGCGTCGCTGCCAGTTTCTCCAAAAATTCCATTTTGTGTTTTTCTTCCATTTTTGTATGTTTCCTTTCCATCCTTTAAGCCATTCTTGCACTATAAAGCCTAAAAGTACTCAACACACAGATCACGGCATCGAATGGTAATAAAGGATAATTAATTTTAATATTTCTAAAGCATAGGAAACATGTTTTCACTTATGTCATATCACAAGGAAGGAATTGTAAAACCATGCAAATTCATATGAATAAGTGGGTGAAGAATTGATAAAATCACTCAATTTAAGCACAAGATGAATCATAAAATAGGGGTTTATCATAGACCTTAGGATTGGATTGGACTGATGTTAATTGTTGGTTATTGTTGATTATTGTGGTTGATGATGACTGTTGAGAATTATTGTTGTTAACGAGGGGTGTTGATATTATTGATAAATGATGTGGATTAAGAATTTTGATAATGATGAATTGATTCTTAGATTGATAAGTGTTGAAGGAGTTGATAAACTGGGATATTAAGGTTTGGATGTTGTATAGTTGATTAAGGATGAGATTTAGGAACTTTGATGTGATTTAGGTTGAATTTAGATGTTGATGAATAATGATTTCGATGGTGTGGATTAGTGTAATTAGGATGTTATTGATGGTTGAGTTTGAGGTATGAATGGTATAGACTTTTGTGTTATTTTGGTAGTGTTTAGGTTGTGAGTAGTTTGGTTTTGAATTGAGAGTTTTGGTGAAATTGAGTTTTTAAGGTTTTTGGTAAAAATGGGTTTTAGGCCAACTTTAGTGGATCATATCTTGAGCTAAAGTTTTTGAAATAGATTAAATTTTACATCAAATTAAAGATAATTCAAAGAGCTTTAAAACAGTATATATTTTGTTGAAATTGGAATTTTGTAGAAAAAGATATGATCATTGGAAGTTGGTGTCAAAAATCTAATTTATGTGATGTAGAAATTGTGAGTTCTGCTTTGTGTGCATACGCAAACTACTGTACGCGTGCTCTGAACAGGGGTCATGTATGTTTTGACATGTGCGTACGCACACCTTTGTTCCCACGCACATTGATGTGGTGGAAATTGGCAGATTAAGAAATTAATGTAAGAGATTCGTTGCAAGTACAGTTCTTAACCAACAAAAATCTGCTCATCAATTTAGAAGGGTTGTCACAAAATTAGAATAAAAATACTGGGAGTATGAGTCCCAGGTCGTCTCCCAATGAGTTTTAGAAAGATGTGCTATTTTATCAATCAGAGGTTTTCCAAAATATTTTGGGTTTGATAAACAGGAAATTAAATCAGAGAATTTATGTAATTTAAATAAAAACCTTGACCGGGAGAAGATTAATCGGAAGTTCTATCATTGTTGGATTTCTCTCAAGATTAATTGATAATTGAAGGTTGTTTCTACTTAGTTATCTTTTACTGAGTAAAGAAAAGTCAAGTAAGTTGGAAATCTACTTCTATTCACAAGTTCTGATCCTTTCCCTTGGGAAGGATTAGCGTTAGTGACTAGAGAGCCAGCCAACAATAAACCCAATTACAATTTAGCTCTTGAGTATTCCAACTCAAGGTTCTCCTTTTAATCAACTCCTAATCAAGTTAGAGGACTACTCCATTATCATGAATGTAAACTTCACAAAATTAAAAAGGGAAACAAAGAAAGACATGATAAACAATAATAAAAAAGATCAATTAAAATAAAAAATGGTTCTTGTATTAATAAATTATAAAAATAATCCAATTGTAATTCTGGACAAATTAAGGATATGAAAGAATAAGCAAAAAGTAAGAAAACAAACTAGAATGATGAAGTCTTGGCGGAGGTAATAATTCTTCTCAATATCCCAATCCAAAAAGCAATAAAACAAAATTCTAAGAACTATCAATATGTAGAGAGAAAACCTAGAGGAGGAGTAAAATCAGATCTAAAAACTAAAATTGTGCGGAATGAGAATCGTCTTTAGTCCCTGCATGTTCCATGGCTCTAATATGCATTTCTGGGCCGAAAACTGGGTTAAAACGCGGCCCAGAATTTACGCCAGCGATTTCTGCAAATTCTGCAGATCGCGCACGTCACGCGATGGCGTCGTCCACGTGTTTCCGTCATCCAGTGTTTTCCTTGCCACGCATGCGCGTCGTCCACGCATTCGTGTCACTCGTGCAGGTTCCAATCCAAGCGCTCGCATCAGGCACGCATTCGCGCCACTGTGATTTTCTCCAATTCGCGCAGATGCGTGAGCCATGCGTCCGCGTCGCTTCTCGCTGGTCATCTCCTCAATTTCTTGTATTCCTTCCATTTTTGCAAGCTTCCTCTCCATTCTCTAAGCCATTGTCCTATGAAGCCTGAAACACTTAACACATAGATCATGGCATCGGGTATAAATGAGAATAAAAATATACAATTAAAAGATCTTTAGGAAGCAAGTTTTCAATCATAGAACAATTTTGGGAAGGAATTGTAAATACATGCAAATCATATGAATAAGTGGGTGCAAACTTGATAAAACTACACAATTAAACACAAGATAAATCATAAAATAATGGTTTATCACACACCCTGTGATTTTTAGAAAACATCTGTACGCACACACTGGTGAGCACGCACACACAGGGAAATGCCTACTGTTGAGAGCGTTCGCACACTCTGGTGCTCACACACACTTTGTAAAATTTTCAAGCCGTGCGTATGCACAACATCATGCGTAAGCACATATTGGGAAAACTTTTCTGGGCATGCATACGTACAGTTTGACTTGCCGGCTTAAACTCCGCAGGCTATGACTAGTCCTCTTTTTGGCATTTCATACTATATATATATATATATATATATATATATATATATATATATTATGTCTTGTTCTGTCCATACATACGCGTTTAGTTATCGTGTGTGAACACTTCGCGTTTCTTAATTCCACTTTACGCGACTTTGAGCTTTATTCTTTCATTGGGCTTTTAGGTATATATATTTTTTGGACATATTATATATATTATAAGCTTTAGAACTATCATGGCACTTTGTTCTTCTTTGTTTTACGACTAGAGGTAAGGCTTAGGGTAACGGGATGTTATATTTAGTGGTATCAGAGCAGTTCGTCCTTGTGAGCCTTAGGGATGGACCGATTGTGCTTCATTACACACTTTAGGCCATTTTTCTTTCATGCTATTTAGGTTATCTGCTTGATATGCATAGCATGCTTGTTTGTGAGTGTCTTTGGGGATAATTGAAGCAATAGGCTTGAGATATTAAGACTGATCACCTTGATATCGATTGTTTAGTGTAGACATGACCCCGAATGGCAATAAATGGACAAGGTCAAACACGTTAATGGAGAGATAGTGAGGATGACTAATCTAGCCTATGTGTTGCAAGCTCAACATGTTTCGGAAAACCAGCTTGTGGAGTTTGCAGCATACCAATTGATGGGTGCGGCTCAGCACTGGTGGCAGAGGAAGTGCAGACTGATGCTGCTACAGGATGAGGGTGTATCATTAGAAGGACCGATTAATGTTTTTGCAACTTTCAATTATGATTTTCAATTTCTAACCGGTATGGCCTTGAACCTTGTTGAAAAAGTTTTAAACCTTAGAATGATTTTGAAATTTGGTTTGAAGCTTTTGGTTTAAATGATTTAGTTTTGAAACTAGGTTGGAACTCTCGGTTTAAGTGATACAGTTTTAAAAAAAGTGAGTTCTATCTTATGATTTTGTTGGTTTGTGAGTTTGGTTTTTAATTTAACATATCAAAAGGGGTTCAAATTGAAAAGCTATGATTTAAGGATTTTCATGAATTTAAGAAAATCATGATTTAAAGTGATTGATTTACAATGTTAGAAAACTTATTTTAAACTTGTTTTAAAGGTTTTGAAAAATGTTATAAAAGCGGTATTTGGTTTAAAGAAAAAATTCTGTTCGACGTAGTGGATTAATTTGAGTTATTAGTGATGAATAATCATAGTGACGGAGCGGAAGGCGAGAGGGAAACATTGACAGGTGGTGCACAAAATTGTGATCTCAATGGCGCCAACAACTTGGTACGCACAATTGTAATCTTAACTCTTTTTCACAATTTCGCACAACTAACCAGTAAGTGCACTGGGTCGTCCAAGTAATAAACCTTATGTGAGTAAGGGTCGATCCCACGGAGATTGTCGGCTTGAAGCAAGCTATGGTCATCTTGTAAATCTCAGTCAGGCAGATTCAAATGGTTATGGAGTTTTAATAATTTAAAAGATAAATAAGCATAAAATAAAGATAGAGATACTTATGTAATTCATTGGTGGGAATTTCAGATAAGCGTATGGAGATGCGTTGTTCCTTCTGAATCTCTGCTTTTCTTTTGCCTTCATCCAATCCTTCATACTTCTTTCCATGGCAAGCTGTATGTTGGGTGTCACCGTTGTCAATGGCTACTTCCCGTCTTCTCAGTGAAAATGGTCCTATACGGTTTCTGTATGGCTAATCAACTGTCGGATTGCTCATCTCGGATGAAAAACACCCTGCACAGATATCGTATGGCTAATCAGCTGTTGGTTCTCGATCGTGTAGGAATAGGATTTACTATCCTTTTGCATCTATCACCACACCTTACAGTCACGAGTTTGAAGCTCGTCACAGTCATCCCTTCCCAGATCCTACTCGGAATACCACAGACAAGGTTTAGACTTTCTGGATCTCAGGAATGCTGCCAATGGATTCTAGCCTATACCATGAAGATTCTAATCTCGGATTCAGATGCCCCTTTGTCAGAGAGGAGTCGATGTGAATCGTTGATTAGAAACCCAAGAGATATACATTCAAGCTTGTTGGTGCACGAAATGCAATCTCACTCTTTGACAATTCGCACAACTAACCAGCAAGTGCACTGGGTCGTCCAAGTAATACTTTACGTGAGTAAGGGTCGATCCCACGGAGATTATTGGTTTGAAGCAAGCTATATTTATTTTATTATTCTTAGTCAGGCTATCAATTAAATTTATCAGTTGTAATTATTAGAAAAATAAAAGAGCGTGAATTAATTACTTGTAATGCAGTAATGGAGAATATGTTGGAGTTTTGGAGATGCTTTGTCTTCTGAATTTCTGTAATGTAATATTCCTTCCATGGAAAAGTGTAAAGTTCCCTCCATGGCAAGCTGTATGTAGGGTGTCACTATTGTCAGTGGCCACCTCCCATCCTCTCAGTGAAAACGGTCCAAATGCTCTGTCACAGTACGGCTAATCAGCTATTGGTTCTCGATCATGTTGGAATAGGATCCATTGATCCTTTTGCGTTTGTCATCATGCCCAGCAATCGCGAGTTTGAAGCTCGTCACAGCCATTCAATCCTTGAATCCTACTCGAAATACCACAGACAAGGTTTAGACTTTCCGGATCCTCAAGAGTGGCCGCCATCAATTCTAACTTATACCACGAAGATTCTGATTAAAGAATCTAAGAGAAGCTCATTCAATCTGATGTAGAACGGAGGTGGTTGTCAGGCACACATTCATGGATTGAGGAAGGTGATGAGTGTCACGGATCATCACCTTCTTCATAATTAAGCGCGAATGAACATCTTAGATAGGAACACACATGTTTGAATGGAGAAATAGAAACAATTGCATTAATTCATGGAGACGCTGCAGAGCTCCTCACCCCCAACAATGGAGTTTAGAGACTCATGCTGCCAAGGAATATAAAATCCAGTTCTATAGACGTCATGAGATACAAAGTAATCCTCTAAAAGTTGTTTAAATAGTAAACTAGTAGCCTAGGTTTACAGAAAATAAGTAAACTAAGATAATTTGTGCAGAAATCCACTTTTGGGGCCCACTTGGTGTGTACTGGGGTTGAGACTAAAGCTTCTCACGTGCTTGGGCTGTTTCTAGAGTTGAACGCCAGGTTGTAATGTGTTTTGGGCGCTGAACTCCAACTTGTAACCTGTTTCTGGCGCTGGACGCCAGACAGCAGCATGAAACTGGCGTTGAACGCCAGTTTACGTCATCTATCTTCGCGCAAAGTATGGACTATTATATATTTCTGGAAAGCCCTGGATGTCTACTTTCCAGCCCAATTGAGAGCGCGCCAATTCAACTTCTGTAGCTCCAGAAAATTTATTCCGAGTGCAGGGAGGTCAGGATCCAACAGCATCAGCAATCCTTTTTCAGCCTAAGTCAGATTTTTGCTCAGCTCCCTCAATTTCAGCCAGAAAATACCTGAAATCACAGAAAAATACACAAACTCATAGTAAAGTCTAGAAATATGATTTTTGCCTAAAAACTAATAATATTCTACTAAAAACTAATTAAAACATACTAAAATCTACATGAAATTACCCCCAAAAAGCGTATAAAATATCCGCTCATCACAACACCAAACTTAAACTGTTGCTTGTCCTCAAGCAACTAGATGAACAAAATAAGATAAAAAGAATTTAAGGAGCAATAAAATCTCCGAGTTTTAAGTGAAGCTCAGATACTAATTTAGATGAGCGGGGCTAGTAGCTTTTTGTTTCTAAACAGTTTTGGCATCTCACTTTATCCTTTGAAATTCAGAATGATTGGCTTCCATAGGAACTCAGAATTCAAATAGTATTATTGATTCTCCTAGTGTAGTATGTTGATTCTTGAACACAGTTACTTTATGAGTCTTGGCCGTGGCCCTAAGCACTTTGTTTTCCAGTATTACCACCGGATACATAAATGCCACAGACACATAATTGGGTGAACCTGTTCAGATTGTGACTTAGCTTTGCTAAAGCCCCCAATTGGAGGTGTCCAGAGCTCTTCAGCACACTCTTTTGCCTTGGATCACGACTTTAACCACTCAGTCTCAAGCTTTTCACTTGGACCTGCATGCCACAAGCACATGGTTAGGGACAGCTTGATTTAGCCGCTTAGGCCTGGAATTACTTCCTTGAGCCCTCCTATCCACTGATGCTCAAAGCCTTGAATCCTTTTCACCCTTGCCTTTTGGTTTTAAGGGCTATTGGCTTTTGTTCTTTTTTTTGATCCAATGATTCCTTGTAAAAATTTTTTTTCTCTGCTTTTTTTTGCTTCAAGAATCAATTTCATGATTTTTCAGATCACCAATAATATTTTTCGTGTTTCTCATTCATTCAGAGAACAAAAAGTATTGCCACCACATATAATTAATTATAATTTTTATTATTACGAACTCGAAAAAATAAATTACTTCTTTATTCTAATTATCTACTATTTTATTCATGTCTGATGATGATGAGAAAAATAAATTATAACTTAATTGGAAATAAAACCAGAATAGATATGCTAATTACTACTACTACTACTATATAACTTCTAAGGTAAATTCCCATAATAACACTATTACAGAGTTAAAGCTAAAATTAGAACTTAACAACCTGTATTTTGGGAAGTGGATGTTCCTATGATCTGTGGGGTGCTTGGTCCTTCAAGGATTAATTTCTGGCGCTTCAGCTCCCTTAAGTCACGCCCTTGCTCTTCTTGTTCCCTAAGTAGTTTGCAAAGCATGCTACTTTGATTGTTCTGTTCTTCCTTTATTTGGTTCATAGCATCTTGCAACTTGGAAATAGATGCCTCAAGATGTTCCCAATATTCGAATTGAGGAAGTTCTGGGAGGAATTCTTGTGCTCTCCTCTTGATTGGATCATCCTGCAGCTGTTGTCTTTCCATTGATATTTTAGTGATTGGCCTCTCAACTGAGATATACTCAGTTATTCCCATCTTCACTCCGGCATCTCTGCAGAGCATAGAAATTAAGCTTGGATAGGCCAATCTGGCATCCTTGGAATTCTTGTTTGCTATTTTGTATAGTTCACACGAGATCAGTTGATGGACTTCTACTTCTTTTCCCAACATGATGCAGTGAATCATCACTGCTCTTTTAACAGTAACTTCAGAACGGTTGCTGGTGGGCAATATAGAACGCCCAATGAAGTCCAGCCAGCCTCTGGCAGCTGGTTTGAGATCTTCTCTCTTGAGTTAATTTGGGATGCCAGTGGTGTTGGTGGTCCATCTGGCTTCAGGGATGCATATATCCTCTAGAATCTTGTCCAGGCCTTTGTTTACCCTCATCATTCTCCTATTAAAGGAGTCTGGGTCATCTTTCAGTTGAGAAAGCTTAAAGATCTCCCTGATTTTGTCAGGATGGGTGTGAACAATCTTTCCTCTGACTAAGGTCCGATGATCATAGAGGGCAGCTCCAATTATTCTTTGCCTGTCTGTCTGCCATAGATTAGCATAGAACTCCTGAACCATATTCCTTCCCACTTTCGTTTCAGGATTAGCTAGGATTTCCCAGTTCCTGTTTCGAATTTGTTCTTGGATCTCCGGATATTCATCTTCTTTCAGATCAAACTTAACTTCCGGGATCACTGATCTTAGACTCACTATTTTGTAGTAATGGTCTGAATGTTCTTTAATTAAGAACTTCCCTTGATTCCAAAGTGGCTTTGGAATACTCTCTTTCTTGCCTCTTGGGTTGGGTTGTTTTCCTTTAGGGGCCATGATCAAAGTGAGTATGTTTTTGTGATCACGGATAAGCACACTAAACTTAGAGGTTTGCTTGTCCTCAAGCAAAAGAAAAGAGAGGAGAGGGATAGGAGGAGAGCAAGTGTGGAATGGTGGATGATGAGAGGGGCGCCGAAAGTGGATATAAAGGGAGGGGGTGGGTTTTCGAAAATAAGAAAAAGATATAAGATAAAAGATATGATTTATAAAAGATAAATATGATAAGAAAAGGATATAATTTAAAAAGATATGAATGATATTTAAAAATAAATCTGAATTTTTAATTTGAAAAAGATTTTAAAAGATAATTAAGTTTTTTAAAAAAAATGGAATTCAATCAATTGCTATTTTACCTTTTGAAGATACTTTGACATATACTTGTGCAAATCAATTAATTAACAAAAACAAATAAAATTAAATTTTGTAAATGGCTGGGTTGCCTCCCAGCAAGCGTTTCTTTAATGTCTTTAGCTGGACTATTACTGAGCTTTAATCAAGTCTCAGTTTTGAGCATTCTTGCTCAAAATTGCTTTCAAGATAATGTTTAACTCTCTGTCCATTAACAATGAACTTTTTGTTAGAGTCACTATCCTGAAGCTCTACGTATCCATATGGTGATACACTTGTAATCACATATGGACCTCTCCACCGGGATTTTAGTTTTTTGGGGAATAATTTGAGCCTAGAATTAAATAGCAGAACTTTCTGCCCTGGCTCAAAGACTCTGGATGACAGTTTCTTATCATGCCATCTTTTTGCTTTCTCTTTGTAAATTTTTGCATTCTCGAAAGCATTGAGTCTAAATTCCTCGAGCTCATTTAACTGGAGCAATCGTTTTTCTCCAGCTAACTTGGCATCAAGGTTTAGGAATCTGGTTGCCCAGTAGGCCTTGTTTTCCAGTTCCACTGGCAAGTGACATGCCTTTCCATACACAAACTGGTATGGAGAGGTCCCTATAGGGGTCTTGAATGCTGTTCTGTATGCCCACAGAGCATCATCCAAGCTTCTTGCCCAATCCCTTCTTCGGTTAATTACAGTCCATTCCAGGATTCTTTTGAGTGCTCTATTTGAGACTTCAGCTTGCCCGTTAGTCTGTGGGTGATATGGAGTGGCCACCCTGTGGCTAACTCCATAATGAACTAAAGCAGAATAGAGCTGTTTATTGCAGAAATGAGTGCCCCATCACTGATTAGTACTCTAGGGGTGCCAAATCTGCTGAAGATGTGTTTCTGGAGGAATTTTAACACTGTTTTAGTGTCATTAGTGGGTGTTGCAATAGCTTCCACCCATTTGGATACATAATCCACTGCCACCAGAATATAAGTGTTTGAGTATGATGGTGGGAAAGGTCCCATGAAGTCAATACCCCATACATCAAATAACTCAATCTCTAAGATCCCTTGTTGAGGCATGGCATAACTGTGAGGCAGATTACCAGATCTTTGGCAACTGTCACAATTAAGTACAAACGCTCGGGAATCTTTATAGAGGGTAGGCCAATAGAAGCCGCATTGGAAGACTCTTGTGGCTATTCGCTCACTTCCAAAATGTCCTCCATACTGTGATCCATGACAGTGCCATAGGATCTTCTGCGCTTCTTCTTTAGGCACACATCTACGGATTACTCCGTCTGCACATCTCTTAAAGAGATACGGCTCATCCCAAAGATAATACTTTGCATCCGTGATCAGCTTCTTTGATTGCTGCCTACTGTATTCTTTGGGTATGAATCTCACTGCCTTGTAGTTTGCAATGTCTGCAAACCATGGCACTTCCTGGATGGCAAAGAGTTGCTCATCCGGAAAGTTTTCAGAGATCTCAGTAAGAGGGAGGGACGCCCCTTCTACTGGTTCTATTCAGGACAGGTGATATACTACCTGATTCTCTGTCCCTTTTCTGTCTCTTATTTCTATATCAAACTCTTGTAGAAGCAACACCCATCTTATAAGTCTGGGTTTTGAATCCTGCTTTGTGAGTAGATATTTAAGAGCAGCAAGATCAGTGTACACAATCACTTTTGATCCTACTAAATAGGATCTAAACTTGTCAATGGCGTAAACCACTGTAAGTAGCTCTTTTTCTGTGGTTGTGTAGTTCTTCTGTGCGTCATTTAGAACACGACTGGCATAGTAAATAACGTGCAGAAGCTTGTCATGCCTTTGTCCCAACACTGCACCAATGGCATGGTCACTGGCATCACACATTAGTTCAAATGGCAATGTCCAGTTTGGTGTAGAGATGATTGGTGCTGTGACCAATTTAGCTTTCAGAGTCTCAAATGCCTGCAGACACTCCTTATCAAAGACAAATGGTGTGTCAGCAGCTAGCAGGTTGCTCAGAGGTTTGGCGATTTTTGAAAAATCCTTTATAAACCTCCTATAGAATTTTGCATGCCCCAGAAAGCTTCTGATTGCCTTAACATTGGCAGGTGGTGGTAGTTTTTCAATTACCTCTACTTTAGCTTGATCCACCTCTATTCCCTTGTTCGAAATTCTGTGCCCAAAGAAAATTTCTTCAGTCACCATAAAGTGACACTTCTTCTAGTTTAAAACCAGGTTAGTCTCTTGGCATCTCTTTAGAACAAGTGTTAGATGGTTAAGACATGAGCTGAATGAGTCTCCAAATACTGAAAAGTCATCCATGAAAACTTCCAGAAATTTTTCCACCATATCAGAGAAAATTGAGAGCATGCACCTCTGAAAGGTTGCAGGTGCATTGCACAAGCCAAATGGCATCCTTCTGTATGCAAATACTCCAGATGGACATGTGAATGCCGTTTTCTCTTGATCCTGGTGATCTACTGCAATCTGATTATAACCTGAATATCCATCCAGGAAGCAGTAATATTCATGACCTGCTAGTCTTTCTAGCATCTGGTCTATGAATGGTAAAGGAAAATGATCCTTTCTGGTGGCTGTATTGAGCCTTCTATAATCAATACACATACGCCACCCTGTAACTGTTCTTGTAGGAACCAGTTCATTTTTTTCATTATGAACCACTGTCATGCCTCCCTTCTTAGGGATGACTTGGACAGGGCTTACCCAGGGGCTGTCAGAAATAGGATAAATAATCCCAGCCTCTAGTAATTTAGTGACCTCCTTCTGCACCACTTCCTTCATGGCTGGATTCAGCCGCCTTTGTGGTTGGACCACTGGCTTAGCGTCACCCTCCAATAGGATCTTGTGCATGCATCTGGCTGGGCTAATGCCCTTAAGATCACTGATGGACCACCCAAGAGCTGTCTTGTGTGTCTTTAGCACTTGAATTAGTGCTTCCTCTTCCTGTGGCTCTAAGGTAGAGCTTATGATTACAGGAAAGGTATCACCTTCTCCCAGAAATGCATATTTCAGGGATGGTGGTAATGGTTTGAGCTCGGGTTTGGGAGGTTTCTCCTCTTCCTGAGGGATTTTCAAAGGTTCTATTATTCTCTCTGATTCCTCCAAATCAGGCTGAACATCTTTAAAGATGTCATCTAGCTCTGATTTGAGACTCTCAGCCATATTGACCTCTCTTACCAGAGAGTCAATGAGATCAACACTCATGCAGTCATTTGGAGTGTCTGGATGTTGCATGGCTTTGACAACATTCAACTTGAACTCCTCCTCATTGACTCTCAAGGTTACTTCCCCTTTTTGGACGTCAATGAGGGTTCGGCCAGTTGCTAGGAATGGTCTTCCTAGAATGAGAGTTGCACTCTTGTGCTCCTCCATTTCCAGCACCACAAAGTCAGTAGGAAAGGCAAATGGCCCAACCTTGACAATCATGTCTTCAATCACGCCTGATGGGTATTTAATGGAGCCATCAGCAAGTTGAAGACATATCCGGGTTGGTTTGACTTCTTCAGTCAAACCAAGCTTTGTGATAATAGATGCAGGTATTAAGTTGATACTTGCCCCAAGATCACATAGAGCTTGCTTAGTACAAGTACCCTCTAATGTGCATGGTATCATAAAGCTTTCGGGATCCTTAAGCTTCTCAGGTAAGCTTTCCAGGATAACTGCACTGCATTCTTCAGTGAGGTAAACTTTTTCAGTTTCCCTCCAATCCTTCTTATGACTTAAGATCTCTTTCATGAACGTGGCATAAGAGGGTATTTGCTCAAGTGCTTCTGCAAATGGAATATTTATTTCAAGAGTCCTGAGATAGTCTGCAAAGCGGGCAAATTGCTTATCCTGTTCCGTTTGGCGGAGTTTTTGAGGATAAGGCATTTTGGCTTTGTATTCCTCAACCTTAGTTGCTGCAGGTTTATTACCTGTAGAAGTGAGTTGGGAAGCCTTTTTAGA
The DNA here is from genome assembly GCF_014773155.1 of Arachis stenosperma. Classification (NCBI taxonomy): domain Eukaryota; kingdom Viridiplantae; phylum Streptophyta; class Magnoliopsida; order Fabales; family Fabaceae; genus Arachis; species Arachis stenosperma. Next base: position 89,343,419 of record NC_080381.1, on the reverse strand, counting down.
AGGGTTGTTATCAGCACTTGTATGTGTCTGATCCCTCATTGGCATTTGAATGCCAGGGGTGGAAGCTGGAGTGGCATTAGACGCCAGCTCCTTGCTTGTTTCTGGCGTCTGAACGCCAGAACTGCACTCCCTTTGGGCGTTCAACGCCAAGTCCTTGATTGTTTCTGGCGTTGAACGCCAGAAATGAGCATGGTTTGGGCGTTCAGCGCCAGCATTATTCCTCTCTGGGCTCTGATTGTCCTCAGAGGAATTTTGAGTAGCCATTTGTTCATTTCTTGGCTTCCTGCTGCTTTGAAGTGAGGTATTTAATGTTTTCCCACTTCTTAATTGAACTGCTTGGTATTCTTCCTTTATTTGTTTCGACAATTGCTTTTCTGTTTGTTTTAACTGTACTTCCATATTCCTGTTAGCCATTCTTGTTTCTTGTAGTATTTCTTTGAATTCGGCTAGCTGCTGAGTTAGAAAATCCAGCTGCTGATTGAATTCATTAGCCTGATCTACAGGACTGAGTTCAGCAGTTACTGTTTTAGCTTCTTCTTTCATGGAAGATTCACTGCTTAGGTACAGATGCTGATTTCTGGAAATTGTATCAATAAGCTCTTGAGCTTCTTCAATTGTTTTTCTCATATGTATAGATCCACCAGCTGAATGATCTAGAGAAATCTGAGCTTTTTCTGTAAGCCCATTGTAGAAGATGTCTAATTGCACCCACTCTGAAAACATTTCAGAGGGGCATTTTCTTAGCATCTCTCTGTATCTCTCCTAGGCATCATAAAGGGATTCATTATCTCCTTGTTTGAAGCCTTGGATGCTTAGCCTTAGCTATGTCATCCGTTTTGGAGGAAAATAGTGATTCAGGAATTTTTCTGACAGCTGTTTCCATGTCCTTATGCTGTTCTTAGGTTGGTTATTTAACCACCTCTTAGCTTGATCTTTTACAGCAAATGGAAACAGTAATAATCTGTAGACATCCTGATCTACTTCCTTATCATGTACTGTGTCAGCAAATTGTAAAAATTGTGCCAGAAACTCTGTAGGTTCTTCATGTGGAAGACCGGAATACTGGCAGCTTTGCTGCACCATGATAATGAGCTGAGGATTCAACTCAAAGCTACTAACTCCAATGGAGGGTATACAGATACTACTCCCATATGAAGCAGTAGTGGGGTTAGCATATGACCCCAGAGTCCTTCTGGACTGTTCATTTCCATTTAATTCCATGATGGAACAAGGGAGATGATATGTATGTTGATATTGTTTATTTTATTTAATTTATTATATAAAGAAAATTAATTGTCGAAATAATAAAATAAAATAAAATAAAAACCGAATTAAAAATAAAAATAAAAATAAAATAAATAAAGAAAGAAAATTAAGATTTAAAAATTTGTAAAACTTTTATGAAGATTTTCGAAAATTTAAGGGGAGAGAAAGTGGTTAGGATATTTTTGAAAAAGATATTTTTTTTGAATTTTGAATTTTATGATGAAAGAGAAAAACACACAAAAGACACAAGACTTAAAATTTTTACATCTAATGCTCCTTATTTTCGAAAATTTTGGAGGGAAAACACCAAGGAACACAAACTTAAAAATTTTAAGATCAAAACACAAGAAAGACTCAAGAACACCTTGAAGATTCACAAGAATACCAAGAACAAAAGAAAGAACACTAAACTTAAAATTTTTAGAAAACCAAGATAAATTTTCGAAAATTAAAGAAAGATCAACAAGAAAATACCAAACTTAAAGTTTGGCACAAGATTAAATCAAGAAAAATTATTTTTTTAAAAAAAGATTCTAAAAAGAAGATGCCCAATTGCCAAGAACTTAGACCGACGCTCTAGCCAACTGAGCTATAAATTCAATGTTGTTTTTAAAGATGTATTATATTTATGGATAAAAATAAAAATTTTCGAAAACTAATGTTTTAAAAAAGTACAAGAAAAACACGAAAACACACAGAACAAGAAAAACTGAAGATCAACTAAGAACAAAGAACATAAATACGAAAGTTTTAAAGAAAAATATAAAATATGCAATTGACACCAAACTTAGAACAAGACACTAAACTCACGAAAAAAATTAAAATTGAAAAAGAAAAACAATATTTTTGAAAAGAAAATAAAAGACTCTGACCCAATTGCCAAAATCTTCCTAATCTAAGAAATAAAATAAACCTTTAGTTGTTCAACTCGAATAATCCCCGGCAACGGCGCCAAAAACTTGGTGCACGAAATGCAATCTCACTCTTTGACAATTCGCACAACTAACCAGCAAGTGCACTGGGTCGTCCAAGTAATACCTTACGTGAGTAAGGATCGATCCCACGGAGATTATTGGTTTGAAGCAAGCTATGTTTATTTTCTTATTCTTAGTCAGGCTATCAATTAAATTTATCAGTTGGAATTATTAGAAAAATAAAAGAGCGTGAATTAATTACTTGTAATGCAGTAATGGATAATATGTTGGAGTTTTGGAGATGCTTTGTCTTCTGAATTTCTGTAATGTAATATTCCATCCATGAAAAGTGCAAAGTTCCCTCCATGGCAAGCTGTATGTAGGGTGTCACCATTATCAGTGGCCACCTCCCATCCTCTCAGTGAAAACGGTCCAAATGCTCTGTCACAGTACGGCTAATCAGCTATTGGTTCTCGATCATGTTGGAATAGGATCCATTGATCCTTTTGCGTTTGTCATCACGCCCAGCAATCGCGAGTTTGAAGCTCGTCACAGTCATTCAATCCTTGAATCCTACTCGGAATACCACAGACAAGGTTTAGACTTTTCGGATCCTCAAGAGTGGCCGCCATCATTTCTAGCTTATACCACGAAGATTCTGATTAAAGAATCTAAGAGAAGCTCATTCAATCTGATGTAGAACGGAGGTGGTTGTCAGGCACAAGTTCATGGATTGAGGAAGGTGATGAGTGTCACGGATCATCACCTTCTTCATAATTAAGCGCGAATGAACATCTTAGATAGGAACACACACGTTTGAATGGAGAAATAGAAACAATTGCATTAATTCATCGAGACGCTGCAGAGCTCCTCACCCCCAACAATGGAGTTTAGAGACTCATGCTGCCAAGGAATATAAAATCCAGTTCTATAGACGTCATGAGATACAAAGTAATCCTCTAAAAGTTGTTTAAATAGTAAACTAGTAGCCTAGGTTTATAGAAAATAAGTAAACTAAGATAATTTGTGCAGAAATCCACTTCTGGGGCCCACTTGGTGTGTACTGGGGCTGAGACTAAAGCTTCTCACGTGCTTGGGCTGTTTCTGGAGTTGAACGCCAGGTTGTAACGTGTTTTGGGCGCTGAACTCCAACTTGTAACCTGTTTCTGGCGCTGGACGCCAGACAGCAGCATGAAACTGGCGTTGAACGCCAGTTTACGTCATCTATCTTCGTACAAAGTATGGACTATTATATATTGCTCGAAAGCCTTGGATGTCTACTTTCCATCCCAATTGAGAGCGCACCAATTGGACTCCTGTAGCTCCAGAAAATCCATTCCGAGTGCAGGCAGGTCAGGATCCAACAGCATTAGCAGTCCTTTTTTAGCCTAAGTCAGATTTTTGCTCAGCTCCCTCAATTTCAGCCAGAAAATACCTGAAATCACAGAAAAATACACAAACTCATAGTAAAGTCCAGAAATATGATTTTTGCCTAAAAACTAATAATATTCTACTAAAAACTAATTAAAACATACTAAAATCTATATGAAATTACCCCCAAAATGCGTATAAAATATCCGCTCATCAATTGTCTTCATGTAGAACGGAAGTGGTTGTCAATCACGCGTTCATGAATGGTGATGAGTGTCACATAATCATCACATTCTTCATGTTCTTGTGTGCGAATGAATATCTTAGAATAAGAATAAGCATGAATTGAATAGAAGAACAATAGTACTTTGCATTAATACTCGAGGAACAGCAGAGCTCCACACCTTAATCTATGGTGTGTAAAAACTCCACCGTTGAAAATACATAAGTGATGATGGTCCAAGCATGGCCGAATGGCCAGCCTCCCCAAATGACATATGAACTCAAAAATAGGGAAAAAGGACCCCTAGTACAATAGTAAAAAGTTCTAATTATACTAAACTAGTTACTAGGGTTACAGAAATAAGTAAATGATGCAGAAATCCACTTTCAGGCCCACTTGGTGTGTGCTTGGGCTGAGCATTGAAGCTTTCACATAGAGGTCTTCCTTGGAGTTAAACGCCAGTTTGTAACTTGTTTCTGGCGTTTGACTCTAGCTTGCAACATGTTTCTGGCGTTTAACGCCATAATAGGGGAGAAAGCTGGCGTTGAACGCTAGTTTGCGTCGTCTAAACTCGAGCAAAGTATGGACTATTATATATTGCTGGAAAGCCCTGGATGTCTACTTTCCAATGCAATTGAGAGCAGGGAGGTCAGAATCCAACAGCATCAGTAGTCCTTTTTCAACCTCTGAATCAGATTTTTGCTCAAGTCTCTCAATTTTAGCCAGAAAATACCTGAAATCACAGAAAAATACACAAACTCATAGTAAAGTTCAGAAATGTAAATTTTGCTTAAAAACTAATAAAAATATACTAAAAATTGAATAAAACATACTAAAAACTATATAAAAACATTGCCAAAAAGCGTATAAATTATTCGCTCATCACAACACCAAACATAAATTGTTGCTTGTCCCCAAGCAACTGAAAACAAATAGGATAAAAAGAAGAGAATATACAATGAATCTTACAATATCAATGAAACTTAGTCCCAATTAGATGAGCGGGGCTAGTAGCTTTTTGCTTCTGAATAGTTTTGGCATCTCACTTTATCCTTTGAAATTCAGAATGATTGGCATCTATAGCAGCTCAGAATTTTAGATAGTGTTATTGATTCTCCTAGTTCATTATGTTGATTCTTGAACACAGCTACTTTATGAGTCTTGGCCGTGGCCCTAAGCACTTTGTTTTCCAGTATTGCCACCGGATACATAAATGCCACAGACACATAACTGGGTGAACCTTTTCAGATTGTGACTCAGCTTTGCTAAAGTCCCCAATTAGAGGTGTCCAGAGTTCTTAAGCACACTCTTTTTGCTTTAGATCACGACTTTAACCACTCAGTCTCAAGCTCTTCACTTGGACCTTCATGACACAAGCACATGGTTAGGGACAGCTTGATTTAGCTGCTTAGGCCTGGATTTTATTTTCTTGGGCCCTCTTATCCATTAATGCTCAAAGCCTTGGATCCTTTTTACCCTTGCCTTTTGGTTTAAAGGGCTATTGGCTTTTTTTGCTTGCTTTTTCTTTTTCTTCCTTTTTTTTCCCTACTTTTTTTTTACTGCTTTTTCTTGCTTCAAGAATCAATTTCATGAATTTTCAGATTATCAATAACATTTCTCTTTGTTCATCATTCTTTCAAGAGCCAATAATTTTAACATTCATAAACTTCACTATAAAAAATATGCACTATTCAAGCATTCATTTAGAAAATAAAAAGTATTGCCACCACATCAAAATAATTAAACTAATTTCAAGATAAGATTTGAAATTCAAGTACTTCTTGTTCTTTTGTAATTAAGGACATTTTTCATTTAAGAGAGGTTAATGGTTCATGGAATTATTCATAGCTTTTAAAGCATAGACGCTAGACACTAATGATCATGTAATAAAGACACAAACATGGATAACACATAAAGCTCAAAGTCGAAAACAGAAAAATAAATAGACAAGGAGATTAAGGAATGAGTCCACCTTAGTGAGGGTGGCGTCTTCCTCTTGAAGATCCAATGGAACGCCTAATCTCCTCTATGTCTCTTCCTTCCCTTTGTTGCTCCATCCTTAGTGCTTTTGGTGCTCCTATCCTTAGTTGCTCCCAATAGTTGTGTGGAGGAAAATGTATCCTTTGAGGCATCTCAGGGATTTCTTGATGAGGGAATTCCTCATGCTCTTGTTGAGGTCCATGAGTGGGCTCTCTTGTTTGCTCAATCCTTTTCTTAGTGATGGGCTTGTCATCTTTAATAAGGATGTCTTCCTCTATGACAATTCCAGCTGAATTGCATAGGGATCACCGTTTTCTTGGCCACAACTTCATAGAAGTGGTCTTGATGGACCTTTGAGATGAATCTTTCCATCTCCCATGACTCGGAGGTGGAAGCTTTTGCCTTTCCTTTCCTCTTTTTAGAGGTTTCTCCGGCCTTAGGTGCCATAAATGGTTATAGAAAGACAAAAAGCAATGCTTTTACCACACAAAACTTAAAAGGTTTTCTCGTCCTCTAGCAAAAGAAGAAAGAAAGAAGGGAAAGAAGAAGAAAATAGAGGGGAATGGTGGAAGAGGGAGGTTCGGCCAAGGGGGTAGGAGAGGGTTTGTGATGTGTGAGAATAAAGGAGTGAAGAGGGGTATTTATAGGGAAGATTGTTGTGGGAGGGTAGGTGGGGATCCTGTAGGGTCCACAGATCCTGAGAGGTCAAGGATTTCATCCATGCTCCTTTTAGGTGTGCAAAACACCCTTATTGTGCAATCCTGGCATTTAACGCCAGACTGCTGCTTGTTTCTGACGTTAAACGCCAGCTTTTATTCCTTTCCTGGCATTAAACGCCAGGCTACAACCTGTTTCTGGTGTTTATCGCCAGCTTGTTATTTCTTTCTGGCGTTTAACGCCAGTCTGGTGCTTGTTTCTGGTGTTTAACGCCCATTCTGCTACCCTTACTGGCATTTAAACGCCAGTAAGTTTCTCCTCCAGGGTGTGCTGTTTTTAATGATTTTTTTATTTTTCTTTAATTTTTGCAAGTGTTTTTGTGACTCCACATGATCATCAACCTAAAAAAAGGGAAATAACATAGAGAAATAAAATTGGATTTCCTCCCAATAAGCGCTTTTTTAATGTCAATAGCTTGACAGTGAGCTCTCATGGAGCTTCACATATGTTCAGAGCATTGTTGGGGCCTCCCAACACCAAACTTAGAGTTTGAATGTGGGGATTCAACACTAAACTTAGAGTTTAGTTGTGGCCTCCCAACACCAAACTTAGAGTTTGACTGTGGGGGCTTTGTTTGACTCTGCATTGAGAGAAGATTTTCTTGCTTCCTCTCCATGGTTACAGAGGGAGATCCTTGAGTTTTAAACACAAAGTAGTCCTCATTCAATTGAAGGATCAACTCTCCTCTGTCCACATCAAATATAGCTTTTGTTATGGCTAGAAAGTGTCTGCCAAGGATGATGGATTCATCCTCATCCTTCCTAGTGTCTAGGATTATGAAATCAACAGGGATGTAAAGGTCTTTGACCTTTACTAGCACATCCTTTACCTGTCCATAAGCCTTTTTTATGGATTTGTCTGCCATCTCTAATGAGAATTCGGCAGCCTGTACCTCAAAGATTCCCAGTTTTTCCATTACAGAGAGTGGCATGAGGTTTATGCCTGACCCCAGGTCACACAGAGCCTTCTCAAAGGTCATGGTGCCTATGGTACAAGGTATTAAGAACCTTCCAGGATCCTCTTTCTTTTGAGGTAATGTTTGCCTACTCAAGTTATTCAGTTCATTAGTGAGCAAGGGGGGTTCATCCTCCCAAGTTTCAATACCAAATAACTTGGCATTCAGCTTCATGAATGCTCCAAGGTACTTAGCAACTTGCTCTTCGGTAACATCTTCATCCTCTTCAGAGGAGGAATACTCATAAGAGCTCATGAATGGTAGAAGTAGGTTCAATGGAATCTCTATGGTCTCTAGATGAGCCTCAGATTCCTTTGGTTCCTCAATTGGGAACTCCTTTTAGTCCAGAGGATGTCCCATAAGGTCTTCCTCACTAGGATTCACGTCCTCCTCCTCCTCTGTGCATTCGGCCACATTAAGTATGGTTATGGCCTTGCACTCTCTTTGTGGGTTCTCTTCTGTATTGCTTGGGAGAGTACTAGAAGGAGTTTCAGTGACTCTTTTATTCTGCTGGCCCACTTGTGCCTACAAATTTCTAATGGATGACCTTGTTTCATTCATTAAACTTAGAGTGGCCTTAGATAGATCAGAGACTATGTTTGCTAAGCTAGAGGGGCTCTGCTCAGAATTCTCTGTCTGTTGCTGAGAGGATGATGGAAAAGGCTTGCTATTGCTAAACCTGTTTCTTCAACCATTAAAGCCTTGTTGAGGCTTTTGTTGATCCTTCCATGAGAAATTTGGATGATTTCTCCATGAGGGATTATAGGTGTTTTCATAGGGTTCACCCATGTAATTCACCTCTGCCATTGTAGGGTTCTCAGGATCATAAGCTTCTTCTTCAGAAGATGCTTCTTTAGTACTGTTGGATGCATTTTGCAATCCATTCAGACTCTGAGAAATCAAATTGACTTGTTGAGTCAACATTTTGTTCTGAGCCAATATGGCATTCAGAGCATCAATTTCAAGAACTCCCTTCCTCTGAGGCATCCCATTACTCACAGGATTCCTTTCAGAAGTGTACATGAACTGGTTATTTGCAACCATGTCAATGAGTTCCTGAGCTTCTGCAGGCGATTTCTTCAGGTGAATAGATCCACCTGCAGAATGGTCCAATGACATCTTAGACAATTCAGACAGACCATCATAGAATATATCCAAGATGGTCCATTCTGAAAGCATGTCAGAAGGACACTTTTTGGTTAGTTGCTTGTTTCTTTCCCAAGCTTCATAGAGGGATTCACCTTCTTTCTGCCTGAAGGTTTGAACATCCACTCTAAGCTTGCTCAGCTTTTGAGGAGGAAAGAACTTGGCTAAGAAAGTCGTGACCAGCTTATCCCAAGAGTTCAGGCTATCTCTAGGTTGAGAGTCCAACCATGTTCTAGCTCTGTCTCTTACAGCAAAAGGGAAAAGCATAAGCTTATAGAGGGATCAACTCTATTGGTCTTAACAGTATCACAGATCTGCAAGAATTTAGTTAAGAACTAAAAAGGATCTTCTGATGCAATTTTGTTGCATCAGAGAAACTAATTGAGGCTTTAGCTCAAAATTGTTTGCTCCAATAGTAGGGATTGAGATGCTTCTTCCATGGAAGTTGGAATTTGGTGCAGTAAAGTCACCAAGCATCTTCCTTGCACCTCCACCATTGTTATTGGGTTCGGCCATCTCTACTTCTTTTTAAAAAAAATTCAGTAAAGTCCTCTTCAGAGTGTTGTGTTTTAGCTTCTCTTAGCTTCCTCTTCAGAGTCCTTTCAAGTTCCGGATCTGCTTCAACAAGAATGTTCTTGTCCTTGCTCCTGCTCATATGAAAAAGAAGAGAACAGAAAAGAAGAGGAATCCTCTATGTCACAGTATAAAGATTCCTTTATGTGAGTAGAAGAGAAGAAGAATAGAAGAGGAAAAATTCGAACACAGAGAGGAAGAGAGGGTTCAAATTTTAAGATGAAGAGAAGTGTTAGTAAATAAATAAATAAATAGAAGAAGATGAGAAGGAGAGAATTTCGAAAATTAATTTTAAGAAAAGGAAGTTATTTTTGTTTTTATTTTAATTGAAAGTTAAAATTTGAAAATTAGGTGAAGAAATAGAATAAAATTAAAATTTAAAACAATTAGTTAATTAAAAAGAATTTTGAAAAAGAAGTTAATGATTTTCGAAAATTAGAGAGAGGAAAGTGGTTAGGTGGTTTTGAAAAAGATAAGAAATAGTAAAACAAACAAAAAAAGTCAATTAGTTAGTTGAAAGAGATTTGAAAATCAATTTTGAAAAAAAAATTTCGAAAATATAAAAGAAAAATGAAAAAGATTTGATTTTTGAAAAGATAAGATTTTTAAAATTGAAATCTTGACTTGACTAACAAGAAACAACTTATTTTAAAAATTTTTGACTAAGTCAACCCAAAGATTTCGAAAATTATGAGTAAAATAAGGAAAAGATATTTTTTTTATTGATTTTTTTGAATTTTTAATGAGGAGAGAGAAAAACACAAATATGACCCAAAACATGAAAATTTTGGATCAAAACCAATGATGCATGCAATAACACTATGAATGTTAAGATGAACACCAAGAACACTTTGAAGATCATGATGAACATCAAGAACCTATTTTTGAAAAATTTTCAAGAAAAGAAAAACATGCAAGACACCAAACTTAGAGATTTTTCATGTTTAGACACTATGAATTAAAAAATGCATATGAAAAACAACAAAAGACACAAAACAAGAAAATATAAAGATCAAACAAGAATACTTACCGAGAACAACTTGAAGATCATGAAGAACACATGCATGAATTTTTCGGAAAATTTTATTTAGAAGATTAAAACATGCAATTGACACCAAACTTAAAAATTGACTCTAGACTCAAACAAGAAACACAAAATATTTTTGGTTTTTATGATTTTATTAATTTTTTTGGATTTTTCAAAAATTATTTTTAGAAAAACGAAAAAGAAAAAAAATTTTGAAAACTTTTTGAAAATGAAATAAAGGTTGAAAGAAGAAGAAAGTTACCTAATCTGAGCAACAAGATGAGCCGTCAGTTGTCCAAACTCGAACAATCCCCGGCAACGGTGCCAAAAACTTGGTGCACGAAATTGTGATCTCAATGGCGCCAACAACTTGGTATGCACAATTGTAATTTCGGCTCTTTTTCACAACTTCGCACAACTAACCAGCAAGTGCACTGGGTCGTCCAAGTAATAAACCTTACGTGAGTAAGGTTCGATCCCACAGAGATTGTCGGCTTGAAGCAAGCTATGGTCATCTTGTAAATCTCAGTCAGGCAGATTCAAATAGATATAGAGTTTTAATAATTTAAAAGATAAATAAGCATAAAATAAAGATAGAGATACTTATGTAATTCATTGGTGGGAATTTCAGATAAGCGTATAAAGATGCATTGTTCCTACTGAGTCTCTGCTTTCCTATTGCCTTCATCCAACCTTCATACTTCTTTCTATGGCAAGCTGTATGTTGGGTGTCACCGTTGTCAATGGCTACTTCCCGTCCTCTCAGTGAAAATGGTCCTCTACGATTTCTGTACGGCTAATCAACTATCGAATTACTCGTCTCGGATGAAAAATACCATGCATAGATATTGTATGCTAATCAGCTGTTGGTTCTCGATCGTGTGGGAATAGGATTTACTATCCTTTTGCGTCTGTCACCATGATCTACAGCAGTTTGAAGCTCGTCACAGTCATCCCTTCCCAGATCCTACTCGGAATACCACAGACAAGGTTTAGACTTTTCGGATCTCAAAAATGCTGCCAATGGATTCTAGCCTATACCACGAAGATTATAATCTCGGATTCAGATGCCCCATTGTCAGAGGGGAGTCGATGTGAATCGTTGATTAGAAACCCAAGAGATATACATTCAAGCTTGTCTTCATGTAGAATGGAAGTGGTTGTCAATCGTTGATGAGTGTCACATAATCATCACATTCTTCATGTTCTTATGTGCGAATGAATATCTTAGAATAAGAATAAGCATGAATTGAATAGAAGAACAATAGTACTTTGCATTAATACTCGAGGAACAGCAGAGCTCCACACCTTAATCTATGGTGTGTAGAAACTCCACCGTTGAAAATATATAAGTGATGAAGGTCCAGGCATGGCCAAATGGCCAGCCTCCCCAAATGACATATGAACTCAAAAATAGGGAAAAAGTACCCCTAGTACAATAGTAAAAAGTTCTATTTATACTAAACTAGTTACTAGGGTTACAGAAATAAGTAAATGATGCAGAAATCCACATCCGAGCCCACTTGGTGTGTGCTTGGGCTGAGCATTAAAGCTTTCACGTGTAGAGGTCTTCCTTGGAGTTAAACGCCAGTGTGTAACTTGTTTCTGGCGTTTGACTCTAGCTTGCAACTTGTTTCTGGCGTTTAACGCTAGAATAGGGCAGAAAACTGGCGTTGAACGCCAGTTTGCATCGTCTAAACTCGAGCAAAGTTTGGACTATTGTATATTGCTGGAAAGCCCTCGATGTCTACTTTCCAACTCAATTGAGAGCGCACCGTTTGGGTTTCGGTAGCTCCAAAAAATCCATTTCGAGTACAGAAAGGTCAGAATCCAACAGCATCAACAGTCCTTTGTCAGCCTTTGAATCAGATTTTTGCTCAGGTCTCTCAATTTCAGCCAGAAAATACCTGAAATCACAGAAAAAGACACAAACTCATAGTAAAATCCAGAAATTTGAATTTTGCTTAAAAACTAATAAAAATATACTAAAAATTGAATAAAACATACTAAAAACTATATAAAAACAATGCCAAAAAGCGTATAAATTATCCGCTCATCAACAGGGTAGAACATTGGTGGATGATATGCTTTGACGACTTGTTTGGGTTGACAACGTCGGTAGTAGAATGCTTCACGGAGGATGTATCAAGTGATTTGAATTTTGGGGACAAAATTCTTAATTAGTAGGGGAGGATGTAAGAACCGGAGTTTTCACGTAAAACTGCTTTAATGAGATAATAATCTAATTGCCCGAAATAGGTTCAAAAATAAAGAAGTGTTCTTTTTAAGATATGAAGGTGAAATTTGAATTCAATGAATTTTTTTGAATTGAAAAATGTATCTTTTACGAAAAATTTTTGTAAAAATGCGTACTTACGCTTAAGCCGATAGTATCGGCTTTAGTCTGTCTGGTACATTGTATTTTAGTAAAATAAGATTTTAAAAATTTAATTTATTATTTTGAAAGGATAGAAATAATTTAGAATGTAAAACCGGGCACTAATTCTAAAAGTTTTGGCCCAAAGTGGGCCAAACAGACCAAAAGTGGTAATGGATCGGACCGGGCCCAAGGCCTGACGATTGGATTTTTGACGGTTTAGAATTCACAAATGAATTCTCGTTGCAAGTATAGTTTCTAAACCAATCACTAATCCTTTCATACAAAAAGTTGTTTGTCACTAAAACAAACCCCTAAAATTTATAAACCGAAGTATTCAAACCTCGGGTCGTTCTCCCTAGGAATTACAATAAAGTGTCTTGTTATTGGTTTGAGTTGTTTTGGGGTTTTGATAAGAGGCATGAAAGTAAATGGCAATGAAAATAAACTAACAACTATAAAAGGCTCTTGGTAAGGTGTGAGAACTAGAAGTCCTATCCTAGTTATCCTTCTCAATTGTGATGAGAATTGTTCATTGCTACCACTTAGTTAACCCTTACTAGATAAAGGAAAGTCAAGTGGATGAATTGACTTGAGCCACAAGTCCTAGCCAACTCCCAAGGAAAGACTAGCTTTAGTGCACTCCAAACCAATTAGCAATCTCTCCAATTACCAATTAACAAAGGAATTAGATAACTCAAGTATCACTAATTACTCTACCTAGGCCAAGAGGAACAAAATCTAACTAATAGCTATAAGAGACATTTCATCAAACACATAAAAGGCAATAAAAGTAAACAACATAAATTGCAAGAATTAAAGAGAAATCTAACTACAAAGGCAAGAGATCAACAATAGAAAAGCAAAGAAGAACAATTATTATGAATTACCTCTTATTGAATTGAAAGAAAATGGAAGGAACAATACTAGATCTACAACAAAATGTAAGAACAATATAAAGGAAATTACAACAAAAGAATGGAAGAAGAATGAATGTGACAACAAGGAATTGAGAAGATAGAAGTAGAAGAAGATGAATTAAAATCTAGATCTAAGAACTAAACCTAATCCTAATCCTAATCCTAGAGAGAAGTGAGAGCTTCTCTCTCTAGAAACTAACTCTAACTACTAAACTAAACTAATGGCAACTAACATATGGTAAAATTATAAAAATTATATTGATTCCCCTTCAATCCTTGGCTTAAATAGCATCAGAAATGAGTTGGATTGGGCCCACAAGGCTTCTAAAATCGCTAGCCACATGTTGCATTAAGTGAACCAGATGGCAGCAACGGCGCGTGCGCGTACTTTGCGCGTGCGCGCCACCATACGTGTGGCAACTATGATAAATCTTATATCGTTTCGAAGCCCCGGATGTTAGCTTTCTAACCCAATTGGAACCGCATCATTTGGACCTCTGTAGCTCAAGTTATGGTCGTTTAAGTGCGAAGAGGTCGGCTTGACAGCTTTCCGGTTCTTTCATTTCTTCATGAGTTCTCCAACTTTTCATGCTTCTTTCTTCATTCCCTTGATCCAATCTTTGCCTCCTAAACCTTAAATCACTTAACAAACATATCAAGGCATCTAATGGAATCAAGGAGACTTAGATTTAGCTATTTTAAGACCTAAAAAGCATGTTTTCACTCTTAAGCACAATTAAAGGAGAAGTTATAAAACCATGCTATTTCAATGGATAAATGTGGGTAAAAGGTTATAAAATCCCCTAAAATCAATACAAGACAAACCGTCAAAACGGGGTTTGTCAACCTCCCCACACTTAAACCAAGCATGTCCTCATGCTTAAGCCAAGAGAGAAGCAAAGGGTATCAACATTTATTCAATGTAAATAAACTATATGCAATTATCTAAATGGATGCAACTAAATGCAAAATGGTTTTACCTACTTGATTAAAAATAAATCATTCCTCCAAGTCATACTTGCACAAGTAGGGCCAAGATCATATAACGATTCATGAGTCCTACCAATTCGAATATCAAAATGAAGTTCAAGTAGACTTGCAAGAAGAATGCTCATGAAAGCCGGGAATCAAGGAATTGAGCATCGAACCCTCACTAGAAGTGTTTGCACTCTAGTCGCTCGGTGTTTGGGGTTAATTCACTCAATTCTCCCCTAATCATGCTTTCCGAGATTTGTTTTTCATCTAACAATCAACAATTATTTCATGCATGCATACAAGTATCATGAGGTCTTTTCTTTAGGTTGTAATGGGGCTAGGGTCAAGGTAGGATCATATATGGCTAGTGGACTTAGGATTTGAATCTCTGATTAACTTAAACTTTTCCACCTAACCTATATAATGACCTATACAATTAAGTACTAATCTAACTACCCATTCCTCACTTTTTCACATACTCATGCATTTTCTTTTTATTTCACAACACTTACGCATTGATTCTTATTGAGCTTCACTTTGGGGCATTTTGTCCCCTTTATTGCTTTTCTTTTTCTTTCTTTTTCTATATACATTTTCTTTTCTTTTCTTTTTCTTTTTTTTCTTTATTTTTTTTCTTTTCTTTTTTTTCTTTTTCACTTTTATTTCTCTTTTTTTTTATTTTTCTTTTTTTTCTTTCAAACTATACACAAGAACATCAATGCATAAGGTCTATACATTTAATCAATACCTGAGTATGTACTAATTCCCCAATATAAAAATACAAAACACAAACACCCTTTTATCCCAACCAATGTCCCAAAGTTCCCACACTTAAGTGATACTCACACACTCTAGCCTAAGCCAATCAAAGATCCAAATTAAGGACATTTATTGTTTTTTTCGCTTTAAGGCTTGTAATGTGCTAAATTAAAGAACAAGTGGGTTAAGCGTAGGCTCAAATTTGGCTAACAAGGAAGATAAAAGGTAAGGCCATTTGGGTAAGTGAGCTAATGAAATGATGGCCTCAATCATATAAATGCATGAATACACAAAATAATGGACATAAAGAATCGAACAAATCAAAGATTACATTCATAGAAAGAGAACAATTACACACAAGAAGGAAAGATAAGTGGTTATAAGAGGTAACCACATTATTAGGCTCAAATCTCACTTGCTTGTGTTCTTAGCTCAAAAACCATGTTCCAAAATACATTCTTTCAAGCGAGTTCAACAAAAATTTTTCTTTTTCAAATTGGTAGGGTGCCCTAAAACAGTTTCTTGGAAAAGAAATCATCATCCTAACCAAGTAGTCCTAATAAAAAGAAGTGGTAAAAATATGTACAAATTCTAGCTAACATGCAACCTATCATGCAAATGCAATAGCTAATTTGGTGTTGAAATGGAAATTGTTACCCATGGAGATCGGTCGGACGACCTCCCCACACTTGAAGATTGCACCGTCCTCGGTGCATGCGAAGAAGAGCAAGGTGGACGGGTTGCTACAATTGATGAGCTTCTTCAAAAGGTTGTGCGGATGGCTTATTTGTTGCCCCATGTAGAAACTTTCCTTTCCTTCCGTGTTGGTGGCCAACCTAAAAGGATAGAAAAGGAAAGGGATATTAAGCCTATGACAAAGATATCAAAGCAAATAGAACATAGGCGAGGGCTAATGCCAAATAAAGGTATGGTTCTCTACTACATGGTAGCTACAACATGTAGAGGAGGAAACAATAAGAGAAAATGGCATATCAATGATACTTGATGCAAGAGTAAAGTCAAAGCATGAAGAGTATATTGAGCATCAAGTTCAAATGAGAAGAAGTGGGTCATGAAAGACAACATAAGGTCATATCAATGCACAAGGAACACAAGTGCATAAAAGATTGAGCATTGATTTGAAGAGAAACATCACCCAACAATATGAAATAAGTCAAGAAGCACCAAAGTAATGCAATGAATCCTCAACAATTGAGTAGGAAGATGCAACACCATTATTAAAATGACTAAAAAAAAAACGAAAACATGCTACAAAAACTAAATGAAAATGGGAAGAGTAGAAGTATGCGAATGTGATAAGCAAAAGAAAATGGAAGATGAGAAAAAAAAACTTTTTTTTTTACCGACGCGTGCGCGTCATGCATGCTTACGCGTCGATGTGCATATTGGTTGAAGGACGCGTACGCGCCATGTGCGCGTACGCGTGCATCGAGTTAGGCCGGAGGCATAATGTCAGCCCAAGTCTGGCACAACTCTCGGGTAAAAGTACCAGGAGTGTAGATCATGCAATCGGCGCGCACGCGCATAGTGTGCGTGCGCGTGCATTGCGATTTTAAGGTCATGTGCGCGTACGCGCCAAGTGCGCGCACGCGTGCATAGACTCGTGCCTTAGGCCCAATGTTCGCACAGTGCTGGCCTAACTCTCGGGTTTTTGGCCGGAGGTGAAATTTTGCATCCACGCGTACGCGTACAGTGCGCGTCCGCGTGGGTGGTCGGAAAATGCTCAGGTGCGCGTACGCGTCATGTGCGCGAACGCGTGGATGGTGCTCTGTTTTTCAAAAATTTCTGTTATGTTTTTGCACCAATCCAAGCATTCCAAACCTCCAAGCTACTACCAAAACACCCTAAAACCTTATTTAACATGTTAAAATACTAATTAAACTCAACCAACTAATCTAAACATGAAATTAAACTAGTTCTACCAATATGTACAAAAGAGAAAATGAAAGGATTTTACCATAGTGGGGTGTCTCCCAACTAGCACTTTTGTTTATTGTCCTTAAGTTGGACTTATGGGGAGCTCCTCATCAAGGTGGCTTGTGCTTGTACTCATCTTGGAACTTCCACCAATGCTTGGACTTCCATTGTGCCCCAAGATTTCTTATGGATTGAGCCAAGTGTTGATGGAGTTCTTCACAAGCTTGGGGCTCCCAAAGTTGATCCTCTTTTTCTAATCTGGGATCCCACACTTTGTTTTCACACCCGTCTTGAAGTTGATCATTATTATTGGTCCATCCGGGTGGTGAGTAAGGTGAATTCTCTATGAAGTGCCCAGCAATCCTTCTAGACCCATCTATTTGAGCACTACTCCATCCTTTATATCTCATGTTTGATGCCTCAACCATAATGAGCCTTGATTTGCAACGCCCACCACAAAACCTTTTCCGCTTACGCTTCATCCCACAAACTTCCCTAAGTTGGCCATCCGTTTCAAGCAAACCATATTCAAGTGGGATAATAAAGCTAATAGAAATGAATTTCACCCACTCAAATGAAGGTGTAGATGGCAACCTAGGCAAAGATTCTCCCAAAGATCTTGACAAAGCATAGCCAACCCTCGTTCTTCTATGTCTAAGGACTTCCACCTCTTCACAAGATCTCTTAATCTCAATCCTTTGTTTAACAATTTTATCAAAACCTTTTCCCTTACTCAAATTATAATAGGGAGGGTGAGAAAAATTTACCTCCTCAACGCTTTCAAATCCAACGGGAGAAGGTTCTTCAAGTTCAAAGGATTCTCCACCACTAGGACTTGATGCTTGCTCTTCATTGCCATGGGAACTCAATTCTTGCTCTATCCCATCCAAGTCTTCATATGGAATATGCCTTGGAAGGTGTGCACTTTCCTCCCTAGCATCAATTTCAATCATCTTGGAGGGGTTTTCTTCAACTCTATGTTCACATGGAGGCTCCGCATCTCCTAAGTCTTCTACCACTTCTTCCTTGTCTTCAACAATTAAAGCTTCCTCCAATTGTTCCAATACAAAGCAACTTCCCTCATTTCCCACTGGAGTTTCCAATCTCTCCTTCATGCTATGTTCTTCATTCGATTCTCCACATGTAGCCATGGGAGTTCCTTGAGTGTTCAAGCATTGGGAGGCTAATTGATTTGTTACCGCATCTAAGGCGGCTATGAAATTTTGCACATCCCTTTTCATCTCTTTTTGCCCTTGAACAAGAACACCAAGGGTTTCATCCATTAGAGATTGGGGTGGTTGGGAGGATTCATCATTTTTGGGAAAGGGTTCATGGTAGGAAGGTGGTTCTTCTTGGTAGAGTTGTGGTGATTCTATGTTTTCCATTCTTTCCACTTGTTGCACAACACACTCCATGGTTGCTTGAAATTGATTCAATGCTTCCTTGAGATGATCCCTTGAATCTTGTTCCTCTTGGATAATATGATTAGGATCATGTGGCTCTTGGATCAATGGATATGAGTATTCTTCCATGGGAGGTTGTGGTGGAAAGTAGTATTCATCTTGTGGTTAAAAATTTTTGTATATTGGAGGTGGTTCATCTTGGTAATAATATGGAGGGGGTGGCTCTTGAAAATGTTGATGTTGGGGTGGTGGTAGCTCTGTGTGTGGTTCATATGGCTCATATGGTTGTTGGTAGGATGGATATGGATTAGGGTCATATGAAGGTGGTTGGTGAAAAGAGGCTTGTGAGTGTGGTTGAGGCTCATGTTGAGGATATGGTTCATAGGCATATGGTGGTGGTTCTTGAAAGTCACAAGGTGATTCACCATAGCCATTGAATTGATATGCATCATAGAATGGCCCTTCTTCATAGTGCATTGGTGGAGGTTGTTGCCATGAGGATTGATCATATGCATATGGCTCCTCCCACCTTTGGTTATTCCATCCTTGATACATCTCTTCATTGTAATCTCCACTTCCTACAACATAGTTGTAATCACACTCAAAGCCAAAATGAGAATTCATAATGGAAAGAGAAAACAAAAATCAAAAGATAAATGGAAAATAAGAGAAATAAAATTCTATAACTAACAAATAAAGCAAAAAGCAAGATATTCACACTATTCACATATGTACAATAACCAATAACATAACACCATTGCAACTCCCCGGCAACGGCGCCATTTTGACGATTGGATTTTTGACGGTTTAGAATTCACAAATGAATTCTCGTTGCAAGTATAGTTTCTAAACCAATCACTAATCCTTTCATACAAAAAGTTGTTTGTCACTAAAACAAACCCCTAAAATTTATAAACTGAAGTATTCAAACCTCGGGTCGTTCTCCCTAGGAATTACAATAAAGTGTCTTGTTATTGGTTTGAGTTGTTTTGGGGTTTTGATAAGAGGCATGAAAGTAAATGGCAATGAAAATAAACTAACAACTATAAAAGGCTCTTGGTAAGGTGTGAGAACTAGAAGTCCTATCCTAGTTATCCTTCTCAATTGTGATGAGAATTGTTCATTGCTACCACTTAGTTAACCCTTACTAAATAAAGGAAAGTCAAGTGGATGAATTGACTTGAGCCACAAGTCCTAGCCAACTCCCAAGGAAAGACTAGCTTTAGTGCACTCCAAACCAATTAGCAATCTCTCCAATTACCAATCAACAAAGGAATTAGATAACTCAAGTATCACTAATTACTCTACCTAGGCCAAGAGGAACAAAATCTAACTAATAGCTATAAGAGACATTTCATCAAACACATAAAAGGCAATAAAAGTAAACAACATAAATTGCAAGAATTAAAGAGAAATCTAACTACAAAGGCAAGAGATCAACAATAGAAAAGCAAAGAAGAACAATTATTATGAATTACCTCTTATTGAATTGAAAGAAAATGGAAGGAACAATACTAGATCTACAACAAAATGTAAGAACAACATAAAGGAAATTACAACAAAAGAATGGAAGAAGAATGAATGTGACAACAAGGAATTGAGAAGATAGAAGTAGAAGAAGATGAATTAAAATCTAGATCTAAGAACTAAACCTAATCCTAATCCTAATCCTAGAGAGAAGTGAGAGCTTCTCTCTCTAGAAACTAACTCTAACTACTAAACTAAACTAATGGCAACTAACATATGGTAAAAGTATGAAAAGTATATTGATTCCCCTTCAATCCTTGGCTTAAATAGCATCAGAAATGAGCTGGATTGGGCCCACAAGGCTTCTAAAATCGCTAGCCACATGTTGCATTAAGTGAACCAGATGGCAGCAACGGCGCGTGCGCGTTTTTTGCGCGTGCGCGCCACCATACGTGTGGCAACTATGGCAAATCTTATATCGTTTCGAAGCCCCGGATGTTAGCTTTCTAACCCAATTGGAACCGCATCATTTGAACCTCTGTAGCTCAAGTTATGGTCATTTAAGTGCGAAGAGGTCGGCTTGACAGCTTTCCGGTTCTTTCATTTCTTCATGAGTTCTCCAACTTTTCATGCTTCTTTCTTCATTCCCTTGATCCAATATTTGCCTCCTAAACCTTAAATCACTTAACAAACATATCAAGGCATCTAATGGAATCAAGGAGAATTAAATTTAGCTATTTTAAGACCTAAAAAGCATGTTTTCACTCTTAAGCACAATTAAAGGAGAAGTTATAAAACCATGCTATTTCAATGGATAAATGTGGGTAAAAGGTTATAAAATCCCCTAAAATCAATACAAGACAAACCGTCAAAACGGGGTTTGTCAAGGCCCAACATATATATGCTCATTAAATGAGCTTTCAGCTCATTTTCACCACCAAAGAGAGAGAGAAATGCAGATTGAGAGAGAAGGGAGAAGAAAAGGGGTGTCACTATTCATTGTCACCTTCCGGGAGCCATAACTTGAGCTACGTTGCTCCAATTGACGAGCCGTTTGTGGCCACGCAAAGCTCTCGTTAAGCTCTTTATTTCTAGCTAAGCTTTGTTAGTAAGAAATCAAAACTCAAGCTCCAATTTCCAGCCCTAATATTTATGCATTTTTGGGTTTGGTTTTTGAGTAAGTTTTGTAATTTTGATTTTTTAGGTGATCTCTAGTAGCAGTTAATTGTTGGATTTTATCACTAATCCCATTGGATAAGGTAAGGTCTCACTAAATCCTTGTGTTTAGTTGTTTTGTGAATCCTAGGTTTGAAGTTGGTATGTTATATGATGTTAGATTGATGGTAGCACGAAGCCCCACACTTTGTACAACTGAACCAGCAAGTGCACTGGGTCATCAAAGTAATACCTGAACGAGTCAAGGTCGATCCCACGAGGATTGTGATTTGATGCAATCTATGGTTATCTTGTAGATTTAGTCAGGCGGATAGAAGAGTTGTTGGATTTGAATGCATAAAAGTGAAATAGAGTATAAAATACTTTGAGAATTCGAATGTAACCAGTGATAAGAAGATGGTTAAGGCTTGGAGATGCTTTATCCTTCTGGATTAACTGTAGTCTTACTGTCTTCTCCAATTGTGAATGATTTCTTCTATGGCAGTCTGTATGTGATTGACGCTGGTTTGAGCAGCCGCCAATACTCCAGATCTGAACCCTAGGGTTAGTGTGGATCCTATCTGATTGAAGGTGAAGCTCCTGCAGTTCATTCTCCTTGGTTATCCTACTCAAAATGCCACAGACAAGGTCGAATCTTCCGAATCAGAAGATGCTTCACCTTTGGGTTCTAGCTTCTAACACAGAGACACTAATCCTCCCGTACTTCGGTTGAATTGGTTGCTCGAGAAGCCCCCAACAAAGTCGTGGATTAGACGTCTAAGAGATGTATAATCAAGCTGGTGGTTCATCATTATCCGATGAAAGACTCACTCTGAACCCATGTAGAATGTGATAACCTTATGCCAGTTCAACTCATTCATATTGATGAAGAACGAAGATACATCTTAGAATAGAGAATTAAACATGAATTGAGAAAGAACAGTAGTACTTTTATTAATCCATAAAACTCAGCAGAGCTTCTCCCCTCAACCTAGGAGATTTAGAAACTCATACTGATAGAAAATACAATGTAGAATTTGAAATATCTGGAAGTGATAGGTGAAGATCCTTAACAAAGAGTGATCTTCTACTTTAAATACTAGACTAATGACTAAGGATAATATAAAAAGGGTAAAACAATTTTTTAGTGCTGAAATCCACTTGGTCAATCAAATTACGGGAGGCTTCATAAAGCGCTTCTTTAGGAGTTAAACTCCCATTTGTCACGCAATTCACAGGGTTCAACAAGCAATTGATATTTCATGATTAAGGATGTAGTACTCTTTGTAGTAGCGGTCCTTAGTGCATTTGGACGCTGGTCTTCTCCTTTGGGCGCTGGACACTTGGACTGGGGTAGGAGGCTGGCGTTGGACGCCAGTTTTGGGACTTCAATTCTGAAGCAAAGTATACACCATTACACTTTACTGGAAATCTCTGGAAGTCAACTTTTTATAGCCATTGAGAACGCTCCATTTGGACATTTGTAGCTCTAGAAAATCTCTTTCGAGTGCAAGGAGGTCAGATCCAGACAGCATCTGCAGTGTTTTCTCTGTCTCTAAATCAGACTTTTTCTCCAGCTCTTCAATTTCAGCCAGAATCTACCTGAAATTGTACGAAAACACACAAACTCAAAGTAGAATCCAAAATTGTGAATTTTATACTAAAATCTATGAAAACTTAATAAAACTTAAATAAATATACTAAAAACTATATGAAAATAATGCCAAAAAGCGTATAAAATATCTGCTCATCACAACACCAAACTTAAATTGTTGCTTGTCCCCAAGCAACTAAAAACACAGTAGGATAAAAAAGAAGAGTAAGATACACTAAATCTCAGAGTTTCCAACGCAGCTCAGTTTTAATTAGATGAGCGGGACTTAGTAGCTTTTTGCTTCTAAATAGTTTTGGCCTCTCACTATCCATTGAAACTTAAAAGTCTTGGCATCTCTAGGAACTTAGAATCCAGATGATATTATTGACTCTCTTCATTTATTTCTTTTTGATTCTTGAACACAGCTTTTAGAGTCTTGGCCTTTACCCTAAGAACTTTGTTTTCCAGTATTACCATCAAATACATAAATGCCACAGACACTTTAGCTGGGTGAACCTTTTCGGATTGTAATTCAGCTTTGCTAGAATCCCTAGATAGAGGTGTCCAGTATTCTTAAGCACACTTTTTTTGCTTTGGATCCCGACTTTAACTGCTCAGTCTCAAGCTTTTCACTTGACACCTTCACACCACAAGCATATGGTTAGGGACAGCTTGGTTGAGCCGCTTAGGCCAGGATTTTGTTTCCTTTAGGCTCTCCTAACCATTGATGCTCAAGGACTTGGATCTTTTTACCCTTGCCTTTTGGTTTAAAGGGTTATTGGCTTTTTCCGCTTTTTATTTTTCATAATTATTTTTTCATGCATATATATTTTTTTCTTTTATTGCAACATGCTTTTTCTTTTGTTTTTTTGCTGCTTTTTCTTCTTCAAGAATCAATTTTTTGAGATTTTTCGGATTACTAATAATATTTCACTTTCATCATCATTCTTTCAAGAGCCAACATTCTTAATTTCAATTTCAAATATGAACTCTTCATTCATGCATTCAGAAAATAAAAGCAATGCCACCACATCAAAATAATTGACTTTTCTTATTATAAAACTCGAAATTCATGTATCTCTCAATTCTTTTCAAATAAAATTTTCTTTTAAGTAAGGTGAGAGATATATGGAACATTCTATAACTTTAAGGCATAGATGCAAATGATCATGTGATAAGAACAAGAGGACAGATAATAAAACATATAGAAAACAGGAAAACAATGAAAGAAAAGGGTATTAAGAGAACGAATCCACCTTTAATGGTGGCGGCTAGTGCTCTTCCTTGAGGATCCAATGTAGCGCTTCATCTCTTCAATGTCACTCCTTTGTCTTTGTTGTTCTTTGCTTATAGCCCTTTGATCTTCTCTAATTTCATTGAGGGTGGTGGAGTGCTGTTGATGCTCCATCCTCAATTGCTCCATGTTAGTGCTTAGTTCTCCAAGAGGTGTATGCCATTGATCCCAATAGCTTTGAGGCGGAAAATACATCCCTTGAGGCATCTCAACCATTTCATGCTGAGGCGGTTGCACAGGCTCATGTGCATGCTCTCTAGTTTGTTCCATCTTCTTCTTAGTGATGGGCTTGTCTTCCTCAATGAAGATATCTCCTTATATGACAATTCCAACTGATTTGCATAGATGACAGATGAGGTGAGGAAAAGCCAGCCTTGCTTTGGTGGAGGGCTTTTCAGCTATCTTGTATAATTCTTGAGGTGTCACCTCATGTACTTCCACTTCACTTCCAATCATGATGAAATGAATCATGATAGCTTTGTCAATGGTCATTTCAAACCGATTGCTAGTGGGGATGATAGAGCATTGGATGAATTCCAACCACCCTCTAGCCACAGGCTTAAGGTCAAGCCTTTTTAGTTGAGTGGGCTTGCCTTGGGAATCCCTTTTCCACTGTGCTCCTTCCACAAAGATGTCTGGGAGTATTTAATCTAGTCTCTGATCGAAGTTGACTCTTCTAGTGTAAGGATGTGGATCTCCTTGCATCAAGGGCAAGTTGAACGCCAACCTCACACTTTTTGGGCTGAAATCTAAGATTCTCCCTCGGGTCATGGTGTTCGAATTCTTAGGATTTAGGTTCACACTAATATCATGGTTTTTAGTGACTCATGTATTAGGATAGAACTCTCGCACCTTTAAGATCCCAACCTCTTGAATGGGATTGGTTAGGACTTGATGATTGGATTTTTGACGGTTTAGAATTTCACAAATGAAATCTCGTTGCAAGTATAGTTTCTAAACCAAGCAATGATCCTTTCATACAAAAGATTGTTTGTCACAAGTAATAAACCGCTAAAATTTATAAACCGAAGTATTCAAACATCGGGTCATTCTCCCTAGGAATTACAATAAAGTGTCTTGTTATTGGTTATGGAGTATGTTTGGGGTTTTTGAGATTTTAGACAAGAATTACAAATGGTAAAGAAAATAAACTAACAACTAACAAAGCTCGTGGCAAGATTTGGTGGTCAAGGATCTTTATCCTAATCACTAACCACAATATGAGAATTGGCAAGGATTAATCCCATTAAGTCATCCTCTAACTAGTAAAGGAAAGTCAAATGAGCTATATCAATCCTAGTCCATAAGTCCTAACTCTCCACTAATTCAATTAGTAAGAACTAGAGTCAATGGCTCCCAATCATCAATCACTTGGACATTAGTAACTCAAGAGTTCCTAAGTTACCTTTCTAAGCTAAGAGCATAAAATTCTACTCTAAAATCCAACCAAGCATTTTATCAAACACTTGGAAGGCATAAAAGGAAAGCATAGTAAATCTACAACAAGAATAAAATCTAACAACAACTAATTGCAATGAATTAACAACAACAATCAAAAGAAATACAATTATTATGAATTACCTTGAATTGAATGGAAAGAAAGTGGAAGAGACAAGAGTACATCTATAACAAAGTATAAGAACAACATAAAGGAAATTACAACAAAAGAATAGAAGAATGATGATGGCAACAACAAGGAATTGAGAAGGAGAAGTAGAAGAAAGCATGAATGAAAACCTAGATCTAAGAACTAAACCTAATCCTAATCCTAATTTCTAGAGAGAAGTGAGAGCTTCTTGGTGCACGAAATTGCAATCACGCTTTTGCAATCCCGCACAACTAACCAGCAAGTGCACTGGGTCGTCCAAGTAATACCTTGCGTGAGCAAGGGTCGATCCCACGGAGATTGTCGGCTTGAAGCAAGCTATGGTTATCTTGTAAATCTTAGTCAGGATATCAGAAATTATCAGGATTGATTGTAAAAAGCAAAAGAACATGAAATGGTTACTTGTATTGCAGTAATAGAGAATAGGTTGGGGTTTTGGAGATGCTCCATCTTCTGAATCTCTGCTTTCCTACTATCTTCTTCATCAAACATGCAAGGCTCCTTCCATGGTAAGCTGTATGTAGGGTTTCACCGTTGTCAGTGGCTACCTCCCATCCTCTCAGTGAAAATGTTCCTATGCTCTGTCACAGCATATGGCTAATCAGCTGTCGATTCTCGGTCAGGCCGGAATAGAATCCAGTGATTCTTTTGCGTCTGTCACTAACGCCCCGCCTGCTAGGAGTTTGAAGCACGTCACAGTCATTCAATCATTGAATCCTACTCAGAATACCACAGACAAGGTTTAGACCTTCCGGATTCTCTTGAATGCCGCCATCAGTTCTAGCTTATACCACGAAGATTCTGGTTAAGGAATCCAAAAGATATCTACTCAATCTAAGGTAGAACGGAGGTGGTTGTCAGGCACACGTTCATAGTTGAGAATATGATGAGTGTCACAGATCATCACATTCATCCGGGTTAAGAACAAGTGATATCTTAGAATGGAAGCAAGCATGATTGAATAAGAAACAGTAGTAATTGCATTAATCCATCAAGACATAGCAGAGCTCCTCACCCCCAACCATGGGGTTTAGAGACTCATGCCATGGAAGGTACACAAAGAAACGTGTAAAGTGTCATGAGGTACTGATACAATGTCATAAAAATCCTATTAATAGTAAGCTAGTAATCCTAAGGTTTACAGAAATGAGTAAATGACAGAAAAATCCACTTCTGGGCCCACTTGGTGTGTGCTTGGGTTGAGCAATGAAGTATTTTCGTGTAGAGACCTTTTCTGGAGTTAAACGCCAGCTTTGGTGCCAGTTTGGGCGTTTAACTCCAAGTTTTATGCCAGTTCCAGCGTTTAACGCTGGAATTCCTGAGGGTGACTTTGAACGCCGGTTTGGGCCATCAAATCTTGGGCAAAGTATAGACTATCATATATTGCTGGAAAGCCCAGGATGTCTACTTTCCAACGCCATTGAGAACGCACCAATTGGGCTTTTGTAGCTCCAGAAAATCTACTTCGAGTGCAGGGAGGTCAGAATCCAATAGCATCTGCAGTCCTTTTCAGTCTCTGGATCAGATTTTTGCTCAGGTCCCTCAATTTCAGCCAGAAAATACCTGAAATCATAGAAAAACACACAAACTCATAGTAAAGTCCAGAAAAGTGAATTTTAACTAAAAACTAATAAAAATATACTAAAAACTAACTAAATCCTACTAGAAACATACTAAAAACAATGCCAAAAAGCGTATAAATTATCCGCTCATCACTTCTCTTTCTAAAACTACTTCTAAACTAATCCTACTGTGTAAAAATGATAAAAAAGTCTATTTGCTCTTCAATCCTTGGCTTTAAATAGCATCTTTGCCACCAAAGTTAGTTGGGATTGGGTCCCACAACTCCTGAGAATCTGCTGGGTGCAAATTCACTTAAAAATCAAGTATCAGCATCGACGCGTACGTGCACAGCACGCGTACGCATCCATGGGCCATTTCGCAAGGTGCGCGTAAGCGCCTGGTGCGCGCGCCCGTCCATGGACGAGTTCAATTCTTTGGCTTTTCATGATCTTCTCCACTTTGCATGCTTTCATCTTCACTCATTTGATCCATTCCTAGCCTTTTCAATCTAAAATCACTAACAAACACATCAAGGCATCTAGTGGAATCAAAGGGAAATTAAAATAATCAAGTTAAAGGCCTAAAAAGCATGTTTTCACATCTAAGCACAAATTAAGGGACAATCATGAAACCATGCTATTTCATTGAATAAATGTGGGTAAAACGTATTAAAATCTCCTAAAATCAATACAAGATAAACCCTAAATATGGGGTTTATCAGGACTTCCCAACCTCTTCTTCAGATCTCTCTTCGGATTTTCGGATACTCATTCTTCTTGAGCCTGAAGGGGACCTCAAGGATCACTGATGAGTTCACATTTGATGAGATATTTGGATTAATTTGGATAGATTTCATCACATAAACTCACACTTATTCACTTAAATAGCATACTTTTGTTATTTCTCCCTTATTTGAACATAAATGTGAAAACATGTGTTTTTGTTCTTAAATTGAGCAATTTAATTCCACTTTTATGCCATTCGATGCCGTGATATATTTTGTGAGTGATTTCAAGTCAATTAGGTATAAATGGCTAGGAAAAAGTGGAAGAAAGCATGTACAAGGGAGAAGAATACATGAAGAATACAAGGAGAAGCATACACAGTCAAGTGTGCGTGCGCACAAGTTTGTGTGCATGCGCACAAGAAGGAAATCGGCTAGTGTACGTATGCACAAGTGAACATTCAGCAAAGTATGCATACGAACAGGTCCCTACATGTGGTTTCATTAATGAAACACGTGATTCGCAATTTTTGGGGGACTTTTGGCCCAATTTTGGAAGGCTTGAAGCTGAATGGGAGTGCTATATGAAGGGGATATCAACATATATGAATATATCTTAGTTAGTATTAGGTTTTATGAGCTTACATTAGGTTTTAGGAAGTTTTCATTAGTTTTAGGAAGCATCCATTGGAGTAGGAGTAGTGTAGATAGCAAATTCTCTCCTAGGGTTTTGTCAATTTCCATTGTAGCATTTTATAGCAAGCTTTGATATTGGATTTTGCTTTGTATTGTAAGTACTCTCAATTTCTCTTTAATTACATCATCTTTACTTTCATTTTCTCTTGGTTCACGTTACTTTGTTAATATTTCCAATTTTAGTATCTTGAAGTTTTGATTGATGAATTTAATGTTTTATGATTTCTTTATGCTTGTTTGATTGTCTATTGTTAATATTGTGAATAGTTGGATATAGTTTTCCTTTTTCCTTTGCAATTTTGCATGTTTTGGTTTTATGCCCACAAGGTGTTTGTGAAAATGCCAACTCTAGATTTGAGTAGATTTTCACACCTTGGCTTGGGATTTGAGTTCCTAGGATACTAGAGTCATGATGTCCAATATTTAGTGGTAATTCTTGGGTAGTTAGTTGACTCTTGTGTCAATTGAAGCTAGCTTTTTACCAATTAATTTGGTAAGTTAGCTAGGACTTGTAGATCAAGGTCAATTATGCTTGCTTGACCTATTCCTCGATGTTAGGGGTTAATGATGAGAGAACTTTTGCGTGGTCTAGAAATTTATGGATAAATCCTCGTTGCAAGTATAGTTTCTAAACCTTCAAAAGTTCTTTCATACAAACTTTTTGGGTGTCACAAGTAACAAACCCCTTTAAAAATTGTTAACCGAGTATTCAAACCTCGGGCCGTCTTCTCAAGGAACTGTAAGGAGGTATGTTCTTATTATTGGCTATGAAGATTGTGAATTCGGGGTTTCAAGAATGAGGAATAAGTAATATAAATGGCAAGTAAAATAAATGTCAATTAAAATAAATAAATACTATAAAGCAACTTTTGGCAATGTGAGAGAAATTAGAAGTCCAACTTAGTTATCCCTCTCAACAATAATGAAAGTTGTATCTTAATTCCACTTAGTTAACCTTTGAAGCAAAGGTAAGTCAAGGGACTAATTAGTTTGACCTTCGAATCCTATTTATTTCCTAAGAAAAAGTTGGGATTATTGAAGTTCAGTTCAATTAGCAAGATAACGATTATCACTTACGCTGAGTTTGATAACTGTTGAGTTACTGATTTCTTAACCAAGACCAAAAGGGGGAAAAAGTAAATTGCTGGAATAAAATATCTTCAGATCGAAAGCAATGGTAACGTAAATAAAAGCAAACAATCATAAACTGAAAATACCTCAATTATCATTAATTCAAACAATAATCTGTGACATGGAATAATTCATAAATTAAATTATAAAAATAAATAATTAACTCAAATGCTGGAATAAATAAATAAAGTGAAAGGGAAGCTTAAAACCAAAGGAACATAAAAACCTGGATCGAGAGTCACTCTTACAAGCTAAGAGAAGTCCTAAATCCTAATCCTAAGAGAGAGAGAGGAGAGAACCTCTCTCAAAACTAAATCTAAATCATCGGAAGTAACAAAAATGCGAGCCCCCCTGAATGGATGCATTCCCACACTTTATAACCTCTAGTCTATGCTGTCTGTACTTGGATCTGGGCCAAAAAGGGCTTCAGAAATTGCTAGGGGCGTATTCTGTAAATTCTGATTCGTGGCCTCTGTCACGCGTCCACGTGGGTCACGCGGTTGCGTCATTCGGAGCTTTTCCTTGCCACGCGGTCGCGTCAGTCACGCGTCCGCGTCGTATGCATTCTGCATAAGGTGCGCGGTTGCGTCAGTCATGCGGCCGCGTCGCTGCTTTTTCGCTTTTGGCAAACGATCGCGTCATCCATGCGATCGCGTGGGTGCCAGTTTCTTCAAAACTCCGTTTCGCACTTTCCTTCCATTTTTGTATGTTTCCTTTTCCATCCTTTAAGTCATTCTGCCTTAGAAAATCCGAAACTACTAAACACACTAATCACGGCATCGAATGGAAATAAAGGTAATTAAAATAATTAATTTTAAAGCTTAGAAAACATGTTTTTCACATACATCACATAATAAGGAAGGGAAAGTAAAACCATGCAATTAATATGAATAAGTGGGTGAAGGATTGAATAATTCACTCAAACTAAGCACAAAATAACTCATGAAATATGGGTTTATCAACCTCCCCACACTTAAACAATAGCATGTCCTCATGCTAAATCCAAGATGAAGATTAAGGTTAGGTTAAAGTGGTGGAATGTTATGCAATGCAACCTATTCTAAATGCATCTACCTAAATGAGTCATGCAATTCCAATTTATCCACTCATATATAAAGCTTACATGTAGCCAAATTAATTCACATTCTCAAGGAGTATATATATATATATATATATATATATATATATATATATATATATATATATATATATATATATATATATATATAGCCAACCCTCAAATAATAAAGCATTTTAGCAAATGAGATGGGAAAGAAAATAGTGTACAAACTTGCAAAACAATTAGTAATTTAAGCACAGATATATGTTGATGAGTTATTGAACCCTCACTGGATTTGTGTTTACTCTCTAGTCACTCAGTGTTTATTGGGTTTATTCACTCTACTTTTCTTTTTATTCTTACTTTCTATAACTTTGTTCTTCATCTAACCAATCAACAATTATAGAATATAGTCATACCAAAAATCATGAGGTCTTTAATTAAGGTTGTAATGGGGCCAAGGTAAAGGTAAGGATATATGTATAAGGCTAAGTGAGCTAATAAGTGAATCCTTAATTAGACTAAGATCTCACCTAACATACATATTTAGTAAAACAAAACTTGTTTACCTATTTTCCCATATTCTCCCACTTGTTGTTACATGCTCATGCTTCAATTTTTATTTTTATCCCATGTGCATTGCTTTTATTTTGCATTGGGGAATTCTTTTGTATCCCCTTTATTAAATACTGAAAAATAACTCTCTTTTTTTTTTAATGCACGTGGTAATTTAACTTTGATTTTTCATGAGCATGCTTCCCAAAGTTTCTGAGTTATTTTATTTCTTTCAACTTTTTCTACCTTTTGTTTCTATCATCCATGTTCCCAATAGGTTTCCCACACTTTAATCTATTCATAATTTTCTATCTTAAGCTAACCAAGGATTCAACTTGGAATTTTATTTTGTTTTCCTGCTTAAGGCTAGTGGTGTGGCTAAATAGAATAAAAGGGATTTTAAAGGCTCAAGGGGGCTAACAAAGGTGATGTAAAAGGTAGGCTATTTTTGGGGCCAGTGGGTTAAAATCAAATAATGGCCTCAATCATTCTTTTTGGTATGTACCTATATTCTATATTCTATAATTAGACATATAGATTAAAACAAAGTAAAGAACATCAGAATAAAAAAAAAAGAAGCGAAACACACAGGAATGAAATTATGGTTTGAATGTAACCATACAATTAAGCTCAAGACTCACAGGCTGTGTGTTCTCTAACTCAAGCATCATATATCATTCATATATGTTATGCAGGTTTAGTTAAAAATTCCCATTATTCTCATAAAAAATTATTTAGGGTAGCCTTTAAAGTTTTAATGTTTCTCCTTGATGAAATGTTGTTAACTTAACTATATGATGTAATGCTATATATACAAGGTTTATGGATTTAAATCTGTTATGTTCAATTTCCTAGCTTACTTCCTTTTTATATTTTTCAATTTAAACTATGCTATCTTATGCTAAAAAGGGTAAACTATACTAATTAATCCACTAATAAGTTAAAATTGCAAACAAAACTAAATAACTAAAATAAACTAAATAGCTAAAATATGAACTAAAAATGCAAAATGCAGAAATAGAGTAGAAATACATCAAAGTAGCAATGTATAAGTACTTAGAAAATAACAATAAAAAGAAAAATACAGAAAAATATCCAGAATAAAAGAAAAAGAGATGTAGTGGTTCACCAAAATAAAACGCCAGAGATGGCGACCTCCCCACACTTAAAATGAAGCATCGTCCCTGATGCTCAGTCAAGCCGGGTGTGAAGGGGTGTTATCACTGGTAGGGATGGCAGCTGAAAGCTCTGTGGTGGTGGTGGACGGAGGGTATGGCTGCTGTAGAGGAGGTGCGGACTGGATCGGGATCTCCGGATCTGCAACCTCAATCTGATGTGGGACCTTCTGGTGTGGTGCAGCCTGCTCTGTGCCTGCTTCCTGATAGGTCTCCACCTGGGAATGAGTCTCCTCCTCGTGCTCATCCTCCTCCTCCTCTGATGGCTCTGATGGTGTGTCGGGCTCGGAGGGGATGTCAGCATCCTGTCGGATCATCAGGTTCAGATGCGAATAGCGTCGTTGGCTGTGACACTCCAATCTCTCATACCGGTGCCAGTTACGGTGCTCCATCTAATCAAGCTGGCGGAATAGGCGGTGCACGAGGCGGTATACGGGTTTTGAGGCCGGTGGAGGTGCAGTGGTGGCAGCAGGGGCAGTTGTGGATGAAGAGGGTCCAGCAGACGGTAGGGCTGTCTCATCAGTAGCAGTAAAGGGTGGTGGTCTGTAGCCCAAAGCGAGGAAGTTCCTGCTGTGAGGAATGATCTTCCTGCAGTCCGTCGCTGGTGGTCTCTCATCGGCATCCTCCCATGGCACGTCAGCCTGACGGCCTAGCTGTGTAATCAGATAAGGAAAAGGGAGGGTGCCTCGGACGTGGACCCTAGCCATATAATGCCGGATAAAGCGTGGTAGATAAAGGTCCTTACCCTCCATCACACACCATAGGAGGGTGATCATGGCAGCTGGAATCTCCGTCTCATGAGTACTCGGCATCACATAGTTGCTCAAGATCTAATGCCATAACCGAGCCCATTTAAGTACACCCTCTTGATCCCTCTGGGCATGGTGGTATTCTAACCCATCTCCCAAGGAACAGTCGGGTCGAGAGCTATCCGGGCCTTCAAAGCATCCCAATCAAACTGCATCAGGCGCATGTCCTCCTCAGCCTTTTTATAACCATCAGGCTGATCGGACTTGGCTGGGAGCTGGAGAATGTTCTCTATGGCCTCTTCAGTGACCAGAATCTGTTTTCCTCTCAGGTTCACTACATCTAGGGTAGTAAGGTAGTAGTTGTAGTAGAATTCCCGAACCCAAGATGCATTGACCTCTGTCAGTGCGCTCTCCAGAAAGAACCAGCCTCTTTGCTTGATTTGCTCAGTGGTGTACTGCCGGAGTGCTTTTAGAATCTTCAGAGTTCTCTCCAGGTATAGGTTCCTGGAGTTTGCAAATGCCGGATACCTCAGCTCACAGTACCGGTTTGCAAATTTTATGGAATCATTTGCAGGGAGCAGCTGGTCAGCCTTTTCCTGCTGTGTAAAGTTCTTCTCCCGCCATAAAGAATCATGCATTAAGTCAATGATGGACTGGGAGGAATCTCCTCTTTTGTGCTTGCCAGTAGGCTTGCCTTTTCCTTTCCTCTGTGAGGTAGACATCCTGAAAAATGGAAAATCAGAATATGGATAAAAATAGGAAAGCAAATAGGCAATTAAACAAAGAAAACTCAAAGCGCCAAAGGAGAAAGGGAAGGAGGTAAATGAGTTATGAATTGTGCATTAAGGATTGTATAGCAGTTTAAAATTTTGAAAGGAATAATTTACAATCCAAAATGTATCAGAATTCAAGTTAAATAGAAAAATTATCATTATGCCATGGTTAGAAAGTTAGAGGAAAGTGAAAAGTCAGAAAAGAGATTTTAAAAAGTTAGTATGGTGAGAATTTGAAAAAGAAGTTAGTAAATTAAAATTAGTGAGTCAGTAAAAAGTGGGTTAAAGTAAGTGGCATAAAGAAAATATTCCACGTAACAAGGATTCACATGTATGAATAGAAGTAACTCATAACCAAACAAGGAAAACAATTGGATGCTGATTCAAAGAGATATAAAGAAGAATTGGAATCAGAGCATCACAGATGCAGTTTATAAACCAGGAAATCAAAGAGGATAAGAAAGCCTGTCATGGTATTCATGAAATGGTTTGGTTAAAGCAGAGGACAACAGAGTTTAAATTGCCAAACCAAAACATGAACATTTTACAAAAATTTGGGCAGCATTCCGGCTAAAAATGGATTATCCCGAAAAATAAACAGCAATCAAAGCAGTTCATATGAATTAAAAAGTCAAGTTGCAGGTACATATAAAGAATATAAACATGAAAAGTCAATGTAAAGAGCAGCAATATACAAGAATACAGCATATGAACAAGATTACAGCAACAACAGATTTGTGAATATGATAAAATAGAAGCAAGAACAGTGCAAATAAACAGACCTAGATCCACTAACCACAGCCTAGGCTACCTAACAACCGAAAATCCACTACAACATGCATATCTAGCTATCCTAAATATGAACATAAATGGAAAAAAAAAACTACGAACGGAGAAAAAGGATCGCGTGTTGCAGAACCTGGAAAGGCGAAAGAAGTAGAACGGGGTAGAAAAACGGCTGGGTGGTGGCGGCGGCAGCGTCCGGCGCGGTGGAGGGCACGGCGGCGCGGAGGGGGCAGTCTGGTCAGGATGGAAAAGGGAGGGGTGATGGGGTTGGGGGAGGGGGTGGGTGCGGCTGTGACGGACGGCTGCGGTGGGTGGTGGCGCAGAGGGGGGAAATAGTGGTGGAGGAGGGGGGAGGAAGAAGAAATAGAAAGAAAGAAGAGGGGGTTGGGTGCAGCTGGGGGCGGCTAGGGTCGGACGGCGGCGGTGGGTAGTTTCTGGCGGTGGTTGGTGCAGCGGTAATGGTGGCTGTGTGGTGGTGGTTGAGAGATGAGAGAGAAGGGGTTGGGGTTGGGGTTGGGGGTGGGGCACGAGGATAGGGTTTCGCGTGCCCTGGGGGGGTTATATTTTGAAATCCACGCGGCCGCGTGGGGCATGTGGTCGCGTGGTGGGGGTGAAAATGGGGGTGACGCGATCGCGTGGGTCGCACGATCGCGTGAGAGGGTAGGAGAGGGGATGGCGTGATCGCGTGGGTCACGCGATCGCGTCGCTGGAATTTGTGCTAAACGCACGATTCCAGCACCGTTTCAGGGCAACTCTCTGTCTCCTTTTGGGGTGATGTGCAATCCATGCGACGCAATCGCGTCGCTCACGCGGTCGCGTGGGATTGGTTTTGTGCAAGTGGCGCGATCGCATGGGGCATGCGATCGCGTGGGCCAATTTGTGCAAAACGCACAAGGGCCGCACGATTCCAGCCCAACTTTCTGGATATTGGATCTTTACGCCGATGTCCAGCTCACGCGGCTGCGTGGATGACGCGGTCGCGCGGGTTGTGTTTTCGCAATATGACGCGATCGCATGGGGCATGCGGTCGCGTCGTGCACCCCTTTTGTTTTTTTCTTTTTATTATGCATGAAAAATGCAAAATGCAGTGATTAATATGAATGTTATGCATGATGCCAGGTTCAATAAAAATAAATAAAAAGGAAATAAAAATAAAAACAAATAATATGAAATAAATTGAAAAAGAAGCGACCATACCATGGTGGGTTGTCTCCCACCTAGCACTTTTTGTTAAAGTCCTTAAGTTGGATAGTGAAGGAGCTTCCTGTTATGGCGGCTTATGTTTAAACTTGTCCAAAAATCTCCACCAGTGCTTGGAATGCCAATAGCCTCCGGGGTCCCAAACTAGGCATGTAAAGCTTCTGAGCAGCTTCAAACAGATTGTTAGGCTCCCGGGGTGACAAATGTCAGAATAAACTCCAGGATTCCAAGCCTTGCTTTTAAATCCGCATCCGTCTTGATCTATATGTTTCCATCCGGGCGGTTTAAAAAGTAGAATCTCACCATGGTGACCAAACATTCTCCGTGATCCATGCAATTGAGCATGATACCAATCTGTATACTTCGAGGTGAAGCATGGAACCTTATTGAACCTTGTGCACCAACTCTGAGTACGAGCCATTTCCCTCTTAC
Source organism: Arachis stenosperma (assembly GCF_014773155.1). NCBI lineage: Eukaryota > Viridiplantae > Streptophyta > Magnoliopsida > Fabales > Fabaceae > Arachis > Arachis stenosperma. The sequence goes on along the minus strand of NC_080381.1, from coordinate 89,306,915 downwards.
TCTTAAAGCTGCAAAGAGCTCTAAGCTGGCCATCTGTTTCAAGCAAACCATATTCAAGTGAATAAGTAAAGTTATAGGTTAAGGATTGTACCCACTTGAAGCTTGTATTAGGTGGTAATGGCCTTGGGATGGGTGTTTCCGGTGGTTCTGTAAGTTCTACTTCCTTGTGCTCTTCTGTGAATTCATCCACTTCATTGCAAGAGTCTTCAAATGTATCTGTGTCCTAGTCAAAGTCTCCTATGTCTTCCTCATCACTTGAGTCATTGATTGGAGGTTGAGAGAAATCTACCTCCGCATCATCTTCGCATTCACTTGGGAAAGATTCTTTGATCTCAGAGAATTCACTTGCAGATGCAAGTTCATTACTAAGAGAGCTAGACTTGTGACTATCATCATCAAGGGAATTTGCTTCTTGGATTATTCCGTTTGATTCTTCATAAGCGACTTGCCTTGGGGGTTGTGTACTATCCTCCTTAGCATCAACTGTAACGTCCCTAACGGAGTTATCCTCAGCTATGGATTCCCATGGAGGTTTAGCATCTCTTAGATCTTCAACCAAGTCTTCTTCTTGAACAATGACAGCTTTTTCTACTTGTTCTAGTACAAATTCATTTCCTGTCTTGTCCACTGGAGTTTCTGGTATCTCTTTCATGCTCCGCTCTTCATTGGACTGTCCACATGGAGTTGTGGCTGATCCTTGTATATTTGAGCGCCGAGAAACCCATTGAATTACTGCTTGCTCCAGTTGTCGAATGGTGGTTTGAAGATTATCTACTGTTTCCTTTAGGCGAACCTCTGCTTCTCGGGTTGCCGGACTTGGACATGATACATAATAAAGTGGTGGTGATTGGGAGTGATTGGATTGGTAATGGGGTAAGGAAGGATCATATGGTGGCGAATGGTGAAAAGAAGCTTGTGAGTGTGGTGGTTCGAGGTTATGTTGAAAGGGTGGCCTATATGCACGGGGTGGGGCTTGTTGGTAGTTACAAGGTTGTCCACCGTATCTTTCAGCTGGGTATGCATTGTAGAATGGTCTTCGTCTAGGATATCTCGGAGGGTGTTGTTGCCTAAAGGGTTAATTAGATCCTTTTGGCTCCATCCATCCTTGATTGGTCTGACCTTGATGCATATTCCTGCTGTAACTTCTATTTCCTTCAACAAAGTTAGAACCAAACTCAAAGCGAGAGGGGTGAGAGTTCATGGTAGCAAATAAAATTAAAAAGGAAAATTAAAAATAAATAAACAAACAAAAGAAAAATATTTACAATAACCAATAATAAGGCACACATTAGCAGTTCCCCGGCAACGGCGCCATTTTGATGAGAGAACTTTTGCGTGGTCTAGAAATTTGCGGATAAATCCTCGTTGCAAGTATAGTTTCTAAACCTTCAAAAGTTCTTTCATACAAACTTTTTGGGTGTCACACGTAACAAACCCCTTTAAAAATTGTTAACCGAGTATTCAAACCTCGGGTCGTCTTCTCAAGGAACTGCAAGGAGGTATGTTCTTATTATTGGCTATGGAGATTGTGAATTCGGGGTTTCAAGAATGAGGAATAAGTAATATAAATGGCAAGTAAAATAAATGGCAATTAAAATAAATAAATACTGTAAAGCAACTTTTGGCAAGGTGAGAGAAATTAGAAGTCCAACTTAGTTATCCCTCTCAACAATAATGAAAGTTGTATCTTAATTCCACTTAGTTAACCTTTGAAGCAAAGGTAAGTCAATGGACTAATTAGTTTGACCTTCGAATCCTATTTATTTCCTAAGAAAAAGTGGGGATTATTGAAGTTCAGTTCAATTAACAAGATAACGATTATCACTTACGCTGAGTTTGATAACTGTTGAGTTACTGATTTCTTAACCAAGACCAAAAGGGGGAAAAAGTAAATTGCTAGAATAAAATATCTTCAGATCGGAAGCAATGGTAACATAAATAAATCAAGAGAGTCACTTTATAAGCTAAGAGAAGTCCTAAATCCTAATCCTAAGAAAGAGAGGAGAGAACCTCTCTCAAAACTAAATCTAAATCATCGGAAGTAACAAAAATGCGAGCCCCCCTGAATGGATGCATTCCCACACTTTATAACCTCTAGTCTATGCTGTCTGTACTTGGATCTGGGCCAAAAAGGGCTTCAAAAATCGCTGGGGGCGTATTCTGTAAATTCTAATTCGTGGCCTCTGTCACGCGTCTGCCTGGGTCACGCGGTTGCGTCATTCGGAGCTTTTCCTTGCCACGCGGTCGCGTCAGTCATGCGTTCGCGTCGTATGCGTTCTGCTTAAGGTGCGCGGTCGCGTCAGTCATGCGGCCGCGTCGCTGCTACTTCGCTTCTGGCACGCGATCGTGTCATCCATGCGATCGCATGGGTGCCAGTTTCTTCAAAACTCCGTTTCGCACTTTCCTTCCATTTTTGTATGTTTCCTTTTCCATCCTTTAAGTCATTCTGCCTTAGAAAATCTGAAACTACTCAACACACTAATCACGGCATCGAATGGAAATAAAGGTAATTAAAATAATTAATTTTAAAGCTTAAAAAACATGTTTTTCACATACATCACATAATAAGGAAGGGAAAGTAAAACCATGCAATTAATATGAATAAGTGGGTGAAGGATTGAATAAATCACTCAAACTAAGCACAAAATAACTCATGAAATATGGGTTTATCAGTTAACTAAGCGAGATTGACTCATCATAATTATCATAGTTGTGGTTATGACGATGATAGGACTCCTTGGATTCTCATTCCTAAGTTAAGGCTATTTTACACATTTCTTAGAATTTTCACTAGTTTTGGCCTTATTTCCCTTTTAATTGCATTAATTTCCAATTTTGATCATTTCTTAGTTCTTTTATTTCTTAGTTCTTTTAATCTTTCATTTCATGATTTCAAAACCCCTTTTCCCTCACAACCAAAAGTGTAACACTTCGATTGCATCCCAAGGGAAGACAACCTGAGGTTTCATTAATCTTGGTTTTTATCATTTTGAAATTAAACTTTGATTGATGGTCGATTGTCGGGTTGGGACTACGCCAATCTTATTTTGAGAAAAATCCCTAACCCGCTCTAGGCCAATCGTCAATCACCTTCTTCTCTGCCACTACTTCATAGAAGTGGTCTTGGTGGGCTTTGGTGATGAATCTCTCCATCTCCCAAGATTCAGAGGTGGTGGCTATGGCCTTTCCTTTCCTCTTTTTAGAGGATCCTCCAACCTTGGGTGCCATAAGTGGTAATAGAAATAAAAAAGCAACGATTTTCCCGCACCAAACTTAAAAGCTTTGCTCTTCTTTGGTCATTCTCGAGCAAAAATAAAGAGAAGAAAGGAGTAGAAGTAAAAAACAATAGAAGAAGATAGAGGGAGAGAGTGATTTCGGCCAAAGAGGCTTTAGAGGGTATGAGAGGTGTGTGTATGAAGGGTTAGAATGAGGGGTATTTATAGGAGTGGGCTAGGGTTGGGTTCGGTCATGGGTGAGGTGATTGGGTGGGAAATTTGATGTTGAATTGGGTGGAGGGTTGTTGGGAGTTATGATTGTTTGAGGAGGTAATATGGATGTGATTAGGCTAAGGTTTATAGGGAAGAGTGTATGGGAAAGTGTGAAAATGATAGAGAATAAGTGGGGTAGGTAGAGATGCTGTGGGACCCACTGGTCCTGAGAGGCTAGGGAATTCAGATTCCCTGCCCTCTGCATTGGCGTTGAACGCCCAGGGTCTGCTCCCTGGCTGGCGTTCTATGCCAGCAACACTCCATCCAAAGTGTTCTGCTTTTACTGTTGAATCTGCTCTGATAAATGCAAATAATCATGAACCTAAAAAAAGCTTTAAAGAAAAAGAAAATAAAATAAAATAAAGGAATTAAAAGAAATATAAATAATTAATTAAGGTTGGGTAGCCTCCCAACAAGCGCTTCTTTGACGTCATTAGCTTGACGGTTAGCTCCTTATGGAGGTGAGTATGGGCTCAGAATTTCACCCCTTACAGTGAACTTTCTTCTTGTCTTCTCATGAATGAGCTCCACATGCTTTAGAGACAGGATACGACTCACTGTATGTGGTATGACTGGCTTCTTGGTGAAGACAACTCTCATGCCAGGTGAGAGGCCTTCAGTGGGGACTTTCTTGTCCCTCCAGCATTTAGGTACTTTCTTCCTAGTGCCTTTGTTCTCAATGCTTGTTAATGGCTTCCCAACACCAAACTTAGAATTGATGTTTGGGGGATTAGTGAAGCTCTACACTAAAAGAGATGGTTGGAACACTAAGTGTTGCACAGTTATCTCTCTTTTCTCAGAGGGAGAATTGAGATGAGGCATCTTGAATAAGATATGATCCTCCCCTAGTTGTAGAGTCAATTCTCCCTTAGCTACATCAATGATAGCATTAGCAGTGGCTAGAAAAGGTCTTCCAAGGATGATGTATTCATCCTCATCTTCCCGAGTATCCAAGACTATGAAGTTTGCAGAGATGTAGTGGTCTTCAACCTTCACCAAAATATCCTCCACTAAGCCATATGGCTTCTTCATTGACTTGTCTTCCATCTCTAGTGAGATGTGTGTAGCTTGTACCTCAAAGATTCCCAGCTTCTCTATTACAGAGAGTGGCATGAGGTTATGTTTGAACCTAGGTCACACAGAGCCTTCTCAAAGGTCATGGTGCCTATGGTGCAAGAAATCAATAAGCGTCTAGGATCTGGAAGCTTATGAGGTAGCTTCTGCTGAACCAAAGCATTGAGTCCTTTGGAAAGTAGTGGAGGTTCTTCCTCCAAAGGCTTTGTACCAAATAGCTTGGCATTCAACTTCATAAGAGCTCCTAGGTACCGAGCAACTTGCTCTTCCCTATTTTCTTCATCCTAATCAGAGGATGAGTGTTCATCAGAACTCATGCACTGCAGGAGTGCATACAAAGGAACCTCTATGGTCTCTATATGAGCATTGGCTTCTTTTAGTTCTTGGATATGGATTTCTTGAGTAGGTATTGAACACTCAGAGGGTGTGCCTTTACTGACATTCAATGCCAGCTCTGATGGCTCTTCAGGCATTGAACACCCATGTTGTATACCCTTACTGGCGTTAATCACCAGTTCCCTTACCATTTTGGGCGTTGAACGCCCAGCAGGGATGTCCTTGCTGGCGTTCAATGCCAATTTCCCTATTTGTTTGGGCGTTGAACGCCCAATGAGGGCTTCCTCTCTAGCGTTCAACGCCATCACTGTTGCCAGGATGGGCGTTGAATGCCCAGATGAGATCTTCCTCACTAGTGTTCAATGCCTTCCCAGTCTCTCTAGATTCGGCCTCGGCCTCAGTGGTGATGGCCTTGCACTCTTCTCTTGGGTTCACATCAGTGTTACTAGGAAGAGTGTCAAGAGGAGTCTTAGGGATTCTCTTGCTCAGTTGACCAACTTGTACATCCAAATTTCTAATGGAGGACCTTGTTTCAGTTATGAAACTATGAGTGGTCTTAGAGAGGTTGGAGAGCAGAGTGACTAAGTCAGAAAGGCTCTGCTTAGGGGTCTCCATATGTTCCTAAGAGGATGGGAATTGTAACACCCTACCACACTCAACTTTACACTTAGGCCGTAAAATAGAGGTGATGTGGTACTACGACCTCTAAAATAAAAAGTGTACATATAATAGCAGAAAGAATATAATAAACTAGGAGCCTTGAAGAACAGATGAAATAAAAATTGCGGAATGAAAGTGCAATGTTTAGAAAACGAGTTAACTTGCGTGCAAAGAAAGCTATAGCTATCAAGCATAAGATAACAAAATTAGAAATAGAGGGCCAAAGATACAAAATAACAAGCTCCTAACTCATCCCGTGAAGTCAAGGCTGGCTAGAGAATATATACATACATATATATTCATATCCAAACCCAAATTTACATAAACAAAATCATGCCTCTCCATAACCCTTTAAGAGGGTCAAAAGGAGCAAGTCATACGGAGAGAAAAAAACTAAGTACATATATATACACGACTATACAATCAAAAAGTAACCCGATAACCACTTCGCTTCAGAAGTCCAGACGCCTAACAAGGTGCCTCTCGACCTGCATCTGAAAAACAACAACATAGTATGGGGTGAGAACCAGAGGTTCTCAACATGGTAAAGGTGCCGCAGATATAAGATATAAGGTCATAAGAATGCCAGAGGCAATCCTAGAACGTCGACACTCAGATTTTAAAGCTTAAAGTATTGAGCAGAAACCATAAAAGGTGGTTTTCTAGGAGGACCTAAGCCTAACCTAACTTAATCTTGAATCTAAGTCCTACTGCCTTTCTTCCATACCTCTATCTCTGACAACATATCACAAACAGATAAGCAGATAAAAGCAATCACAAGAAGGTTACAAGTACTGCAGGTAACAGGTATACATTTAACATAGCAAGTACACTTAGACACCCAATTAATGCACAAACAAGTAATGAAAGTAAAATGCATTTGATGCATCCCTGTCCAATGGCTGATGAGTCTCATCTGTCGGTTATCAAGCAAACCCGACAAGTCCAGTTCGCTAAACTCTTGGACTGTCCCTCGTCGTGTATCCCCAGGTGTCTATGCATAGCTTTTTCTTTTATATAAATATCAATTGCTCAATGGGGGTACCATTCCCGGGAAATTTATACGTGCCCGGCCACCCTTACAACGTAGGGTCAACAGAGTACCGAGTTTTAACCTGGTACACGTGGTGGCAAGCCACGGTACTTTACCTATGGAATCTTGTATCTCAGATCATTTGATTATGTAAGCCAAATAACAGACATAATCATTCATAGCATTTCATATTCAATTCATCACTTTTTCAACTTTTCTTTACCTCCAAGTTATCCCCACTTCCTAACTTCATCTGATTATCAGGTTTAATACTATTATTTATGACTAAAGGAATGAAAATAGAGGTTTAGAAGTTTGAAATAGGGTTTAAAACTCAGAAAATTATGTTTGTTGGAATAGGGGCCACGCATACGTGTGGGAGTGTAAAAAGCCAGCTCGCGCATGCATCCCCTTATCATGCGTACACATAGGTGAGTACCTCATGTCATGCGTATGCGTGGGCCATGCGTACGCATGGACATGCATGTTGGCTCATTACGCGTGCGCATATAAGGAGGTTAGCCAAAAATTCCATGCCACGCGTACGCGTGGTACGTTTTCCAAAAAAATTATGATTAAGTAGAAAGCTGCAGAATTACCTATTCCAAACCAAAACTTTCGTCGAGCATAACTTAATCGTTTTAAATATTTTTTTATCCGTTCTTCGAATGGCACAAACTTCACAAACCCAATTTTTTATCAAAGCAAGTTTGAAACCATTTAGGTGTCCGGAGACCAAGTTATAGCTCGCCGAAGTTCGGCCCAAAACTAAAATTTTGCAAACTTTCAAAACCTCATTCTCATTCAAAACAAACCCCATGCCATTAATCACCAAACCTGCACTTGCTAACATAATATGTCCTTGTTTATCAACACAACAACCACCATAAAAAATCATACCTGATACTAAGAATAATTACACATACACTTCTCAAATCAAACAACAAAAGCCATAGCTTACAAATCCTAAACTTATATGCTTATGTCCTCAAATAATTAATCAACAATTCACCAAACCATCAACTAACCAATAGCACCAACCAAAACATACTTATCAACAAGATACTAAACAACGATATACACATACATTCTAATAAATCCTATGGTCATCTAGCCCAAGTTTCCATACTTTGGCCGATTTCCACGTAGTGATCAAGGCAATTCATCCTAAACAAACACAGCCCCAAAAGCTCAACAAAATACTAGTGCTCAACCTCCACCAAATTCCAACATCCACAATTTCAAGCTCCAATTATTTAGTCACAACCTAATACATATTCATAACACATATACACCGAATTTAATACCCAAAGCACAAATTCAGAATATTTAGATAGAATTATAGTATCCTCACTTTACCTAGGCTTCATATAAGCAAGAGTGAATGTTTTCCTCAAGCTAATTAGATCCTAAAACATCGAAAGGCAAAGAAATTCAACACCGCTACATAATTTTCTAAAATTGGGGGAAGGAGTGGTTGAGAGTAATAAAGTAAGTTACCTATGAAATTGTTGTGGTAGAAACGTAGAGCTCAATGCGGTGGTTGTGTGGCCTCAAACGGTGCGGCGACCGGAGCTCGGATTGGAAAGTTACGGTGTTTTGAAATTAAGGTAAGGGTTTTGTACCCTTCTCCTCCCCTGATACATTCAGCGCTGCTTCTGTTGCATTTGGGGGAGAAAATGAGCTTTGGCTCACTTAAGTGCTGGGCCGGTTGGGCCCGCAGGCCCGGTTTGGGTCCGGTACAACTGGTTTGGCCCGTTTAGTCAAATCTTGGGCCAAATTTCTTGATATTAGTGTCAAAATTCTCGTTTTGATGAGCTCTATCCTAATTTAATATTATATTCACATTTCTAATTTTCTTTATTAAAAAATTAATTTGTTGACTAATTTACTAATTTAACGGGGTTTACAGGAATGGTGGTCTGTTGTTGAACCTATTTTGGTTCCTTCCACCTTGATTATTATTGAAGCCTTGCTGAGGCTTCTGTTAATCCTTCCACGAAAAGTTAGTATGGTTCCACCATGATGGATTGTAGGTGTTTTCATAGGGTTCTACCATGTAATTCACCTCCTCCATGGTGGGTTGCTCAAGATCATAAGCTTCTACTTCAGAAGAAACTTCTTAGTGCTGCCAGCTGCAGCTTGCATTCCAGTCAATTGCTGAGAGATCATATTAACTTGCTGGTTCAAGATCTTGTTCTGAGCCAATATGGCATTAAGAGTATCAATTTCAAGAACTCCTTTCTTTTGAGAGATCCCATTGTTCACAGGATTTTTCTCAGAGGTGTATATGAATTGGTTATTTGCAACCATCTCAATAAGTTCTCTTGCTTCTACAGGTGTCTTCTTCAAGTGGAGTGATCCACCTATAGAGCTGTTCAATGATATTTTGGACATCTCAGACAAACCATCATAGAAAATTTCTATGATAGACCATTCTGAGAGCATGTCAGGAGGAGAGCTCTTGATTAGTTGCTTGTATCTTTCCCAAGCTTCATAGAGGGATTCACCTTCTCTTTTTCAGAAGGTTTGAACTTTCACTCTGATTTTTCTCATCTTTTGAGGGGGAAAAAATTTAGCTAGGAAAGCATTGACTAGCTTTTCCCAAGAGTCTATGCTCTCTTTTGGTTAAGAATCTAACCATATCTTAGCTCTGTCCCTTACAGCAAAGGGAAAGAGCATAAGTTTGTAGACCTCAAGACTCACTCCATTGGTCTTAACAGTGTCACAGATTTGCAAGAATTCAGCTAAGAACTGATGTGGATCTTCTAGTAGAAGTCTATGGAACTTGCAATTCTATTGCAGAAGAGAGGCTAACTGAGACTTAAGCTCAAAGTTGTTAGCTCCAATGGCAGGTACAGAGATATATCTGCCATAAAAATCAGAGGTAGGCATGGTGAAGTCACTAAGAACCTTTCTTGCCTCTCCTCTTGATTAGGTTCGGCCATGTCTTCAGCTTCTTGTTCATAATCTTCTGAAAGGTCTCTTCCAGAGTGTTATGCTTTAACTTGTTGTAAGCTCTTCCTTAAAGTCCTTTCAGGTTCAAGATCAAGATCAAAGAGAGGTTCTTTATCCCTGTTCCTGGTCATAAACAAGAAAAGAAGAAACCAAGGACAGAGGAGAATGAGAGCTCTATGTTCAAGAAAAGAGGACTCCCTATGAGATATGAAGAAAGAAAAGAAAGAAAAATGAAGATAGAAGAAGGAGAAGAAGAATTCGAATATTTAAAAGTAGAAAGAGAAACAAGAATTAAAATATTTTTGTTTTTGTTTTATTTATTTAAGAAATTCGAAAATAAAAGTTAATAAATTAAAAAGATTTGAAAATTAAATGATGAATTTTTCGAAAATAGAAGAGAGAGATAGAAGAGAGTTTTCGAAAATAGGAGAAAGAAGAATTAGTTAAGAAGTTTTGAAAAAGAAGAGAGAGAAAATAAGTAACTAGTTAAGAAAAGATTTGAAAACAAGATAAGATAGAAGATTGGAAAAGATTTGAATTTAAAATTTGAAATTAGAAAAGATAAGAAACTAGAAAGATTTGAAAAAGATTTGATTTTAAAATTTGAATTTTGAAAAGATAAGATAAGATAAGAATTTGAAAAGATTTGAAAAAGATAAGATTTGAAATTTGATTTTGAAAAAGATTTGATTTTAAAATTTGAATTTTGAAATTTAAATTTTGAAAATTGAATTTGAATTTTGAAAAAGATTTGAATTTGAAAATTGAAATTTTGAATTTTGAAATTGAATTTTAAATTTTTAATTTTGAAATAAGATAAGATAAGATTTTGAATAAGATTTGGTTTTGAGATTTGAAATTTGAAATTTAAAACTAAGATAAGATAAGATAATGATTTTGAAATTAGAATCTGAATTTTTGTTTAAAACTTTTTGAAAATTTAATTAAAATAAAGATAGAAAAGATATTTTTTTTATTTTTTGAATTTAATGAAGAAAGAGAATAACAACAAAAAGACACTAAACTTAAAATTTTTAGATTTAGGATCCTAAGTTTTCGAAAATTTGAAGACAAACAACAAAAAGACACCAAGCTTAAAATTTTTAAGATCAAAAGAAAAAGAAAAATAAGAACACTTTGAAGATCAAGAAGAACACCAAGAACAAAACTCAAAAAATACAATGAAAACAAGAATATGCAAAAAACACCAAACTTAAAAATTTTAAAAACTAAGGACACAATTTTTGGAAAACTTAAAAGAAAAGACACAAGGAGACACCAAACTTAAAGGTTGACTCAAGACTAAAACAAAAGACACCAATTTTGAAAATTTTTAGAAAAAGACTCAAAGAAATTCAAAAATTCAACCAAGAACACAAACACAAGACATAAACCAAAAAGAAAGATTAAATAAAGAAAAGAAAGGGTTTTTGAAATTTTTTTTTGAATTTTTTCAAAAAAGAAGAAGAAAATAAAAAGAAACTAACAAAATTAATCTAAGAAATAAAATAATCCGTCAGTTGTCCAAACTCAAACAATCTCCGGCAACGGTGCCAAAAACTTGGTAGCACGAATCTCCACACTTCGTATAACTGAACCAGCAAGTGCACTGGTATAATTTAAAGAACTTTAAAGTGTATATTTTTTGTGGAAATTCGAATTTTGTAGAAAAAGATATGATCGTTGGAAGTTGGTGTCAAAAATCTGATTTCTGTGATGTTGCAGAAATTGTGGGTTTTGGTTTGTGTGTGCACGCACACTGTTGTGCGCTTGCTTTGTGCAGGGGCCATATTTTGACTTGTGCGTATACACACCTTTATGCGGACGGACACCATGTGGTTTTTAGAAAACGTGCGTACGCACAGACTGGTGCGTACGCACACACAGGGATATGCATACTGCTAAGAGCGTTCGCACACTCTAGTGCACACACACACACTCTGAAATTTGCAAGTTGTGCGTACGCACAACATCATGCGTACGCACATACTGAAAAAATTCTTTCGGTGGTGCGTACGCACAATCCTATGCGTACGCACACTGCCTTGTTTTTAAGAAAACCTTGTTTTCAATAGTTTTACCTTCCCGGCAAGCTTGCAAATTTCTGTAACACTTGTTTAAAACCTTTTTGTTAGTTTTTAGACTTTGAATCAAGGGAGGACACATTAAGTGAATTAAAAAGGTGTATTTTTGGTTATAGGTTTAAAAGACAGAGAATTCAGTTTCTGAAGTTGTGGGTGTGCGGGAAAATACTATATCTGGGATGACTAGGAGGAGTTGAGAGGTGATGATAGCTGATGGTAAATTTGAGAAAATTGAGACTGATGATAGTTATGATGAGTTGACGACTCAAAAAGGAATGATGATCTTGTTGAATGTTGAGAGTTTTCCAGGCGCTATATCCTAGGGTTAAGTACGATAGTGTGCAGGGCACTATATCCTTGGGCTACGCATGCGAGTGTGCCCGGCATTATATCCGTAGGTCAATAGAATGGGCAGGGCACTATATCCCTGGTGTTGCAGAAATGCTTCATTTGAAAGGATGTGTCGGGTTGGCATTTATAGACCAACAAGTGATATCATGAGCCAATAGGAAAGGCATTCATCATATGCATATTTTACCTATTTGTGTGCTTTGCTTAATTTCTGTTATGCCTAAATGAATCACATGTTTACTTGCTAATTGTTCTATTTGCTGTACATGTACTTTACTTCTGCTTTACTTGTCTGCATTACTTGTGTTTTCTACTGGGATTGACGAGGCTTGGTAGGCGGGGGCGATGGGATCGGATGGAGGTTAGGCTGGCAAAGGCTGTGGGACAGCGATACTATGTTAGTTAGAAATCCCATAAGATAGAATACCTTATTTAAGCTTGAATATCTGTATCGGTGTGAAGTTCTAGGATTGCCTTTGGCGTCCCAAAACCTTACATCTTATATATTGTGCACTGTTATCATACTGAGAACCTCCAGTTCTCATACCATATATTGTTGTTGCTTGTCAGATGCAGGTCGTAACCCACCTCGGTGAGTTGCGAGATGGTAACAGAGCGGAGGATCTTTTGTTATCTTTTTGGTATTTTTGATTATTTTGTTGTAACACTTTTCTGTTTTGGACTTTATGGCCTTAGACGCATGATTTGAGAGATAAGTTGTATAAGTTGTTTTAAACATCAAAACTCTATTGTATTCAGTTTGACTAGCCGGCTTAAACTTCGCAAGCTATGACTAGTCCTCTTTTTGGTATTTCACACTTATATATATATATATATATTTACTTAAATTATTACCTTGTGTATCTTGGAGCTAGCTACAAGGTTTTATATATATAGTTCTGTCCGTACCTACCCGTTTAGTTATCGTGTGTGGAAACTTCGTATTTCATAATTCCGCTTTACGCGACTTTGGGCTTGATTCCTTCATTGGGCTTCTAGGTATATATGTTTTTGGACATTGATGAACGGATATTTTATACATTTTTTGGCATCATTTTCATATAGATTTTATTATGTTTTGTTTAAGTTTTATTATATTTTCATAGATTTTAGTGAAAATTTCACTTTTTTGGATTCTACTTTGAGTTATTATATTTTATGATGATTTCAGGTAAATTCTGGCTGAGTTTGAGGAGCTTTGGAAAAGTCTAATTCAGAGACAGAGAAAGGACTGCAGATGCTGTCAGATTCTGACCACCATGCACTCGAAGGAGCATTTCTGGAGCTACAGGAGTCCAAATGCTGCGCTCTCAATGGCTATGGAAAGCTAACATGTAGGACTTTCCAAAAATATTTTGTTTTTCATGTATTTTGTTTTATTTCCTGTTTCTAGTGCATTATCATCTTTATTTATGTCTTAAAGCTAGGAAATATTCCATGCATCTCTCACCTTGCTTGAAAGAAAATTTTATATGAAAAAGAATAGGGAGATACTTGAATTTTGAGTTATATCAAAAGAATAGTTCAATTATTTTGATGTGGTGGCATTGCTTTTACTTTCTGAATGCATGAATGAACAGTGAATGTTTGATGTTGGAGTTAAGAATGTTGGCTCTTGAAAGAATAATGGAAAAAAAGAGAAGTATTATTGGTAATCTGAAAAATCCAAAAGCTGATTCTTGAGGCAAGAAAAACTAGCAAAAAGAAAGAAAAAGAAAGAGAAAGGATCCAAGGCTTTGAGCATCAATGGTTAGTAGGGCCTAAAAGAAACAAAATCTTGGCCTAAAAGTTCAAAAGAGCTGATTCCCCTAACTATATGCTTGTGGTGTGAAGGTGTCAAGTGAAAAGCTTGAGAGTGAGCAGTTAAAGTATTAATCCAAAGCAAAAGAGTGTGCTTAAGAACTCTGGACACCACTGGCTGGGGATTTGAGTGGATTTCATCACATAAACCTACACTTAAGCACCAAAATAGCATACTTTTGTGTTCTCTCCCTAAATTGAGCCTAATTGTGAAAACATGCTATTTTGTTCTTAATTTGATTAATTTTTCCCACTTTTATCCCATTCGATGCCTTGATGGTTTTGATGAGTGATTTCAGGTGTAATAAGTTGGAATGGCTTGATAAGAGTGTAAGGAAAGCATGGAATTGGGAGAAAACATGAAGAAATCAAAGGAGAAGCACACACTGGCGTGTGCGTAAGCACAACCTACTGGGCGTACGCATAGGAACCACACACCCATGTGTGCGTACGCACACACCTGTGCGTACGCACGCGTCCCAGCGCGTGACTTATTTATTTCAAACCGGAGGGGGAGATTTTTGGGCTTCCAGAGCCCAGTTTTGGATATTCTGAGGCTGATTGAGTGCTATATCAAAGAGGCCCTCTTTCCGTGTGAAAGGGGGGAGCAATTAGGGTTAGTTTAGCATCATGTAGCTCATTTTCTAGAGAGAGAAGCTCCCCCTTCTCTCTAGAACCTAGGTTTCTTAGTTTAATTTGTTGTAATTTCTACTTTTAATTATTGTCTTCATTTACTTTTCCTTGTCATTTATTGTTATTGCATCTTTGTTCTTTCCTTCTTCTTGCTATTTTATTTCTCGTGTTCTTTTATGTTTATGACACTTTGTTATCTTAATTTTCCATTAATGCAATTTATGTTTCCTTGTCTGTATTGCTTTCTTTAGTTGTTATTATGATTTTCTTGCTTTTGGTAGTTAGCTTTTATTTTTAATGCAATTTAATATTATTTTATTTTCATACACACCAAGTGTTTGATAAAATGCTTGGCTTAGTTTTCACTTAGTTTTTCTCCACTCTTGGCTTGAAATTGATGACTTTGGTGATCCTTGAGTCATTGATGTCCATTCTTGTTTGATATATTAGAGTAGTTAGTTGATTTGGTTTCCATTGACTCTGTGTGACCCGTAGTGCTGACATAGGACTTATGGATCGAAATCTACTATGCCTATTTGACTTATCCTCGATGTAGGATTGACTAAGTAGGATTAACTCTTCATAATCATCATGTGTTTGTGGTCAATGGCTAGGATTGGTAGCCTTAGCTCTCAATTACTTGCTAAGAGGTTTCTTGCATTTTAATTTTCCTTGCTTTGACATTTATTTCTTGCATGTTTAGTTTTCACACTCTTGGTTGAGAGCTTGGTTGTTTGGGTGGAATTGAGTTGTGGATGTCCATTCCGCATTATGTGAGGATTGTTAATTGGTTAGGTTTCCCTTGACTCTAGGTGACCCACTAGGACTGACTTGGGACATAGGGATTGGAATCAATTTTGACTTTTTGACTAATTCTCAAGTAGGATTGACTAATTGGGATTGATTCCACACATTTGCCATGTTTATGGTCCATAACTTGGATAGGAGTCCTAAATTCCCCAATTCTCACCAAGAGTCCTTTTTAGTATTTAATCTCCATTTTCATTGCTTTTAATTGTTTTCTTTTAATTCCTTGCATGCTCATTTAATTTCTTGTCATTTACATTTCTTGCCGATTGCCATCATCCAACCTCCATTTCCTCCCATAGCCAATAATTGACACTTAATTGCAACTCCTAGGGAAGATGACCCGGGAGTCTAAATACTCTCGGTTTATATATGGTTTGAATTATGATAACATTTGATTGATGATCAATTGTTGGGTTTGGACTATACTTGCAACGTCAATCCTATTTTTAGTACAAAAATCTAAACCCATGCTCTTGGTCATTGTCAAATTTGGCGCCGTTGCCGGGGAGTTGTAATGGTGTATATTGTTAGCTATTGTGCATATGTGAATATTGTGAATAGCTTAATTTTTGTTCAATTGTGCATATGTTGCTTGCTTATTTTTAGCTATTGTGAATATGTTAGTAAATGAATATCTTGCTTTTTGTTTGCTATTTGTGAATATGTTTTGCTGCTTTTTTTTTCTTGTTGGGAGTTCATAGCTTATGGGACACTCCATCCAAGCTTGGTGCAATCAATGGAGAGTTTGGAGACCTAAGCATTGTTAAAGCTTCTCACCTGTGTTCTGTGCACGTTCTGTGCGCGCGCACACACCAGCTTAGGCACCCTTTGTTGAGAGCGTTAGCACGCCTTGTGCGTCCGCAACCTCCCTCCTTTTTCCTCTGTGCGTGCGTATGGACCTGTGTGCATACGCACAGACGGAGAGATAGCTGGCAATTTTGACATTTCATATTTTTTCTTGTAAAAAAAAACTGTCTTTTGTGCGTGCGCACACCCGGGTGCGTATGCACACTTCTTGATGCACTCTCTGTTCAGAGCGCTCGCACACACTTGTGCGTCCGCTCACCCTCCATTTCTTTATGCTCTATGCGTGCGCACACGATTGTGCGTTCGCACACCTTTTAATTCCTTTTCTGCCCGGAGCACTCGCATATAGTTTGCGCTTGCACACCCTCCCCTGTTTCACCTATTGTGCATACGCACGCCCCTATTTTCTCACCTCTACACTTCTTTACTTCTCTTCACTCTACTTCTTCTCTTCTTCTTTCTTCCACCTCTCTTTTCTCTTGCTTTTACCCTCTTCTCTACTTGCTTTACTTTATTTTGTTTGCATTTCATTTCTACCTTAGTAATTATATTAGTTTTGTTTAGTTATTTGTTAATTAAATAAGTTTCAAGTGTTTGCTTATTGTTGATTGGGTTGCTTCTTGATCGAATCTCATGAATGCACTTATACTTTGCCTTACATTACTAGCACCTAATTAGATTTGCACATTTACATGTTGCGTATTAGGTGAAATTTTTATAAGTTCATAATGAATTTAGTGAATTGAGTTGAACTACTTATTCATCATGGTTCTTAAGTGAATATAATCACATAATAAGGTATTTGTTCCTTGTTAATGCTTTGCATTTTTTTGAGTCAACTTGACTTGATTCCTATCAAGACTTGTCACTTTTTGTATCAAGTACCTTATACATGTGATTATTTCATTATTCCTAAGTGTGAATAAGTAGTCTCTTTTCATCATTAAATTGGTTATTGTTCATTGTGCCATTTTGTATTAATTTTGCGCTTTCACTTGCACAATTTCAATATCCAATATCTCAAATACTCAATTCACTTTTGTGGTTACCTAGGGTTGCTTGCACCTTAAGCTTTGCTATCTTTATATGCAACCTAGGCCACTTTATTGAGGAACATGCTATTTCTTTTGATTATGTGGTTACCTTTTTAACTAACCAACGTGTTGTGTTCTAAACCGTGTGCAATTAGAATACACACATTGTCTTTTATCATGCCACACATATATGAACTTTTCCTCAATTGTTGTTTAACTGTTTATATAGCAACCCGAAGCCCCGATGCCCACCAGCTGAAGGTGGAACCTCGCATCTCTTCACCCCCAGATTGAGTGCATGCACGGAGGACCGTGCAATATTTAAGTTGGGGGCGGATCCACAAAATTTGGGGCATAACTTTCTCTGTCTCAATACTTTGCATTATTCTTTAGTTTTTAGTAGCTATGTTTTTGTGAATATTTGCTTAGTTTGTTTGTATATATCTTTGCTTGATTATAGTTTTATGATAGTTATATTTGTATGTTGCCTAGAGTAAATAAGTTTGGTAAAACAACAATGAATTTTCATGAAATCTCTTTTTGGGCGTTCCATTGATTGGATTTGAAAACCCCGTTTGAACTTGCATAAAGTATTTTTATGGGACATAGAAAAGAGCTTGAACAAATACCAAGTGAGATTTGAGCCTTAATTGTGTGGTTGCACATTTTTAACCATAAATTTTGTTCTTGTGTGTTATGCTCCTTTTATGATTGTGATCTTAGATTTGCTTTAATCTATATGTCCTATATTTGATGTTTTGAATTGCATTTAGTATGATTGAGGCATTTTTTTGAAATTGAACTCACAAACCCATATGGCCAATCCTTACATCTACCCTTGTAAACCACTTTTTGAGCCTTTAATTCCCCTTTGTTATCAGTTTAAGCACATCTTTCACCCTAAGTGAAAGACCATTATGTCCTTGAATTTTATCTTTGATTAGCTTGGGTTTGAGTGTGTGTGTTAATCAAGTGGTGGGGGAATTTGTGGAAAATATTGGTAGAAAGTTATTTTGGGTATTCATTGAGAATATTTGGAAAAGTGGGAAAACACTCATGCATTCATTACTTAAACATATGCATCTCTCTTATATGATGAAAGAAAATTTTGGTGTACATACTTTGTATATAAAAAAAAGGAGAAAAAGAAAAAGAAAAAAGAAAAAAATATGATAATAAGGATGTAAATAAGAGATGCATATGTAGTTGAATTGAAAAGAAGCATGCATGAGTGAATGTGAGAAAAGGATAAATGAGTAGTTAGGTTATTTTGTTATGTATATAGGATGATATAAGAATAGGTGGGATACTTGAGCTAATCAAAGATCCAATCTATTAGTCCACTTAACCATATTAGTCCTACCCTTACCTAAGCCCCATTGCAATCCACAAAAGTCCTTATGATATTTGCATTCATGCATCAAATATTAGTTGGTTGTTAGACGACTTGAAAATTTTTGAAAAGCATGATTAAAGGAGGATTGAGTGATTAAGCCCTAAACATTGAGTGACTAGAGTGTAAACACATCCAGTGAAGGGTTCAATCAATCAATTCTATGTTTCCTTCTCTTCTCTTGTATTTTCTTGCAAGTTGTTGGAATGAATTTGAAATTTTCAAATCAAATCTTTAGACATTGATCATATTGCTATATTTGCTTTGTCTTAGCCCTAAGGTTTATTTTGGATTGATTGAGATTCTCTTGCATAGTTTCTTGCATGTAGTTGGATGCATTAAATAAATTGCTTACCCTTTGATCATTCTCCTTTGTATGTGTTTAGCATGAGGACATACTATTGTTTAACTGTGGAAGAATTGATGAATCCATATTTCACGATAAATTTTGGTTTGATTTGAGTGGATTTCATCACATAAACCTACACTTAAGCACCGAAATAGCATACTTTTGTGTTTTCTCCCTGAATTGAGCCTAATTATGAAAACATGCTATTTTGTGCTTAATTTGATTAATTTTATCCCACTTTTATCCCATTCGATGCCTTGATGGTTTTGATGAGTGATTTCAGGTGTAATAGGTTGGAATGGCTTGATAAGAGTGGAAAGAAAGCATGAAATTGGGAGAAAACATGAAGATATCAAAGGAGAAGCACACACTGATGTGTGCGTACGCACAACCTAGTATGCGTATGCATAAGAACCACACAGCCATGTGTGCGTGCGCACAGCGTCCTGTGCATACGCACAAGAAGGGAATCAGCAAGTGTGTGTACGAACACACCTGTGCGTATGCACGCGTCCCAGTGAGTGACTCATTCATTGCAAATTGGTGGGGGTTATTTTTGGGCCTCCAGAGCCCAGTTTTGGACCTTCTGACGCAGATTGAGTGCTATTTCAAAGAGACCCTCTTTCCATGTGAAAGGGAGGGAGCAATTAGGGTTAGTTTAGCATCATGTAGCTCATTTTCTAGAGAGAGAAGCTCCCCCTTCTCTCTAGAACTTAGGTTTCTTAGTTTAATTTCTTGTAATTTCAACTTTTAATTTTTGTCTTCATTTACTTTTCCTTGTCATTTATTGTTATTGCATCTTTGTTCTTTCCTTCTTGCTATTCTATTTCTCTTGTTCTTTTCTGTTTATGGCACTTTGTTATCTTAATTTTCCATTAATGCAATTTATGTTTCCTTGTCACTATTGCTTTCTTTAGTTGTTATCATGATTTTCTTGCTTTTGGTAGTTAGCTTTTATTTTTAATGCAATTTAATATTATTTTATTTTTATGGACACCAAGTGTTTGATTAAATGCTTGGCTTAGTTTTTACTTAGTTTTTCTCCGCTCTTGGCTTGAAATTGATGACTTTGGTGATCCTTGAGTCATTGATTTCCATTCTTATTTGATATATTAGAGTAGTTAGTTGATTTGGTTTCCATTGACTCTATGTGACCCTTAATGTTGACATAGGACTTATGGATTGAAATCAACTATGCCTATTTGACTTATCCTCGATGTAGGGTTGACTAAGTAGGATTAACTCTTCATAATCATCATCTGTTTATGGTCAATGGCTAGGATAGGTAGCCCTAGCTCTCAATTACTTGCCAAGAGGTTTCGTGCATTTTAATTTTCCTTGCTTTGACTTTTATTGCTTTGACTTTTATTTCTTGCATGTTTCGTTTTCACACTCTTGGTTGAGAGATTGGTTGTTTGGGTGAAATTGAGTTGTGGATGTCCATTCCGCATTGTGTGAGGATTGTTAATTGGTTTGGTTTTCCTTGACTCTAGGTGACCTACTAGTGTTGACTTGGGACTTAGGGATTGGAATCAATTATTCCCTTTTGACTAATTCTCAAGTAGGTTTGACTAATTGGGATTAATTCCACACAATTGCCATGTTTGTGGTCCATAACTAGGATAGGAATTCTAAATTCCCCAATTCTCACCAAGAGTCCTTTTTAGTATTTAATCTCCATTTTCATTGCTTTTAATTGCTTTCTTTTAATTCCTTGCATACTCATTTAATTTCTTGCCATCTACATTTCTTGCCGATTCCCATCATCCAACCTCCATTTCCTTCCATAGCTAATAATTGACGCATAATTGCAACTCCTAGGAAAGACAACTCGGGAGTCTAAATACTCTCGGTTTATATTTGGTTTGAATTGTGATAACGTTTGATTGATGATCAATTGTTGGGTTTTGACTATACTTGCAACGTCAATCCTATTTTTAGTGCAAAAATTTAAACCTATGTTCTTGGTCATTGTCATTCACCTGGTTAAATGTCTGTGGCGTTTATGTATCCGGTGGTAATACTAGAAAACAAAGCGCTTAGGGTCACGGCCAAGACTCAAAAGAAACTGTGTTCAAGAATCAAAAAGAGCTAAACTAGGAGAATCAATATTATCATCTAGATTCTGAGTTCCTAAAGATGCCAATTATTCTGAGGTTCAAAGGAAAGTGAGATGCAAAAACTATTCAGAAGTGAATAGCCACTAGTCCCGCTCATCTAATTGAAACTGAACTTCATTGAAAACTCTGAGATTTTTTGTATCCTTCTCTTCTTTTAATCCAACTTTGTTGTTGGTTGCTTGAGAACAAGCAACAGTTTAAGTTTGGTGTTATGATGAGCGGATATTTTATACGCATTTTCGAATCATTTTCATATAGTTTTTGTTATATTTTGTTTAAGTTTTATTATATTTTCATAGGTTTTAGTACAAAATTCACATTTTTGGATTCTACTTTGAGCTGTTGTATTTTATGATGATTTCAGGTAAATTCTGGCTAAGATTAAGGAGCTTTGGAAAAGTCTGATTCAGAGACAAAGAAAGGACTACAGATGCTGTCAGATTTTGACCTTCATGCACACGAAGGAGCATTTTTGGAGCTACAGAAGTCCAAATGGTGCGCTCTCAATGGCTATGGATAGCTAACATCCAGGGCTTTTGAGAAATATTTTGTTTTTCATGTATTTTGTTTTTTTCTTGTTTCTAGTGCATGATCATCTTTATTTATGTCTTAAAGCTAGGAAATATTCCTTGCATCTCTCACCTTGCTTGAAAGAAAATTTTATATGAAAAAGAATACGGAGATACTTGAATTTTGAGTTATATAATAAGAATAGTTCAATTATTTTATTATGGTGGCATTGCTTTTACTTTCTGAATGCATGAATGACTAGTGCATGTTTGATGTTGGAGTTAAGAATGTTGGCTCTTGAAAGAATAATGAAAAAAAGAGAAGTATTATTGGTAATCTGAAAAATCCAAAAATTGATTCTTGAAGCAAGAAAAATCAGCAAAAAGAAAGAAAAAGAAAAAGAAAGAAGCAAAAAAAAAAGAGAAAAACCAATAGCTCTTTAAACCAAAAGGCCAGAGCAAGGATCCAAGGCTTTGAGCATCAATGGTTAGGAGGGCCTAAAAGAAACAAAATCTTGGCCTAAAAGTTCAAAATAGCTGATTCCCCTAACTATATGCTTGTGGTGTGAAGGTGTCAAGTGAAAAGTTTGAGACTGAGTAGTTAAAGTCGTGATCCAAAGCAAAAGAGTGTGCTTAAGAACTCTGGACACCATTGGCTGGGGATTCTAGAAAAGCTGAATCAAAATCCGAAAGGGTTCACCTAGTTAAGTGACTGTGGTGTTTATGTATCCGGTGGTAATACTGGAAAACAAAGCACTTAGGGTCACGGCCAAGACTCAAAAGAAGCTGTGGTCAAGAATAAAAAAAGAGCTAAACTAGGAGAATCAATAGTATCATCTAGATTCTAAGTTCCTAAAGATGCTAGTAATTCTGAGCTTCAAATAAAAGTAAGATGCCAAAACTATTTAGAGGTGAATAGCCACAGGTCCCGCTCATCTAATCGAAACTGAGCTTTATTGAAAACTCTTAGATTTGTTGTATCCTTCTCTTCTTTTAATCCTACTTTATTTTTGGTTGCTTGAGGACATGCAACAGTTTAAGTTTGGTGTTCTGATAAGCAGATATTTTATATGCTTTTTGGCATCATTTTCATATAGTCTTTGTTATATTTTGTTTAAGTTTTATTATATTTTCATAGGTTTTAGTGAAAAATTCACATTTTTGGATTCTACTTTGAGTTGTTGTATTTTATGATGATTTTAGGTAAATTCTGGCTGAATTTGAGGAGCTTTGGAAAAGTCTGATTCAGAGACAGAGAATGGACTGCAGATGCTGTCAAATTCTGACCTTCATGCACTCGAAGGAGAAATTTTTGGAGCTACAGAAGTCCAATAGGCGTGCTCTCAACGGCTATGAAAATCTAACATCCAAGACTTTCCAGAAATATATAATAGTCTATACTTTGCTCTGGAAATGTAGGTCCAAAACTAGCGTTCAATGCCAGTTTCCAACCCCATACCTAGCGTTGGACGCCCAAAAGGGAGCAGCTGGCGCACAACGCCTAAAAAGGAGTCCAAAGCTGCGTCCAACGCCCTAAAGGGAGTACCAACTCATGGATTCACCCCAAGCTCAGCCCAAGTACTCAACCAAAGTGGGCCCAAGTATGGATTTCGTACCTCTAGTCTATTCGATCATATTTTTGTACTTCTTAGTTATTAGATTAGTATATATAGAATAAGGATCACCCTTGTTAAGGATCTTATGCCATATTTTCGAATACATTACTATTTTCTGTAAGCTATGAGTCTCTAACCTCCTAGGTTAAGGTTAGGAGCTCTGCTGATTCTTATGGATTAATAATATCACTATTCTATTTTAATCTATGCTTGATTCTATTCTAAGATGTATCTTCGTTCTTCATCCTAATGAATTGGGAGTGTAACTTCACCATCATCCCTATTTTGCATGGGTTGTTGCGAGTTCTTGACGGGATAGTATTGAACCACAAGCTTGATTATACATCTCTTAGACGGCTAATCCATGACTTTATTGGGGACTTAGAGATATCAGTTCAGCTGAGGTACGGGGCGATTAGGGCCTTTGTGGTATAATCTAGAATCACGAAGTAGCATTCTCTGATCCGAAATATCTGACCTTGTCTGTGGCACTTTAATTAGGATCACCAAGGGAATGGACTGCAGGAGCTTCACCCCCATTCAGATTGGATGACCACTGACCTGGCATTTGATCTGAAGAAGAGGAGATTAATGACCACTGACCTGGCGTTAATCACTTACAGCCTGCCATGGAATGAATCATTAGAAGTTGAAGTAGATAGTGAGAAAAGTTGATCCAGAAGGAGGAAGCATCTCCGAAGCCTCAACCTTTCTCTTATCATTGATTTCACACGTATCTAGTAATACTTTATTTATTCTGTTTTTATGCATTCTTCCAAAATAACTATATTTTCTATCCGCCTGACTAAGATCTACAAGATAGCCATTTCTTGTTCAAACCAACAATCTTCGTGGGATTGACCCTCACACACCTGAGGTATTACTTGGAAGACCCAGTGCACTTGCCGGTCTATCTATGCAAATATTGCAAAGTCAATTTCGTGCACCAAGTTTTTGGCGCCGTTGCCGGGGATTGTTCGAGTTTGACAAACTACTGGACTATCTTGTTGCTTAGATTAGGTACTTTTTAATGCTTAGTTTCTCTTTTGATTGTGTCTTTTGTTTTGTTTTCAAAAAATCTTCAAAATCTTTTCTTTTCTTTATTAATCTTTGTCTTGTGTTTGAGTCTTTTGTTAAAAGTTTTGAACTTTCTTTGTTTCTTTTTCAAAAAAAAAATTCAAAAACTTTGTCTTTTGAGTTTAGTGTCAATTCTTAAGTTTTGTGTCCTTTGTGTGTTCTTTATTTTCTTTAAAATTTTCAAAGTTGTTCTTTGGTGTTCTTAGTATTCAAATTTTTCTTGTTTGTTTGATCTTAAGATTTTTAATTTTGGTGTCTTTTAGTTGTTTTTCTTTAAAATTTCGAAAAAGCTAGTGTCTTAGATCCAAAAATTTTATTTTTGGTGTCATTTGGTTGTTTTTTTCTTTCATCATTAATTAAAAAAAATCAAAATAAAAAAAAAATTTCTTTTATCTTTCTTTAATTTTCGAAAATCTTGTTTCTTTTCTTATCTTGATTTAAAAATTTTTCAAGTTTGGTGTTTTCTTGTTAGTAAAGTTTAACTTTTGATTTCAAATCTTATCTTTTCAAATCTTTTTCAAATCTTGATCTTATCTTTCTTTAAATTTCAAATCATTATCTTATCCTATCTTAATTTCAAATTTCAAAATAAAATCTTTTCAAATCTTCACCATGTCTTATCTTTTCAACCTATTTTCAAACATTTATCTTATCTTGTTTCAATTTCAAAATTCAAAATCAAATCTTTTTCAATTCTCCAATCTTATCTTATTTTCAAATCTTTTTTAATTAGTTACTTGCTTTATCTTATTTTAATTTTAAAAGTTTGGTTTCTCTTTTCTCTTTCCTCTTTTTCAAAATAATTCCTCTCTCTTCTGTTTTTGAAAATTTCTTACCCCTTTCTTTCTTCTTCTTTTTTTCGAAAATCACCTTTCAATTTTCAATTCCTTTTAGTTAATTTGCTTTTAATTTCCTTCTTGTTTTTGGAATTCAATAAATAAACAAAATAAAAACAAAAATATTTTAATTCTAGTTTCTCTTTTTATCTCTTAAAAATTCGAATTTTTCTACCCCCTCTATTCGAATTCTTCTTCTCATTCCTCTACCCTCATTCTTCTTTCTTCTTCACATCTCACTGGGAGTTCTCTATACATTGACATAGAAACTCCTATTCTCTTTCTTTCTTGGTTTTCTTTTTCTTGTTTATGACCAGGAACAAAGATGAAGAACCTCTCTATGTTCCTGATCCGGAACCTGAGAGGACTCTAAGGAGGCGTTTACAACAAGTTAAAGCACAACACTCCGGAGGAAACCTCACAGAGCTTTTCAAACAAGAAGCTGAAAATACAGACATGGCCGCCAATCCTAATGGAAGAGGAGACGCAAGGAAGGTCCTAGGTGACTTCACTACAACCACTTCTGACTTCTATGGAAGAAGCATCTCCATACCTGCCATTAGAGTAAATAACTTTGAGCTTAAGCCTCAGTTAGTCTCTCTAATGCAACAGAATTGCAAATTTCATGGACTTCCATAGGAAGATCCACATCAATTCCTATCTGAATTCTTGCAAATCTGTGATACTGTTAAGACCAATGGAGTGGATCCTGAGGTCTATAGGCTTATGCTTTTCCCTTTTACTATTAGAGACAGAGCTAGGATATGGTTGGATTCTCAACCCAAGGAAAGCCTAGACTCTTGGGAAAAGTTGGTCAATTCTTTCTTGGCCAAGTTCTTTCCACCTCAGAAGATGAGCAAGCTCAGGGTGGAAGTTCAAACCTTCAGAGAAAAAGAGGGTGAATCCCTCTATGAAGCTTGGGAAAGATACAAGCAACTAATCAGGAGATGTCTTCTTGACATGCTCTCAGAATGGACTATCCTAGGTATCTTCTATGATGGTCTATCTGAGATGTCCAAGATGTTCTTGGACCATTCTGCAGGTGGATCACTCCACTTGAAGAAAATGCCTGAAGAGGCACAAGAACTCATTGAAATTTTTACAAACAACTAATTCATGTACATTTTTTAGAGGAACCTTGTGAACAATGGGGTAGCTTAGTAGAAAGGAATCCTGGAGGTTGACACTCTAAATGCCATATTCGCTCAAAAAAAGATCTTGATCTAACATATCAATATGATCTCTAAACATTTAACTCGAATACAAGCTGCAGTTGGCAGCACTCAAGACACCTCCTATGAAGGAGATGATTATGATCCAGATAAACCTGTGATGGAGGAGGTGAATTACATGGGAGAATCCTAAGTTTGTGATGAGCGGATAATTTGTACCCTTTTTGGCATTGTTTTTAGTATGTTTTTAGTAGGATTTAGTTAGTTTTTAGTATATTTTTATTAGTTTTTAGTTAAAATTCACTTTTCTGGACTTTACTATGAGTTTTTGTGTTTTTCTGTGATTTCAGGTATTTTCTGGCTGAAATTGAGCGACCTGAGCAAAAATCTGATCCAGAGACTGAAAAGGACTGCAGATGCTGTTGGATTCTGACCTCCCTGCACTCGAAGTGGATTTTCTGGCGCTACAGAAGCCCAATTGGCGCGCTCTCAACGGCGTTGGAAAGTAGACATCCTGGGCTTTCCAGCAATATATGATAGTCCATACTTTGCCCAAGCTTTGATGGCCTAGACCGGCGTTCAAAGTCACCCTCAGGAATTCCAGCGTTAAACGCCGGAACTGGCACCTAAATGGGAGTTAAACGCCCAAACTGGCATAAAAGCTGGCGTTTAACTCCAAGAAGAGTCTCTACACGAAATTGCTTCATTGCTCAGCCCAAGCACACACCAAGTGGGCCCGGAAGTGGATTTTTATGTCATTTACTCATCTCTGTAAACCTTAGGCTACTAGTTTTCTATAAGTAGGACCTTTTGCTATTGTATTAGAGAGCCTTTTGATCATGTTTTATGATTGAACTCACTTTGGGAGGCTGGCCATTCGGCCATGCCTAGACCTTGTTCTTATGTATTTTCAACGGTGGAGTTTCTACACACCATAGATTAAAGTGTGGAGCTCTGCTGTACCTCGAGTATTAATGCAATTACTATTGTTCTTCTATTCAATTCCGCTTGTTCTTTGTCCAAGATATCACTTGTTCTTCAACTTGATGAATGTGATGATCCGTGACACTCATCATCATTCTCACCCATGAACAAGGTGACTGACAACCACTTTTGTTCTACAAGCAACCAAGGCTCTAGTGAATATCTCTTGGATTCCTGATACACGATGCATGGTTGATCGCCTGACAACCGAGTACTCGCCTGACAAACGAGCCAGCCATTCCGTGAGATCAGAGTCTTCGTGGTATAGGCAAGAACTGATGGCGGCATTCAAAAGAATCCGGAAGGTCTAAACCTTGTCTGTGGTATTCTGAGTAGGATTCAATGATTGAATGACTGTGACGTGCTTCAAACTCCTAGCAGGCGGGGCGTTACTGACAGACGCAAAAGAATCAATGGATTCTATTCCGGCCTGACCGAGAACCGACAGCTGATTAGCCATATGCTGTGACAGAGCATAGGAACATTTTCACTGAGAGGATGGGAGGTAGCCACTGACAACGGTGAAACCCTACACAAGCTTGCCATGGAAAGGAGTAAGAAGGATTGGATGAAGACAGTAGGAAAGCAGAGAGACGGAAGGGAAGGCATCTTCATACGCTTATCTGAAGTTCCTACCAATGAATTACATAAGTACCTCTATCTTTATCTTTATGCTTTATGCGTTTATTACCTATACCCATTTGAGTCTGCCTGACTGAGATTTACAAGGTGACCATAGCTTGCTTCATACCAACAATCTCCGTGGGATCGACCCTTACTCGCGTAAGGTATTACTTGGACAACCCAGTGCACTTGCTGGTTAGTTGTGCAAAGTTGTGCAGTGATCACAATTTCGCGCACCAGTTTGGCGCAACCAACGCCGTGTGGTTTGGAAGAAAAGTGTATACTATTATACATCATTGGAAAGATCTAGAAGTTAGCTTTCTAATGCCGCTAATATCACGGCAATTGGATCTCTGATGAGCGGATAATTTATACGCTTTTTGGCATCGTTTTTAGGTAGTTTTTAGTAGGATCTAGCTACTTTTAGGGATGTTTTCATTGGTTTTTATGTTAAATTCACATTTCTGGACTTTACTATGAGTTTGTGTGTTTTTCTATGATTTCAGTATTTTCTGGCTGAAATTGTGGGACCTGAGCAAAACTCTGATAAGAAGGCTGACAAAGGACTGCTGATGCTGTTGGATTCTGACCTCCCTGCACTCGAAATGGATTTAATGGAGCTACATATATCCAAATGGTGCGCTCTCAACGGTGTTGTAAAGTAGACATCCAAAGCTTTCCAGCAATATATAATACTCGATAATTTAATCGAGATTTGACGACGTAAACTGGCGCTCAACACCAGCTCTATGCTGCATTCTGGAGTCAAACGCTAGAAACATGTCACGAACCAGAGTTGGATGCCAAAAACACGTTACAACTTGGCGTTGAACTCCAAGATAAGCCTCAGCTCGTGTAAAGATCAAGCTCAGCCCAAAAACACACCAAGTGGGCCCCGGAAGTGGATTTATGCATCACTTACTTACTTTTGTAAACCCTAGTAGCTAGTCTAATATAAAAAAGGATAGTTTACTATTGTATTATCTATCTTTGATCCGTTTATGTGATCTTAGACATTGGGGCTGGCCATTCGGCCATGCCTGGACCTTCATCACTTATGTATTTTCAACGGTGGAGTTTCTACACGCCATAGATTAAGGGTGTGGAGCTCTGCTGTACCTCAAGTTTTAATGCAATTACTACTATTTTCTATTTAATTCGATTTATTCCCGTTCTAAGATGCCATCCGTACTTCAACCTGATGGAGGTGATGATCCGTGACACTCATCATCCATCCTTATGAACGTGTGCTTGACAACCACTTCTGTTCTACAAGCGAGAGCTAGGATGCGTATCTCTTGGATTCCTGATACACAACGCATGGTTGCCCCTCGCCTAACAACCGAGCCTTCCATTCCGTGAGATCAGAGTCTTCGTGGTATAAGCTAGAATTGATGGCGGCATTCATGAGAATCCGGAAAGTCTAAACCTTGTCTGTGGTATTCCGAGTAGGATTCTGGGATTGAATGATTGTGACGAGCTTCAAACTCGCGATTGTTGGGCGTGATGACAAACGCAAAAGAATCAAGGGATTTTATTCCAACATGATCTAGAACCGATAGATGATTAGCTGTGCCGTGACAGAGCATTTGGACCTTTTTCACTGAGAGGATGGGATGTAACCATTGACAACGGTGATGCCCTACATACAGCTTGCCATAGAAAGGAGTGACAAAGATTGGATAAAAGCAGTATGAAAGCAGAGATTCAGAAGGAACACAACACCTCTATACACTTGTCTGAAATTCCCACCATTGAATTACATGAGTAACTCTATCTTTATTTTCTGTTGATTATTTATTATTATTCGAAAATCCATAACCATCAATTATCTGCCTGACTGAGATTTACAAGGTGACCATAGCTTGCTTCATACCGACAATCTCTGTGGGATCGACCCTTACTCACGTAAGGTATTACTTGGACGACGCAGTACACTTGCTGGTTAGTTGAGCGCAGTTGTGAAGTTATGTTTAGACCATGGTATTGAGCACCAAGATTTTGGAGCCATTACTGGGGCAATCAATTTCGAACAATAATTTAAGTATGAATCACAATTTCGTCCACCAAGTTTTTGGCGCCGTTGCCGGGGATTGTTCGAGTATGGACAACTGACGGTTCATCTTGTTGCTCAGATCAGGTAATTTTCTTTTTGTTTTAATTTCAAAAATTTTTTTCAAAAAAATCTTTCAAAAATTTTTTCTCTTTTTCGTTTTCCTAAAGAATATTTTCGAAAAAAAATAATAAAAATACAAAAAAAATCATAAAATCATAAAAATAAAAAATATTGTGTTTCTTGTTTGAGTCTTGAGTCAATTTTTAAGTTTGGTGTCAATTGCATGTTTTAAAAATTTATACATTTTTTCAAAAATTCATACATTCATAGTGTTCTTCATGATCTTCAAGTTGTTCTCGGTAAGTCTTCTTGTTTGATCTTTAAATTTTCTTGTTTTGTGTTGTTTATTGTTTTCTGATGAGCGGATAATTTATACGCTTTTTGGCATTGTTTTTAGGTAGTTTTTAGTAAGTTCAAGCTACTTTTAGGGATGTTTTCATTAGTTTTTATGTTAAATTCACATTTCTGGACTTTACTATGAGTTTGTGTGTTTTTCTGTGATTTCAGGTAATTTCTGGCTGAAATTGAGGGATTTGAGCAAAACTCTGAAAAAGGCTGACAAAAGGACTGTTGATGTTGTTGGAATCTGACCTCCCTGCACTCAAAATGGATTTTCTGGAGCTACAGAACTCCAATTGGCACGCTCTCAACGCCGATGGAAATTAGACATCCAGAGCTTTCCAGCAATATATAATAGTTCATACTTTATTCGGAAATTGACGACGTAACTTGGCGTTGAACGCCAAGTACATGCTGCTGTCTGGAGTTAAACGCCAGAAAAACGTCATGATCCGGAGTTGAACGCCCAAAACACGTCATAACTCGGAGTTCAACTCCAAGAGAAGCCTCAGCTCGTGGATTGATCAAGCTCAGCCCAAACATACACCAAGTGGGCCCCGGAAGTGGATTTATGCATCAATTACTTACTCATGTAAACCCTAGGAGCTAGTTTATTATAAATAGAACATTTAACTAATGTATTTGACATCTCTTGACCCTTCGGTCTTTTGATCACTTTGGGGGCTGGCCATTCAGCCATGCCTGAACCTTTTACTTATGTATTTTCAACGGTGGAGTTTCTGCACACCATAGATTAAGGGTGTGGAGCTCTGCTGTACCTCAAGTATTAATGCAATTCTATTTTCTTCCATTCAATTCAACTTGTTCTTATTCCAAGATATACGTTGCACTTAACTTTGATGAATGTGATGATCCGTGACACTCATCATCATTCTCACTTATGAACGCGCGTGATTGACAACCACTTCCGTTCTACCTTAGGCCGGGCGCATATCTCTTAGATTCCCCAACAGAATCTTCGTGGTATAAGCTAGATAGATGGCTGCATTTATGAGGATCCAGAAAGTCTCACCTTGTCTGTGGTATTCCGAGTAGGATCCTGGGAATCCGGAAAGTCTAACCTTGTCTGTGGTATTCCGAGTAGGATTCCGGTAATGAATGACTGTGACGTGCTTCAGACTTGCAAGTGTTGGGCGTTAGTGACAGACGCAAAAGAATCAAGGGATTCTATTCCAGCAGGAGCGGGAACCAACCAGTGATTAGCCGTGCTGTGACAGAGCGCGTGAGCGTAGTTTTCACTGCGAGGATGGGATGTAGCCTTCGGCCAGTGTGATGCCTCTAGACGATTAGCCATGCGAGTGACAGCCGCAGAGGACCATTTTCCCGAGAGGATTAAAAGTAGCCATCGTCGAACGGTGAACCCCTATACACAGCTTGCCATGGAAAGGAGTAAGAAGGATTGAGTTGAAGCAGTAGGAAAGTAGGCGTTCTTGAGCCATACAGTATCTCCATTCGCTTATCTGAAATTCCCACCAATGAATCTGCATAAGTATTCTATCCCTTTTATTATTTCTTCTATTTTCTTATTTCTATTTTCGAAATCATAAACCAATTTAATCTGCCTAACTGAGATTTACAAGGTGACCACAGCTTGCTTCATACCAACAATCTCTGTGGGATCGACCCTTACTCGCGTAAGGTTTATTACTTGGACGACCCAGTACACTTGCTGGTTAGTTGAACGGAGTTGTGTCCACTCGTGCCAATTTCAAATTCCATAAAAGTACAATTTAAAGAATAGTGATCACAATTTCGTCCACCAAGTTTTTGGCGCCGTTGCTGGGGATTGTTCGAGTATGGACAACTAACGATTCATCTTGTTGCTCAGATTAGGTAATTTTCTTTTCAAAAAGTTTTCTAAAATCTTTGATGAGCGGATAATTTATACGCTTTTTGGCATTGTTTTTAGGTAGTTTTTAGTAAGTTCAAGCTACTTTTAGGGATGTTTTCCTTAGTTTTTATGTTAAATTCACATTTCTGGACTTTACTATGAGTTTGTGTGTTTTTCTGTGATTTCAGGTAAATTCTGACTGAAATTGAGGGATTTGAGCAAAACTCTGAAAAAGGCTGACAAAAGGACTGCTGATGCTGATGGATTCTGACCTCCCTATACTCGAAATGGATTTTCTAGAGCTACAGAACTCCAAATGGCGCGCTCTCAACGGCGTTGGAAAGTAGACATCCAGGGCTTTCCAGCAATATATAATAGTCTATGCTTTATTCGAAGATTGACGACGTAACTTGGCGTTAAACGCCAAGTTCATGCTGCTGTCTGGAGTTAAACGCCAGAAAAACGTCATGATCCGGAGTTGAACGCCCAAAACACGTCATAACTCAGAGTTCAACTCCAAGAGAAGCCTCAGCTCGTGGATTGATCAAGCTCAGCCCAAGCACACACCAAGTGGGCCCCGGAAGTGAATTTATGCATCAATTACTTACTCATGTAAACCCTAGGAGCTAGTCTAGTATATATAGGACATTTATCTATTGTATTAGACATCTTTGGTCTCAGTTTTGTTTTATTCTTCATCTTAGGAGATCATTGATCACGTTTTGGGGGCTGGCCATTCGGCCATGCCTGAACCCTTTGCTTATGTATTTTCAACGGTGGAGTTTCTGCACACCATAGATTAAGGGTGTGGAGCTCTGCTGTACCTCAAGTATTAATGAAGTTCTATTTTCTTTTATTCGGTCTCTATCTTATTCTTATTCCAAGATATTCATTCGTACCCAAGAACATGATGAATGTAATGAGTTAGATAACCCTCATTATTATTCTCACTTATGAACGCGCGTGATTGACAACCACTTTCGTTCTACATGCAACCGAGCTTGAATGTGTATCTCTTAGATTCCCCAACAGAATCTTCGTGGTATAAGCTAGATAGATGGCGGCATTTATGAGGATCCGGAAAGTCTCACCTTGTCTGTGGTATTCCGAGTAGGATCCTGGGAATCCGGAAAGTCTAACCTTGTCTGTGGTATTCCGAGTAGGATTCCGGTAATGAATGACTGTGACGTGCTTCAAACTTGCAACCTGCTGGGCGTTAGTGACAGACGCAAAAGAATCAAGGGATTCTATTCCAGTAGGAGCGGGAACCAACCGGTGATTAGCCGTACTGTGACAGAGTGCGTGAGCATTAGTTTTCACTGCGAGGATGGGATGTAGCCATCAACCATGGGTGATGCCTCCAGACTGATTAGCTGTGCGAGTGACAGCCGCATAGGATATTTTCCTGTGAGGATGAAAGTAGCCACAGCTGATGGTGAACCCCTATACAAAGCTTGCCATGGAAAGGAGTAAGAAGGATTGAGTAGAAGCAGTGGGAAGGCAGACATCCGTGAGTCATACAGCACCTCCATACACTTATCTGAAATTCTCACCAATGAATCTACATAAGTATTTCTATCCTTTTTATTATTTATTTTCTATTTTATTATTCCTATCCTCGAACCCATAAATAAAGTTTAATTCGCCTGACTGAGATCTACAAGGTGACCATAGCTTGCTTCATACCAACAATCTCTGTGGATTCGACCCTTACTCACGTAAGGTTTATTACTTGGACGACCCAGTACACTTGCTGGTTAGTTGAACGGAGTTGTGAAAATAAACAGTGCCCTAAGGGTATATTCATACAAGTACAAAGAACATAAGGATCACAATTTCGTCCACCAATCTTTCAAAAATATTTTTTTTATTATTTTCGTTTTTTTAATATAATTTTCGAAAAAAAATAATAAAAATACTAAAAAATCATAAAATCATAAAAAACCAAAAATATTTTGTGTTTCTTGTTTGAGTCTTGAGTCAATTTTTAAGTTTGGTGTCAATTGCATGCTTTAAAAATTTTTCTTGCATTTTTTTCGAAAATTCCATGCATTCATAGTGTTCTTCATGATCTTCAAGTTGTTCTTGGTAAGTCTTCTTGTTTGATCTTGATGTTTTCTTGTTTTGTGTTGTTTGTTGTTTTTCATGTGCATTTTTCGTTTGTTAGAGTCCATGCATTAAAGATTTCTAAGTTTGGTGTCTTGCATATTTTCTTTGCATCAAAAATTTTCAAAAATATGTTCTTGATGTTCATCATGATCTTCAAAGTGTTCTTGGTGTTCATCTTGACATTCATAGTGTTCTTGCATGCATTTTGTGTTTTGATCCAAAATTTTTATGTTTTGGGTCATGTTTGTGTTTTTCTCTCTCCTCATAAAAAATTCAAAAATAAAAAAAATATCTTTTCCTTATTTCCCTCCAAATTTTCAAAAATTTGAGTTGACTTAGTCAAAAATTTTCAAAATTAGTTGTTTCTTACAAGTCAAGTCAAATTTTCAATTTTAAAAAAATCTTATCTTTTCAAAATCTTTTTCAAAAATCATATCTTTTTTATTTTATTTATT
Source organism: Arachis stenosperma (assembly GCF_014773155.1). Lineage (NCBI taxonomy): Eukaryota > Viridiplantae > Streptophyta > Magnoliopsida > Fabales > Fabaceae > Arachis > Arachis stenosperma. The sequence continues at coordinate 89,272,296 of NC_080381.1, read as the reverse complement.
ATTTTCGAAAAATTCCAAAAATCTTTTTCAAATTATTTTCAAAATCTTTTTCTTATCTTTTATATCTAATTTTCAAAAATTAGCTAACAATTAATGTGATTGGTTCAAAAATTTGAAGTTTGTTACTTTCTTGATAAGAAAGGTTCAATCTTTAAATTCTAGAATCTTATCTTGTTGTTTCTTGTTAGTTAAGTCATTTTAAAAATTAAATCTTTTTCAAAATATCTTTTTCTTAAAAATCTTATCTTTTTATCTTATCTTTTTTAAAATTTTATCTTTTTCAAAAATTTGATTTCAAAAAATATCTTATCTATCTTCTTACCTTCTTATCTTTTTAAAATTAAAATTTCAAATCTTTTTCAATCAACTAACTAACTTTTTGTTTGTTTCTTATCTTTTTCAAAACCACCTAACTACCTTTCCCTCTTCAATTTTCGAAAATATCTCACCCCTTTTTCAAAAATTCTTTTTAATTAACTAATTATTTTAAATTTTAATTTCAATTATATTTTATCTTGAATTTTCGAAAATTACTAACCTCTTTTTCAAAATTATTTTTGAAATTTCCCTTCTCTTTTGTTCTTCTATTTAATTATTTAATTACTAACACTTCTCTTCACCTCTCTTCATCCAAAAATCCGAATCTCCTTCTTCATTCTTCTATCCCTTTCTTCTTCTACTAACATAAAGGAATCTCTATACTGTGACATAGAGGATTCATCTTTCTTTTCTTGTTTTCTTCTCTTTCATATGAGCAGGAACAGGGAAAAAGACACTCTTGTTGAAATTGATCCAGAACCTGAAAGGACTCTGAAGAGAAAATTAAGAGAAGCTAAATTACAACAATCCAGAAACAACCTTTCAGAAATTTTCGAACAAGAGAAGGAGATGGCAGCCGAAAATAATAATAATAATGCAAGGAGAATGCTTGGTGACTTCACAAAGCCAACGTCCAAATTTGATGGAAGAAGCATCTCCATTCCTGCCATTGGAGCCAACAACTTTCAGCTAAAACCTCAGCTAGTTGCTTTAATGCAACAAAACTGCAAGTTTTATGGACTTCCATCTGAAGATCCTTATCAGTTTTTAACTGAGTTCTTGCAGATCTGTGAGACTGTAAAGACGAATGGAGTTGATCCTGAAGTCTACAGACTCATGCTTTTCCCTTTTGCTGTAAGAGACAGAGCTAGAATATGGTTGGATTCACAACCCAAGGATAGCCTGGACTCCTGGGATAAGCTGGTCACTGCCTTCTTGGATAAATTTTTTCCTCCTCAAAAGCTGAGCAAGCTGAGAGTGGATGTTCAAACCTTCAAACAAAAAGATGGTGAATCCCTCTATGAAGCTTGGGAAAGATAAAAGCAGCTGACCAAAAGATGTCCATCTGACATGTTTTCAGAATGGACCATATTAGATATATTCTATTATGGTCTCTCTGAATTTTCGAAAATGTCATTGGACCATTCTGCAGGTGGATCTATTCACCTGAAGAAAACGCCCGAAGAGGCTCAAGAACTCATTGACATGGTTGCAAACAACCAGTTCATGTACACTTCTGAGAGGAATTCCGTTAATAATGGGATACCCCAAAAGAAAGGAGTTCTTGAAATTGATGCTCTGAATGCCATATTGGCTCAGAACAAAGTGTTGACTCAACAGGTCAACATGATCTCTCAAAATCTGAATGGATGGCAACATGCATCCAACAGTACTAGAGAGGCAGCTTCTGAAGAAGCTTATGATCCTGAGAACCCTGCCATGGCAGAGGTTAATTACATGGGTGAACCTTACGGAAACACCTATAACTCATCATGGAGAAATCATCCAAATTTCTCATGGAAGGATCAACAAAAACCTCAACAAGGTTTTAACAATGGTGGACGCAATAGGCTGAGCAATAGTAAGCCATATCCATCATCTTCTCAGCAACAGACAGAGAATTCTGAACAAAACACTTCTAATTTAGCCAATATAGTCTTTGATCTGTCAAAGGCCACTTTCAGTTTCATGAATGAAACAAGATCCTCCATTAGAAATTTGGAGGCACAAGTGGGCCAGCTGAGTAAGAAAGTCATTGAAACCCCTCCCAGTATTCTCCCAAGTAATACAGAAGAGAATCCAAAAGGAGAGTGCAAAGCCATTGATGTGCTCAACATGGCCGAATGCACAAGGGAAGAGGAGGACAAAAATCCTAGTGAGGAAGACCTCCTGGGACGTCCCTCAAGCAAGAAGGAGTTGCCTATTAAGGATCTAAAGGAACCTGAGGCTCATATAGAGACCATAGAGATTCCATTAAACCTCCTTCTGCCATTCATGAGCTCTGAAGACTATTCTTCCTCTGAAGAGGATGAAGATGTGACTGGAGAGCAAGTTGCTCAATACTTAGGAGCTATCATGAAGCTGAATGCCAAGTTGTTTGGTAACGAGACCTGGGAAAGTGAACCTCCCTTGCTCATTAGTGAACTGGATTCTTGGATTCAGAAAACTCTACCTCAAAAGAAACAAGATCCTGGCAAGTTCTTAATACCTTGCACCATAGGCACCATGAACTTTGCAAAAGCTCTGTGTGATCTGGGGTCAGGGATAAATCTTATGCCACTCTCTGTAATGGAGAAGCTGGGGATCATTGAGGTACAACCTGCCTTGTTCTCATTACAATTGGCAGACAAGTCATTGAGACAAGCTTATGGATTAGTAGAGGACGTGCTAGTAAAGGTGGAAGGCCTTTACATCCCTGCTGATTTCATAATCTTAGACACTAGGAAGGAAGAGGATGAATGCATCATCCTTGGAAGACCTTTCCTAGCCACAGCAGGAGCTGTGATAGATGTCAATAGAGGTGAATTAGTCCTTCAATTGAATGGGGACTACCTTGTGTTTAAGGCACATGGCCATCCCTCTGTGACAAAAGAGAGTAAGCATGAAAAGCTTCTCTCAGTTCAGAGTCAAGAAGAGCCCACACAGTCAAACTCTAAGTTTGGTGTTGTGAGGCCACAACCAAACTCTAAGTTTGGTGTTAAGATCCCATATCCAAACTCTAAGTTTGGTGTGGGCAACTATACAATATTGACCTGATCACCTTGTGGCTCCATGAGAGCCACTGTCAAGCTATTGACATTAAAGAAGCGCTTGTTGGGAGGCAACCCAATTTTATTTATCTAATTTTTATTTTATTGTTATTTTATGTTTTATTAGGTACATGATCATGAGGAGTCACGAAAAAATCATAAAAATTAAAAACAGAATCAAAAACAGCAGAAGAAAAAATTTTCACCCTGGAGGACGCACAGACTGGCGTTCAACGCCAGTAAGGTGCATCTGGCCGGCGTTCAACGCCAGAACAGAGCACCATTCTGGTGCTGAATGCCAGAAACAAGCAACATTCTGGCGCTGAACGCCAGGAATGTGCCCAGAGAGGAAAAACTGGCGCTGAACGCTAGTAACAAGCATGAAACTGGCGTTCAACACCAGAAACATGCTTTACAGGGCGTTGAACGCCCAGAACGTGCACCAATGGGCGTCTAAACGCCAGAATGGTGCACCAAGGCATTTTACATGCCTATTTGGTTCAAGGATGGAATTCCTTGACACCTCAGGACCTGTGGACCCCACAGGATCACCTCAGGATCTGTGGACCCCACAGGATCCCCACCTAACATATTCCCACCTTACCTTTTAATCCTAATCACACTCAATTCCTCTTCCCAATTACCCCCTTCACCACTCACATCCTTCCACTCTTCCCCACTCACCTTCAAAATTCAAAACTCTCTCCCACCCAAACCACCCATATAGCCGAATACATACATCCCTCCATCTCCTCCATCTCTTCTACTTCTTCTTCATCTTTTCTTTCTTCTCTTGCTCGAGGGCGAGCAATTTTCTAAGTTTGGTGTGGTAAAAGCATAGCTTTTTTTGCTTTTCCATTACCATTAATGGCACCTAAGGCCAGAGAAACCTCAAAGGGAAGACAAAAGCTTCCACCTCTGAGTCTTGGGAGATGGAAAGACTCATATAAAGCCGTCTTAGCTCAGCGGTAGAACATGTGGCTGCAAATCAAGAGATCCCTGAGATACCTCAGGGGATAAGTTGTCCTCCACACAAATATTGGAAGCAACTAAGGGTGGAACATCATGAGCACTCCATCATTCTCCATGAAATAAGAGAAGATCAAAGAGCAATGAGGGAGGAGCAACAAAGGCAAGGAAGGGACATAGAAGAGCTTAAGAACATCATTGGTCCTTCAAGAAGAAGACGCCACTAAGGTGGACTCATTCCTTGTTCTTATTTCTTTCTGCTTTTCGATTTTTAATATTGTGTTTATCTATGTTTTGTGTCTTTATTTCATGATCATTAGTATGTAACCATGCCTTAAAGCTATGAATAAAATCCATTAATCCTTCACCTCTCTTAAATGAAAAATGTTTTAATTCAAAAGAACAAGAAGTACATGAATTTCGAATTTATCCTTGAATTTAATTTAATTATATTGATGTGGTGACAACACTTTTTGTTTTCTGAATGAATGCTTGAACAGTGCATATATCTTTTGATCTTGTTGTTTATGAATGTTAAAATTGTTGGCTCTTGAAAGAATGATGAACAAAGAGAAATGTTATTGATGATCTGAAAAATCATGAAATTGATTCTTGAAGCAAGAAAAAGCAGTGAAAAAGGAAGCTTGCGAAAAAAAAATTGGCGAAAAAAAAAAATAGAAAGAAAAAGAAAAAGCAAGCAGAAAAAGCCAATATCCCTTAAAACCAAAAGGCAAGGGTAAAAAGGATCCAAGGCTTTGAGCATCAATGGATAGGAGGGCCCAAGGAAATAAAATCCAGGCCTAAGCGGCTAAATCAAGCTGTCCCTAACCATGTGCTTGTGCCATGAAGGTCCAAGTGAAAAGCTTGAGACTGAGTGGTTAAAGTCGTGATCCAAAGCAAAAAGAGTGTGCTTAAGAGCTCTGGACACCACTAACTGGGGACTCTAGCAAAGCTGAGTCACAATCTGAAAAGGTTCACCCAGTTATGTGTCTGTGGCATTTATGTATCCGGTGGTAATACTGGAAAACAAAGTGCTTAGGGCCACGGCCAAGACTCATAAGTAGCTGTGTTCAAGAATCAACATACTTAACTAGGAAAGTCAATAACACTATCTGAAATTATAAGTTCCTAGAGAAGCCAATCATTCTAAACTTCAAAGGAAAAAGTGAGATGCCAAAACTGTTCAGAAGCAAAAAGCTACAAGTCCCGCTCATCTAATTATAATTAATATTCATTGATATTCTAGAATTTAGAGTATATTCTCTTCTTTTTATCCTATTTGATTTTCAGTTGCTTGGGGACAAGCAACAATTTAAGTTTGGTGTTGTGATGAGCGGATAATTTATACGCTTTTTGGCATTGTTTTTAGGTAGTTTTTAGTAAGTTCAAGCTACTTTTAGGGATGTTTTCATTAGTTTTTATGTTAAATTCACATTTCTGGACTTTACTATGAGTTTGTGTGTTTTTCTGTGATTTCAGGTAATTTCTGGCTGAAATTGAGGGATTTGAGCAAAACTCTGGAAAAGGCTGACAAAAGGACTGCTGATGCTGTTGGAATCTGACCTCCCTGCACTCAAAATGGATTTTCTGGAGCTACAGAACTCCAATTGGCGCTCTCTCAACGACGTTGGAAAGTAGACATCCAGGGCTTTCCAGCAATATATAATAGTCCATACTTTATTCGGAAATTGACGACGTAACTTGGCGTTGAACGCCAAGTACATGCTGCTGTCTGGAGTTAAACGCCAGAAAAACGTCATGATCCGGAATTGAACGCCCAAAACACGTCATAACTCGGAGTTCCACTCCAAGAGAAGCCTCAGCTCGTGGATTGATCAAGCTCAGCCCAAACATACACCAAGTGGGCCCCGGAAGTGGATTTATGCATCAATTACTTACTCATGTAAACCCTAGGAGCTAGTTTATTATAAATAGAACATTTAACTAATGTATTTGACATCTCTTGACCATTCGGTCTTTTGATCACTTTGGGGGCTGGCCATTCGGCCATGCCTGAACCTTTTACTTATGTATTTTCAACGGTGGAGTTTCTGCACACCATAGATTAAGGGTGTGGAGCTCTGCTGTACCTCAAGTATTAATGCAATTATATTTTCTTCCATTCAATTCAACTTGTTCTTATTCCAAGATATACGTTGCACTTAACTTTGATGAATGTGATGATCCGTGACACTCATCATCATTCTCACTTATGAACGCGCGTGATTGACAACCACTTCCGTTCTACCTTAGGCCGAGCGCATATCTCTTAGATTCCCCAACAGAATCTTCGTGGTATAAGCTAGATAGATGGCGGCATTTTTGAGGATACGGAAAGTCTCACCTTGTCTGTGGTATTCCGAGTAGGATCCTGGGAATCCGGAAAGTCTAACCTTGTCTGTGGTATTCCGAGTAGGATTCCGGTAATGAATGACTATGACGTGCTTCAGACTTGCAAGTGCTGGGCGTTAGTGACAGACGCAAAAGAATCAAGGGATTCTATTCCAGCAGGAGCGGGAACCAACCAGTGATTAGCCATGCTGTGACAGAGCGCGTGAGCGTAGTTTTCACTGCGAGGATGGGATGTAGCCTTCGGCCAGTGTGATGCGTCCAGACGATTAGCCATGCGAGTGACAGCCGCAGAGGACCATTTTCCCGAGAGGATTAAAAGTAGCCATCGTCGAACGGTGAACCCCTATACACAGCTTGCCATGGAAAGGAGTAAGAAGGATTGAGTTGAAGCAGTAGGAAAGTAGGCGTTCTTGAGCCATACAGTATCTCCATTCGCTTATCTGAAATTCCCACCAATGAATCTGCATAAGTATTCTATCCCTTTTATTATTTCTTCTATTTTCTTATTTCTATTTTCGAAATCATAAACCAATTTAATCTGCCTAACTGAGATTTACAAGGTGACCACAGCTTGCTTCATACCAACAATCTCTGTGGGATCGACCCTTACTCGCGTAAGGTTTATTACTTGGACGACCCAGTACACTTGCTGGTTAGTTGAACGGAGTTGTGTCCACTCGTGCCAATTTCAAATTCCATAAAAGTACAATTTAAAGAATAGTGATCACAATTTCGTCCACCATTTTCCATGTGCATTTTTGCATTCATAGTGTCTAAGCATTAAAGATTTCTAAGTTTGGTGTCTTGCATGTTTTCTTTGCATAAAATTTTTTTCAAAAATATGTTCTTGATGTTTATCATGATCTTCAAAGTGTTCTTGGTGTTCATCTTGACATTCATAGTGTTCATGCATGCATTATGTGTTTTGATCCAAAATTTTCATGTTTTGGGTTATTTTTATGTTTTTCTCTCTCATCATTAAAAATTCAAAAATCAACAAAATATCTTTTCCTTATTTCTCTCAAAATTTCAAAAATTTGAGTTGACTTAGTAAAAAAATTTTAAAACTTAGTTATTTCTTATAAGTCAAGTCAAATTTTCAATTTTAAAAATCCTATCTTTTCAAAACTTTTTCAAAAATCAAATCTTTTTCATTTTTCTTAATATTTTTCGAAAATTTTTAATTTGAAATTTTAAAATCTTTTTCTTATCTCTATTTCATGATTTTCGAAAATTACACTAACAATTAACGTGATTGATTCAAAATTTTGAAGTTTGTTACTTTCTTGTTAAGAAAGGTTCAATCTTTAAATTCTAGAATCTTATCTTTTAGTTTCTTGTTAGTCAAGTAATTAATTTTATTTTTAAAAATTAAATCTTTTCCAACCATATCTTTTTAATCATATCTTTTTAACATATCTTTTTCAAATATTTATCTTTTTCAGAAATTTGATTTCAAATATCTTATCTAACTTCTTATCTTCTTATCTTTTAAAATTTGATTTTAATATCTTTTTCAACTAACTAATTAACATTTTGTTTGTTTCTTATCTTTTTCAAAACCATTCTTTTTAAATTAACTAATTGTTTTAAATTTTAATTTTAATTCTATCTCACCTTTAATTTTCGAAAATCATTAACTCCTTTTCAAAACTAATTTTTGAATTCTCTCTCTCTCATCTTCTTCTATTTATTTATTTATTCACTAACACTTCTCTTCATCTCAAATCACTGTCTCTATCCTCACCCTTGTGTTTGGATTCTCCATTCTTCTTTACTCTTATTCCCTTTCTGCTTCTACTAATAATAAGGAACCTCTTTACTGTGACATAGAGGATTCCTCTTCCTTTTCTATTCTCTTCTTTTTCATATGAGCATGAACAAGGAAAAAGGCATTCTTGTTGAAGCTGATCCTGAACCTGAAAGGACTCTGAAGAGGAAATTAAGAGAAGCTAAATTACAACAATCCAGAGACAACCTTACTGAAATTTTCGAACAAGAAAATGAGATGACAGCCGAACCTAACAACAATGATGCAAGGAGGATGCTTGGTGATTATACTAAACCCACGTCCAAAGTTGATGGAAAAAGCATCTCAATTCCTGCCATTGGAGCAAATAATTTTAAGCTGAAACCTCAACTAGTTGCTCTAATGCAACAGAATTGCAAGTTTTATGGACTTTCATCAGAAGATCCCTACCAGTTTTTAACTGAGTTCTTGTAGATCTGTGAGACTGTTAAGACTAATGGGGTAGATCCTGAAGTCTACAGGCTCATGCTTTTCCCTTTTGCTGTAAGAGACAGAGCTAGAACATGGTTGGACTCACAACCTAAAGTTAGCCTGGACTTCTGGGATAAGCTGGTCACGACCTTCTTGGGTAAATTCTTTCCTTCTCAAAAGCTGAGCAAGCTTAGAGTGGATGTTCAGACCTTCAAGCAAAAAGATGGTGAATCCCTCTATGAAGCTTGGAAAAGATACAAGCAGATGACCAAAAAGTATTCTTCTGACATGTTTTCAGAATGGACCATAATAGATATATTCTATTATGGTCTATCTGAGTTTTCTAAGATGTCATTGGACCATTCTGCAGGTGAATCCATTCACCTAAAGAAAATGCCTGAAGAAGCTCAGGAACTCATTGACATGGTTGCAAATAACCAATTCATGTACACTTCTGAGAGGAATTGCGTGAATAATGGGACGCCTCAGAGGAAGGGAGTTCTTGAAATTGATGCTCTGAATGCCATATTGGCTCAGAATAAAATGTTGACTCAGCAAGTCAACATGATCTCTCAAAGTCTGAATGGATGGCAAAATGCATCCAACAGTACTAAAGAGGCATCTTCTGAAAAAGAAGCTTATGATCCTGAGAACCCTGCAATGGCAGAGGTAAATTACATGGATGAACCTTATGGAAACACCTATAACTCATCATGGAGAAATCACCCAAATTTCTCATGGAAGGATCAACAAAAGCCTCAACTAGGCTTTAATAATGGTGGAAGAAATAGGTTTAGCAATAGCAAGCCCTTTCCATAATCTTCTCAGCAACGGACAGAGAATTCTGAACAGAGCACCTCTAACTTAGCAAACATAGTCTCTGATCTGTCTAAGGCCACTTTAAGTTTCATGAGTGAAACAAGGTCCTCCATCAGAAATTTGGAGGCACAAGTGGGCTAGCTGAGTAAGAAAGTCACTAAAACTCCTCATAGTACTCTCCCAAGCAAAACTGAAGAGAACCCAAAAAGAGAGTGCAAGGCCATTGACATAATCAACATGGCCGAATGCACAGGGGAGGGGAAGGACGTGAATCCCAGAGAGGAAGACCTCCTGGGACGTCCTCTGAACAAAAAGGAATTCCAAACTGAGGAACCTAAGGAATCTGAGGCTCACCTAGAGACCATAGAGATTCCATTGAACCTCCTTTTACCATTCATGAGCTCTGAGAACTATTCTTCCTCTGAAGAGGATGAAGATGTAACTGAAGAGCAAGTTGCTCAATATCTAGGAGCCATCATGAAGCTAAATGCCAAGTTATTTGGTAATGAGAGGAAGCATGAATAGTTTCTCTCAATGTAGAGTCAAACAAAGCCCCCACAGTCAAACTCTAAGTTTGGTGTAGGGAGGCCACAACCAAACTCTAAGTTTGGTGTTGAACCCCCACATTCAAACTCTAAGTTTGGTGTTGAGAGGTCCCAACAATGCTCTGAACATCTGTGAAGCTCCATGAGAGCCCACTGTCAAGCTAATGACATTAAAGGAGCGCTTATTGGGAGGCAACCCAACTTTTATTTATCTAATTTTATTTTTATTTTATTGTTATTTTATGTTTTATTAGGATCATGATCATGTGGAGTCACGAAAAAAATACTAAAATTAAAAACAGAATAAAAAAATCAGAAGAAAAATCACACTTTGGAGGAAGGACTTATTGGCGTTTAAATGCCAGTAAGGAGCATCTGGCTGGCGTTCAACGCCAGAACAGAGCATGGATCTGGCGTTGAATGCCAGAAACATGCAGCAATCTGGCGTTTAAACACCAGGATTGCACACTGAGGAAAGATGGTGTTCATCGCCAGAAAATGCTGCAGATGGGCGTTGAACGCCCAGAACAAGCATAGGGCTAGCATTTAACGCCAGAAATAAGCATCAATCTGGTGTTAAACGCCAGGATTGCATGCAGAGGGCATTTTACATGCCTAATTGGTGCAGGGATGATAAATCCTTGACACCTCAAGATCTATGGACCCCACAGGATCACCTCAGGATCTGTGGACCTCACAGGATCCCCACCTACCTCACCCTCTCTCTCTCTCCATTCACGGTCATCCCTTCTGTTTTTCATTCACCACTCACATCCATCTATCTCTTCCCCACCCAATCCCACCCATATGGCCGAAACATACAGATCTCTCCCTCTCCTCCATATCTTCTTCTCCTTCCAATTTTTCTTCTTTGCTCGAGGGCGAGCAACATTTTAAGTTTGGTGTGGTAAAAGCATAGCTTTTTTGTTTTTCCATAACCATTGATGGCACCTAAGGCCATAGAAACCTCAAAAGAAAAAGAAGAAAGGGAAGACAAAAGCTTCCATCTCAAGGGTCCATAGCTCAGTAATAGAGCATTTGACTGCACATCAAGAGAGCCCACTCATGGACCTCATCAAAAAATCCCTGAGATGCCTCAAGGGATAAATTGTCCTCCACACAACTATTGGGAGCAACTAAGGATAGGAGCACCAAAATCACTAGGGATCATGCAACAGAAGCAAGGAAGAGACATATAGGAGCTCAAAGAGCACCATTGGTTCTTCAAGAAGGTGCCACCCTCACTAAGGTGGACTCATTCCTTAACTTCCTTGTTCTTAATTCTCTGTTTTTCGATTTTTATGCTATATGTTTGTTTATGTTTTGTGTCTCTACTTCATGATCATTAGTATTTAGTAACTATGTCTTAAGCTATGAATAATTCCATGAATCCTTCACCTTTCTTAAATGAAAAATGTTTTTAATTCAAAAGAACAAGAAGTACATGAGTTTCGAATTCATCTTTCAATTTAGTTTAATTATATTGATGTGGTGACAATACTTTTTGTTTTCTGAATGAATGCTTGAACAGTGCATATTTTTTATCTTGTTGTTTATGAATGTTAAAATTGTTGGCTCTTGAAAGAATGATGAAAAGGAGAAATGTTATTGATGATCTGAAAAATCATAAAATTGATTCCTGAAGCAAGAAAAAGCAGTGAAAGAGCAAAGGCTTGCGAAAAAAAAAAGAAAAAGTGGCGGAAAAAAATTATAGAAAGAAAAAGAAAAAGCAAGCAGAAAAAGCCAATAGTCCTTAAAACCAAAAGGCAAGGGTAAAAAGGATCCAAGGCTTTGAGCATCAATGAATAGGAGGGCCCAAGGAAAAAAATCCAGGCCTAAGCGGCTAAATCAAGCTGTCCCTAACCATGTGCTTGTGGCATGCAGTCCAAGTGAAAAGCTTGAGACTGAGTGGTTAAAGTCGTGATCCAAAGCAAAAAGAGTGTGCTTAAGAGCTCTGGACACCTCTAATTGGGGACTCAAGCAAAGCTGAGTCACAATCTGAAAAGGGTCACCCAGTCATGTGTCTGTGGCATTTATGTATTCGGTAGTAATACTGGAAAACAAAGTGCTTATTAGGGCCACGGCCAAGACTCACAAAAGTAGCTGTGTTCAAGAATCAACACACTTAACTAGGAGAATCAATAACACTGTCTGAACTCTTGAGTTCCTATAGAAGCCAATCATTCTAAACTTTAAAGGAAAAAGTGAGATGCCAAAACAGTTCAGAAGCAAAAACCTACAAGTCCAGCTCATCTAATTAGAATTAATATTCATTGATATTTTGGGATTTATAGTATATTCTCTTCTTTTTATCCTATTTGATTTTCAGTTGCATGGGGACAAGCAAAAATTTAAGTTTGGTGTTGTGATGAGCGGATAATTTATACGCTTTTTGGCATCGTTTTTAGGTAGTTTTTAGTAGGATCTAGCTACTTTTAGGGATGTTTTCATTGGATTTATGTTAAATTCACATTTCTGGACTTTACTATGAGTTTGTGTGTTTTTCTGTGATTTCAGGTATTTTCTAGCTGAAATTGAGGGACCTGAGCAAAACTCTGATAAGAACGCTGACAAAGGACTGCTGATGCTGTTGGATTTTGACCTCCCTGCACGCGAAATGGATTTTATGGAGCTACAGAAATTCAAATGGAGCACTCTCAACGGCGTTAAAAAGTAGACATCCAGAGCTTTCCAGAAATATTAATAGTCCATACTTTATTTGAGATTTGACGACGTAAATTGGCGCTCAACGCCAGCTCCATGCTACATTCTGGAGTCAAACGCCAGAAACATGTCACGAACTAGAGTTGAACGCCAAAAACACGTTACAACTTGGCGTTCAACTCCAAGATAAGCCTCAGCTCGTGTAAAGATCAAGCTCAGCCCAAACACACACCAAGTGGGCCCCGGAAGTGGATTTATGCATCAATTACTTACTTCTGTAAACCCTAGTAGCTAGTCTAGTATAAATAGGATAGTTTACTATTGTATTATCTATCTTTGATCAGTTTATGCGATCTTAGACATTGGAGGCTAGCCATTCGGCCATGCCTGGACCTTCATCCCTTATGTATTTTCAACGGTGGAGTTTCTACACGCCATAGATTAAGGGTGTGGAGCTCTGCTGTACCTCAAGTTTTAATGCAATTACTACTATTTTCTATTCAATTCGATTTATTCCCGTTCTAAGATGCCATCCGTACTTCAACCTGATGGAGGTGATGATCCGTGACACTCATCATCATCTATCCTGATGAACGCATGCCTGACAACCACTTTCGTTCTACAAGCGAGAGCTAGGATGCGCATCTCTTGGATTTCTGATACACGATGCATGGTTGACCCTCGCCTAACAACCGAGCCTTCCATTCTGTGAGATCAGAGTCTTCGTGGTATAAGCTAGAATTGATGGCGGCATTCATGAGAATCCGGAAAGCCTAAACCTTGTTTGTGGTATTCCGAGTAGGATTCTGGGATTGAATGACTGTGATGAGCTTCAAACTCGCGATTGTTGGGCGTGATGACAAACGCAAAAGAATCAGAGGATTCTATTCCAACATGATCGAGGACCGACAGATGATTAGCCGTGCCGTGACAGAGCATTTGGACCTTTTTCACTAAGAGGATGAGATGTAGCCATTGACAATGGTGATGCCCTACATACAGCTTGCCATAGAAAGGAGTGACAAAGATTGGATAAAAGCAGAGATTCAGAAGGAACACAGCACCTCCATACACTTGTCTGAAATTCCTACCATTGAATTACATGAGTAACTCTATCTTTATTTTCTGTTTATTATTCATTATTATTCGAAAATCCATAACCATCAATTATCCGCCTGACTGAGATTTATAAGGTGACCATAGGTTGCTTCATACCAACAATCTCCGTGGGATCGACCCTTACTCACGTAAGGTATTACTTGGACGACCCAGTACACTTGCTGGTTGGTTGAGCGAAGTTGTGAAGTTATGTTTAGACCATGGTATTGAGCACTAAGATTTTGGAGCCATTACCGGGGCAATCAATTTCGAACAACAATTTAAGTATGAATCACAATTTCGTCCACCAATCTCGGTAGCTCAAGGTATTTCTGTTTGAGTACAAGGGGGTCGGGGTTGACAGCATCATTCACTTTTTTCTTTTTCTGCTACAAAACTCCTTCAAATCCATCCGAATGCTACCTGAAATAAACAAAAATTGCAAACAAATCAAAGTATCATTCATAGTGGCTAAAAGTAATTAAATCTTGATTAAACTTAATATTCAAATGCAAATTCACTAGGAAAAGATAGGATAGATGCTCACGCATCACAACACTAAACTTAAATTGTTGCTTGTCCTCAAGCAACCAAAACTAATATAAATTAAGGATCTGAATTTGCATGAGAGATGAGTGCTCAATGGAGCTCCTGTCTTTTCTCAAAGTGGGGTTTATCACACTGAAACTTTGAATAGTTTTGGCATCTCACTATCCCTTGAATCAGAGGAATGTCACTGTCAATTGGAATTAGAATCCGGATAATATTATGAATTCTCTGGCCTTTATACTTTGGTTTAATCCTTGAACACAACAAATTTTCTTTCATTCTATTTTCTTTGGTGATTTACACCTTGAGCCTAGCCGTAACTTTAAATGTTTTGTCTCAAGTTGCACTTGACACAAAAACACCACAAGCACTTGACTGAGGTACTCTTTTTTGGTTCTGATTTTTCTTTCAGTTACTCCCAAACAATGGTGCTCAAAGCCTTAGGCATACTCTGTTAAATGCACTTGATCTCGACTCTTAGTGCTGTGTCTCAAGGATTACTTGACACATTTACCACAAGCATATGACTAGGGAAACAACTCTTTGAGCTTTTAATCATGTCTGACCTCCATAGTCATTGATGCTCAGAACCTTGGACCTTGCTTTTATGATTCTTTTTGCTGTTTCTTTTGCTTCAAGGATTAAGCTTTTGTTTACTTCAGAGATTTCATAATAGTTCTCTAAATTCTTGTTCCTCATGCATCAACATCCTTTAATTCAAATTCAAATATGCACTGTTCATATCATGCATTCAGAATCACAGATAATACCACCACATATAAGTATATAAGACAACTTTTTTAACATAAACTCAATTTCTCATGCAATGCATCACTTCTTTTTCTTTTCCTTTTAGATTCAAGCTCAATGAGCGGTACATGAGACAATTTTTTTTAATAAAGAAAAATAAAAGGCAACTGATTGAAACTAAAACCTAAGAACTGAAAATACTAAAGATCATGCAGGCAATCAAAGCAACAAAAATAGGAATATAACATAATGCTGACAGAAATAAATAAGAATGAAAGGAACTCAACCACCTCAGTTATCTTGGTGGACATCTCATTCCTCAGGTTGTGCTCCTCCATGAAGATGATTCACCTCCCTTTGGTGCCATTGATGATAAAATAAACAGAGAGCGCGCTCTACAACACCAAACTTAAATGTTTGCTTGTCCCTAAGCAAAGAAAATTTGTTCCTGTTTTACACACTCTGCATGATCAAAGCACATTTAAAAAGAAGAAAAACTATAAGAAATTAAAACAAACTAAATAAATTAAAAATAAACAAAAATTCTAAGGACACGGAATGTTGGGTTGCCTCCCAACAAGTGCTTCTTTAATGTCACTAGCTTGACACTTGATTGTCGAATTTTCTTTCTCTTCTTCCAGTTGGTTAAAAGAAATGACTCCAAGGGAGGAGAGGTGAAAATTAGTGCCCTCAGACTTGAATTGCTCATAACAAGCTTTCTTTTATTGTTATTAGCTTGATTTACCTTGCTTGTTGGGGTAGAGGTTGGATTGCTTTTTGTTGACCTTCTCTTTTTCATGGATATTGTCTTTTGCTTCTTGGTCACAATCCCCTTTTTTGTGCTTTCCTTGATTGCCTTCACTTTTTTTATTTCAAAATTTGGGTGTTGTGTGATGGTTGGAGTGTACCCTTCATCAAGAACTTCTTGAATTGGTGGTTCAATAAACGCATCCTCTATGCCACTCTTTGCTTCATTGGACTGTAGATTCCCATAATTGTTTTCATCCCTTACAACCTCCTTTTTTTGTGCATCTTCCTTCTTTGTTTGTGCATCTTCCTCTTCTTCCATATGTGACGGTGGAGAGTTCCCTAATTCATTGGAGTATGAACTCCTTTGATTGATTTCCTCACTCTCTTCCACAGGATATTGCATTGTATCTCTTGGGAGGGAATTCGCTTGTTCCTCTTCTTGGGGCTTGATAATCAACTCTACATATTTCTCTATATTTTTGACACTCATTCTCATATCATGTATGCATTCTTTCATGAGAAGCTCAAGAGCTAATGGTTCTTGATATGAATAAGGAGATGGTATCTCTTGATATGAATAAGGAGGAGATGATGGTTCTTGATAAGAGTAAAAAGATTATGGTTCTTAGTATGAATAGGGAGATGGTGGCTCTTGATATGGGAAGAAAGATGATGGTTCTTGATATGGATAGAGAGGTGGTGGTTCTTGGTATGAATATGGAGATGGTGGTTTTTGATAGTTGGAATATGGAGCACTGAAGTTTCTTTGGTTTTGACTTTGCCAACCGAAATTCGGGTAGTTTCTCCATCCACAATAATATGAATCACTCCTTGGGCATAAGTAGTAACCCATGTGATCTCTCTCCATTATTTTTCCTTAGCACAAAACACCAAACAGAATTAAATGCACCATGTGGTAAACAGGCAAGCAAAGAAGAAAGAACATAAAGAAAAATAAAATTAAAATAAAATATAAAAGAAAATGAAAATAAAAGAAAAATAAAATAAATAAAATAAACTGAATAATTAAGAAAATAAAATAATTAATAAGAAAAAAGGAGTATAAAATTCAAACTCAATAAGTAAAATAACTCGGAAGAATAAAACAATTAATGAGACACCAAAGTTAATTTCTGAAATTAAGCGTAAAGAAAAAATTTTAAATAAAATAAATCAAAATATTTTTTTGTTTTAAATTTAAAGAAATAAGTCAAATTAAATTAAAGCAAAAATGCCTGATCTAAGAAATCAAACAACAAGTAGTTGTCAATCACAGTCAATCCCCGGCAATGGCGCCAAAAACTTGGTGCAGAATTTATAAGCCACAAACTAATAACCGGCAAGTGCACCGGGTCGTACCAAGTAGTACCTCAAGTGAATGAGGGTCGATCCCACAAGGATTGATGGATCAAGCAACATTGGTTAAGTGATTTACTTAGTTAGACAAACAAAATAGAGTGTTGAAAGTTCAAATTCATCAAACAATAATTCAGAGAACCAGAAAACAAGTAGTAAATTGAGGTGAAATATATACGGAGAAAACGGTTAAGGCTTCAAAGATATCTATCTTCCGCATTGACTTTTCTTACTAACTATTTTAATCAAGCAATATTCAATTCATGGCAAACTATATGTGACAAAATACTAATTTCTTAGACCTTTTTAGTCTCCTCTAACCTTCATCAACTGCCAATTCCTTGGTCACTTAATTCCAATTAGAGGGTGAGGTTCAATTCTAGTTTATGTGCCACAAAAACCATAATTACCCAAATATAAGAGGATTATATGTCACGTATCCCGTTAAGTCCAGATAATTAGAAATTTAGGAGAAATTGTTTTCAAGCTGTTGTTCAAGTAAAGAGCTTTTCCAAGTTATACAAGAACTCAATTAGAATAAGGGTCATACTTCCGTTCCACCCAGATTCATAAGATAAAGAACGAAAATAATTCTTGAAATAGAAATAAGTACATGAATTAAAATAGAAAAATAATAGTATCAATCCATACAATAGGCAGAGCTCCTAACCTTAATAGTGGAGGTTTAGTTGTTCATGGTTCAGAGAGAAAACTAGGATTCCAAAAAAATGTAAATTGCGGAATGAGGTAGAAGAGAAGGGAGAAGCCCCAAAGGGCTGAATCTTTTCCCTTTCATATCTAATCCATATTAATGTAAAATATATTTTCTAAAACTAAAAAATATCTTTTCCTATTTGTAAATTGGTACGCGGAATCGTGATTTCGCACTTGATAAACCATTAATTTATGATTTATCTTGTGTTTAATTGTGTGGTTTTATCAAGTCTTCACCCACTTATTCATATGATTTGCATGTATTTACAATTCCTTCCTAAATTTGTGCTATGTTTGAAAACTTGCTTCTTAAAGATCTTTTAATTATGTATTTTAATTCTCCTCTATACCATTCGATGCCGTGATCCGTGTGTTAAGTGTTTCAGGCTTCATAGGGCAGGAATGGCTTGGAGAATGGAGAGAAAGCTTGCAAAAATGGAAGGAACACAAGAAATTGAGGAGATGACCAGCGAGAAGCGACGCGGACGCATGGCTTATGTGACTGCGCGATATGGAGAAAATCGCAGTGACGCGCTCGCGTGCCTAACGCGAACGCGTGGATTGGAAGCTGCACGAGTGACACGCACGCGGGGATGATGCGTACACGTGACTAAGAAAACGCTGAATGACGCGCACGCGTGGACGACGCGTACGCGTGACATGCGCGATCTGCAAAATTAACAAAATTTGCTGGGGGCAATTTTGGGCTGCGTTTTAACCCAGTTTTCGGCCCAGAAACGCAGATTAGAGCCAGGGAACATGCAGAGACCAAAGGGGGACGACTCATAATTCACTTTTCATAATTTAGATGTAGTTTTTTGAAAAAGAGCTTCGCTCCTCTCTCTTAGGTTTTAGGAATTAGGATTTCTCTTAGTTTTAGGATTACGATTTCTACTTCTTCATCACAGGTTCAATGTTCCATTAATTTATTAATGCAAAGAGTATTTTTCCATTTAATTTTATTATTTGTTTAAATGCTTCCATTAATTTCAATTACCATGTTCTCTCTTTACTTCTTTTATGATTTATGAAAGTGGCATTTATGTTAACCAAGTAGATCCCAACTTGACTTCGGAGTTGATTAATATTTGAGACTCTTGAGTTGGAATACTCAAGAGTTAATTGGTAATTTGAAGTTGTTGGCCAGCTTTCTAGTTGCTAACACTAACCCTTCCCAAGGGAAAGGATTATTTTCTTGTGAATAGAAGTTGGCTCTCACCTTGACTTTCCTTTATTCAATGAAGGATAACCAAGTGGAATAACAATCCATTACTAATTAATCTTGGAAAATCCAACAATGATAGAACTTCAGATTAATCTTCTCTAGGTCAAGGCTTTCTATTTTAGTTACATAAAGCCTCTTGTTAATTTTCATCGCTTTAATTTATAGTTAATTATTTTATCATTCCTCACTCTAAAAATTCATGGAAAAACCCATAACCAATAATAACACACCTCCCTGCAATTCCTTGAGAGACGACCTAAGGTTTAAATACTTCGGTTATAAATTTTATTGGGTTTGTTACTTGTGACAACCAAAACTTTTGTACGAAAGGATTCTCTGTTGGTTTAGAAACTATACTTACAACGCGATTATGTTTGTGAATTTCTTTACCGATAGAAATCCAGATTGTCAGTACTTTTCTCACAACTCTGCGCAATTGACCAGCAAGTGCACTGGGTCGTCCAAGTAATACCTTACGTGAGTAAGGGTCGATCCCACAGAGATTGTCGGCTTGAAGCAAGCTATGGTTATCTTGTAAATCTTAGTCAGGCATACTCAAATGGTTATGAGGTTTGATAAGAAAAAGATAAATAAAGCAGAAAATAAAATAAAGCTACTTATGTAGTTTCTTGGTGGGAATTTCAGATAAGCATTTAGAGATGCTTTGTTGCCTCTGAACCTCTGCTTTCCTATTGTTTTTATCCAATCATGCGTACTCCCTTCCATGGCAAGCTGTATGTTGGTGGATCACCGATGTCAATGGCTACCATCTGTCCTCTCAGTGAAAACATGTCCTCTATGGTTTCCCACATGGCTAATCAGCTGTCAGTTCTCGATCGTGTCGAAATAGAATACATTTATTCTTTTGCACACTGTCACTACGCCCAACAGTCACGAGTTTGAAGCTCGTCACAGTCATCCCATCCCAGATCCAACACAGAATACCACAAACAAGGTTTAAACTTTTCGGATCTCAAGAATGCTGCCAATTGATTCTAGCTTTTACCACGAAGGTTCTAACGTCACGGGTTCAAATGCTCTACTGTCAGGAGAGGTGATTCAGATCTGTGAGTCAGAGTCCAAAGAGAGTATACTCTAGCTGTCATCCAATGACTGCGTTGAATGTAGACCGCTTTGTGGTTGTCAGGCACGCAGATCCTGGCTAAGCGAGTAACGAAGATTGGGTGATTATCACGGGTCACCCCTTCATTCTGACTTAACTAAATTAAGTATAAGAGTATATGTTGGAGGAGAAGTAGGCGTGAATTAAAGGAAAAACTATAGTACTTGCATTAATACTTGAGGAACAGCAGAGCTCCTCACCTTAATCTGTGAGGTGTAGAAACTCCACCGTTGG
This sequence comes from Arachis stenosperma, assembly GCF_014773155.1. Taxonomy (NCBI): domain Eukaryota; kingdom Viridiplantae; phylum Streptophyta; class Magnoliopsida; order Fabales; family Fabaceae; genus Arachis; species Arachis stenosperma. Next base: position 89,251,859 of record NC_080381.1, on the reverse strand, counting down.
AAAATACATAAGAACAAGGTCTAGGCATGACCGAATGGCCAGCCTCCTCAAATAGCATAATACAATCGAAATAGGGTTCAAAGACCTGATCTAAGGATCGAAGTATGGTCCAAAGATGTGAATACAATACTAAAAAGTGCTATTTATACTAAACTGGTAAACTAGGTTTACAAAAAATGAGTAGATAGTACAAAAATCAACTTCCGGGGCCCACTTGGTGTGTGTTTGGGCTGAGCATTGAAGCTTTCACGTGCATAGGCTTTTCTTGGAGTTTAAACGCCAGTTTTGGTGCCAGTTCTGGCGTTTTACGCTAGAAAAGGGTCTCTAGTGGGCGTTTGGACGCCAGTTTGGGCCATCAAATCTCGATCAAAGTATGGATTATTATACATTGCTAGAAAGCCCAAGATGTCTACTTTCCAATACAATTGAAAGCACGCCAATTGGGCTTCTGAAGCTCCAAAAAATCCACTTCGAGTGCAGGGAGGTCAGAATCTAACAGCTTCTGTAGTCCTTTCTCAGCCTCTGAATCAGATTTTTGCTCAGGTCCCTCAATTTCAGCCAGAAAATACCTGAAATCACAAAAAAATACACAAAATCATACTAAAGTCCAGAAATGTGATTTTTGCATAAAAAATAATAAAAATATACTAAAAAGTAACTAAAACAAACTAGAAACTACCAAAAAATAATGCCAAAAAGCATATAAATTATCTGCTCATCACAACACCAAACTTTAATTGTTGCTTGTTCCCAAGAAACTAAAAACAAAATAGGATAAAAAGAAGAGAATATAAAATAAATCCCAAAATATCAATGAAACTTAGTTCTAATTAGATGAGCGGGACTTGTAGCTTTTTGCTTCTGAACAGTTTTGGCATCTCAATTTATCCTTTGAAATTCAGAATGATTGGCATCTATAGTGTTATTGATTCCCCTAGTTCAATATGTTGATTCTTGAACACAGCTACTTATGAGTCTTGGCCGTGACCCTAAGCATCTTGTTTTCCAGTATTACTGATGAGCGGATAATTTATACGCTTTTTGGCATTGTTTTTTGGTAGTTTTTAGTAGGATTTAGCTACTTTTAGGGATGTTTTCATTAGTTTTTATGCTAAATTCACATTTCTGGAATTTACTATGAGTTTGTGTGTTTTTCTATGATTTCACGTATTTTCTGGCTGAAATTGAGGGACCTGAGCAAAACTCTGATAGAAGGCTGACAAAGGACTACTGATGCTGACGGATTCTGACCTCCCTGCACTCGAAATGGATTTTCTGGAGCTACAGAACTCCAAATGGCGCGCTCTCAACCGTGTCGGAAAGTAGACATCCAGAGCTTTCTAGCAATATATAATAGTCCATACTTTATTCAAGATTAGACGACGCAAACTGGTGTTCAACGCCAGTTCCATGCTGCATTCTGGAGTCAAACGCCAGAAACACGTTACAAACCAGAGTTAAACGCCAAAAACACGTTACAACTTGGCGTTTAACTCCAAAAGAAGCCTCTGCACGTGTAAAGCTCAAGCTCAGCCCAAGCACACACCAAAGTGGGCCCCGGAAGTGGATTTATGCATTTAGACTTACTTTTGTAAACCCTAGTAGCTAGTTTAGTATAAATAGAACTTTTTACTATTGTACTAGAGGTGCTTTTTCCCTGATTTCGAATTTCATATCATATTTTGGGGGCTGGCCATTCGGCCATGCCTAGACCACCATCACCTATGTATTTTCAACGGTGGAGTTTCTACACACCATAGATTAAGGGTGTGGAGCTCTGCTGTACCTCGAGTTTTAATGCAATCACTACTATTTTCTATTCAATTCAACTTATTCCTGTTTTAAGATATCATTCGTACTTCAACCTGATGGATGTGATGATCTATGACACTCATCATCATCCATCCGTATGAACGCGTGCCTGACAACCACCTCCGTTCTACAAGCGAGAGCTAGAGTGTGTATCTCTTGGATTCTTGATGCACGACGCATGACTGCCCTCGCCTGAAAACCGAGCCTTCCATTCCGTGAGATCAAAGTCTTCGTTGTATAAGCTAGAATTATTGGCGGCCATTCTTGAGAATCCGGAAAGTCTAAACCTTGTCTATGGTATTCCGAGTAGGATTCAGGGATTGAATGACTGTGACGAGCTTCAAACTCGCGATTGTTGGGCGTGATGACAAATGCAAAAGAATCAATGGATTCTATTCCGACATGATCGAGAACCGATAGATGATTAGTTGTGCTGTGACAAGAGCATTTGGACCATTCTCACTGAGACGATGGGATGTAGCCATTGACAACGGTGATGCCCTACATACAGCTTGCCATGGAAAGGAGTATGAAGGATTGAAAGTAAGAAAGCAGTATGTTGCAGAGATCCAACAGGGACAAAGCACCTCCATACACTTATCAGAAATTCCCATCAATGATTTACATAAATATCTCTTTCATCTATTTTATGTTTATTTATTATAATTTTCAAAATCCACCATAAACCATTTGAATCCGCCTAACTGAGATTTACAAGATGACTATAGCTTGCTTCATACCAACAATCTCCATGGGATCGACCCTTACTCACGTAAGGTTTATTACTTGGACGATCCAGTGCACTTGCTGGTTAGTTGTGCGGGATTGTGACAAAGTGTGATTCACGTTTGAGAGCGCTACTAAGTTTTTGGCGCCATTGTTGATGATCACAATTTCGTGCACCAAGTTTTTGGCGCCGTTGCCGGGGATTGTTTGAGTTTGGACAACTGACGGTTCATCTTGTTGCTCAGATTAGGAAATTTTCTTTTCAAAAAGTTTTCAAAAATTTTTTCTTCTTCTTCGCTTTTCAAGAATAATTTTTGAAAAAATACAAAAAAATAATAAAATCATAAAAACCAAAAATATTTCGTGTTTCTTGTTTGAGTCTAGTGTCAATTTTTAAGTTTGGTGTCTATTGCTTGTTCATCTTTTTCTTGCATTTTTCGGAAATTTATGCATTGTATTTTTCATGATCTTCAAGTTGTTCTTGATGAATTTTCTTGTTTGATCTTCATATTTTATTGTTTTGTGTTGTATGGTGTTTTTCATATGCATTTTTGCATTCATAGTGTCTAGGCATTAAAAATCTTTAAGTTTGGTGTCTTGCAGATTTTTTTTCTGGAAAATTTTTCAAAATTAAGTCTTCATGTTCATCTTGATCTTCAAAGTGTTCTTGGTGTTCATCTTGACATTCATAGTGTTCTTGCATGCATTCTTTGTTTTGATCCAAAAAGAAAAGAGAAAAACACAAAAATGACGTTTTACTTTTTTCTCTCTCATCATTAAAAATTTAAAAAAAATCAAAAACATATCTTTTCCTTAATTTTCTCATAAATTTCGAAAATTTGAGTTGACTTAGTAAAAAATTTTTAAAACTTAGCTATTTCTTATAAGTCAAGTCAAATTTTCAATTTTAAAAAAAATCCTATCTTTTCAAAATCTTTTTCAAAAATCAAATCTTTTTCATTTTTTTTATTATTTTCGAAAAAAAAATTTTTAATTTATTTTCAAAATATTTTTCTTATCTTTATTTCAAAATTGAAACTTTACTAACAATTAATGTGATTGATTCAAAAATTTGAAGTTTGTTACTTTCTTGTTAAGAAAGGTTCAACCTTTAAATTCTAGAATCATATCTTTTAGTTTCTTGTTAGTCAAGTAATTAATTTTAATTTTAAAAATTTAAATCTTTTTCAAAATATCTTTTTCAATTATATCTTTTTAAAATATCTTTTTCAAAATCAATTTTAAAATCTTTTCTAACTTCTTATCTTTTCAAAATTGATTTTCAAATCTTTTTCAACTAACTAATTAACTTTTTGTTTGTTTCTTATCTTTCTCAAAACCACCTAACTACTCTTTCCTCTCTAATTTTCAAAAATACCTCCCTCTTTTTCAAATTTATTTTAATTAACTAATTGTTTTAAATTTTAATTTTAATTTTATTTCTTCTTTTAATTTTCGAAAATCACTAACCCTTTTTCAAAATTTATTTTCGAAATTCTCTCTCTCTCATCTCTTTTCTATTTATTTATTCATCTACTAACATTTCTCCTCTACTCAAGAATTCGAACCTATCCTCCCCTTGTGTTTGGATTCTTACCTTTTCCTTCTTCTATTCCTTCTTTCTTCTACTAACATAAAGGAATCTCTATACTGTGACATAGAGGATTCCTCTTCCTTTTCTGTTCTCTTCTTTTTCATATGAGCAGGGACAAGGAAAAAGGCATTCTTGTTGAAGCTAATCCTGAACCTAAAAGGACTCTGAAGAGGAAACTAAGAGAAGCTAAATTACAACAAGTCAGAGACAACCTTACTAAAATTTTCGAACAAGAAAAGGATATGGCAGCCGAACCCAACAACAATAATGCAAGGAGGATGCTTGGTGATTATACTACACCAACTTCCAAATTTGATGGACGAAGCCTCTCAATTCCTGCCATTGGAGCAAACAATTTTGAGCCGAAACCTCAACTAGTTGCTCTAATACAACAGAAATGCAAGTTCCATGGACTTCCATCAGAAGATCCCTATCAGTTTTTAACTGAGTTTCTGTAGATATGTGAGACTGTTAAGACTAATGAAGTAGATCCTGAAGTCTACAGGCTCATGCTTTTTCCTTTTGCTATAAGAGACAGAGCTAGAACATGGTTGGACTCACAACCTAAAGATAGCCTGGACTCCTGGGAAAAGCTGGTCACGGCCTTCTTGGCTAAGTTCTTTCCTCCTCAAAAGTTGAGCAAGCTTAGAGTGGATGTTTAGACCTTCAAACAAAAAGAAGGTGAATCTCTCTATAAAGCTTGGGAAAGATACAAACAGATGACCAAAAGGTGCCCTTCTGACATGCTTTAAGAATGGACCATTTTGGATATATTCTATTATGGTCTATCTGAATTCTCTAAGATGTCACTGGACCATTCTGCAGGTGGATCCATTCACCTAAAGAAAACGCCTGCAGAAGCTCAAGAACTCATTGACATGGTTGCAAATAACCAATTCATGTACACTTCTGAGAGTAATTCTGTGAGTAATGGGACGCCTCAGAGGAAGGGAGTTCTTGAGATTGATGCTCTGAATGCCATATTGGCTCAGAACAAAATGTTGACTCAGCAAGTCAACATGATTTCTCAAAGTCTGAATGGATGGCAAAATGCATCCAACAGTACTAAAGAGGCATCTTCTGAAAAAGAAGCTTATGATCCTGAAAACCCTGCAATAGCAGAGGTAAATTACATGGGTGAACCTTATGGGAACACCTATAATTCTTCATGGAGAAATCATCCAAATTTCTCATGGAAGGATCAACAAAAGCCCCAATAAGGCTTTAATAATGGTGGAAGAAATAGGCTCAGCAATAACAAGCCTTTTCCATCATCTTCTCAGCAACAGACAGAGAAGTCTGAGCAGAGCACCTCTAACTTAGCAAACATAGTCTCTGATCTTTCTAAGGCCACTGTAAGTTTCATGAGTGAAACAAGGTCCTCTATCAGAAATTTGGAGGCACAAGTGGGCCAGCGGAGTAAGAAAGTCACTGAAACTTCTCCTAGTACTCTCCCAAGCAATACTGAAGAAAATCCAAAAAGAGAGTGCAAGGTCATTGATATTGTCAATATGGCCGAATCCAAGGAGGAAGGGGAGGACGTGAATCCCAATGAGAAAGACCTTATGGGACGTCTCTCAGACAAGAAGGAGTTCCTTATTGAGGACCTAAAGGAATCTGAGGCTCACATAGAGACCATAGAGATTCCATTAAACCTCCTTCTGCCATTCATGAGCTCTGAAAACTATTCTTCCTCTGAAGAGGATGAAGATGTAACTGGAGAGCAAGTTGCTCAACATCTAGGAGCTATCATGAAGCTGAATGCCAAGTTGTTTGGTAATGAAACCTGGGAAGATGCACCTCCATTGCTCATTAGTAAACTAGATACATGGGTTCAGCAAGCTCTACCGCAAAAGAAACAAGACCCTGGTAAATTCTTAATATCCTGTACAATAGGCACCAGGACCTTTGAGAAGGCTCTTTGTGACCTGGGGTCAGGGATAAATCTTATGCCACTCTCTGTAATGGAGAAGCTGGGGATCATTGAGGTACAGCCTGCCACATTCTCATTACAGATGGCAGACAGATCACAAAGACAAGCTTATAGATTAGTAGAGGACGTGCTATTGAAGGTTAAAGGCCCTTACATCCCTACTGATTTCATAATCTTAGAGGCTAGGGAGAATGAGGATGAATGCATCATCCTTGGAAGACCCTTCCTAGCCACAGCAGGAGCTGTGATTAATGTTGATAGATGAGAGCTAGTCCTTCAATTGAATAGGGACTACCTTGTGTTTAAAGCTCAAGGATACTCATCTACAACCATGGAGAGGAAGCATGAAAAGCTTCTCTCAATACAGAGTCAAATAAAGCCCCCACAATCAAACTCTAAGTTTGGTGTTGGGAGGCCACAACCAAACTCTAAGTTTGGTGTTGAATCCCCACATTCAAACTCTAAGTTTGGTGTTGGGAGTCTACAACATTGACCTGATCACCTATGAGGCTCCATGAGAGCCCACTGTCAAGCTAGTGACATTAAAGAAGCACTTATTGGGAGGTAACCCAATTTTTATTTATCTAATTCTATTTTTATTTTTATTTTATTTTATTTTTATTTTATTGTTCTTTTATGTTTTCTTAGGTTCATGATCATGTGGAGTCACAAAACAAATACTAAAATTAAAAACAGAATCAAAAATAGCTGAAGAAATAGCACACCCTGGAGGAAGGGCTTACTGGAGTTTAAACGCCTGTAAGGAGCATCTGGCTGGCGTTCAACGCCAGAATAGAGCATGGATTTGGCGTTGAATGCCAGAAACATGCAGCAACCTGGCGTTTAAACGCCAGAATTGCACACTGAGGATAGCTGGCGTTCAACGCCAGAAACATGCTGCAGACTGGCGTTGAATGCCCAAAACAAGCATAGAACTGGTGTTTAACGCTAGAAACAAGCATCAAGCTGGCGTTAAACGCTAGGATTGTATGCAGAGGGCATTTTACACGCCTCATTGGTACAGGGATGTAAATCCTTGACACCTCATGATCTATGGACCCCACAAGATCATCTCAGGATCTGTGGACCCCACAGGATCCCCACCTACCTCAACTTACCTTCTCTCTTCTTCACACAATCCAATAACTCTCTTCCCCATCACGTCTTCACCACTCACATCAATCCACTCTTCCCCAATAACCCCACTTACCTTCATAATTCAAAATCTCTTTCCCACCCAAACCCACCCAATATGGCCGAACCTTAACCCTTCTCCCTCCACTATATAAAACCCTCTATCCTTCTTCATTTTCACACAACACAACCCTCTCTTCTCCCCCTTGGCCGAATACACATCTCTCCCTCTCCTCTATTTTTTTTCTTCTTCTTCTTTTTTTCTTCTCCCTCTCTCTTCTCCCTCTTTCTTCTCTTGCTCGAGGGCGAGCAATATTCTAAGTTTGGTGTTGTAAAAAGCATAGTTCTTTTTGTTTTACCATAACCACTTATGGCACCTAAGGCCGGAGAAACCTCTAGAAAAGGGAAAGGAAAGATAGAAGCTTCCACCTCCGAGTCATGGGAGATGGAAAGATTCATCTCAGGGGTCCATAACTCAGTAATAGAGCCTTTGACGACACCATCAAGAGAGCCCACTCATGGACCTCAACAAGAGCATGAGGAATTCCCTCATCAAGAAATCCCTGAGATACCTTAAGGGATATATTTTCCTCCATACAACTATTGGTAGCAACTAAGGATAGGAGCACCAAAATCACTAGGGATGAAGCAACAGAGGCAAGGAAGATACATAGAGGAGCTCAAGAGCACCATTGGTTCTTCAAGAGGAAGACGCCACCCTCACTAAGGTGGACTCATTCCTTAATCTCCTTGTCTATTTATTCTCTGTTTTTTGGTTTTAAGCTTCATGTTTGTTTATGTGTTGAGTATTTATTACATGATCATTAGTATTTAGTAACTATGTCTTAAGGCTATGAATAATTCCATGAATCCTTCACCTCTCTTAAATGAAAAAATGTTTTTAATAGAAACGAACAAGAAGTACATGAGTTTCGAATTCATCATTGAATTTAGTTTAATTATATTGATGTGGTGACAATACTTTTTGTTTTCTGAATGAATGCTTGAACAGTGCATATTTTTTATCTTGTTGTTTATGAATGTTAAAATTGTTGGCTCTTCAAAGAATGATGAACAAGAGAAATGTTATTGATGATCTGAAAAATCATAAAATTGATTCTTGAAGTAAGAAAAAGTCGTGAAGAACAATGCTTGCGAAAAAAAAAGAAAAAAAGTGGCGAAAAAAATAATAATATAAAAGAAAAAGAAAAAGCAAGCAGAAAAAGCCAATAGCCCTTAAAACTAAAAGGCAAGGGTAAAAAGGATCCAAGGATTTGAGCATCAATGGATAGGAGGGCCCAAGGAAATAAAATCCAGGCCTAAGCGGCTAAATCAAGCTGTCCCTAACCATGTGCTTGTGGCATGCAGGTCCAAGTGAAAAGCTTGAGACTGAGTGGTTAAAGTCGTGATCCAAAGCAAAAGAGTGTGCTTAAGAGCTCTGGACACCTCTAACTGGGGACTCTAGCAAAGCTGAGTCACAATCTGAAAAGGTTCACCCAGTCATGTGTTTGTGGCATTTATGTATCCGGTGGAAATACTGGAAAACAAAGTGCTTAGGGCCACGGCCATGACTCATAAAAGTAGCTGTGTTCAAGAATCAACATACTTAACTTAGAGAATCAGTAACACTATCTGAACTCTAAGTTTTTATAGATGCCAATCATTCTGAACTTCAAAGGATAAAGTGAGATGCCAAAACTGTTCAGAAGCAAAAAGCTACTAGTCTCGCTCATCTAATTGGAACTAAGTTTCATTGATATTTTGAGATTTATAGTATATTCTCCTCTTTTTATCCTAGCTGATTTTTAGTTGCTTGGGGACAAGCAACAATTTAAGTTTGGTGTTGTGATGAGCGGATAATTTATACGCTTTTTGGCATTATTTTTAGGTAGTTTTTAGTAGGATCTAGCTACTTTTAGGGATGTTTTCATTAGTTTTTATGCTAAATTCACATTTCTGGACTTTACTATGAGTTTGTGTATTTTTCTGTGATTTCAGGTATTTTCTGGCTGAAATTGAGGGACCTGAGCAAAACTCTGATAGAAGGCTAACAAAGGACTGCTGATGTTGATGGATTCTGATCTCCCTGCACTCAAAATGGATTTTCTGGAGCTACAGAACTCCAAATGGCGCGCTCTCAACGGTGTTGGAAAGTATACATCCAGAGCTTTCCAGCAATATATAATAGTCCATACTTTATTCAAGATTAGATGACACAAGCTGGCGTTCAACGCTAGTTCCATGCTGCATTCTGGTGTCAAACGCCAAAAACACATCACAAACCAGAGTTAAACGCCAAAAACATGTTACAACTTGGCGTTTAACTCCAAAAGAAGCCTTTGCACGTGTAAAGCTCAAGCTCATCCCAAGCACACACCAAAATGGGCCCCAGAAGTGGATTTCTGCATTTAGACTTACTTCTGTAAACCTTAGTAGCTAGTTTAGTATAAATGGAACTTTTTACTATTGTACTATAGGTCCTTTTTCCCTAATTTTGAATTTCATATCATATTTTGGGGGCTGGCCATTCGGCCATGCCTGGACCACCATCACTTATGTATTTTCAACGGTGGAGTTTCTACACACCATAGATTAAGGGTGTGGAGCTTTGCTGTACCTCGAGTTTTAATGCAATCACTACTATTTTCTATTCAATTCAACTTATTCCTGTTCTAAGATATCATTCGTACTTCAACCTGATGGATGTGATGATCCGTGACACTCATCATCATCCATCCTTATGAACGCGTGCCTGACAACCACCTCTGTTCTACAAGCGAGAGCTAGAGTGTGTATCTCTTGGATTCCTGATGCACGACGCATGGCTGCCCTCACCTGACAACCGAGCCTTCCATTCTGTGAGATCAGAGTCTTCGTGGTATAAGCTAGAATTATTGGCGGCCATTCTTGAGAATCTGGAAAGTCTAAACCTTGTCTGTGGTATTCCGAGTAGGATTCAGGGATTGAATGACTGTGACGAGCTTCAAACTCACGATTGTTGGGCGTGATGACAAACGCAAAAGAATCAATGGATTCTATTCCGACATGATCGAGAACCGACAGATGATTAGCCGTGCTGTGACAAGAGCATTTGGACCATTCTCACTGAGACGATGGGATGTAGCCATTGACAACGGTGATGCCCTACATACAGCTTGCCATGGAAAGGAGTATGAAGGATTGAAAGTAAGAAAGCAGTATGTTGCAAAGATCCAATAGGGACAAAGCACCTCCATACACTTATCTGAAATTCCCATCAATGATTTACATAAGTATCTCTTTCATCTATTTTATGTTTATTTATTATAATTTTCGAAAACCACTATAAACCATTTGAATCCGCCTAACTGAGATTTACAAGATGACTATAGCTTGCTTCATAACAACAATCTCCGTGGGATCGACCCTTACTCACATATGGTTTATTACTTGGACGACCCAATGCACTTGCTGGTTAGTTGTGTGGGATTGTGACAAAGTGTGATTCACGTTTGAGAGCGCTACCAAGCTTTTGGCGCCATTGTTTATGATCACAATTTCGTGCACCAATTACCACCGGATACATAAATTCCACAGACACATAATTGGGTGAACCTTTTCAGATTATGGCTCGGCTTTGCTAGATTCCCCAGTTAGAGGTGTCCAGAGTTCTTAAGCACACTCTTTTTGTCTTGGATCACGACTTTAACCACTCAGTCTCAAGTTTTTCACTTGGACCTTCATGAGACAAGCACATGGTTAGGGACAGCTTGATTTAGCCGCCTAGGCCAGGATTTTATTCCTTTGGTCCCTCCTATCCATTAATGCTCAAAGCCTTGGATCCTTTTTACCCTTAACTTTTGGTTTAAAGAGCTACTGGCTTTTTCTGCTTGCCTTTTCTTTTTCTTTCTTTCTTTCTTTATTTTTTCGCCATTTTTTTCGCAAGCTTTGTATTTTTCACTGCTTTTTCTTGCTTCAAGAATCAATTTTATGATTTTTCAGATTATCAATAACATTTCTCCTTTTTCGTTATTCTTTCAAGAGCCAACAATTTTAACATTCATAAACTTCACTATAAAAAATATGCACTATTCAAGCATTCATTCAGAAAACAAAAAGTATTCCCACCACATCAAAATAATTAAACTAATTTCAAGATAAAATTTGAAATTCATGTACTTCTTGTTCTTTTGTAATTAGGAACATTTTTCATATTCATAGGACATTCATAGCTTTAACACATAGACACTAGACACTATTGATCATGTAATAAAGACACAAACATAGACAAAACATAAAACATAAGGAACAAAAAACAGAAAAACAAATAACAAGGAAATTAAAGAACGGGTCCACCTTAGTGATGGCGGCTAGTTCTTCCTCTTGAAGATCCTATGGAATGCTTAAACTCCTCAATATCTCTTCCTTGCCTTTGTTGCTCCTCCCACATGGCTCTTTGGTCCTCTCTTATTTCATGGAGGATAATGGAGTGCTCTTGGTTCTCCATCCTTAGTTGCTCCATATTCGAATTCAAATCCCCTAAAGAGGTGTTGAGTTGCTCCCAATAGTTGTGTGGAAAATGCTTCTCTTGAGGCATCTCAGGGATTTCTTGATGAGGGACTTCCTCATGCTCTTATTGAGGTCCATGAGTGGGCTCTCTTATTTGCTCCATCCTCTTTTTAGTGATGGGCTTGTCCTCTTTGATGCCAGAGCATCTAGGCCAGTGTCACTGACCTTTTCTTTTCTGTTTTCGGGTAGTTTCATGCATTTTCTTAGTGAATAAGGCAAGTTTTGGATGAAAATACACTCACACCTTGATCCAAGAAACTATTGTGAACTTTGCATGATTTCATGAGAATTTTGCTAGAATTGCATGATAAATTGATGATGCATAATCTCATGACTTTGGCTAGAGCTTTGATGCACTTTAATTGCTTGATTTCAGGGCAAAGAAAGCAAGGAAGAACCACGTTAGTATTCACGTTAACCTAGATAACATGAACACTAACGTGGAATGGTAAAAAGCTTGCAATGTTAATGAGAAAAGTGATCACCAATAACGCCTACGAAGCCATCCAAAACTCACGTTACTTGCCACGTTAACTAAGTTAACGTGGTAGTTAACGTAGAAGAAAAAGAGAACTCCAACGTTAAGAGAAAACGTGAACACCACTAACGTTGAGAAACTTGGCAATGTTCCACGTTAAGAGTCATGTTAACTTAGTTAACGTGAACTCTAACGTGGAAGAGAAGAACAAAATCCAACATTAGTGACACTAACTTTTGTCACTAACGTTGGACCAACTAGCATTGCCTACGTTAACTTTCACGTTAAGACCATTAACGTGAAAGTTAACATGGAGTTGAGATCAAAGAGCCAACGTTAGTGACACTCACTTTTGTCACTAATGTTGGAAGATTGAATCACTACTACGTTAAGAGCCACGTTAACTTAGTTAACGTGAGTTCTAACGTAGAGAGTTTGGGCATTTGGAGCGTTAGTGACAAAGGTGAGTGTCACTAATACTCTCGAAGGTGAGACACACCCACGTTAAGAGTCACGTTAGCTACACTAACGTGAACTCTAACGTAGGAACAAAAGGCACCAAGCAACGTTAATGAGAAAAGTGATTCCCAATAACGCTCGCGAAGGGGTATAAGCCAACGTTATTAGGAAAAGTGAGTCCCAATAACGTTGGCCAAAAATTGAGAAGGCAACGTTAGTGGTCACGTTAAGACCACTAACGTTGGAGTTAACGTGGGTACATGAGGGTGGAACGTTAGTGGAAAAAGAGAATGCCACTAACGTTCTCGAACCCACAATGGCACTCAATGTTAATCTCACTAAATGCCCAAGCCTAATTCATATTTCTCTGCAAGCTGGGCCCACTAAAGATGAGAACTGCTTCAACTCAAGATCAAGAGCCCATATCCAAGACTTGAAGAGCTCACTAGAAGATTAAGAGGAGTAGTATATATAGGAGTAGTTTTGAACTATAGAGGGGAGCATGGCATTTTTGGGAACTACTCTTTGTATATTAACTTTTCTGCACTTTTAGCATGGATTCTTCTTTTCTGCCATTTTTCATTTCTAGAGCTATGAACAACTAAAGCCCTTTCATTGGGTTAGGGAGCTCTGTTGTAATTTGATGGATCAATTATAGTTTTCATTCTTCTTCTTCTTTCTTATCTCTTGATCTTACTAGAAAGCTTTCGATCTTAATTCAATTGGTTAGTTGTCTTGGAAAAGAAACTCTCCATAATTGGATCTCCTTTGAGCCTTGGAAAAGGGATGAGGAGATCATGCTAGAAATGCTTTCTCATGTTGGACCAAATTGGGGTTTGGGCAGATATAGTGACATGTAATCCTCCCAATACTTTGATTTGGAAATACATGTGGTATAATCAGTGACCACACTTCATCTCTTCCCATGAGCAATTAAATCAAGGAATTGGGCAGTTGTTCAAGTTTAGAGAGATTGGATTGCCAAGGAATTGGGATCCAATCACTTAAGATTGCCAAGGAGGTCAATGAATGCATTGATTGAGGAAGAGATGAGAATGAACTTGATTCGGAGAATGCAACATCTCCTGAACCCAATGATTACCCTATTTCTGATCTTACCCATTCTCTTTACTTTCTGCCATTTATTTTCATGCTCATTACCCCAAATCCCCATTTAAGATTCTGCACTTTAATTTTTGTTATTTACTTTCCAGTCATTTAAATTTCTGCAAGTTTCCAATCTAAATTCTATTTAGCTCAACTAGCATATTCTTCTAACTAAAGTTGCTTGGCCAATCAATCCTTGTGGGATTCGACCTCACTCTATTGTGAGTTTTACTTGACGACAATTCGGTATACTTGCTGAAGGAAAATTTGTTGAGAGACAAGTTTTCATGCATCAAGTTTATGGCGCCGTTGCCGGGGATTGATTTTGAATCAACAATGATTAAGTTTGTAGATCACTAGATTGAGCATTTTTTTTGTTTCGTTATTTGTTTATTTGATTCAGTCAATTTCCTTTAGTTCGTTTTAATTTCTTCCTCATCCCATGCACCCTCTTTGTTTTTCATTCTTTCTTTCTTTGTTGATTACAATTCTGCTCGCTAACCCACTAACTGTTTGATAATTTACATCACTCACACTAACAATTACTCTAACAAGAATAGTTTCTTCATTTTATCTCCTGTTGTGCAATCTGTCTGTTGTATGACAGGGAGAAGAGAAGGAGTTTCAACATCCTTCGATTCAGAACCTGAAAGGACCCTTTGGAGACTAAGAAGGGAAGCAAGAGGGAAAAGAATTATTGGTGCTGAGGAAGAGGAAGAGTACTTTGAACCCAATATGGAAGAGAATTAGGAGAACAATCATGAAGAAGAAGCTCACAACCATGCTAGAGAAGGCCATGCAAACCGTGCTGGGCAAGAAAAGAGAGTTCTAGGCTCCTATATCAATCCTAATCCAGGAAACTGTGGAAGTAGCATTCAAAAGCCCACCATACATACCAACAATTTTGAACTAAAATCCCAGCTCATCACCCTTGTTCAGAACAATTGTTCATTTGGAGGAAGTGCTCAAGAAGACCCCAATCAACATCTAACCACCTTCCTGAGAATTTGTGACACTGTGAAGTCTAATAGAGTCCATCCGGATGTCTATAGGCTGCTCTTGTTCCCTTTTTCACTCAGGGACAAGGCATCCAAATGGCTTGAATCCTTTCCAAAGGAGAGCTTAACAAATTGGAAAGATGTGGTGAACAAATTTTTGGCAAGATTTTACCCTCCTCAAAGAATCAACCGGCTGAGAACTGAGGTGCCAACTTTCAGGCAACAAGATGGTGAGACTCTCTATGAAGCATGGGAGAGGTTCAAAGACTTAACAAGAAGATGCCCACCAGATATGTTCAATGAATGGGTTCAACTTCACATTTTCTATGAAGGTCTTTCCTATGAGTCAAAGAAGGCTGTGGATCATTCATCAGGAGGCTTTCTAAACAAGAAGAAAACCATTGAAGAAGTCATAGATGTCATTGAAACAATTGCTGAGAATGACTACTTCTATGCCTCCGAAAGAAGTAACACCAGAGGAGTAATGGAGCTGAACCACATGGATGCATTGTTAGCTCAAAATAAGATGATCACCAAGCAGCTAGTAGATCTTACCAAGAAGGTGGAGGAAAACCAAGTTGCAGAAGCCATCACTTCATCGTCAGCTCAAGAAGGAGCGAACATATGAGAAGAAGGTGACAGGGAGCAAGCCAACTATGTTGGAAACTCACCTAGACAAGTCCATGATCCATACTCCAAAACTTACAACTCTGGATGGAGAAATCACCCCAACTTTGGGTGGGGAAACCAGCAAGACCAAGGGCAAGATCAGAGACCCCACAACTTCAATTCCAACAACAATGCAACTCATCAACACACATCACAGAGATCCTACCAACATCTATTTAACCACCCTTCTCAACCACCTAATCTCAACCCATCATCAATAACCGAGGATAGGCTCTCAAAGATTGAGGCTCTACTTGAAGACTTATGCAGAGAAGTCCAAGACAACAAAGTGTTTAAGGAAGAAGTGCGAGCCAATATCAAGAACCAAGGAGAAAACATCAAGAGATTGGAGTCCCAAGTAGGGTATCTACCAAACCCATTAATGGATTCCCCAGTGATACAGAGAAGAATCCAAAAAGAGAAATAAAGAAAGTGAGATGGGAAGAAAGCAAAATGATAACCACAAGTGCTGAGGGGAGTATGAATGGAGTAGAACACCTCTAAAATAATCAAAAGGAAAGCCAGGAGAAAGGAAGCTATACACCCCAACCTACATCCAAGGAAGAGCTGAAGAAGAAGGAGGTATTGAACCCATATGCACCTTTTCCCCACAGGCTTAAAGGTGGTATTGCAGGGAGAATGTATTCAAGGTTCCTTGATATGTTTGCATCTTTTGATGTAAATATACCATTCATTAAAGCCCTCCAGCAAATGCCGTTCTACATCAAGTATATAAAAGAGCTATTAGCTAGAAAAAGTCCATTGAAGGGTGGACAAACAATAAAGATGAACAGGGATTGCAGTGCTCTCATTCAACCAGGGCCACCCACAAAGAAGGAGGATCTAGGGAGTTTCCACACTCCTTGTGCCATAGAAGAAACAATGATTGACAAAGGGCTTTGTGACTTGGGAGCAAGCATCAACTTAATGCCTCTCTCCCTCATGAAAAAGCTCCAAATCAATGAACTAACTCCTACTGATGTAATTATCAGATTGGCTGACAAAACTCAAAAACAAGCAATGGGAGTGGTTGAAAATGTGCTGGTGAAGGTTGGGAGCTATTATCTTCCCACAGATTTTATTGTTCTGGAAATGGATGAGAATCCTATTTACCCCATCATTCTGGGAAGACCATTCCTAGCCACAGCCAGAGCACTCATAGATGTAGAGTGAGGAGAGCTAGTACTGAGAATACATGATGAGCAGCTCACTTTCAATGTTTTCAACCTCTCACAAGAAGCAAGTCAAGAAAACAAAGAATCAAGAGAAGAGCAGAATGAAGCACTAATGCAAGAAACAAGCAGTAAAGCACAAACAACACAACTGGAAATCCCATGGGTTGGAAAGCCACATATTCAGGAAGAACCACGTTCAAAGGTGATCCAAAGGGAACCAGAACCACCAGAGTCATGTAGAGTCAACAACAAGAATCCCTTAGAGAAAGAATCTATAGAAAGCAAGAGAGCATCAAGAGATATAAAGAAGAAAGTCCCAAGGGGATGGAGAAATAAGAAAATTCTTACAGAAAATTTCTCGCCAGGTGATGAAGTGATCTCTACATACTTTCCATCTATACCACCTCACCTCCCCACTATTCCATCTCAGCTGCCTCCAGTGTACACCATCAACAAAATCTTGTCCTTAGAGCATGTGGAGCTTGTCAACAAAGCCAATGGACATAGGTTCACTGCAAGGGGAGAAGACTTCAAGCACTATCAGCCACCTTGACAAGGACCAAACGTTAAGCTAATGACGCTAAAGAAGCGCTTCATGGGAGGCAACCCATGTTCTATACCCTCGCTCTTAAATCTCTAATAATAGTAATAAGGCAAATTCCATGGAATTCTAAATCAATTTTGACAACTAATATAAAGCCCCTCTACATGCAACGTATAGTACATGATAAGTTTGGTGTTCAAAGCACACCAAGTGAGGTTTGAACACACCTTATGAGGAAAATTTATTCCCCAAACTTGTTGCACCATGTGATCACAAACAAATTTGGTGTACCAACGTGCATGCATGGGAAGCTTAATGGTTGATTGATTTGCATTCATGGAAAGTATTTAGTCATGTAAAAACAAAAGAAAAAGATTTTTTTTTTACTAGTTCACACTTTAAGGTTTCCCACCAAAAATTTCAAATAACCGATTGCACTTTTTCTTCGTATATAGGGAATCAAAAAGGACATTGATGGTACTTGATAGGACAATTGAGGAAGGGATATTCGGCCACTACACCAAGGGAATTTCACACTTGTCTTCATGGGGAATGTCCTTGGAAGTGTTGCATGCAACATTGGGAGTGGATAATTTTGAAGACCGAACCAAGACCCCTATAAAGGAGGTGATCCTTGTGCTCATTCAATCCCAAAATCCCAACCGTCCACTATCAAACAACACCATCAATCCACACCCTTCAATCAATTGCCATCTTTCTATATAAACCCCTTCACACAACCTCTCCGTACACACTTCAAATTCTCACCCTTCCCACTCCCTTCTTTCGGGCATACACACATCATCCTCCACCAAAGGCTTCACATACACCCTCCTAGCCATCTTGAGAATAGCCAACACATCAACAATCTTGCATGGCATCATCAAGCTCCAAGAGACAAAAGGGGAAGGAACCCATAGAGCATCCTCCTTTTGATGAAGGGCGATTTAGAACCTTTCATCATGCACTCTAGTATGGGTGGATGGCTGATAAAGAAATCATTTATGAACTAGGCTTTCAAGTCACAAAATCAGAGTGTCCAGAAATCACAAAGAAGGTGGAACAACGCCGATGGGAGCTCCTCACCGATCCGATCACAAGGGTGAATACAACTCTAGTAAGAGAGTTCTATGCAAATGCAGTTAGACAAGACAAGGCGGATGACTCATACACAAGTTTTGTGAGAGGGGTCATGGTGGATTTTAGTCCCATGACTATCATGAGAGTGTTGAAATTGAGAAGCATACCCTTTGAAGAGGAGAGCTATCACTCGAAAATGGACAAAAACCCCAATTATGACCAGATTATACAGGATATATATGTGTACAAGGAGCAGATTGGGAAAGAGGCCCCAAGAGGAAGCCCAAATTTATAAAAAGAGGAGATCTCCTCCCTTAGGCTAAAGGTTGGTTCGAAATTGTTAGGAGATCCATCCTCTCAGCCGGAAACAACTCAGAGGTAAACCTCAAGAGAGCAGCGATGGTGCAATGTCTAATGAAGGGAGGAGAGATCAAGGCTCATGAACTCATAGCCTAAGGCATTCGGAAGCTTACTGAGAAGAGCAATTCTGGAGGAAAGTTGGGTTATCCCAGCACTATTTTTCGTCTTTGCAAACTGGCTATGGTGATATTTGAGGATGAAATCCCCGAGTGGATAAAGGTTGGTATTCCAATCATTTATCGTCGGATGCATGCTACTACAGCTCCACTACCTCCACGAAGGGTACGAAAGAGGCCAGCCCATCAAGCTGAAGAAGAACAACATCCACAGGAGCAAACCCCAGCCACCTTAAGCATGCACCAATTGCAAGAGGCTATTGATACCTTATCTAGGCAATGCATGGAAAATCAAGGGGCACAAAGGGAGTTTCAAATGCAATTAATAGACCGCCAAGAAGGATCACTCTCTAGATGGATGAATCAGCAAGGGGAATCGCAAAAACAATTGATGACCAGCAAATGGAACAAGGGAGACAATGGAGTGAATCCTTCCATAACTTGAATCAGAAGCAAGATCAACAACAGGAAGCCATCCAAAGGCTAATCAACATCCAAGCACATCAAGGTGCACACATCCATGAGATGCATCGGAAACAGAGAGAACAAGCAGATCTTTTCGATGAATATAGAACATTTTCGGAAGGTGTCTACATGAGTAAAACTGGGTATCATGTGAATACCCAAGCCAGGCTTGGGTACCTAGTCAGACAACTACCTGTTTTGCATCCTGGGATAACAAAATATGAAGATATAAAGGATGAGTTAGCACGAGTGGAGCGCAAAAGGGTAGAACAAAGTCATGAATCAGTAAGGAAGGCACTAGAGGATTGGAAGATAGCCAGAATGAATCGGATGAGAGGAAGCACAAGCGGACAAAGTAAACTTAAAGAGGACAAGGAAGCAGAAGAACATGAGCATGCCAACAAGTGAAAGGTGGTGAAGTTCCTTCTTAGTTCACCTTTTTTCAAAGCTTTAAATAAGGAAAATCATGTATGAAATAGAACATGCTTCCATGGGTAGTTTAGGGCTTTCAATTCTGCATTTAAGTTTCGTTGCTTAGGTTAAACATGCTAGCTTAATGTCTTGAGTGTTCACTTTCACCTTTCTTACTTGTATGCTTGTTCTTTAAGTTAATCAAAAAGAAAATGTTATGAAAAGAACAAGAGTGGAGTTATTTTGTGAAGTGCATTCTGAATGTTTGTGGTAGGATAATTAGTAAGCTAAGTTGGTTCACCAAATAAGGAAAGAAAGCAACTATCTATCATAAGTCCTATGTTTGAGACACATCCTTTGAGACTAACTAAGCGATAAGATCCCAATAAGAAAAAAGAAAGAGCAATAAAAGTGAAAAAGGAAAGAAACACAATAAGAAATAATGCTAGGCACCAAGGGTTTCAAAATTGAGGCATGTGTCTGTGGTGTTTATGTGCAAGGGATATATTTGGATGAATAAGCTCTTAGAGGTGCCTTATCACTTGGTAACTTGGATTAACTAATCCGGGATTATCAGCTGAAAGTCCACTATCAAGAGTAACCTTTGCTACAGAACACTTAGTAACCCAAAGAGGTGCTGGACACCAATGTCTCAAGAAAGGAATAATAACAAACCACGTGCCTGTGGTGTGTATGTATAAGGGAAAGAGACTTGAGGGAGTAAGTCCTTAGGGGTGCCTTAACACCTAGCACCTTGAACCAACTGGTTTGGGAGTGTTGGCTGAAAGCTTATCACAAAGAGTCACCCTCTTACAAAGCACTTAGCAAAATGAAAAATAAACTTTGAAAAAGAAGGAAGGATCAATAAGAAAGAAGTCTCAAAGGATGCAATCAAGAAAGTGACCAATGAGTTGATAAAGGCTTGAAACCTAAAGGGAAGGAACCTAAGTTGCTATGCATGAAACCCCATAAACCAGGAATTCTACTTCTATTTTATCTTCTTGTTCTTTCATTTCATTCTTCTTATGCTTCAGTACTTGCTTAGGTACAAGCAAGCTTTAAGTTTGGTGTTGTGATGCCAAGGCATCTAGGCCAGTTTCACTGACCTTTTCTTTACTTTTTTAGGGTAGTTTCATGCATTTTCTTAGTGAATAAGGCAAGTTTCGGATGAAAATACACTCACACCTTGATTCAAGCAACTATTGTGAACTTTGCATGATTTCATGAGAATTTTGCTAAAATTGCATGATAAATTGATGATACATAATCTCATGACTTTGGCTAGAGCTTTGATGCACTTTAATTGCTTGATTTCAGGGCAAAGGAAGCAAGGAAGAACCACGTTAGTATTCACGTTAACCTAGTTAACATGAACATTAACGTGGAATGGTAAAAAGCTTTGCAACGTTAATGAGAAAAGTGATCACCAATAATGCCTACGAAGCCATCCATAGCTCACGTTACTTGCCACGTTAACTAAGTTACCATGGTAGTTAACGTAGAAGAAAAAGAGAACTCCAACGTTAAGAGAAAACGTGAACACCACTAACATTGAGAAACTTGGCAATGATCCACGTTAAGAGTCACGTTAACTTAGTTAACGTGAACTCTAACGTGGAAGAGAAGAACAAAAGCCAACGTTAGTGACACTCACTTTTGTCACTAACGTTGGACCAACTAGTATTGCCTACGTTAACTTTCACGTTAAGACCATTAATGTGAAACTTAACGTGGAGTTGAGATCAAAGAGCCAACGTTAGTGACACTCACTTTTGTCACTAACGTTGGAAGATGGCATCACTACTACGTTAAGAGCCACGTTAACTTAGTTAACATGAGTTCTAACATAGAGAGTTTGGGCATTTGGAGCATTAGTGACAAAGGTGAGTGTCACTAACGCTCTCGAAGGTGAGACACACCCACGTTAAGAGTCACGTTAGCTACACTAACGTGAACTCTAACGTAGGAACAAAAGGCACCAAGCAACGTTAATGGGAAAAGTGATTCCCAATAATGCTTGCGAAGGGGTATAAGCCAACGTTATTGGGAAAAGTGAGTCCCAATAACGTTGGCCAAAAATTGAGAACGCAACGTTAGTGGTCATGTTAAGACCACTAACGTTGGAGTTAACGTGGGTACATGAGGGTGGAACGTTAGTAGAAAAAGTGAATGCCACTAACGTTCTCGAACCCACAATGGCACTCAACATTAATCTCACTAAATGCCCAAGCCTAATTCATATTTCTCTGCAAGCTGGGCCCACTAAAGATGAGAACTGCTTCAACTCAAGATCCAGAGCCCACATCCAAGACTTGAAGAACTCACTAGAAGATCAAGAGGAGTAGTATATATAGGAGTAGTTTTGAACTATAGAGGGGAGCTTGGTATTTTTGGGAACTACTCTTTGTATATTTACTTTTATGCACTTTTAGCATGGATTATTCTTTTCTACCATTTTTCATTTCTAGAGCTATGAACAACTAAACCCCTTTCATTGGGTTAGGGAGCTCTGTTGTAATTTGATGGATCAATTATAGTTTTCATTCTTCTTCTTCTTTCTTTTCTCTTGATCTTACTAGAAAGCTTTCGATCTTAATTCAATTGGTTAGTTGTCTTGGAAAAGAAACTTTCCATAATTGGATCTCCTTTGAGCCTTGAAAAAGGGATGAGGAGATCATGCTAGAAATGCTTTCTCATATTGGACCAAATTAAGGTTTGGGCGGATATAGTGACATGTAATCCTCCCAACACTTT
This sequence comes from Arachis stenosperma, assembly GCF_014773155.1. Lineage (NCBI taxonomy): Eukaryota > Viridiplantae > Streptophyta > Magnoliopsida > Fabales > Fabaceae > Arachis > Arachis stenosperma. The sequence goes on along the minus strand of NC_080381.1, from coordinate 89,229,496 downwards.
GATTTGGAAATACATGTGGTATAATCAGTGACCACACTTCATCTATTCCCATGAGCAATTAAATCAAGGAATTGGGCAATTGTTCAAGCTTAGAGAGATTGGATTGCCAAGGAATTGGGATCCAATCACTTAAGATTGCCAAGGAGATCAATGAATGCATTGATTGAGGAAGAGATGAGAATGAACTTGATCCAGAGAATGCAACTTCTCCTGAACCCAATGATTACCCCATTTCTGATCTTACCCATTGATGAGCGGATAATTTATATGCTTTTTGGCATTATTTTTAGGTAGTTTTTAGTATGATCTAGTTAATTTTAGGGATGTTTTCATTAGTTTTTATGCTAAATTCACATTTCTGGACTTTACTATGAGTTTGTGTGTTTTTCTATGATTTCAGGTATTTTTTGGCTGAAATTGAGGGACCTGAGCAAAACTCTGAGAAGGAGGCTGACAAAGGACTACTGATGCTGTTGGAATCTGACCTCCCTGTACTCGAAATGGATTTTCTAGAGCTTTCCAGCAATATATAATAATCCATACTTTATTCGGGATTTGATGACGTAAACTGGCGCTCAACGCCAGTTCCATGCTGCATTCTGGAGTCAAACGCCAGAAACACGTCATGAACCAGAGTTGAACGCCCAAAACACGTTACAACTTGGCGTTCAACTCCAAGAGAAGCCTCAACACGTGGATAGATCAAGCTCAGCCCAAGCACACACCAAGTGGGCCCCGGAAGTAGACTTATGCATCAATTACTTACTTTTGTAAACCCTAGTAACTAGTCTAGTATAAATAGGACTTTTTACTATCATATTAATCATCCTGGATCCTAGATTGTATTTTTAATCCTGTGATCACGTTTTGGACGCTGGCCTCTCGGCCATGCCTGGACCTTCATCACTTATGTATTTTCAATGGTGGAGTTTCTACACACCATAGATTAAGGGTGTGGAGCTCTGCTGTACCTCGAGTTTTAATGCAAGTACTTCTATTTTTTATTCAATTCAACTTATTCTTGTTCTAAGATATTTGTTGCACTTCAACTTGATGAATGTGATGATCCATGACACTCATCATCATTCTCACCTATGAATGCGCGTGACTGACAACCACTTCCGTTCTACCTTAGACCGGGCGCATATCTCTTGGATTCCTTAATCAGAATCTTCGTGGTATAAGCTAGAATTGATGGCGGCATTCATGGGAATCCGGATAGTCTAACCTTATCTGTGGTATTCCGAGTAGAATTCCGGGATTGAATGACTGTGACGAGCTTCAAACTCGTGATTGCTGGGCGTGATGACAAACGCAAAAGAATCAAGGGATTCTATTCTAACATGATCGAGAACCGACAGATGATTAGTCGTGCTGTGACAGAGCGTTTGGACCATTTTCACTGAGAGGATGGGATGTAGCCATTGACAACGGTGATGCCCTACATACAACTTGCCATGGAAAGGATTAAGAAGGATTGGATGAAAGCAGTAGGAAAGCAGAGATTCAACAGGGACAAGCACCTCCATACACTTGTCTGAGATTCTCACCAATGATTTTCATAAGTATTTCCATCTTTATTTTTTATTTATTTATTATTATTATTCAAAAACTCCATAACCTTTTATTATCCGCCTAACTAAGATTTACAAGATGACCATAGCTTGCTTCATACCAACAATCTCCGTGGGATTGACCCTTACTCACGTAAAGTATTACTTGGACGACCAAGTGCACTTGCTGGTTAGTTGTGCGGAGTTGTGACAAAGTGTGATTCACGTTTGAGAGCGCTACCAAGTTTATTGGTGCCATTGTTGATGATCACAATTTCGTGGACCACCCATTTTCTTTACTTTCTGACATTTATTTTGATGCTCATTACCCCAAATCCCCATTTAAGATTCTGCACTTTAATTTCTGTTATTTACTTTCCAGTCATTTAAATTTTTGCAAGTTCCCAATCTAGATTCTGTTTAGCTCAACTAGCATATTCTTCTAACTAAAGTTGCTTGACCAATCAATCCTTGTGGGATTCGACCTCACTCTATTGTGAGTTTTACTTGACGACAATTCGGTATACTTGCCGAAGGGAAATTTGTTGAGAGACAAGTTTTCATGCATCACTCTTTGGTGAGCAAAGGAGGTTCATTCTTCCAAGTCTCATTTCCAAATAACTTGTCATTTAGCTTCATGATTGCTCCAAGGTATTTAGCAACTTCCTCTTCAGTGACATACTCATCCTCTTCAGAGGAAGAATACTCATCAGAGCTCATGAAAGGCAGAAGTAGGTCCAATGGAATCTCTATGGTCTCATTTTGAGCTTCAGATTCCCATGGTTCCTCATTGGGGAACTCAGTGGAGGTCAGTGCACGCCCATTGAGGTCTTCCTCAGTGGCGTTCACTTCCTCTCCTTCCTCCCAAAATTCGGCCATGTTGATGGCCTTGCACTCTCCTTTTGGATTTTCTTCTGTGTTGCTTGGGAGAGTACTAGGAGGGAGTTCAGTAACTTTCTTGCTCAGCTGTCCCACTTTGCCTCCAAATTCCTAATGGAGGACCTTGTTTCAGTCATGAAACTTTGAGTGGTTTTGATTAGATCAGAGACCATGGTTGCTAAGTCAGAGGGGTTCTGCTTAGAATTCTCTGTCTGTTGCTGAGAAGATGATGGAAAAGGCTTGCCATTGCTAAACCTATTTCTTCCACCATTATTGTTGTTAAAACCTTGTTGAGGTCTCTGTTGATCATTCCATGAGAAATTTGGATGATTTCTCCATGAAGAATCATAGGTGTTTCCATAGGGTTCTCCTAGGTAATTCACCTCTTCCATTGAGGGGTTCTCAGGATCATAGGCTTCTTCTTCAGATGAAGCATCCTTAGTACTGCTTGGTGCATTTTGCATTCCAGACAGACTTTGAGAGATCAAATTGACTTGTTGAGTCAATATCTTGTTCTGAGCCAGAATGGCATTCAGAGCATCAATCTCAAGAACTCCTTTCTTCTGATTAGTCCCATTGTTCACAGGATTCCTTTCAGAAGTGTACATGAATTGGTTATTTGCAACCATTTCAATCAGCTCTTAAGCTTCTGTAGGCGTCTTCTTCAAATGAAGAGATCCTCCAACAGAGCTATCCAGAGACATCTTGGATAGTTCAGAGAGACCATCATAGAAAATACCTATGATGCTCCATTCAGAAAGCATGTCAGAAGGACATTTTCTGATCAATTGTTTGTATCTTTCCCAAGCTTCATAGAGGAATTCTCCATCCTTCTGTCTGAAGGTTTGGACTTCCACTCTAAGCTTACTCAATTTTTGAGGTGGGAAGAACTTTGCCAAGAAGGCATTGACTAGCTTTTCCCATGAGTCCAGACTTTCTTTAGGTTGTGAGTCCAACCATGTCCTAGCTCTGTCTCTTACAGCAAAAGGAAATAGCATAAGTCTGTAGACCTCAGGGTCAACCCCATTAGTCTTGACAGTGTCACATATTTGCAAGAATTCAGCTAAAAACTGATGAGGATCTTCCAATGGAAGTCCATGAAACTTGCAATTCTGTTACATTAGAGAAACTAATTGAGGCTTAAGCTCAAAGTTGTTTGCTCCAATGGCAGGGATAGAGATGATTCTCCCATAGAAGTCGGGAGTAGGTGCAGTAAAGTCACCCAGCACCTTCCTTGCATTGTTTGCATTGTTGTTATTTTCGGCTGCCATGGGTTCTTCTTCTTTGAAGATTTCTGTTAGGTCCTCTACAGAGAGTTGTGCCTTAGCTTCTCTTAGCTTTCGCTTCAAGGTCCTTTCAGGTTCAGGGTCAGCTTCAACAAGAATGCCTTTGTCTCTGCTCCTGCTCATATGAAAGAGAAGAGAACAAGAAAATATGGAATCCTCTATGTCACAGTATAGAGATTCCTTGAGGTGTCAGAAGAACAGAAAAATAGAAGAAAGAGGTAGAAGAATTCGAACTTAATCAGATAGAGTTCGAATTGTGCATTGAGAAGGAGTGGTACTCCATAAATAAAAGGATGTGGGAAGAGGGGAAGAGAATTTTCGAAAATTAATTAAAAAGTTTTTAAAATTATTTTGAAAAATTGATTGATAATTTTCGAAAACTCAAAGTGGAAAAGGAATCAAGTGATTTTTGAAAAAGATTTTGAAATTAGAAGTCAAAAAGATTTGATTGAAAACTATTTTGAAAAAGATGAGGTTAAGAAGATATGATTGGTTTTGAAAACATGTGATTGAGAAGATATGAGTTGAAAAACATTTTTAAAAGATTTGATTTTAAAAATTAATAACTTGGCTATCAAGAAAAGATATGATTCAAACATTAAACCTTTCTCAACAGCAAAGGCAACATACTTGAAATGTTCAATCAAATCATTAATTGTTAGCAAGTATCTTTGAAAAAGGAAAGAAATTGATTTTGAAAACATTTGATTGAAAAGATATGATATGAAAAAGATTTGATTTTGAAAAACTTTGAAAACTTGAAAAAAAAAATTGATTTGAAAACAAAATCCTCCCCCTTGTGCCATCCTGGCGTTAAACGCCCAGAATGGTGCACATTCTGGCGTTTAACGCCCAATGCACTACCTTTTTGGGTGTTAAACGCCCAACCAGGCACCCTGGCTGGCGTTTAAACGCCAGTCTGTCCTTCTTCACTGGGCGTTTTGAATGCCCAGCTTTTTCTGTGTAATTCCTCTGCTGCATGTTCTGAATCTTCAGTTCCCTGTACTATTGACTTGAAAATAGAACCAAGATCAAATAAACAATACATGCAAGACACCAAACTTAAAATTAGACACTAGACTCAAACAAGAAACATAAAATCTTTTTGGTTTTTTTTGTGGTTTTGTAAATTTTTTTTTGTGTTTTTCGAAAATTATATGGAAATAGAAAATAAAAGTTTCAGAATTCTTAATTTGGATTCCAGGAATCATTGCAATGCTAGTCTAAGACTCCGGTCCAGGAATTAGACATGGCTTCTCAGCCAGCCAAGCTTTCAAAGAAAGCTTCGGTCCAAAACACTAGACATGGCCAATGGCCAGCCAAGCCTTAGCAGATCATTGCTCCAATAGCAAGATTGATAGAGATCAACAAGCTCTTGTGATGATCAGTTGAAACCTCGGTCCAATAAGATTAGACATGGCTTCTCAGCCAGCCAGATTTCAACAGATTATCATGAAACACTAGAATTCATTCTTAAGAACTCTGAAAAAAAAATACCTAATCTAAGCAACAAGATGAACCGTCAGTTGTCCATACACAAAACAATCCCCGGCAACGGCGCCAAAAACTTGGTGCACGAAATTGTGATCACTACAACTTCGCACAACTAACCAGCAAGTGCACTGGGTCGTCCAAGTAATAAACCTTACGCGAGTAAGGGTCGATCCCACGGAGATTGTTGGTATGAAGCAAGCTATGGTCACCTTGTAAATCTTAGTCAGGCAGACTCAAATGGGTATAGTGATATACGAATAAAGCATAAAGATAAAGATAGAGGTACTTATGTAATTCATTGGTAGGAACTTCAGATAAGCGTATGAAGATGCCTTCCCTTCCGTCTCTCTGCTTTCCTACTGTCTTCATCCAATCCTTCTTACTCCTTTCCATGGCAAGCTTATGCAAGGGTTTCACCGTTGTCAGTGGCTACCTCCCATCCTCTCAGTGAAAACGTTCCTATGCTCTGTCACAGCATAGGCTAATCAGCTGTCGGTTCTCGGTCAGGCCGGAATAGAATCTAGTGATTCTTTTGCGTCTGTCACTAACGCCCCGCCTGCTAGGAGTTTGAAGCACGTCACAGTCATTCAATCATTGAATCCTACTCAGAATACCACAGACAAGGTTAGACCTTCCGGATTCTCTTGAATGCCGCCATCAGTTCTAGCCTATACCACGAAGACTCTGATCTCACGGAATGGCTGGCTCGTTTGTCAGGCGAGCACTCGGTTGTCAGGCGATCAACCATGCATCGTGTATCAGGAATCCAAGAGATATTCACCCAATCTAAGGTAGAATGGAGGTGGTTGTCAGTCACACGTTCATAGGTGAGAATGATGATGAGTGTCACGGATCATCACATTCATCAAGTTGAAGAACAAGTGATATCTTGGACAAAGAACAAGCGGAATTGAATAGAAGAACAATAGTAATTGCATTAATACTCGAGGTACAGCAGAGCTCCACACCTTAATCTATGGTGTGTAGAAACTCCACCGTTGAAAATACATAAGAACAAGGTCTAGGCATGGCCGAATGGCCAGCCTCCCAATGATCTAAGATAGCATAAAATGAAGATAGCTACCCCGATATCCAATACAATAGTAAAAGGTCCTACTTATAGAAAACTAGTAGCCTAGGGTGTACAGAGATGAGTAAATGACATAAAAATCCACTTCCGGGCCCACTTGGTGTGTGCTTGGGCTGAGCAATGAAGCAATTTCGTGTAGAGACTCTTCTTGGAGTTAAACGCCAGCTTTTATGCCAATTTGGGCGTTTAACTCCCATTTAGGTGCCAGTTCCGGCGTTTAACGCTGGAATTCCTGAGGGTGACTTTGAACGCCGATTTGGGCCATCAAATCTTGGGCAAAGTATGGACTATCATATATTGCTGGAAATCCCAGGATGTCTACTTTCCAACGCCGTTGAGAGCGCGCCAATTGGGCTTCTGTAACTCGAGAAAATCCACTTCGAGTGCAGGGAGGTCAGAATCCAACAGCATCTGCAGTCCTTTTCAGTCTCTGAATCAGATTTTTGCTCAGGTCCCTCAATTTCAGCCAGAAAATACCTGAAATCACAGAAAAACACACAAACTCATAGTAAAGTCCAGAAAAGTGAATTTTAACTAAAAACTAATAAAAATATACTAAAAACTAACTAGATCATACTAAAAACATACTAAAAATAATGCCAAAAAGCGTACAAATTATCCGCTCATCACTTGTACCTCAAAGATCCCTAATTTATCCATTACAGAGAGTGGCATGAGGTTTACACTTGACTCTAGGTCACACAGAGCCTTCTCAAAGGTCATGGTGCCTATGTTGTAAGGTATTAAGAACCTTTCGGGATCCGGTTTCTTTTGAGGTATCTTCAGCTGAACCAAGGCATTTAGTTCATTAATGGGCAACGGAGGTTCATCCTCCCAAGTCTCATTACCAAATAACTTGGCATTCAACTTCATGATTGCTCCTAGATACTGAATGACTTGCTCTTCAGTAATGACTTCATCTTCTTCATAGGAAGAATATTCATCAGAGCTCATGAATGGTAACGGGAAATTCAGTGGAATCTCTATGGTCTCTGCATGAGCCTCAGACTCCTTTGGTTCCTCAATAGGGAACTCCTTGTTGGCCAATGAACGTCCCATGAGGTCTTCCTCACTGGGAATCACTGCCTTTCCCTCCTCTACAGGTTCGGTCATATTGGACGTGTAGATGGCCTTGCACTCTCTTTTTGGATTCTCTTCTGTATTGCTTGGGAGAGTACTAGGAGGAGTTTCAGTAACTCTTTTACTCAGCTGGCCCACTTGTGCCTCCGAATTTCTGATGGAGGACCGTGCCTCAGTCATGAAACTGATAGTGGCCTTAGATAGATCAGAGACTATGTTTGCTAAGCTAGAGAGGCTCTACTCAGAATTCTCTATCTGTTGTTGAGAAGATAATTGATGAGCGGATAATTTATACGCTTTTTGGCATTGTTTTTAGGCAGTTTTTAGTATGATCTAGTTACTTTTAGGGATGTTTTCATTAGTTTTTATGCTAAATTCACATTTCTGGACTTTACTATGAGTTTGTGAGTTTTTCTGTGATTTCAGGTATTTTCTGGCTGAAGTTGAGGGACCTTAGCAAAACTCTGAAAGAAGGCTGACAAAGGACTGCTGATGCTGTTGGAATCTGGCCTCCCTACACTTGAAATGGCGCTACAGAACACCAAATGGCGCGCTCTCAATGGCTTTGGAAAGTAGACATCCAGAGCTTTCCAGTAATATATAATAGTTCATACTTTATTCGTGATTAGACAACGTAAACTGGCGCTCAACGCCAGTTCCATGTTGCTGTCTGGAGTCAAATGCCAGAAACACATCACGAACCGGAGTTGAACGCCCAAAACACGTTACAACTTGGCGTTCAACTACAAGATAAGCCTCATCTCGTGTAACATTCAAGCTCAGCCCAAACATACACCAAGTGGGCCTTGGAAGTGGATTTATGCATCAATTACTTACTTCTGTAAACCCTAGTAGCTAGTTTAGTATAAATAGAACTTTTTACTAGTGTATTAGACATCTTTGGTCTCAGTTTTATTTTATTATTCATCATAGGAGACTATTGATCACGTTTTAGGGGCTGGCCATTCGGCCATGCCTGAACCTCTATCACTTATGTAATTTCAATGGTGGAGTTTCTACACACCATAGATTAAGGGTGTGGAGCTCTGCTGTACCTCAAGTTTCAATGCAATTACTATTATTTTCTATCCAATTCGATTTATTCCTGTTCTAAGATATTCGTTGCACTTCAACTTGATAAATGTGATGATCCATGACACTCATCATCATTCTCACCTATGAACGCGCGTGACTGACAACCACTTCCGTTCTACCTTAGACCGGGCGCATATCTCTTGGATTCCTTAATCAGAATCTTCGTGGTATAAGCTAGAATTGATGGCGGTATTCATGGGAATCCGGAAAGTCTACTGGTGCACGAAATTGCAATCACACTTTTGCAACCTCGCACAACTAACCAGCAAGTGCACTGGGTCGTCCAAGTAATACCTTGCGTGAGCAAGGGTCGATCCCACGGAGATTGTCGGCTTGAAGCAAGCTATGGTTATCTTGTAAATCTTAGTCAGGATATCAGAAATTATCAGGATTGATTGTAAAAAGCAAAAGAACATGAAATGGTTACTTGTATTGCAGTAATGGAGAATAGGTTGAGGTTTGGAGATGCTCCATCTTCTGAATCTCTGCTTTCCTACTGTCTTCTTCTTTAAACACGCAAGTCTCCCTCCATGGCAAGCTGTGTGTAGGGTTTCACCGTTGTCAGTGGCTACCTCCCATCCTCTCAGTGAAAGCGATTGCATATGCTTTGTCACAGCATAGCGGAATTCATCTGTCGGTTCTCAATCAGGCCGGAATAGAATCCAGTGATTCTTTTGCGTCTGTCACTAACGCCCCGCCTTCAGGAGATTGAAGCACGTCACAGTCATTCAATCATTGAATCCTACTCAGAATACCACAGACAAGGTTTAGACCTTCCGGATTCTCTTGAATGCCGCCATCAGTCCTAGCTTATACCACGAAGATTCCGATTAAAGAATCCAAGAGATATCTACTTAATCTAAGATAGAACGGAGGTGGTTGTCAGTCACACGTTCATAGTTGAGAATATGATGAGTGTCACAGATCATCACATTCATCCGGGTTAAGAACAAGTGATATCTTAGAATGGAAGCAAGCATGATTGAATAAGAAACAATAGTAATTGCATTAATCCATCAGGACACAGCAGAGCTCCTCACCCCCAACCATGGGGTTTAGAGACTCATGCTGTGGAAGTACACAAGAAACGTGTAAAAAATGTCATGAGGTCATAAGGTACCGATACAATGTCAAATGATCCTATTAATAGTAAACTAGTGTCCTAAGGTTTACAGAAATGAGTAAATGACAGAAAAATCCACTTCCGGGCCCACTTGGTGTGTGCTTGGGCTGAGCAATGAAGGAATTTCGTGTAGAGACCTTTTCTGGAGTTAAACGCCAGCTTTCATGCCAGTTTGGGCGTTTAACTCCAAATTTTATGCCAGTTCCGGCGTTTAACGCTGGAATTTCTGTAGGTGACTTTGAGCGCCAGTTTGGGCCATCAAATCTTGGGCAAAGTATAGACTATTATATATTGCTGGAAAGCCCAGGATGTCTACTTTCCAATGCCGTTGAGAGCGCGCCAATTGGGCTTCTGTAGCTCCAGAAAATCTACTTCGAGTGCAGGGAGGTCAGAATCCAACAGCATCTGCAGTCCTTTTCAGTCTCTGGATCAGATTTTTGCTCAGGACCCTCAATTTCAGTCAGAAAATACCTGAAATCACAGAAAAACACACAAACTCATAGTAAAGTCCAGAAAAGTGAATTTTAATTAAAAACTAATAAAAATATACTAAAAACTAACTAAAAGATACTAAAAACATACTAAAAACAATGCCAAAAAGCGTACAAATTATCCGCTCATCACAACACCAAACTTAAATTGTTGCTTGTCCCCAAGCAACTGAAAATCAGAATAGGATAAAAAGAAGAGAATATACTATAGACTCCAAAATATCAAAGAAACATAGCTCCAATTAGATGAGCGGGACTAGTAGCTTTTTGTCTCCGAACAGTTTTGGCATCTCACTCTATCCTTTGATGTTCAGAATGATTGGCATCTATAAGAACTCAGAACTCAGATAGTGTTATTGATTCTCCTAGTTAAGTATATTGATTCTTGAACATAGCCAGTGTATGAGTCTTGGCTGTGGCCCAAAGCACTCTGTCTTCCAGTATTACCACCGGATACATACATGCCACAGACACATAGTTGGGTGAACCTTTTTAGATTGTGACTCAGCTTTGCTAAAGTCCCCAATTAAAGGTGTCCAGGGTTCTTAAGCACACTCTTTGCCTTGGATCACAACTTTATTTCGTTCTCTTTTTTTTTCGAAATTTTTTTTTTTTGTGTTCACTGCTTTTTCTTGCTTCAAGAATCATTTTGATGATTTTTCAGATCCTCAATAACAGTTCTCTTTCTCCTCATTCTTTCAAGAGCCAACAAATTTAACATTCTTAAAAACAACAAATTCAAAAGACATATGCACTGTTCAAGCATTCATTCAGAAAACAAAAAGTATTGTCACCACATCAAACTAATTCAACTAGTTTCAGAGATAAATTTCGAAATCCTGTACTTCTTGTTCTTTTGTGATTAAAGCATTTTTCTTTTAAGAGAGGTGATGGATTCATAGGACATTCATAGCTTTAAGGCATAAACTTAAATTTTATTAATTATGAATTAAGAATAAGACTCAAATATAGATATAAGAATAGAAAACAAAACAAGAAAAACGAAAAAAAATAGGCTCCTAATGATAGAGGTTTTCACAGAGTTAGGACTCAACAACCTTGATTTTGAGAAGTGGATGCTCCCTCAGCTTGAGAGGAGAGCTTTTGGCGTTTCATCTCTTGGATTTCACGCCCCTGCTTCTCTTGCTCCTTCCATTGACTTCTTGGTGATTGGATGCTCAATGGGTATGAATTCATCTGCTTCTATCTTTACCCCAGCCTCTTTACAGAGCAAGGAAATCAAGCTTGGATAAGCCAATTTGGCTTCAGTGGAATTCTTATTTGCAATTGTGTAGATCTCACAAGCAATCACATGATGGACCTCCACCTCTTTTCCAAGCATAATGCAATGAATCATCACTGCTCTCTTGATGGTGACCTCAGAACGGTTGCTAGTGGGCAATATGGAGCGCCCAATGAAGTCTAGCCAACCTCTTGCAATTGGCTTGAGGTCTCCCCTCTTGAGTTGGTTTGGGACACCCTTTGAATTGGTTATCCACTTAGTCCCAGGGAGGCATATGTCCTCTAGAACTTGATCCAACCCTTTATCTACTCTCACCATCCTCCTATTGAAGGAGTCAGGATCATCTTGTAGTTGGGGTAACTTGAAGATTTCTCTTATTTTGTCCAGATGGAAGTACATAACTTTCCCTCTGACCATGGTTCTGTAGGTATGGTAAGCAGTTCCAGTCATTCTCTGTTTATCTGTTAGCCACAGATTTGAGTAGAATTCCTGAACCATGTTCCTTCCAACCTTTATTTCAGGATTGGTCAGAACTTCCCATCCTCTGTTTCGAATTTGCTCTTGGATCTCCGGATATTCATCTTCTTTCAGATCAAATTTAACTTCCGGGATCACTGACCTCAGACCCATTATTTTGTGATAATGGTCTTCATGTTCTTTGGTTAAGAACTTCTCTTGATTCCAAAGATTCTTTGGATTATTCTCTTTCTTGCCTCTTAAATTGGTTTGTTTTCCCTTAGGAGCCATGATATTGATGAATCTTGGCTTAGTGATCACGGAAAAGCACACCAAACTTAGCGGTTTGCTTGTCCTCAAGCAAAAGAAAAGAAAGAAGAGAGAGAGAAAGAGGAAATTCGAATGGTGTGGGTAAAGGGGGTTCCAAACGTGAATTTATAAGGGAGGGGAGAAGAGATTTCGAAAAAATAAAAATTTGAAAGGAGATTTGAGAAGATATGAAAAGAAATTGAGGAAAGGGTGAGTTTTTGAAGAAGATTTGGGATTAATTTGAAATAGATTTGAAGAATGGTTTTGATTTGTGAAGATTTGAAAGTGAATGATGAAAGGTTGAAGTGCATTTATGTAGAAGAGTATGGTTAAAAAGAGGAAAGTTTGAAAAAAATTGAGTTGAAAACAAAAATGTGGTCCCCCCACCTTTCTGGCGTTAAACGCCCAGAATGGCACCCATTCTGGCGTTTAACGCCCATTTGCTACCCCTTTTGGGCGTTTAACGCCCAGCCAGGTGCCCTGGCTGGCGTTAAACGCCAGAAATCCTTTGTCACTGGGCGTTTTTCCAAAACGCCCAGGATGCTGCACACCTGGCGTTAAACGCCCAGAATGGTGCCCATTCTGGCGTTTAACGCCCAAAATGGTACCATTACTGGCGTTAAACGCCCAGAATGGTGCCCATTCTGGCGTTTAACGCCCAAAATGCCTCTTACTGGCGTTTTTTCGCCAGTAAGCTCATTTTCTCTGCTTTTTGAGCTGAATCCTTCTGTAACTCTGTGAATTCCTTCATTTTTGATACTTGCCTCTGTAAGAACAATTCATACAACCTTCTAATGACTGGGTTGCCTCCCAGCAAGCGCTTCTTTACTGTCTTTAGCTGGACTTTCACTGAGAGTCACTCGAGTCTCAGTTTTGAGCATTCCTGCTCAAAATTTCCTTCAAGATAGTGCTTGATTCTCTGTCCATTAACAATGAACTTCTTGTCAGAATTAATATCCTGAAGCTCAACATATCCATATGGTGATACTCCTGTAATCACATACGGACCCCTCCACCGGGATTTGAGTTTTCCTGGAAACAATTTGAGCCTGGAGTTGAAGAGCAGAACTTTTTGTCCTGGCTCAAAGACTCTGGTTGACAACTTCTTGTCATGCCACTTCTTTGCCTTTTCCTTATAAATTTTTGCATTTTCAAAGGCATTGAGTCTGAACTCCTCTAGCTCATTTAGCTGGAGCAGCCTTTTCTCACCAGCTAACTGTGCATCCATGTTTAGGAATCTGGTTGCCCAGTAGGCCTTATGTTCCAGTTCTACAGGCAAATGACAGGCCTTCCCATATACTAGTTGGTATGGGGAGGTTCCTATAGGAGTCTTGAATGCTGTTCTATATGCCCACAGAGCATCATCCAAGCTCTTTGCCCAATCCTTTCTTCGGGCCATTACAGTCCGTTCCAGGATTCTTTTTAGTTCTCTGTTAGAGACTTCAGCTTGCCCATTTGTCTGTGGATGATATGCAGTTGCCACTTTATGGCTAATTCCATATCTAACCATAGCAGAGTATAGCTGTTTGTTGCAGAAATGAGTGCCCCCATCACTGATTAGCACTCTGGGGACGCCAAACCTACTGAAAATGTTTTTCTGGAGGAATTTCAGTACGGTTTTGGTATCATTAGTGGGTGTAGCAATTGCTTCTACCCACTTAGATACATAGTCCACTGCCACCAGAATATAAGTGTTTGAGTATGATGGTGGGAATGGTCCCATGAAATCAATTCCCCATACATCAAACAATTCTATCTCTAATATCCCTTGTTGAGGCATGGCATATCCGTGAGGCAGGTTACCAGCTCTTTGGCAACTGTCACAGTTACGCACAAACTCTCGGGAATCTTTTATAGAGAGTAGGCCAGTAGAAGCCGCACTGGAGAACTTTAGTGGCTGTTCGCTCACTTCCAAAATGTCCCCCATACTGGGATCCATGGCAGTGCCATAGGATCCTTTGTGCTTCTTCTCTGGGTACACACCTGCGGATCACTCCGTCAGCACATCTCTTAAAGAGATATGGTTCATCCCAAAGGTAGTACTTGGCATCTGAAATTAGTTTCTTTCTCTGCACATAACTGTACTCTTTGGGTATGAACCTCACAGCTTTATAGTTTGCAATATCTGCAAACCATGGAGCTTCCTGAATGGCTAAGAGTTGCTCATCTGGGAAAGTCTCAGAGATCTCAGTAGAAGGGAGGGACGTCCCAGCTACTGGTTCTATCCGGGACAGATGATCAGCCACTTGGTTCTCTGTCCCTTTTCTGTCTCTTATTTCTATATCAAACTCTTGCAGAAGCAACACCCATCTTATAAGCCTGGGTTTTGAATCCTGCTTTGTGAGTAAGTATTTAAGAGCAGCATGGTCAGTGTACACAATCACCTTTGATCCCACTAAGTAGGATCTAAACTTGTCAATGGCATAGACCACTGCAAGTAATTCTTTTTCTGTGGTTGTATAATTCTTCTGTGCATCATTTAGAACACGGCTAGCATAATAAATGACATGCAGAAGTTTGTTATGCCTCTGTCCCAACACTGCACCAATGGCATGATCACTGGCATCACACATTAATTCAAATGGTAGTGCCCAATCTGGTGCAGAGATGACTGGTGCTGTGACCAGCTTAGCTTTCAGGGTCTCAAATGCCTGCAAACACTGTGTGTCAAACACAAATGGCGTGTCAGCAGCTAGCAGGTTACTTAAAGGTTTTGCAATTTTCGAAAAATCCTTGATAAACCTTCTATAGAATCCTGCATGCCCCAGAAAGCTTTTGATTGCCTTAACATTGGCAGGTGGTGGTAATTTTTCAATTACCTCTACCTTTGCCTTATCCACCTCTATTCCCCTGCTTGAAATTTTGTGCCCAAGGACAATTCCTTCAGTCACCATAAAATGACATTTCTCCCAGTTTAAAACCAGATTAGTCTCTTGGCACCTTTTCAAGACAAGTGCTAGGTGATTAAGACAGGAGCTAAATGAGTCTCCATATACTGAAAAGTCATCCATGAAGACTTCCAGAAATTTCTCTACCATATCTGAGAAGATAGAGAGCATGCACCTCTGAAAGGTTGCAGGTGCATTGCACAGACCAAAAGGCATCCTCCTGTAGGCAAACACGCCAGAAGGGCAAGTGAATGCTGTTTTCTCTTGGTCCTGGGGATCTACTGCAATTTGGTTGTAGCCTGAATAGCCATCCAAAAAGCAGTAATAATCATGACCAGCTAATCTTTCTAGCATTTGGTCTATGAATGGTAAAGGAAAATGATCCTTTCTGGTGGCTGTATTGAGTCTTCTGTAATCAATACACATGCGCCACCCTGTGACTGTCCTTGTAGGAACCAGTTCATTTTTTTCATTATGAACCACTGTCATGCCTCTCTTTTTGGGGACAACTTGGACAGGGCTCACCCAAGGGCTATCAGAAAGAGGATAAATAATCCCAGCCTCCAGTAATTTAGTGACCTCTTTCTGCACCACCTCCTTCATGGCTGGATTTAGCCTCCTCTGTGGTTGAACCACTGGTTTGGCATTATCCTCCAACAGGATCTTGTGCATGCATCTAGCTGGGCTAATGCCCTTGAGATCACTTATGACCACCCAAGAGCTGTCTTGTGCGTCCTTAGCACTTTAATCAGTGCTTCCTCTTCCTGTGGATTTAAAGCAGAGCTTATGATCACTGGAAAAGTTTCATCCTCTCCCAGAAATGCGTATTTCAGGGATGATGGTAGTGGTTTGAGTTAAGGCTTGGGAGGTTTATCCTCCTCCTGAGGAATTTTCGAAAATTCCTTTGCCTCCTCTGGCTCTTCCTGATCAGTTTGAGCATCTTTGAAGATGTCCTCAAGCTCTGATTCTAGGCTTTCAGCCATATTGATCTCTTCTACCAGAGAGTCAATAATGTCAGCGCCCATGCAGTCATTTGGTGTGTCTGGATGCTGCATAGCTTTTACAGCATTCAACTTGAACTCATCCTCATTGACTCTCAAGGTTACTTCCCCCTTTTGTACATCAATGAGAGTTCGTCCAGTTGCTAGGAAAGGTCTTCCTAGGATGAGAGTTGCACTCTTGTGCTCCTCCATTTCCAGTACCACAAAGTCAGTTGGAAAGGCAAATGGCCCAACCTTGACAATCATGTCCTCTATTATGCCTGATGGGTGTTTAATGGAGCCATCAGCAAGTTGGAGGCATATCCTGGTTGGTTTGACTTCTCCAATCAACCCAAGCTTTCTGATAGTGGATGCAGGTATTAAATTGATGCTTGCTCCAAGATCACATAAAGCTGTCTTGGTGCAAGTGCCTTCTAATGTGCATGGTATCAGAAAGCTTCCAGGATCTTGAAGCTTTTCTGGTAAGCTTTTCAGAATGACTGCACTGCATTCTTCAGTGAGAAACACTTTTTCAGTTTCTCTCCAATCCTTCTTATGACTTAAGATTTCCTTCATGAACTTAGCATAAGAAGGTATTTGCTCAAGTGCCTCTGCAAACGGAATCGTTATTTCAAGAGTCCTTAAATAGTCTGCAAAGCGGGCAAATTGCTTATCCTGTTCCGCTTTGCGGAGTTTCTGAGGATAGGGCATCTTGGCTTGATATTCTTTAACCTTAGATGCTGCAGGTTTATTCCCTACAGAAGTGGTTGAAGAAGCCTTGTTAGAGGGATTACTGTCAGCACTCTCGGGTGTCTATTTTTCCCTTGGCGTTTGGACGCCAGGATTGGGTGGAAAATGGGCGTTTAACGCCAACTTTTCCCCCTTTTCTGGCGTTTGAACGCCAGAACTGGGCAAGGAATGGGCGTTTAACACCAACTTTCCTTCCCTTTCTGGCGTTTGAACGCCAATATTCCTCTCTGGGCTCTTACTATCCTCAGAGGGATTTTGAACAGTGGTTTGGTTGTCCTCTGTTATTTGTTCCTTATTAGGCTTTTTGCTCTTTTGAGCAGTGGTATTCAAGTTCTTCCCACTCCTCAATTGAACTGCTTGACACTCCTCTGTTATCTGTTTAGATATTTGCTGTTTTGCTTGATTCAACTGTAGTTCTATGTTCTTATTAGCAACTTTAGTTTCATGGAGCATCTCTTTAAATTCTGCTAACTGTTCTGTCATCAGGAGTAGTTGTTGATTAAGCTCCATTATCTGTTCTTGAGGATTAGAGTCAGTGACTACTGTCATGACTTCCTCTTCTGGAGAGAACTCATTGCTAGAGTACAAATATTGGTTTCTAGCAACAGTGTCTATAAGCTCTTGAGCTTCTTCAATTGTCTTCCTCATGTGTATAGATCCACCAGCTGAGTGGTCTAAAGACATCTGAGCTTTCTCTGTAAGCCCATAGTAGAAAATGTCTAACTGTACCCACTCTGAAAACATTTCAGAGGGGCATTTTCTTAGCATACCTCTATACCTCTCCCAGGCATTGTAAAGGGATTCATTATCCTCTTGTTTAAAGCCTTGGATGTCCAGCCTTAGCTGTGTCATCCTCTTTGGAGGGTAAAAATGATTCAGGAATTTGTCTGACAACTGTTTCCATGTCTTTATGCTTGCTGTAGGTTGGTTATTCAACCACCTTTTAGCTTGATCTTTTACAGCAAATGGAAACAGTAATAGTCTGTAGACATCCTGATCTACCTCTTTATCATGTACTGTGTCAGCAATTTGTAAGAACTGTGCCAGAAACTCAGTAGGTTCTTCTTGTGGAAGACCGGAATACTGGCAATTTTGCTGCACTATGATAATGAGTTGAGGATTTAGCTCAAAGCTGCTTGCTTTGATGGGGGGCGTGCAGATGCTACTCCCATATGCAGCTGTAATGGGGTTAGCATATGACCCCAGAGTCCTTCTGGACTGATCAATTCCACTTAAGTCCATAATGGACAAAAGGGAAATGATAATGATTGCAAAGAGATCAATTTTGTTTATTTTTTATTTTTTTTTTTAATTTTTTTTTTGAATAACCGAAAAAAATAAAACAAAAGGAAATAAAAAATAAAAAAAAATTTCGAAAATCAAAAGGGAAAATGAGATCAAAGCAAATTGAGAACTGAATCAATTAGTAAAAAAAAGATTTTGAAAACAGCAATTAAAAAGATATGATTGAAAAATTTTTATGAAAAAGATTTGATTCTTAAAAAGAGGAAAGAGAAAAACACAAAAAGACACCAAACTTAAAATTTTAGAAAATCAAACACTAATTTTTTCGAAAATTTTAAAGGAAAAACACAAAGAGGACACCAAACTTAGAACTTTTATGAATCAAAAAGGGACTAAGAACAAGAAAAATTCGAAAATCAAAAGAAAAACAACAACATGCAATTGACACCAAACTTAAAATATGAAACTAGATTCAACTAAAAGACTCTAAACCAACAAAAATAAATCAGTCCTAATCTAAGCAACAAAATAAACCGTCAGTTGTCCAAACTCGAACAATCCCCGGCAACGGCGCCAAAAACTTGGTGCACGAAATTGCAATCACACTTTTGCAACCTCGCACAACTAACCAGCAAGTGCACTGGGTCGTCCAAGTAATACCTTGCGTGAGCAAGGGTCGATCCCACGGAGATTGTCGGCTTGAAGCAAGCTATGGTTATCTTGTAAATCTTAGTCAGGATATCAGAAATTATCAGGATTGATTGTAAAAAGCAAAAGAACATGAAATGGTTACTTGTATTGCAGTAATGGAGAATAGGTTGAGGTTTGGAGATGCTCCATCTTCTGAATCTCTGCTTTCCTACTGTCTTCTTCTTTAAACACGCAAGTCTCCCTCCATGGCAAGCTGTGTGTAGGGTTTCACCGTTGTCAGTGGCTACCTCCCATCCTCTCAGTGAAAGCGATTGCATATGCTCTGTCACAGCATAGCGGAATTCATCTGTCGGTTCTCAATCATGCCGGAATAGAATCCAGTGATTCTTTTGCGTCTGTCACTAACGCCCCGCCTTCAGGAGATTGAAGCACGTCACAGTCATTCAATCATTGAATCCTACTCAGAATACCACAGACAAGGTTTAGACCTTCCGGATTCTCTTGAATGCCGCCATCAGTCCTAGCTTATACCACGAAGATTCCGATTAAAGAATCCAAGAGATATCTACTTAATCTAAGATAGAACGGAGGTGGTTGTCAGTCACACGTTCATAGTTGAGAATATGATGAGTGTCACAGATCATCACATTCATCCGGGTTAAGAACAAGTGATATCTTAGAATGGAAGCAAGCATGATTGAATAAGAAACAGTAGTAATTGCATTAATCCATCAGGACACAACAGAGCTCCTCACCCCCAACCATGGGGTTTAGAGACTCATGCTGTGGAAGTACACAAGAAACGTGTAAAAAATGTCATGAGGTCATAAGGTACCGATACAATGTCAAAAGATCCTATTAATAGTAAACTAGTGTCCTAAGGTTTACAGAAATGAGTAAATGACAGAAAAATCCACTTCCGGGCCCACTTGGTGTGTGCTTGGGCTGAGCAATGAAGGAATTTCGTGTAGAGACCTTTTCTGGAGTTAAACGCCAGCTTTCATGCCAGTTTGGGCGTTTAACTCCAAATTTTATGCCAGTTCCGGCGTTTAACGCTGGAATTTCTGTAGGTGACTTTGAGCGCCGGTTTGGGCCATCAAATCTTGGGCAAAGTATGGACTATTATATATTGCTGGAAAGCCCAGGATGTCTACTTTCCAATGCCATTGAGAGCGCGCCAATTGGGCTTCTGTAGCTCCAGAAAATCCACTTCGAGTGCAGGGAGGTCAGAATCCAACAGCATCTGCAGTCCTTTTCAGTCTCTGGATCAGATTTTTGCTCAGGACCCTCAATTTCAGTCAGAAAATACCTGAAATCACAGAAAAACACACAAACTCATAGTAAAGTCCAGAAAAGTGAATTTTAATTAAAAACTAATAAAAATATACTAAAAACTAACTAAAAGATACTAAAAACATACTAAAAACAATGCCAAAAAGCGTACAAATTATCCGCTCATCATCTACCCTTGTCTGTGGTATTCCGAGTAGGATTCCGGGATTGAATGACTGTGATGAGCTTCAAACTCCTGAAGGCTGGGCGTTAGTGATTTGTCCAAAATTTACACTTTGATAGTTTAGCATATAACTTCTGAGTCCTCAGTATCTGCAATACAGTCCTTAGATGTTCTTCATGCTCTCTTTCTGTCTTTGAATAGATGAGAATATCGTCTATGAAAACTGCTACGAACTGATCAAGGTACGGATGGAAAATACGTTTCATGTAATCCATGAAAATCGCAGGAGCATTAGTTAGTCCAAACGACATAACCGTATACTCACAGTGACCATATCTAGTTCTAAATGCAATCTTCGGTATATGTGATTCTTTTACTCAAATCTGGTGATTGCCCGATCGCAAATCAATCTTCAAGAACACAGTTGCACCTTTCAACTGATCCATCAAATCATCTATCCGTGGAAGTGGATACTTTTTCTTGATAGTGACTTTATTTAACTGTCGGTAATCTACGCAAAGTCTCATTCCACCATCCTTCTTCTTTACTAGCAATACCGGAGCTCCCCAAGGTGATGCACTGGGACGAATAAATTTCTTTCCAAGTAGCTCATCCAACTGCTTCTTTAACTCTGCAAGTTCCAATGGTGACATCCGGTACGGTGCTATGGAAATCAGTCCGGTTCCAGGTACTAGTTTAATGTTGAATTCTATCTCTCGCTGAGGAGGAAACTCAGGTATGTCATCCGGGAAAACATCAGGAAATTCCTTCACCACTCGGATTCGTTTTAAGCTTAATTCACTGTCATTCGAGCTAGCCGCTAACAGAACGTACCCCTCACAATCACTCCCGTCTAAGGTAACTCTTACAGAATTCAGATATAAAGTATGAGACAAAAATGGTTTAATATCTAAACCATTAGATAGAATAACAGCAGATTCTCTTCGCTTTTGGCTTTAATTGATTAATTGGTGACTCTTGAGTTATCAAACTCATTGTTGATTGAAAATTGGAATTCTTAAAGAATTTACTTGAGTTCCACTAACTCTAGCCTTTCCCAAGGAAAGACTAGGACTTGAAGAACCAAACTTATTCCGTCCACTTAACTTACCTTCATAGTTAGAGGTTGACTTAGTGGGAGAAAAAATCCAATTCTCATCACAATTGATAAGGATAACTGGGATAGGACTTCCAGTTCTCATACCTTGCCAAGAGATTTCATAATTATTAATTTATTTTCCTTTATATCTGTGCCCATTGCCCAAACTCCAAAACCCCCAATTTACAAAACTCATAACCAATAATAAGAACACCTCCCTGCAATTCCTTTAGAAGATGACCCGAGGTTTAAATACTCGGTTATCAATTTTAAAGGGGTTTGTTATTTGTGACAACCAAAACGTTTGCAAGAAAGGACTTTTGTTGGTTTAGAAGCTATACTTGCAATGGGAATTTATGAAGAGAGAACTTTGGGTGGTCTAAGAATTTTTACAATTAGGTACTCGTTGCAAGTATAGCTCCTAAACCAACAGAAGTCCTTTCTTACAAATGTTTTGGTTGTCACTAGTAACAAACCCTTTTTTTAAAATTGATAACCGAGTATTCAAACCTCGGGACGTCTTCTCAAGGAATTGCAGGGAAGTATGATTTGTTATTGGTTATGGAAAACAGTGTTTTGGGTTTGAAAAAGGTTTTAAGCAAGAGAAATAGATTGCAAGAATTAATAAATTAATAACTAATAAAACTCCTGGCAAAGTATGAAAACTGGAAGTCCTATCCCAGTTGTCCTTATCAATCGTGATGAGAATTGGATTTTTGTCTCCCACTAAGTTAACCTCTAACTATGAAGGTAAGTTAAGTGGACGGAATAAGTTTGGTTCCTCAAGTCCTAGGCTTTCCTTGGGAAAGACTAGAGTTAGTGGAACTCAAGTTAATTCTTGAAGAATTCCAAAATTCAGTCAACAATGAGTTTGACAACTCAAGAGTTACCAATTAATCAATTAAAGCCAAAAGGAAAGAGAATCTACCTGAATAAAAATGCCTTCAGATGAGAAGCAACAATAACATAAATAAAAGAAGGAAATCTTAAGTTTGAAATACCTCAATTGCATTAATAAAATAAAATCAATCCAATCATGAAGAGTCATAAGCCAAATAGGTAACATCAATAATCAAATAATAGAGAAGTCAAAATAAAGGGATATTGAACCTGATATGAAGATGAGATAAATCGTAATCCTAATATAAATTCTAATCCTAATCCTAATCCTAAGAGAGAGGAGAGAGCCTCTCTCACTAAAACTACATCTAAATTCTTAAAAGTGTGTATTCCCTATATATCTTTATGAATGAGTGGATTCCTCCATTTATAATCCTTCAATCTATGTTTTTTGGGTTGGGATCTGGGCCAAAAGGAGCCCAGAAATTGCTGAGATCGAGATCTGTAATTTCTGGTGCGTGGCCTCTGTCACGCGTCCGCGTGGGTCACACGGTCGCGTCAATTGGAGTTTTCCTTGTCATGCGGTTGCTTCAGTCGTGCGCCGCATTATATGTGTTTCGCTTATGGTGTGCGATCGCGTTAATCACGTGGTTGCGTCACTGCCATTTTGCGCTGGCATGCGGCCGCGTTGTCCATGCGATCGCGTCGCTGCCAGTTCCTTCAAAGACTCCATTTTGTGCTTTTCTTCCATTTTTGTATGCATCCTTTCCATCCTTTAAATCATTCCTGCCTTAGAAGATCTTAAAATACTTAACACACAAGTCACAGCATCGAATGGCAATAAAAGGTAATTAAAATTAATATTTTTAAGGCCTAGAAAACATGTTTTTCACATACATCACATAATAGGGAAGGAAAAGTAAAACCATGCAATTTCACATGAATAAGTGGGTGAAGTATTGAATAATTCACTTAAATTCAGCACAAAATATATCATAAAATATGGGTTTATCAACCTGCCCACACTTAAACAATAGCATGTCCTCATGCTAAATCCAAGATAAAGAGTAAGGTAAAGTGGTGGAATCTTATGCAAATGCAATCTATTCTAAATGCATCTACCTAAATGAGTCATGCAAATCTAGTTATTACTCACTTGTATATAAAACTTACATGTAGTTAAATTAAGTCACGTTCTCAAGGGATCATATATGCATAGCCAACCTTAGATAATGTTAAAGTACTTTTACAATTGAGATGGACAAAAAAATATTTTTCAAACTTGTAAGACAATTTATAATAGAGGTAGAGATATATGGTGATGAGCTATTGAACCCTCACTGGATTTTGTGTTTATTTTCTAGTCACTCAGTGTTTATTGGGTTAATCACTCTAATCTTCTTTTTATTCTTACTTTCTATAACATTGTTCCTCATCTAACCAATCAACAATTATAGAATATAGGCATACAAAAATCATGAGGTCTTTAATTAAGGTTGTAATGGGACCAAGGTAAAGGTAAGGGTATATGTATAAGGCTAAGTGAGCTAATTAAGTGAATCCTTGATTAGTCTAAGATCTCACCTAACATACATATTTTGTAAAGCAAAGCCTCTTTACCTATTTTCCCATATTTTCTCACTTTATGTTGCAAACTTATGTATTAAAATTCAACATTGCCCCATGTGCATTAACTCTTTTTATTTTGTAACTGGGGAATTTCTTTGTGTCCCCTTATTGAAAATAAAAACTTTTTTTTAATTCACATGGTAATTTTAATTATTTCGATTTCACATGAGCATGCTTCCCAAATTTTTTTCATAACTTATTCAATTTATCTTCCTACTTTTTCTATCATCTCATATTCCCATAAAATTCCCCACACTTAAATTATACACAATATCTATCTTAAGCCAACCAAGGATTCAACCTGGGATTTTTATTTTGTTTTTCTGCTTAAGGCTAGTAATGTGGTTATAAAATAAGAGGAGATTTAAAAGCTTAAGGGGGCTAACAAGGGTGATGTAGAAGGTAGGCTAATTTGGGAATGGTGAGCTAGAATCAAACAATGGCCTCAATCACTTTCTTGGTATGTATCTATATTCTATAATCGGACATATAGATTAAAACAAAGTAAAGAACATTAGAATAAAAAGAAGGGCAAAACACACATGAATGGAATTTATGGTTTGAATGTAACCATACAATTAAGCTCAAAACTCACAGGCTGTGTGTTTTTTAGCTCAAAAATCATATATCAACTAAGTATGTCATGCAGGTAGAAATTAAGAGTTTCCATTATTCTCAATGTAAAATATATTGGAGGGCTTTAAAGTTTTAGTGTTATTCCTTGATGAAATGTTGTTAACTAACTAACATGTAATGCTATATATACAAGGGGTGTGGATTGTTTTTATTCTGTTAAAGTCTCTAGCTTACTTCCTTTTTATTTTCAATCAAATTAACTATCATATGCTAAAAGGGTAAACTATACTAATTAATCAACTTAATAAATAACTGGTAAACTATGGTGCAAATCAAGCTAAAATATCCAAGATATTATACATATAGCTCAAAGTGCATAATGCAAAAAGTGCAATAGAAAGCAAAAACGGAAAAATGTGCAAAAATACAGAAAATGGACAAAATAAGAAGAGAGTTTGTAGTGGTTCACCAAAATAAATAGATGCCAGAGATGGCAACCTCCCCACACTTAAATAATAGCATCGTCCTCGATGCTCACTCAAGCAGGGTGTGACAAAGTGTCATCTCCGGAAGGATGGGCTGCTGGTGTCGCGGTGGTGGTCTGAGGATCTGCGGACTGGATGAGGGTAGAAGGATCTGTCTGCTGCAGAGGAGGGTCTGACTGGATAGGAATCTCGGGATTTGTGGCCTGTATCTGGTGTGGCACCTCAGGATGTGGCGCTGCCTGCTCCGGGCCTGCCTGCTCAGTCTGGGTGGGTATCTCATCCTCATGAGCGGCTGCCTCTGCCTCAGATGTGTCAGAAGGAGTGTCAGGCTCGGAGGAGATATCACCGCCAGACCGGATCATCAACTTGAGGTGCTCATAGCGTCGCTTGTTGCGACGCTCCATACGGTCCAAGCGGGTGAACAGGCGATGCACGAAATGGTAAATAGGCTCATGAGTAGCTGGAGGTGCAGTGAGTGGGGCAGGTGCAGCAGTGGAAGAAGAGGGGGCAGCTCATCGGAAGTAGTAAGGAAAGGAGGTCTGTAGCCCAAGGCCAGAAAGTTCCTGCCGTGAAGAATGATCTTCCTGCACTCTGCAGTAGGTGGCCTCTCATCAGCGTCCTCCCAAGGCATGTCAGCCTGACGGCCTAGCTGGGTAACCAGATAAGGGAAAGGGAGGGTGCCTTTGATATGTACCCTAGCCATATAGTGCCGGATGAATCGTGGTAGGTACAGTACCTTACCCTCCATCACACACCAGAGGAGGGTGATCATGGCAGCAGGCAACTCTATCTCATGGGTGCTCAGCATAATAAAGTTGCTCAAGATCTGGTGCCAAAGCCGAGCCTCATCATTCAAGTATATCCGCTTGATTCCTTTAGGCATGGTGGTGTTCGTACCCATGACCCATGGGACAGTAGGGTCAAGGGCTATCCTCTCCTTGATAGCATCCCAGTCAAATCTCAGAAAGCGCATGTCCTCCTCAGCCTTTTGGTAACCGTCAGGCTGATCAGACTTATGTGGAAGGTGTAGAATATCCTCAATGACCTCTTCAGTGACCAGTATCTGTTTCCCTCTGAGGTGCACGGTATCCAAGGAAGTCTTGAAGTAATTGCAGTAAAACTCTCTTACCCAGGAAGCATTTACCTCAGTCAAGTTTCGCTCTAAGAAGAACCAGCCTCGGTTTTTGATCTGATCGGAGGTGTATTACTGTAGTTCTTCTGGAATTTTCAAAGTTCTTTCCAGGTACAGATTTCTGGAGGTAGCAAACATAGGAAACTTCAGCTCACAGTACCGGTTTGTAAACTTAATTGGATCAGTGGTAGGGAGGAGCTGGTTAGCTTTCTCCTATGCGGTAAAGTGTTTGTCCCGCCAGGATTCATCATGCAAATGTTCCAGGAGAGGCATAGAGGGTTAGACATTCTGAAAAAAAAAAAAGAAACAGGAATCTGAGATATAATAAAAGCAGAAAAACAAGTAGGCAACTAACAGGATAGGATTGATGATGATTCATATAGATATATAAGGAGTAAAAAGCAAAATCAAATCATCAATAATCCAATTGATTAACTAGGAATTCAAAAGTAATAAGAATGCTGGCCCGTGCATTCAAGAATTGGTTTGGTATCCGTAGAGCAGTGCAAAAATGAGAATTGCCAAAACCAATACTTGAATGTAAAAGGGAAAAGTAATTTGCAGCAAATTAGGCAGCATTCCGGCTAAAAGTTGGACGTTCCTGGAAAGTAGATATCAAGAATTAGTTCATGTGAATTGAAATAAGGCAGCACAAATAGCAAGAACAAGAAAGAGCAGCATATGAACAGGATCAACATCATAGCCAGAGTAAATTACAGAATAGATAAACAGATAACAGGAACGGTGCAAGTATCAGGCCTAAATCCACTATCCAAATCCAAGCTACCTAACCACCTAGAATCCACTACAAATATGCATTTCTATCTAGCCTATACGGAGCAAAAATTGAAAAATAAACTAAAGAGTCGCAAGGATGAATTGCCGTATGGCGGAACCTGGTACGCAAAGAGCAAGGGATAGGACAGAGGGAAGGTAGTGGCGATGTGGCGGTTTCAGGAGGGAGGTACGGCGGCGCGGCGGTGGGGTGGTGGCGATCCGGTCGTCGGAGATGGCTGGTCATAGAGGGGTGGCAGTGGCAGAGAGTGAGAGAGGGGAAGAAGAAGGAGGAAAGAGGAGAGGTTAGGGCTCGCTGTTCGGGGTGGTGGTCAGTGGAAGGGGGCAGCGGTGGTTGTGGGTGTTTGCAGCGGAGGGAAGGTGGCGGGAGAGAGAGAGAGGGGGGATGGAAGGAAGAGAAGAGAGAAAGAGGAGAGGGGTTGTGGTCGCGGTTCAGTTGGCGGCGGCGCGATGGCGGCTGGTGGTGGAATGGGGGTTGAGAGGTGGTTGCAGAGGTTGAGAGAGAACGGGGTTAGGGTTTTGGGGGCGCGACGAAGTGATATTTCGAGTGACATGGGGTTAGTGATCGCGAATCCACGCGAACGCGTGGAGGATGCGATCGCGTGGCTGGGGTGGATGGGGGCTGATGCGATCGCATCGCTAACGCAATCGCATGGGTTAGAAAAGGAGATGGGTGACGCGGATGCTTGACGCACGCGACCGCGTCGCTGGAATTTGTGCCAGACGCATGATTCAAGTGTCGTTTTAGCGTAACTCTCTGTTTGGTTTGGGGGTCATAATATCCGTGCGACCCGATCGCGTCGCTCACACTTTCGCGTGGGATGAGGTTGTGTAAGTGACGCGTTTGCGTCAGGGACGCGCACACGTGGGTTGTTTTGTGCTAAACACACACTAGCCGCATGATTCCAGCCCAACTTTCTGGGCGTTGGATCTTTACGCTGATATCCAGATCACGCGTTCGCAAGGGTGACGCAAACACGTGGGAGGCCATTTTCGCAATTGACGGGATCGCGTGGGGCACGCGGTCGCTTGGAACAATTTGGGCCAGAAGCATACCTCCAGCCTTGCTTCAGCACAACTCTCTGTTCACTTTCCTTTCCTTTTACTGCACTTGTGACACGGACGCGTCAGCGACGCTGTCGCGTCACGTGTTCTCTCTCTTCTTCTTTTTTTTATGCAATATGCAGAATGCAGAATGCTACGAATGTTATGCAGAAATTCAGGTTCAAACAAAATACAAAAACAAAGCGAAATGGAGAAGGAACAATCATACCATGGTGGGTTGTCTCCCACCTAGCACTTTTGGTTAAAGTCCTTAAGTTGGACAATTGATGAGCTTCCTGCTATGGTGGCTTGTGCTTGAATTCGTCCAAAAATCTCCACTAGTGCTTGGAATGCCAGCATCCTCCAGGGTCCCAAACAAGGTACGTAAAGCCCTTAAGTGAGTTCAAACAGGCTTGCAGGCTCCCGGAGTGTTGAATGGTGGAACAGATTCTAGGATCACAAACTCTACTTTTACACCCGTGTTTGTTTTGATCTGCATTTTTCCAGCCGGGTGATAAGTAATTTGAATTCTCACTGCAGTGACCAAACAGCTTTCGAGATCCTTTCGATTGAGTTTGACACCAATTCCTGCACCTCAATTTGAAGTGCAAAACCTCATTGAATCTTGCATACCAGTGCTGGGTGCGAGTTATTTCCCTTTTGCTCTTAAAGCCGCAAAGAGCTCTAAGCTGGCCATCTGTTTCAAGGAAACCATATTCAAGTTAAAAAGTAAAGATAAAAGCTAAAGATTTTACCCACTTGAAGTTTGAGTTGGGTGGCAATGGCCTTGGGACAAGCGTTTCCAGTGGTTCTGCAAGCTCTATTCCCTTGTGTTCTTCAGTGAATTCCTCCACTCCTTTGCAAACCTTTTTCATTCCAGCCATGTCATGGTCAAAGTCTTCCTCATTTTCCTCATCACTTGAGTCATAATTAGGAGGTTGAGAAAAGTCGACCTCTGCATCATCTTTGTATTCACTTGGGTAGGATTCTTTTGTCTCAAAGAATTCACCTGCGGGTGCAAGTTCATCACTAGGGGGACTTGACTGGTGACTATCATCATCAAAGAAACACGCGTCTTGGGTTGCTCCGTCCAATTCTTCGTAAGATATCTGCATTGGAGGCTGTGCAACATCCTCTTTAGCGTCAATTGTAACATCCTTGGCGGGGTTGGTGCACGAAATTGCAATCACACTTTTGCAATCCGCACAACTAACCAGCAAGTGCACTGGGTCATCCAAGTAATACCTTACGTGAGTAAGGGTCGATCCCAGGAGATTGTTGGCTTGAAGCAAGCTATGGTTATTTTATTATTCTTAGTCAGGAGATCAATTATGATTATCAGTTTGAATTACAAAAAAAAAATAGATGAACGTGAAATAATTACTTATTGTGCAATAATGGAGAATATGTTGGAGTTTTGGAGATGCTTTGTCTTCTGAATTCCTGTAACATAATATTCCTCTCATGCAAAAGTGCAAAGTTCCTTCCATGGCAAGCTCTCTATAGGGTGTCACCGTTGTCAATGGCTATTTCCCATCCTCTCAGTGAAAATGGTCCAAATGCTCTGTCACAACACGGCTAATCAGCTGTTGGTTCTCGATCATGTCGGAATAGAATCCATTGATTCTTTTGCGTTTGTCATCACGCCCAACACTCGCGAGTTTGAAGCTCGTCACAGTCATCCAATCCCAGAATCCTACTCGGAATACCACAGACAAGGTTTAGACTTTCTGGATTCTCATGAATGCTGCCATCAATTCTAGCTTATACCACAAAGATTCTGATTAAGAAATCTAAGAGATACTCATTCAATCTGATGTAGAACGAAGGTGGTTGTCAGACACACGTTCATGGATTGAGGAAGGTGATGAGTGTCATGGATCACCACCTTCTCCATAGTTAAGTGCGAATGAACATCTTAGATAGGAACACGCATGTTTGAATGGAGAAACAGAAATAATTTCATTAATTCATCAAGATGTTACAGAGCTCCTCACCCCCAACAATGGAGTTTAGAGACTCATGCCATCAAAGAGTATAAAATTCAGATCTAAAAATGTCATGAGATACAAAATAAGTCTCTAAAAGTTATTTAAATACTAAACTGATAACCTAGGTTTACAGAAAATGAGTAAACTAAGATAGATAGTGCAGAAATCCACTTCTGGGGCCCACTTGGTGTGTGCTGGGGCTGAGACTTAAGCTTCACGTGCCTGGGCTGTTTCTGGAGTTGAACGCCAGGTTGTAACCTGTTTCTGGCGTTGAACTCCAACTTGTAACCTGTTTCTGGCGCTGAACGCCAGACTGCAACATGGAACTGCCGTTGAACGCCTGTTTATGTCATATATCTTCGCGCAAAGTATAGACTATTAAATATTACAGGAAAGCCCTGGATGTCTACTTTCCAACCCAATTGAGAGCGCACCAATTGGACTCCTATAGATCCAAAAAATCCATTCCGAGTGCAGGAAGGTCAGAATCCAACAACATCAGCAGTCCTTTTTCAGCCTAGATCAGATTTTTGCTCAGCTCCTTCAATTTCAGCCAGAAAATACCTGAAATAATAGAAAATCACACAAACTCATAGTAAAGTCCAGAAATATGATTTTTGCCTAAAAACTAATAAAAATCTATTAAAAACTAACTAAAACATACTAAAATCTACATGAAATTACCCCAAAAAGCATATAAAATATCCGCTCATCAGGGGTCTTCCATGATTCTGTGTTCCCTAGGAGGTTCAGCGTCTCCTAAATCTGCAACCAACTCTTCTTCTTTTACAATGACAGCGTCCTCTACTTGTTCCAGTACGAAGTTATGCTCTTTGCTGTCCACTGGAGCTTCTTGTGTCTTCTTCACACTACGTTCTTCATTAGATTCTCCACATGAAGCCATGGGAGTTTGTTGAGTGTCTGAATGTCTGGAAGATAATTGATTTATTGCTTGCTCCAGTTGTTGAAGGGTTGTATTAAATTATTTTACTGATAATTGTGTGGTGGTTCTTGGGAATAGTTGGATTGGCGTTGGGGTGAATAAGGATCATGTGGTAGTGAATGGTGAAAAGAAGCTTGTGAGTGTGGTGGTTCGAAGTTATGTCAAGAGGATGGTCTCTGAGCATAGGGTGGGGCTTGTTGGTAGTTACAAGGCAGTCCACCAAATCTACCAGTTGGGCATGCATTGTGGAATGGTCTCCGTCCATGATATCTAGGAGGGTGTTGTTGCCTAAAGGGTTGATTAGATCCTCTTGGCTCCATCCATCTTTGATTACTTAGACTGTGATGCATAGTCTTGTTATAGCTTCCATTCCTTGCAACAAAATTAGAACCAAACTCAAAGCGAGAGGGGTGAGAATTCATAATAGCAAGAGAGAATAGAAACAAAAACTAGCAAAGAGAAAATATTTTGAAAAAAAAAAAAAAAAGGATTTTGAAAAAAGATATAATTTTTAAAAAAAGAAACGGATAACATAAGATTTTGAAAAAGATATGATATTTTTTTTTGAAAAATATTTACAATAACCAATAATAAGGCATACGTTTGCAATTCCCCGGCAACGGCGCCATTTTGAAGAGAGAACTTTTGCGTGGTCTAAGAATCTTTACAATTAGGTACTCGTTGCAAGTATAGCTCCTAAACCAACATAAGTCCTTTACAAGTAACAAACCCTTTTTTTTTTTAAATTGATAACCGAGTATTCAAACCTCGGGTCGTCTTCTCAAGAAATTGCAGGGAAGTATGATTTGTTATTGGTTATGGAAAACAGTGTTTTGGGTTTGAAAAAGGTTTTAAGTAAGAGAAATAGATTGCAAGAATTAATAAATTAATAACTAATAAAACTCCTGGCAAAGTATGAAAACTGGAAGTCCTATCCCAGTTGTCCTTATCAATCGTGATGAGAATTGGATTTTTGTCTCCCACTAAGTTAACCTCTAACTATGAAGGTAAGTTAAGTGGACGGAATAAGTTTGGTTCCTCAAGTCCTAGTCTTTCCTTGGGAAAGACTAGAGTTAGTGGAACTCAAGTTAATTCTTGAAGATTTCCAAAATTCAGTCAACAATGAGTTTGACAACTCAAGAGTTACCAATTAATCAATTAAAGCCAAAAGGGAAGAGAATCTACCTGAATAAAAATGCCTTCAGATGAGAAGCAACAATAACATAAATAAAAGAAGGAAATCTTAAGTCTGAAATACCTTAATTGCATTAATAAAATAAAATCAATCCAATCATGAAGAGTCATAAGCCAAATAGGTAACATCAATAATCAAATAATAGAGAAGTCAAAATAAAGGGATATTGAACCTGATATGAAGATGAGATAAATCGTAATCCTAATATAAATTCTAATCCTAATCCTAATCCTAAGAGAGAGGAGAGAGCCTCTCTCACTAAAACTACATCTATGTCCTAAAAAGTGTGTATTCTCTTTATATCTTTATAAATGAGTGGATTCCTCCATTTATAATCCTTCAATCTGTGTTTTCTGGTGGGCCAAAAAGAGCCCAGAAATTGCTGAGAACAAGATCTGTAATTTCTGGTGCGTGGCCTCTGTCACGCGTCCACGTGGGTCATGCGGTCGCGTTAATTGGTGTTTTCCTTTTCATATGTGTTTCGCTTATGGTGCGCGATCGCGTTAATCACGCGGTTGCGTCACTGCCATTTTGCGCTGGCATGCGGCCGCGTCATCCATGCGATCGCGTCGCTGCCAGTTCCTTCAAAGACTCCATTTTGTGCTTTCCTTCCATTTTTGTATGCATCATTTCCATCCTTTAAATCATTCCTGCCTTAGAAGATCTGAAAATACTTAACACACAAGTCACGGCATTTAATGGTAATAAAAGGTAATTAAAATTAATATTTTTAAAGCCTAGAAAACATGTTTTTCACATACATCACATTATAGGGAAGGGAAAGTAAAACAATGCAATTTCACATGAATAAGTGGGTGAAGGATTGAATAATTCACTTAAATTCAACACAAAATATATCATAAAATATGGGTTTATCAGGTTGATCAAATCCTGGTGGCTCCTCCCATCTCTGATTGTTCCAACCTTGATGCCTGTTCTCATTATAGCTTCCATTCCTTACAACAACATTGGAACCAAACTCATAGCGACAGGGGTGAGAATTCATAGTAGCTAATAAAAAATTAAAAACAAAAACAAACAAACAAGCAAAAAACAAATATTTACAATAACCAATAATAAGGCACACGTTTGCAATTCCCCGGTAACGGTGCCATTTTGACGAATGGATTTTTGATGGTTTAGAATTTTACAAATAAGTTCTCGTTGAAAGTATAGCTTCTAAACCAACAAGGAATCCTTTCGTGCAAAAGATTGTTTGTCACTAAAGCAAACCCAATAAAAATTAATAACTGAAGTATTTAAATCTCGGGTCGTCTCTCAAGAAATTGCAAGGAGGTGTGTTATTATTGGTTATGAGAAAAGTATCTTTTTGGGTTTTTTAAAGGTTTGAACAAGGAATGTAAATGACAAGGAAGTAAACTAATTATCATGAAAACCCTTGCAAGGTATAAGAACTGGACGTCCTATCCTAGTTATCCTTATCAATTGTGATGAGAATTGGCTTTTGCTGCCACTTGGTCAACCTCTAACTATGAAGGTATGTTAAGTGGATACATCAATTTGATTCCTCAGGTCCTAGTCAATTCCTAAGAAAATACTAGAGTTAAGGGAATTCAAATCAATCAGCAAAGAATTCCAATTTTCAATTAACAAGGAGTTTGATAACTCAAGTGTCTCCAATTACTCAACACAAGCTAAGAATATAAAAAGCTAAATTAAAATCATAAATATGAAATACCTCAAATTGTATTAAATAAAGAAATCAAATCTAACATGGAGTTCATAAACAAATAAAAGAGAAACTAAATTAAAAGAACATTGAACCTGGAATTGAGAAGAAGAAGAAATCCTAATCCCAAAACATAGGAGAGAGTAGAGAGCCACTCTCTCTAGAGAACTACATCTAAAACCTAAAATTGTGAATGAGAAGTTGTGTGTATGAATTGATTGATTCCCCCACTCTGTAGCCTCTAATCTGTGTTTTCAGGGCCAAAAACTGGGTCAAACTTCGCAGATGTGCGTGTCCCTGTGCTTTGTGCGTGCGCATCCCTGAACGCGAGGTCAACTATGGCAAAGTATATATTGTTGCGAAGCCCCGAACGTTAGCTTTCCAACGCAACTAAAACCACCTCATTTGGACCTATGTTGCTCAAGTTATGACCGTTTGAGTACGAAGAGGTCAGGGTTGACAGCTTAGCAGTTCCTTCAGCTTCTTGTATTCCTTCCACTTTTGCATGCTTCCTTTCCATCCTCTAAGCCATTCCTTCCCTATGAACCCTGAAAGCACTTAACACACATATCACAGAATCAAATGGAAATAAGAGAGGATTAAAATTAGCTAAATTAAGACCAAAGAAACATGTTTTCGATCATAGCACAAAATCAAGAAGGAAAATATAAAACATGCGAATTCAATGAATATGTGTGAGATTAGTGGATAAAATCCAATAAATTAAGCACAAGATGTACCACAAAATAGTGGTGCATCATTTATCAACCTCCCACACATAAACCAAGCTTGTCCTCATGCTAAAATCAAGAGAGAAACAAAGGGTATCAACATTTATTCAATGCAGCAAACTATCTAAATGCAATCTACCTAAATGCAACTATCTATATGAATGCACTACTTGGTCAAAATAAATCAATTTTCTAGAGAACATATATAAGAATAATGGCTAAAGTAATATCAATCAAATCAAATCCACAATTGAATTGAGTTATTAAAGATTTTTTTTACGAACTTGCAAGTGATGATTCTAGGTGGAAACATGTAATTGAGCAATCGAACCCTCATCGGATGTGTATCCGCTCTAATCACTCAAGTGTTTGGGGTTGATTCACTCAATTCCCCTCCTAATAATGCTTTCCAAGATTTGTTTTTTATCTAACAATCGACAATTATTCGATGCATGCATACAATTATCATGAGGTCTTATTCATAGGTTGTAATGGGGCTAGGGTAAAGGTAGGATGCATATGGTCAAGTGAGCTTGAAATTTGAATCTTTGATTAACCTAAACTTCCCACCTAACCTATGACAACCTATACAAATTAAGTGCTAACCTAACTACCCATTCTCCACTTTCTTCGCATACTCATGCATTTTCTTTTTTATCATCACACATATGCATTAATTTTATTGAACTTCACTTTGGGGCATTTTGTCCCCTTTTTATTTCTTTCTTTCCTTTCTTTTTCTTTTTTTATTTTTTATCTTTTGTTTTTCTCTTTTTTTTCTTCTTTTTGATGTACTTATATACAAAGGTATCAATGCATATGGTTTAAATATTTAATTAACACATGAGTATGTACCCAATTCCCAAATATAGAAATACAAAACACCCTTTTATCCCAACCAATGTCCCAAGTTTTTCCACACTTGAATGATGCACACACTCACTAGCCTAAGCTAATCAAAGATCCAAATTAAGGACATTTATTATTTTTCGCTTTAGGCTTGTAATGTGCTACAATAAAGAACAAAGTGGGTTAATCGTAGGCTCAAAGTTGGCTAACAATGGTTGGTAAAAGGTAAGGCTATTTGGGTAAGTGAGAATGAAATTATGGCCTCAATCATATAAAAGCATGAATACACAAAATAATGGACATATAGAATTAAACAAATCAAGGATCACAATCATAGAAAGAGAATAATCACACAAGAAGAAAAATAAGTGGTTATAAGATGTAACCACGCAGTTAGGCTCAAATCTTACAAGCTTGTGTTCTTAGCTCAAAAATCATGTTCCACAATATATAATTCAAGTAAGTTCTACGGAAAGTTTTCACTCAAATCAATCGGGATGTCAATGCCTTATAAAGAATGTTTTTCTTGGAGAATTTCATTATTTTAACTAAGCTTATTATGTGTATATGTGCAACTAAAAATCCTAAAAGACCTAAAAAGAAATAAAATGCAAAAGTGTTGGGATTAGAAATTTGCCACCCAAAAATGCCGACCGGTTGGACGACCTCCCTATACATAAAGTTTGCACCGTCCTCGGTGCATTCTAAGGTGAGCACAGGGGTACGGCGACTGAAGAACGAAATTCTCGTGCGATCTAGAATTTTCACAAATAAATTCCCGTTGTAAGTATAGCATGTAGACCGACAAGAATCCCTTGCTTACAAACGCTTGGTTGTAACAAGTAACAAACCCAATAAAATTTATAAACCGAAGTATTCAAACCCCGGGTCGTCTTCTCAAGAAATTACAGGAAAGTATGATTTATTACTGGTTATGCAAAGTTATAATTTGGGTTTTAAAAAGGTTTTGAACAAGAGAAATGGATTGCAGAAATTAATAAATTAATAAATAAGAAATCTCTTGGCAAAGTATGAAAACTGGAAGTCCTATCCTAGTTATCCTTATCAATGGTGATGAGAATTATATTTTTGCTACCACTAAGTCAACCTCTAACTATGAAGATCAGTTAAGTGGACAAATTAATTTAACACCTAAAGTCCTAGTCAACTCCTGAGGAAAGACTAGAGTTATAGGAATCTAAATCAATAAGCAAGAATAATAATTATCAATCACGATGAGTTTGATAACTCAAGAGTCACCAATTAATCAACTAGAATCAAGAATATAGAAAGCAAAGTCAAAATCATAAATATCTGAAAATACCTCAAATTGCATTAGTTAATAAAATCATAACATGAATGGTCCATAAGCCAATTTGGCAAACTAAAATAAAATAATAGAATGAATAAAAGTAGGAAGAGAAATTGAAGTAAAGAAACATTGAACCTGTGATGAAGAAGAAATAAATCCTAATCCTAATAGAAATTCTAATCCTAAATCCTAAGAGAGAGGAGAGAGCCTCTCTCTCTAAAAACTACATCTAAATCCTAAAACTATGTATGGCTGTATGTTGTATGATGTACGGATGCATTCTCCCACTTTATAGCCTCTAATCTGTGTTTTTTGGGCCAAGAACTGGGTCAAAAATAGATCAGAAATCGCTCTAGTACGTACAGGTCGGGGGAAAGTGACACGGAGGCGTCGTCCACGCGTTTGCGTGGATTGAAGTTCGCAGATGCGACGTGTGCGCGTCATCCACGTGTCCGTGTCATCTAACTGCAGAGCAGCTATGGCAAATTATATATCGTTGCAAAGCCCCGAATGTTAGCTTTCTAACGCAACTTGAACCGCGTCATTTGAACCTTTGTAGCTCAAGTTATGGTCAATTTAGTACCAAGAGGTCAGGTTGGACAGCTTTAGCAGTTCCTTCAGTTCCTTGTATTCCTTCCAGTTTTACATGCTTCCTTTCCATCCTCTATGCCATTCCTGCCTTGTAATCTCTGAAATCACTTAACACACATATCAAGGCATCGAATGGTAATAAGAGAGGATTAAACATAGCAAAATTAAGACCAAAGAAGCATGTTTTCAACCATAGCACAGAATCAGGAAGGAAAATGTAAAACATGCAAATCATATGAATAAGTGGGTAAAGAGTTGATAAAAACCACTCAATTGAGCACAAGATAAACCATAAAATAGTGGTTTATCAACTCTTTACGCGTCGCGTGCGTGTGTTTTTTTTTTATAATAATGCAGTATGCAGAATGCAATGCTAATATGAATGTTATGCATGATTCCAGGTCCAATCAAAACTCAAAAACAAACAAAACAGACTAGAATTAAAACTGAAAAAGGACGATTATACCATTGTGGGTTGTCTCCTAACGTCGGGATTTTTGCCAGTAAAGAATTTC
Organism: Arachis stenosperma; assembly: GCF_014773155.1. Taxonomy (NCBI): domain Eukaryota; kingdom Viridiplantae; phylum Streptophyta; class Magnoliopsida; order Fabales; family Fabaceae; genus Arachis; species Arachis stenosperma. The sequence goes on along the minus strand of NC_080381.1, from coordinate 89,192,010 downwards.
ATAAAAAACAGTCGCGTTGAAGATATAGTCTTTAAACCGACACAAATCCCTTCGGACAAACGTTTTGGTTGTCACAAGTAACAAACCCCTAAATAAATTGATAACCGAGTATTTAAACCTCGAGTCGTCTTCTCAAGGAATTGCAGGGAGGTATGTTCTTATTATTGGTTATGAAAAAGGTCAAATTGGGGTTTTGAGAGTGAAGAATAAATATGGCAAATAAATTAAATGGCAATTAAAATAAATAAGTACTGTAAAGCAAACTTTTGTGCAAGGTATGACAAATTGGAAGTGCAAATTTATCGGTTGTGATGGAGATTGGATTTTAATCCCACTTTGTTAACCTCTAACTATAGAGGCAAGTTAAGTGGATGAATTAATTCCAATTTTCAATCAACAATGAGTTTGACAAATCAAGAGTTACCAATTGTTTAACCAAGGACAAAAGTGGAAAAAGTAAAATTGCTAGAGTGAAAATATCCACAGATGGGAAGTAACAATAACTTAAAACAAAGAGAGCAATAGTAAACTGAAATACCTCAAATATCATTAATAAACTAATATAGTTCCAACATGAGAAAATCCATAAGCCAATTGGGCAATATCAATCAAACACAATAAAAGTTTCAGAGTAATCAAAATATAAACGAGAGAATTAAATAATAAAAGGAATATTGAACCTGGATCGAGAGTCACTCTTAAAAACCAAGAGAAGTCCTAAATCCTAGTTTCTAAAAATTCTAATTTCTAATCCTAATCCTAAGAGAGAGGAGAGAACCTCTCTCACTAAAACTAAATCATGGAAAAGTGAATTATGAAAGCTTTTTTTTATGAATGGATGCATTCCCCCACTTTATATCCTCTAATCTGTGTTCTCTAGGTCGAAAACTGGGTCAAAAATAGCCCAGAAGTCACTTCCAGTGCTTTTTGGTCCGTAAAGGTCGCGGAAAGGTGACGCGGTCGCATGGCTCACGCGGCCGCGCGGGTTGCGTTCCTGCCAGGTCACGTGTCCGCGTGACTCACGCGTTCGCGTCTCCTGGCGTCGGGGAAACTATGAAAAATTATATATCAAATCGAAGCCCCGGACGTTAGCTTTCCAACGCAACTAGAACCGCGTCGTTTGGACCTCTGTAGCTAAAGTTATAGCCGTTTGAGTGCGAAGAGGTCAGGCTGGACAGCTTAGCAATTTCTCCAACTTATTGTATTCCTTCCACTTTTGCATGCTTCCTGCCCATCCTCCAAGCCATTCCTGCCTTATAATATCTGAAAACACTTAACACACATATCAAGGCATCTAATGGTAATAAGAGAGGATTAATAATAAGTAAATATAAGATCAAAGAAGCATGTTTTCAATCATAGCACAAATCAGGAAGAAAATCGAATTGTATGATAAGTGAGTAAAGAGTGATAAAAACCACTCAATTGAGCAGTATGCAGTGCTAATTGTTATGAATGGCATCCAGGTTCAATAGGAATAAAACAATATAAAATAAATAAAACGAAATAAAATGGAAACAAGAGCGATCATACCATGGTGGGTTGTCTCCCACCTAGCACTTTTGGTTAAAGTCCTTAAGTTGGACGTTGGTTGAGCTTCCTGTTATGGCAGCTTGTGTTTAAATTCATCCAAAAATCTCCACCAATGCTTGGAATGCCAATTGCCTCCGGGGTCCCAAACTAGGCATGTGAAACTTCTGAGCAGCTTCAAATAGATTTTCAGGCTCCCGGGGTGATGAATATCAGAATATTTTCCAGGATCCCAAACTTTGGTTCCAAATCCGCTTTCGTTTGGATCTATACTTTTCCATCTGGGCGGTTTGGAGATTAGATTCTCACCACGGTGACCAACCAAACGTTCTCCGTGATCCATTCAATTGAGCATGATACCAATCCTTGCACTTCGAGTTGAAGCGTGGAACCTTATTGAACCTTGTGCACCGGCTCTGAGTATGAGCCATTTCCCTTTTACTCTTAAAGCCGCAGAGAGCTCTAAGCTGGCCATCTGTTTCAAGCAAACCATATTCAAGTGGAATATTGAAGATAAAAGACAAGGATTTTACCCACTTGCAGTTTGTGTTGGGCGGTAACGGCCTTGGGATAGGTGTTTCCAGTTGTTCTGTAAGTTCTACTCCCTTATAATCTTCTGTGAATTCTTCCACTTCAACCATATCTTGATCAGAGTCTTCAATTTCTCCCTCATCATCTCTCAAGTCATATATTGGAGGTTGAGAAAAATCTACCTTAGCATCATCTTCATATTCACTCGGGGAAGATTCTTATGTCTCAAAGAAATCACTTGTGGATGCAAGTTTGTCGCCAAGAGAACAGGACTCGTGATCATCATCATCAAGGAAACCTGCGTCCTGGGTTATTCCGTCCAGTTCTTCATAAGATATTTGCATTGGAGGCGGTGCAAAATCCTCCTCAGCATCAATTGTAAAATCCTTGACGGAATTCTCCACAACAACCGACTCTTCTTCTTCTGCAATGACAGCTTTCTCTACTTGTTCTAATACGAAGTTATGCTCTATGCTGTTCATTGGAGCTTCCAGCGTCTCCTTTGTACTGCTTTCTTCATTGGAATCTCTGCATAAAGCCATGGGGGTCTGTTGAGGGGTTGAGCGTCCGGAAGACAATTGTTTTAGCCTCTCCACCATTGCTTGCTCCAGTTGATGAAGGACTGTAGTACATTGTTTTAGTGATTCTTCGAGGCTACCTGTGATTCTGACTTTGATGGATATGGGTACTGTGTATGGGGGAGCGGTGGTTCTTGGGGGTAATTGGATTGGCATTGGGGCGGATAAGGATCGTATGGTGGCGAATGGCGAAAAGAAGCTTGTGAGTGTGGTGGTTCGAGGTCATATTGAGAGGATGGTCTATAGGCACGGGGTGGGGCTTGTTGGTAGTTACAAGGTTGTCCATCATATCTTTCAGCTGGGTATGCATTGTAGAATGGTCGTTGTCCATGATATCTTGGAGGGTATTGTTGCCTAAAGGGTTGATTAGATCCTCTTGGCTCCATCCATCCATGATTGGTCTGACCTTGATGCATATTCCTGCTGTGGTTTCTATTTCCTTCAACAAAGTTAGAACCAAACTCAAAGCGAGAGGGGTGAGAATTCATAGTAGATATCAGAAATAAGGGGGGAAAAAAAGAAAACAAATAAACAAGTAAAAGAAAAATATTTTTAATTTAATTTAAAATTATTTTTTTTTTGAAAATATTTACAATAACCAATAATAAGGCACACATTTGCAATTTCCCGGCAACGGCGCCATTTTGACGTCGGGATTTTTGCTAGTAAAAAATTTCAAAAAAATAGTCGCGTTGTAGATATAGTCTCTAAACCGACAGAAATTCCTTCGTACAAAGTTTTGGTTGTCACAAGTAACGAACCCCTAAATAAATTGATAACCGAGTATTTAAACCTCGGGTCGTCTTCTCAAGGAATTGCAGGGAGGTATGTTCTTATTATTGGTTACGAAAAAGGTAAAATTGGGGATTTGAGAGTGAAGAATAAATATGGCAAATAAATTAAATGGCAATTAAAATAAATAAGTACAGTAAAGCAAACTTTTGTGCAAGGTGTGACAAATTGGAAGTGCAGATTTATCGGTTGTGATGGAGATTGGATTTTAATCCCACTTTGTTAACCTCTAACTATGGAGGCAAGTTAAGTGGATGAATTAATTCCAATTTTCAATCAACAATGAGTTTGACAAATCAAGAGTTACCAATTGTTTAACCAAGGACAAAAGGGGAAAAAGTAAAATTGCTAGAGTGAAAATATCCTCATATGGGAAGTAACAATAACTTAAATCAAAGAGAGCAATAGTAAACTGAAATACCTCAAATATCATTAATAAACCAATATAGTTCCAACATGAGAAAATCCATAAGCCAATTGGGCAATATCAATCAAACACAATAAAAGTTTCAGAGTAATCAAAATATAAACGAGAGAATTAAATAATAAAAGGAATATTGAACCTGGATCAAGAGTCACTCTTAAAAACCAAAAGAAGTCCTAAGAGAGAGGAGAGAACCTCTCTCACTAAAACTAAATCATGGAAAAGTGAATTATGAAAGCTTTTTTTATGAATGGATGCATTCTCCCACTTTATAGCCTCTAATCTGTGTTCTCTGGGCCGAAAACTGTGTCAGAAACAGCTCAGAAGTCACTTCCAGCGCTTTCTAGTTCGTACAGGTCGCGGAAAGGTGACGCGGCCGCATGGCTCACGCAGCCGCGCGGGTTGCGTTCCTGCCAAGTCACGCGTCCGCGTGACTCACGCGTTCGGGTCGCCTGGTGTCAGGGCAACTATGGCAAATTATATATCAAATCGAAGCCCCGGACGTTAGCTTTCCAACGCAACTAGAACCGCGTCATTTGGACCTCTGTGGCTAAAGTTATAGTCGTTTGAGTGCGAAGAGGTCAGGCTGGACAGCTTAGCAATTTCTCCAACTTATTGTATTCCTTCCACTTTTGCATGCTTCCTTCCCATCCTCCAAGCCATTCCTGCCTTCTAATATCTGAAAACACTTAACACATATATCAAGGCATCTAATGGTAATAAGAGAGGATTAATAATAAGTAAATATAAGATCAAAGAAGCATGTTTTCAATCATAGCACAAAATCAGGAAGGAAAATGTAAAACATGCGAATTGTATGAATAAGTGAGTAAAGAGTTGATAAAAACCACTCAATTGAGCATAAGATAAACCATAAAATAGTGGTTTATCATCTCCCACCTAGCACTTTTAGTTAAAGTCCTTAAGTTGGACATTTGGTGAGCTCTCTGTCATGGTGGCTTGTGCTTGAACTCATCCAGAAACTTCCACCAACGCTTGGACTTCCAATAAGCTTCAACATCTCCAAATAAATTCACCAAGTGTTGATGAAGTTCTCCACAAGCTTTGAGCTCCCAAAGTTGATTCTCATATATTCCCGGATCCCAAATCTTGTTTCGACAACCGTCTTCAAGTTGATCATCATTGATCTAACCGCGTGGCAAGCAATTTGAATTCTCATTGAAGCGGCCAAACAACATCCTAGACCCATTCAATTGAGCTCTGCACCAAACTTTGCGTTTTAACTTGGAGCATACAACCATGTTGAACCTTGCTTGACAACTCCAACCACTAACCATCTTCCTCTTGTTCTTAATGCCACAAAGAGCTCTAAGTTGACCATCCGTCTCTAGAAGCCCATATTCAAGTGGGAAAGTAAAGGTCAAGGATAAGAATTTTACCCACTTGAATGTTATGTTAGACGGTAATGGCCTTGGGAGAGGTGTTTCTAATGATCTTGCAAGCTACACTCCCTTGTGCTTTTCTTTGACAACTTCCACCTCTTTGCAATCTCCTTCAATATCAACCTCTTCTTCTTGGTAGATTTCTTCTGATTCAATCTCTGCTTCATTGTTCACCAAGGGCATTGGAGGTTGTGCTTCTTCTTCTTTCATCTCCATGTCAAGTCCAATGGGAGAGGACACAAATGTAGATAAGAATTCATCAATGATCGAATCCATCTCTTGACCATCCCTTTCAAAGTCTTCAATCATGAGATGCCTTAGAGGTTGTACACCCTCCTCAACATCAATTTCAAACGTCTTTGAAGGAGGCTCTATAACTTGACTTTCCCATGGAGGTTTAGCATCTCCTAAGTCTTGAACCACTTCTTCTTCTTCAATAATTCCGGCTTCCTCCACTTGTTCCCGTACAAAGTCACGCTCCTTATTGTCCACTGGAGTTTCTAGTGTCTCCTTCATGCTACGTTCTTCATTAGATTCTACATACGAAGCCATGGGGGTTCCTTGAATGTCTGAACGTCAAAAAGGTAATCGATTTATCACTTGATCCAGGTGTTTAAGTATGAAATCGTATTCCTCCTTGATGGCTTCTTTTCTATGATAACTCCCGTCAACTTCTCCTTCATCTGCAAAGGTCTCTTCTATCTTCACCTTTAGTGCCTCCTCTAGCTCCTTATGAAGTATGAATTAGCAAAGATGATCCCTTCTCTCTTGTTCCATGTCAATAGCATCAGTGGAATCATGTTGCTCTTGGATTGATGGATGTTGGTGCTCTTCTATGGATGGTGGTGATGGGATGGGGAGGTCATTCTGTGGTTAAGATGGAAGTGCACTGGAGCTTGAGGATTCAGCATTGGAGGTGGAGGGTTGGTCCATATGGGATATAAGATTTTAGAGTGTAGAGGTGAGACCAATGAGAGAGGTAAGTGTGCTCTCCATGGAGGTTTGGGGTGGATAGGAGGGTTCATTATTTTGGAAAACAGATTCATAATACGAAGTTGGTTCTTTTTAAATGGATATGGAGATGGTGAATATTGAGGTGGTGGTTCTGGGTATGGTTCATATGGTGGTTGGTGTGGTGGATAAGGATTAGGGTCATATGGAGGTGAATGGCGAAAAGGGGCTTGTGAGTGTGGTGGTTCAAAGATATGTTGAGGAGGTGGTTCATTGGCCTATGATGGGGCTTGTTGGTAACTACAAGGGAGTCCACCATACATATCATCTTGGTATGCATTATAGAATGGTCTTCGTCCATGATATATTGGAAGGTGTTGTCGCCTAAAGGTATGATCAGATCCTCTTGGCTCCGTCTATCTTTGATTACTTTGACCTTGATGCATATTCCTGTTATAGCTTCCTCTTCATGCAACATAGTTGTAACCAGATTCATAGCCAAATGGGTGAGAGTTCATAGTAGTAGGAGAAAATTAGAAACAAAAACTAACAAAAAGAAAATATTTTGAAAAAAAAGATATGGTTTTTGAAAAAAAGTAAGATATGATTTTTTTTTTGAAAAAGGATAAGATAAGATTTTGAAAAAGATAAAATAAGATTTTGAAAAAGATATGATTTTTTTTTTGAAAAATATTTGAAATTTGAAATTTGATTTTGAAATAAGATAAGATAAGATAAAAATTTTTAAAATAAAAATATGAAAAAAAAAATTTTTTTGAAAAATATTTACAATAAACAATAATAAGGCACACGTTTGCAATTCCCCGACAACGGCGCCATTTTGAAGAACGAAATTCTCGCGCGACCTAGAATTTTCACAAATAAATTCCCATTGTAAGTATAGCTTCTAGACCGACAAGAATCCCTTTCTTACAAACGTTTGGTTGTCACAAGTAACAAACCCAATAAAATTTATAAACCAAAGTATTCAAACATCGGGTCGTCTTCTCAAGGAATTGCAGGGAAGTATGATTTATTACTGGTTATGCAAAGGTATAATTTGGGTTTTAAAAAGGCTTTGAACAAGAGAAATGGATTGCAGAAATCAATAAATTAATAATTAAGAAATCTCTTGGCAAAGTATGAAAACTGGAAGTCCTATCCTAGTTATCCTTATCAATGGTGATGAAAATTATATTTTTTCTACCACTAAGTCAACCTCTAACTATGAATATCAGTTAAGTAGACAAATTAATTTAACACCTAAAGTCCTAGTCAACTCCTGAGGAAAGACTAGAGTTATAGGAATCTAAATCAATAAGCAAGAATAATAATTATCAATCGCGATGAGTTTGATAACTCAAGAGTCACCAATTAACCAACTAGAACTAAGAATATAGAAAGCTAAATCAAAATCATAAATATCTGAAAATACCTCAAATTGCATTAGTTGAGAAAATCATAACATGAATGGTCCATAAGCCAATTTGGCAAACTAAAATAAAATAATAGAATGAATAAAAGTAGAAGAGAAATTGAAGTAAAGAAACATTGAACCTGTGATGAAGAAGAAATAAATCCTAATCCTAATAGAAATCCTAATCCTAATTCCTAAGAGAGAGGAAAGAGCCTCTCTCTAAAAACTACATCTAAATCCTAAAACTATGTATGACTGTATGTTGTATGATGTATGGATGCATTTCCCCACTTTATAGCCTCTAATATGTGTTTTCTGGGCCGAGAACTGGGTCAAAACAGCTCAGAAATTGCTCTGGGATGTACAGGTCGCGGGAAAGTGACGCCGAGGCGTCGTCTACGCGTTTGCGTGGATTGAAGTTCGCAGATGCGACGCGTACGCGTCATCCACGCGTCTGTGTCACCTAACTGCGGGGCAGCTATGGCAGATTATATATCGTTGCGAAGCTCCGGATGTTAGCTTTTCAAGGCAACTAGAACCGCATCATTTGGACCTCTGTAGCTCAGGTTATGATCGATTTAGTACCAAGAGGTCAGGCTGGACAGCTTTAGCAGTTCCTTCAGTTCCTTGTATTCCTTCCAGTTTTGCATGCTTCCTTTCCATCCTCTAAGCCATTCCTTCCTTGTAATCTCTGAAATCACTTAACACACATATCAAGGCATCGAATGGTAATAAGAGAGGATTAAACATAGCAAAATTAAGACCAGAGAAGCATGTTTTCAATCATAGCACAGAATCAGGAAGAAAAATATAAAACATGCAAATCATATGAATAAGTGGGTCAAGAGTTGATAAAAATCACTCAATTGAGCACAAGATAAACCATAATATAGTGGTTTATCAGCGACTCTCCGAATTGCTACCCTCAGCTGGTAGGTCAACCGGTTGCTGCATGTTCTTTCTCCCGCTTCCTTGGTTGCTTATGGTGCATCCTGAAAATTAGAAAATAGGATAAGAAGATAAGTTAATGCAAAAGTAAGGAAGCATGCAATATTGGAATGAGGTAATAAGCACCAGAATGAAGTGAGTGAGTTAGTGTGACATTGATGAAAAATAAGTGTGTGGGTCCTAAATTGAGCGTGGTTTAAAACACACGCACACTAGCATAAAGAGCTTCTCACTATTTACACAAAAGACGCTTGCACTTCATTCATTCTAGTGTGCTTGAAATACTCTAAACTTGTAGGTTAGGACAACCAAACAAGTAATAAAGAAGCATGAAAACATTTAATCAAATAAATAGTATATGGACGCATATGACCAAGGAACACAATACATTAAGATAAATGCTCAACATCCATTAAGAAATTGCCTAATCAAAGAAAAGGATTCGAATCACATGGTGGCCAAATCATGCAATTCAAAAAGTTTTAAGAAGCTTGAGGCATGTTCATCAAAGAAACTCAAAACCAAGTAGCAAAATATAACCTCAATAATGAAATCCAACAAGGGACATAAATGACAATAATGTTAAAGTAACATCCTAATTAGGACTAAGAAGTAATAAACAACAAACAATATTAATAATCCAACACTTAAAATTAAAATAGAAAATTGAATGATAAATTAACTAACTAAACACTAACTAAACAACTAACTAAAAGAAATGGTGATAGATGGTGTTTGGTAGTGTGGGGTGATGGTTGAAGAAGGGAAAGAAAAGAAGAGAAGAGTGAGGAAGGAAAGAAATGGAAAGAAGAGAAGAAAAAAAGGTGTATAGAACATAGCAATCCATGCACGCGTCAGGCGACGCGTAAGCATGGATAGGTGAAATGGTAGCGACGCGTATGCGTGGGTCACGCGTATGCGTGGTGTATTATTTAGAGAGGCGATGTGTACCCGTGGGTCATGCGTACGAGTAGGTAGGCTTGTGCGAAACGCACAATTCCAGCCCACAACTTGCACAACTCTCGGGGTTATATATAGAGGGGTGAAACTTCTGTATCCACGCATACGCGTGGGGCATGCGTACGCATGGGTTGGTGCTCTATTTTTCAAAATTTTTCATGTTTTTTCACCACACCAAGCATTTCAAACCTCCAAACAGCTACCAAAACATCATAAAACCTTATTCAACATACTAAACTCCTAATTAAACTCAACTAACCAAACAAAACATGAAATCAAACTAATTTTTACCAATATATACAAAAGAGAAAAATGAAAGATTTTACCATGGTAGGGTGTCTCCCACCTAGCACTTTTGTTTATTGTCCTTAAGTTGGACTTATGGGGAGCTCCCATCAAGGTGGCTTGTGCTTGAATCCATCCTTGAACATCCACCACTGCTTGGATCTCCAATAAGCTCCATTCTTCAAAATTAATATTGCTAAGCTTTGATGGAGTTCCGCACAAGCTAAGGGCTCCCAAAATTTATCCTCATGTATTCTCGGATCCCAAATCTTTTTTCTACACCCGTCTTCAAGTTGATCATCATCAATCCATCCGGGTGGCAAGCAAGAGGAATTTTCATTCAAGCGACCAAACATCTTCCTAGACCCATTCAATGTAGCATGGCTCCCACCTTTACAATTATACCTAGATGGTCCAACCATAATGAGCCTAACATTGTTCCTCTAACCACTACACAACTCCCTCTTACTCTTAATTCCACAAAGAGTTCTAAGTTGCCCATCCGTTTCAAGCAAACCATATTCAAGTAAAATCATGAAGCTTAGAGATGAGAGATTTACCCACTTGAATGAAAGAATGGATGGTGATGGCTTGGGGAAAGATGTTTCCATTGATCTTGCAAGCTTTACTTCCTTGTGCACTTCTTGGATTATCTTCACCTCTTGACAACTTTCTTCAACTTCTCCTTGCTTGTTAACTTCTTCCAACTCCTCCTCATCATCAATCAAATCAAACCTTGGAGGTTGTGTGAAGTTTACTTCAACATCAACTTCACACTCAATGGAAGAGTCTTCAACAACGTCACTAATGTCTTTTGGTATGGAGTTGTCTTCAATGACTTCAAATTCGTACCCAATGGGGATGGATTCAATTTTAGACAAGAATTCGTCAATGATGGAATCCACCTCTTGATCAACCTCTTCAAGTTCTCCATCTATGATATGCCATGGAGGTTGTACACCCTCCTCAATATCAATTTCAAGCTTCTTGGAGGGAGGTTCTTGAGATTCCCATGGTGGTTCCGCATCTCCTAAATCTTCAACCACTTCTTCCTTTTCTTCAACAATCATAGCTTCCTCCAATTGTTCCAATACAAAGTGGCATTCCTCATTTTCCACCAGAGTTTCCAATCTCTCCTTCATGCTATGCTCTTCATTTGATTTTTCACATGTGGCCATGGGAGTGCTTGGAGTGTTCAAGCATTGGAAGGCTAAAGTGGTTACTACCTTGGTCAAGGAAGTCACAAATTCTATTGTCTCCCTTTGCATTTCTCTTTGCCCTTGAAGTAGCAAGGTGAGAGAATCATCCATTGGGGCTTGGGGTGGATAGAAAGGTTCATTATTTGTAAGGAAGGGTTCATAATAGGAGGGTGGTTCCATATATGGTTCATATGTCTCATAAGGTTGTTGGTTTGGTGGATAGGGATTATGATCATATGGAGGTGTTTGGTGAAAAGAGGCTCGTGAGTATGGTTGAGGGTTATGTTGAGGATATGGCTCATAGGCATATGGTGGTGGCTCTTGATAGACACAAGGAGGATCACCACAGCCATTTGATTGGTATGCATCATAGAATGGCTCTTGTTCATAGCACATTGGTGGAGGTTTTTGCCAAGAGCATTGATCATATGCATATGGCTCCTTCCACCCTTGATTGTTCCACCCTTGATGCATTTCTTCATTGTAATCTCCACTTCCTACAACATAATTGTAACCAAACTCATAGCTAAATGGATGAGAATTCATGGTAGCGAGGGAAGATAAAAACAAAAACTAGTAACAAATAAAGAGAACAAACTCACTTAACAAAGAAGCAAAAGGCAAACATATTCACAATATTCACATATATACAATAACCAATAACAAGGCACACAATTGCAATTCCCCGGCAACGGCGCCATTTTGATGAACAAAATTTGTGTGTCGGTAAAGAATTTCACAAATGAAATTTCATTGAAAGTATAGTTCTAAACCAACAAACAACTTCTCAATCAAAAATTTGGTTGTCACAAGTACAAACCCCTATAAAAGTAAATCGAAGTATTTAAACCTCAGGTCGTCTCTCAAGGAATTGTAGGGTAGTGTTCTTGTTATTGGCTAAGAGGTATCTTTTGGGGTTTTTGAGATAAGAGACAAGAAATGTAGATTGGAAGCGAAATAAACCAATAACTAAGGAAGACTCTTGGCAAGGGATGAGAATTAGAAGTCCTATCCTTATTATCATCATCAATTGTGACATGAGAACTGTCTATTGCTCCACATAGTTAACTTCTAACTATGAAGGAAAGTCAAGTGGATATAATCAACTTGTGTCCACAACTCCTAGTAAAATCATAGTGAGAGACTAACTTTAGTGAATTTCAAGTCAACTAGCAACTTCCAATTATCAATCAACAAGAGACTTTGATAAATCAAGTGTCGCCAATTACTCAATTCAAGCCAAGAGAAGGAAAATCTGCTCTAACATCCTTCCAAGCATTTCATCAAACACTTGGAAGGCATAAAAGGAAAGCAAGATAAAAGTGCAAGAAATGTAAATCTACAACTACTCATAGGAAGAGAATTAACAATAACAAAGTAAATCAACAATAAAAGAAATCAAACATAAATTGCACTAAAAGAAAATAGAAGAAGCAAGAGTACATCAACAATAAAGTAACTAAAACAAGAAATTAATAAAAGAAACTAAAAGAGTAAAGATGTGGCAACAAGAAACTGAAAAGAAAAGTAGATCAGAACAAGAATTAAAACCTAGATCTAAAAATTCTAATCTACCTCTAACCTAATTCTAGAGAGAAGAGAGAGCTTCTCTCTCTACAAACTAACTAAAGCATCAACTAAACTAAACTAGGTGCTAATTTGTTGATCCCCCTTTGAATTATGAATGTAATAGGCTGAGAAAAGAGTTGGATCTGGGCCTGGGAAGCCCAGAAATTGCCCTTAGCGGATTCATTTTAAGTGGGTCACGTGCGAGCACCGACGCGTACGTGTGGGTAACGTGTACGCGTTGATGGCATTTTCTATCCACGCATACGCGTCATGTCATGCGTACACGTCGCCATGCGACTTCACTTTCCACGAGTGCGCGTCTGCTGCGCGTGCGCATCGATCTCAGCATCCTAAATCCTTGTTTCTTCATGAATTCTCCCCTATGCATGCTTTACTCTTCACTTCTTGCATTCAATACTTGCCTCATGAACCTGAGATCACTCAACAGACACATCAAGGCATCGAATGGAATTAAGGTGATTCAAAATCACCAATTTAAGGGCCTAAAAAGCATGTTTTCATATTTAAGCACAAATAAAGGAGAATAAAAAAAAACCTTGCTATTTTATTGGATATCTTTTAATCATTAATCCTCCATAACCATTTGAATCCGCCTGACTGAGATTTACAAGATGACCATAGCTTGCTTCATACCAACAATCTCCGTGGGATCGACCCTTACTCGCGTAAGGATTATTACTTGGACGACCCAGTGCACTTGCTGGTTAGTTGTGCGAAGTTGTGATAAAGAGTTAAGATTGCAATTGAGCGGACCATGTTAATGGCGCCATTGATGATCACAATTTTGTGCACCAAGTTTTTGGTGCCGTTGCCGAGGATGGTTTCGAGTATGGACAACTGACGGTTCATCTTGTTGCTTAGATTAGGTATTTTTCAGAATTCTTAAGAATGAATTCTAGTGTTTCAAGGTGATGTTCTTATCATCACCAAAGCTGATTGATTCTCATTAATTTAGCTCTTGAATGCAATGTCCTGCTGAAGCTTGGCTAGCCATGTCTAATTTCTTTAGACTAAAGCTTTAGACTAACATTGCATGATTCCTGGAATTCTCATTAAGAATTTTGATATCTTTATTTTCTGTTCCACTTAATTTTTGAAAAATCCAAAAAAAGTATAAAATCATAAAAACCAAAAATATTTTGTATGTTTCTTGTTGAGTCTAGTGTCTAATTGTAAGTTTGGTGTCAATTGCATATTTCTGTTCTTCTTGTATTTTTCAAATTCATTCATGTGTCTTCATTGATCTTCAAGTTGTTCTTAATGATTTCTTTGTTCTGATCTTTAAATTCTCTTGTCTTGAGTGTTTTGTTGTTTCTCATATGCATTCTCAAGTTGTTAGTGTCAATAGTATACAAACTTCTAAGTTTGGTGTCTTGCATGCATTTTTATTTGATTTTAGTTGCATTTTGATTACTCCTCATCATTTAAAATCCAAAAAAAAATTTAAATTGTGTCTTTTGAAGTCAATAATACAGAGAATTGAAAATTCAGAACATTCAGTAGAGGAATTACACAGAAAAAGCTGGGCGTTCAAAACGCCCAGTGAGGAAGGAAAACTGGCGTTTAAACGCCAGCCAGGGTGCCTGGTTGGGCGTTTAACGCCCAAAAGGGTAGTGTTTTGGGCGTTAAACGCCAGAATGTGCACCATTCTGGGCGTTTAACGCCAGGATGGCACAAGAGGAAAGATTTTGTTTTTAACTCAAATTTTTTTCAAGTTTTCAAAATTTTTCAAAATCAAAATCTTTTTCAAATCATATCTTTTCAATCATATGTTTTCAAAATCAATTTCTTTCCATTTTCAAAAATACTTGCTATCAATTAATGATTTGATTCAACATTTCAAGTATGTTGCCTTTTCTGTTGAGAAAGGTTTAATGTCTGAATCATATCTTTTCTTGTTAGCCAAGTCATTAATTTTCAAAATCAAATCTTTTTAAATTTTTTTTCAAATCATATCTTCTTAATCATCTCTTTTTAAAATCATAACTTTTAAATCATATCTTTTTAATCACATCTTTTTCAAAATAGTTTTCAATCATATCTTTTTAATTTCTAATTTCAAAATCTTTTTCAAAAATCACTTGATTTCTTTTCCACTCTTAGTTTTCGAAAATCAATTAGTTTTTTTTCAAAATGTTTTTAAAATCTTTTACTTAATTTTCGAAAATCTCTTCCCGTCTTCTCACATCGCTCTATTTATGGACTAACACTCCTCCTCAATGCACAATTCGAACTCCATCTTTCTTGATAAGTTTGAATTCTTCTACCTCTTCCTTCTATTCCTCTGACACCTCAAGGAATCTCTATACTGTGACATAGAGGATTCCATATTTTCTTGTTCTCTTCTCTTTCATATGAGCAGGAGCAAACACAAAAGCATTCTTGTTGAGGCTGACCCTAAACCTGAAAGGACCTTGAAGCGAAAGCTAAGAGAAGCTAAGGCACAACTCTCTGTAGAGGACCTAACAGAAATCTTCAAAGAAGAAGAACCCATAGCAGCCGAAAACAACAACAATGCCAATAATGCAAGGAAGGTGCTGGGTGACTTTACTGCACCTACTCCCGACTTCTATGGGAGAAGCATCTCTATCCCTGCCATTGGAGCAAACAACTTTGAGCTTAAGCCTCAATTAGTTTCTCTAATGCAACAGAATTGCAAGTTCCATGGACTTCCATTGGAAGATCCTCATCAGTTTTTAGCTGAGTTCTTGCAAATCTGTGACACTGTCAAGACTAATGGGGTTGATCCTGAGGTCTACAGACTAATGCTATTCCCTTTTGCTGTAAGAGACAGAGCTAGAATATGGTTGGACTCACAACCTAAAGAGAGCCTGAACTCTTGGAAACAGTTAGTCAATGCCTTCTTGGCAAAGTTCTTTCCACCTCAAAAATTGAGTACGCTTAGAGTGGAAGTCCAAACCTTTAGACAGAAGGAAGGTGAATCCCTCTATGAAGCTTGGGAAAGATACAAACAATTGATCAGAAAGTGCCCTTCTGATATGCTTTCTGAATGGAGCATCATAGGTATCTTCTATGATGGTCTGTCTGAACTGTCCAAGATGTCATTGGATAGCTTTGCTGGAGGATCTCTTCATCTGAAGAAGACGCCTGCAGAAGCTCAAGAGCTCATTGAAATGGTTGCAAATAACCAATTCATGTACACTTCTGAAAGGAATCCTGTGAACAATGGGAAAAATCAGAAGAAAGGAGTTCTTGAGATTGATACTCTGAATGCCATATTGGCTCAGAACAAAATATTGACTCAGCAAGTCAATTTGATTTCTCAAAGTTTGTCTGGAATGCAAAATGCACCAGGCAGTACTAAGGATGCTTCATCTGAAAAAGAAGCTTATGATCCTGAGAACCCTTCAATGGAAGAGGTGAATTACATGGGAGAACCCTATGGAAACACCTATAATCCTTCATGGAGAAATCATCCAAATCTCTCATGGAAGGATCAACAGGGACCTCAACAAGGTTTCAACAACAATAATGGTGGAAGAAACAGGTTTAGCAATGTTAAGCTTTTTCCATCATCTTCTCAGCAACAGACAGAGAATTCTAAGCAGAGCCACTCTGACTTAGCAACCATGGTCTCTGATCTAATCAAAACCACTCAAAGTTTCATGACTGAAACAAGGTCCTCCATTAGGAATTTGGAGGCACAAGTGGGACAGCTGAGCAAGAAAATTACTGAACTCCCTCCTAGTACTCTTCCAAGCAATACAGAAGAAAATCCAAAAGGAGAGTGCAAGGCCATCAACATGGCCGAATTTGGAGAGGAGGAGGAGGCAGTGAACGCCACTAAGGAAGACCTCAATGGACGTCCACTGGCCTCCAATGAGTTCCCTAATGAGGAACCATGGGAATCTGAGGCTCACACTGAGACCATAGAGATTCCATTGGATTTACTTCTGCCATTCATGAGCTCTGATGAGTATTCTTCCTCTGAAGAGGATGAGTATGTCACTGAAGAGCAAGTTGCTAAATACCTTGGAGCAATCATGAAGCTAAATGACAAGTTATTTGGTAATGAGACTTGGGAGGATGAACCCCCTTTGCTCACCAAAGAACTGAATGACTTGTCTAGGCAGAGATTACCTCAAAAGAGACAGGACCCTGGGAAGTTCTCAATACCTTGCACCATAGGCACCATGACCTTTAAGAAGGCTCTGTGTAACTTAGTGTCAAGTGTAAACCTCATGCCTTTCTCTGTAATGGAGAAGCTAGGGATCTTTGAGGTACAAGCTGCAAGAATCTCACTAGAGATGGCAGACAATTCAAGAAAACAAGCTTATGGGCTTGTAGAGGATGTTCTAGTAAAGATTGAAGACCATTACATCCCTGCTGATTTCATAGTCCTAGAGACTGGGAAGTGCATGGATGAATCCATCATCCTTGGCAGACCCTTCCTAGCCACAGCAAAGGCTGTGATTGATGTTGACAGAGGAGAATTGATCATTCAAGTGAATGAAGAATCCTTTGTGTTTAAGGCTCAAGGATATCCCTCTGTTACCATGGAGAGGAAGCATGAAGAGTTTCTCTCAAAACAGAGTCAAACAGAGCCCCCACAGTCAAACTCTAAGTTTGGTGTTGGGAGGCCACAACCAACTTCTAAGTTTGGTGTTGAACCCCCACATTCAAACTCTAAGTTTGGTGTTGGGAGGTTCCAACATTGCTCTGAGTATCTGTGAGGCTCCATGGGAGCCCACTGTCAAGCTACTGACATTAAAGAAGCGCTTGTTGGGAGGCAACCCAATGTTATATTTATCTATTTTCCTTTGTTATTTTATGTTTTCTGTAGGTTGATGATCATGGGAAGTCACAAAATCAATTGAAAAAGAAAAAACAGAAAGAAAAATAGCACACCCTGGAGGAAAACCTTGCTGGCATTTAAACGCCAGTAAGGGCAGCAAATGGGCGTTTAACGCCCAGTCTGGCACCATTTTGGGCGTTTAACGCCAGAAAGGGGCACCAGGCTGGCGTTAAACACCAGGAAAGGGCAAGAAGCTGGCGTTAAACGCCAGAAATGGGCACCAGCCCGGCGTTTAACGCCAGAATTGGCATAAATAGCATTTTTGCTCGCCACTTGGTGCAGGGATGAATTTTCCTTGACACCTCAAGATCTGTGGACCCCACAGGATCCCCACCTACCCCACCACCCTCTCTCTTCTTCTTCATCCATTCACCAATCACCTCAATCACTCTTCCCCAAAAACCCCTCACCTACCAAATCCCACTATTCTCTTCACCACTCACATCCATCCTTCATAAAATCCCACCTACCCCACCATTCAAATTCAAACCACTTTCCCTCCCAAACCCACCCTTACATGACCGAACCTTACCCCTCTCTCCACCCCTATATAAACCCATCTTCACTCCTCCATTTTCACACAACCTAAACACTACTTCTCCCCCCTTGGCCGAACCACAAAGCCATCTCTATCTCCTCTATTTCTTCTTCTTCTACTCTCTTCTTTCTTCTTTTGCTCGAGGACGAGCAAACCTTTTAAGTTTGGTGTGGTAAAAGCATTGCTTTTTGTTTTTCCATAACCATTTATGGCACCTAAGGCCGGAGAAACCTCTAGAAAGAGGAAAGGGAAGGCAAAAGCTTCCACCTCCGAGTCATGGGAGATGGAGAGATTCATCTCAAGGGTGCATCAAGACCACTTCTATGAAGTTGTGGCCATGAAGAAGGTGATCCCCGAGGTCCCTTTCAAACTCAAAAAGAGTGAATACCCGAAGATCCGACATGAGATTCGAAGAAGAGGTTGGGAAGTTCTTACCAACCCCATTCAACAAGTCGGAATCTTAATGGTTCAAGAGTTCTATGCCAATGCATGGATCACCAAGAGCCATGATCAAAGGGTGAACCCGAACCCAAAGAATTGGCTTACAATGCTTCGGGGGAAATGCTTAGATTTTAGTCCGAAAAATGTAAGGTTGGCATTCAACTTGCCCATGATGCAAGGAGATGAACACCCTTACACTAGAAGGGTCAACTTTGATCAAAGGTTGGACCAAGTCCTCTTAGACATTTGTGAAGAGGGCGCTCAATGGAAGAGAGATTCAAGAGGGAAGCCGGTTCAACTAAGAAGGCATGACCTCAAGCCCGTGGCTAGGGGATGGTTGGAGTTTATCCAACGCTCAATCATTCCTGCTAGCAACCGGTCCAAAGTTACTATAGACCGGGCCATCATGATTCATAGCATCATGATTGGAGAGGAAGTAGAAGTTCATAAGGTTATAGCCCAAGAACTTTATAAGGTGGCGGACAAGTCCTCTACCTTGGCAAGGTTAGCCTTTCCTCATCTCATTTGTCACCTCTGTTATTCAGTTGGAATTGACACAGAGGGAGATACCCTTATTGATGAGGACAAGCCCATCACTAAGAAAAGGATGGAGCAAACAAGAGATCCCACTCATCATGAAATCCCTGAGATACCTCAAGGGATGCACTTTCCTCCACAAAACTATTGGGAGCAAATCAACACCTCCCTAGGAGAATTGAGTTCCAACATGGGACAACTAAGGGTGGAGCACCAAGAACATTCCATTCTCCTCCATGAAATTAGAGAAGATCAAAGAATCATGAGAGAGGAGCAACAAAGGCAAGGAAGAGACATTGAGGAGCTCAAGCACTTCATAAGATCTTCAAGAGGAAGAACAAGCCGCCATCACTAAGGTGGACCCGTTCTTTAATTTTCTTGTTCTTTATTTTCCTGTTTTTCGAATTTTCATGCTATTGTTTATCTATGTTTGTGTCTTATGATCATTAGTGTCTTAGTGTATATGCCTTAAAGTTATGAATGTCCTATGAATCCATCACCTTTCTTGAATGAAAAATGTTCTTAATTGAAAAAGAGAAGAATGGCATGAATTTTGAATTTTATAACAGATTAATTATTTTGATGTGGTGGCAATACTTTTGTTTTCTGAATGTATGCTTAAACAGTGCATATGTCTTTTGAATTTGTTGTTCATGAATGTTGGCTCTTGAAAGAATGATGAAAAAGGAGACATGTTACTGAGGATCTGAAAAATCATAAAAAAAATGATTCTTGAAGCAAGAAAAAGCAGTGAATACGAAAAAAAAAAGAGAGAAAAACGAAAAAAAAAAGAGGAAGGAAAAAGAAAAAGAAAAAAATATAATAATAAAGTTGTGATCCAAGGCAAAAAGAGTGTGCTTAAGAACCTTGGACACCTCTAATTGGGGACTCTAGCAAAGCTGAGTCACAATCTGAAAAGGTTCACCCAATTATGTGTCTGTGGCATGTATGTATCCGGTGGTAATACTGGAAGACAGAGTGCTTTGGGCCACGTCCAAGACTCATAAAGTAGCTGTGTTCAAGAATCATCATACTTAACTAGGAGAATCAATAACACTATCTGGATTATGAGTTCCTATAGAAGCCAATCATTCTGAATTTCAAAGGATAGAGTGAGATGCCAAAACTGTTCAGAGGCAAAAAGCTAAAAGCCCTGCTCATCCAATTAATACTGATCTTCATAGATGTTTTTGGAATTCATTGCATATTCTCTTCTTTTTATCTTATTTGATTTTCAGTTGCTTGGGGACAAGCAACAATTTAAGTTTGGTGTTGTGATGAGCGGATAATTTATACGCTTTTTGGCATTGTTTTTAGTATGTTTTTAGTATGTTTTAGTTAGTTTTAGTATATTTTTATTAGTTTTTAGTTAAAATTAACTTTTCTAGACTTTACTATGAGTTTGTGTGTTTTTTTGTGATTTCAGGTATTTTCTAGCTGAAATTGAGGGACCTAAGCAAAAATCTGATTCAGAGGCTGAAAAGGACTGCAGATGCTGTTGGATTCTGACCTCCCTGCACTCAAAGTGGATTTTTTAGAGCTACAGAAGCCCAATTGGCACGCTCTTAATTGCGTTGGAAATTAGACATCCTGGGCTTTCCAGCAATATATAATAGTTTATACTTTGCCTGAGATTTGATGGCCCAAACCAGCGTTCCAAATCAGCTCAAAACTGCCCGGCGTTAAACGCTAGAACTGGCACAAGAATGGGAGTTAAACGCCCAAACTGGCACAAAAGCTGGCGTTTAACTCCAAGAGAAGTCTCTACACGAAAATACTTTAATGCTCAGCCCAAGCACACACCAAGTGGGCCCGGAAGTGGATTTTTATGTCATTTACTCATCTTTGTAAACCCTAGGCTACTAGTTCTCTACAAATAGGACATTTTGCTACTGTATTTTTAAGAATCTTTTGATCATGATTTTATGATTGAACCCTCTTTGGGAGGCTGGCCATTCAGCCATGCCTAGACCTTGTTCTTATGTATTTTCAACGGTGGAGTTTCTACACACCATAGATTAAGGTGTGGAGCTCTACTGTACCTCGAGTATTAATGCAATTACTATTGTTCTTCTATTCAATTCAGCTTATTCTTGTTCTAAGATGTTCATTTGCACCCAAGAACATGATGAATGTGATGATTATGTGACGCTCATCATCATTCTCACTTATGAACGAGTGCCTGACAACCACCTCCGTTCTACAAGCAAACAAGGCTTGAATGTATATCTCTTGGATCCCTTAATCGGAATCTTCGTGGTATAAGCTAGAATTGATGGCGGCATTCAAGAGAATCCGGAAGGTCTAAACCTTGTCTGTGGTATTCTGAGTAGGATTCTGGGATTGGATGACTGTGACGAGCTTCAATCTCGCGAATGTTGGGCGTGATGACAAACACAAAAGAATTAATGGATTCTATTCCGACATGATCGAGAACCAACAGCTGATTAGCCGTGCTGTGACAGAGCATTTGGACCATTTTCACTGAGAGGATGGAAAGTAGCCATTGACAACGGTGACACCCTACATATAGCTTACCATGGAAGGAGCCTTGCGTGTGGGAAGAGGATTACAAGAGAAAAGCTGAAATAAAGCAGACAAAGCATCTCCAAAACTCCAACATATTCTCCATTATTAAAGTAACAATTATTTATTTTATGCTCTTTTATTTTTCGTAATTCAAACTGATAATTATAATTGCATCTAATTTATTGAGTTTAATAAAGAATTAGTTATCTTTTAGCCAATATGGATGCTACTCTGAGTCATGTGCAATTTTGTTCATTTTAGGTAGCATTCGGCTAGATTTTATGGAGTTTCTGTAGCACAAGAATTAAAGAAGATGGCAGCGAGGAGGGACGCGTACGCGTGACTGACGTGTACGCGTGATTTAGAGCTTTCCATGGCGACGCATGTGCGTGACTGACGCATACGTGTGATTTGAAGATTTGCTCAGCGACGCGTGCGCGTACTTGACGCGTACGCGTGACACGCGAAGAAGACCATCGATGTGTACGCGTGACATGTGCCACGTACAGAAAATCCAGAAAATGATGGGGGCGATTTTTGGGCTGCTTTTGACCCAGTTTTCAGCCTAGAAAGTACAAATCAGAGGCTGCAGAGTGAAGGAATCAAGTGGTCCCCATCCATCAATTGAAGACTTGCTGATTGCTATAATTAATTCTGATTTAAATTCAAATTTGATTTTTAAAATAGGAAAAGATATTATTTTAATTTTAGATTTTTAAATTAATTAGGATTAGTTATAAAAAGGAGGATTCCATTAGTTAACTGGAGAATCCCCCATTCCAGACTACCAAAATACATTTTATCAAAATCCTTATCTTCTTCTCTAAACCATGAGCAACTAATCCTCCATTGCTAAGGTTAGGAGCTCTGTCTATTTGTATGGATTGATTTTATTACTTTTACTATTTTAATTCATGTATGGATTTATAATTTAAGAATTGTTTTCGCTCTTTATCTCATGAATTTGGGTGGAACGGAAGTATGACCCTCTTTCTATTTGAGTTCTTGTAAAACTTGGAAAAGCTCTTTACTTGAACAATAGCTTGACAACATATTCTCCTAAATTTTAATTATCTGGATTTAACGGGATACGTGACATATAATCCTTTTATTTTTGGGTAATTAGAGTTTTTGTGGCATATAAACTGGAATTTGAGCATGCAGCTTCTAATTGGAATTAATTGACCAAGGAATTGGCAGTTAATGAATTTTAGAGGAGACTAGAAAGGTTAAAGGAATTAGGGTCTAGTCATATATAGTTTGCCATAAATTAAATCCTACATGATTAAAATAGTTAGTAAGAAAAGTTAATCCGAAAGAATAGATAACTCTGAAACCTTAACTGTTTTCTCCATATTTGCTTCCTAATTTATTTACTTGCCTTCCTTCAATATTCTTTATATTGTTTAATGTCTTTTATATTGCCCAAACATTACTTTCTGTTTGCCTAACTAAGTCTATCACTCAATTATTGTTGCTTGATCCATCAATCCTCATGGGATTGACCCTCACTCACCTGAGGTATTACTTGGTACGACCCGGTGCACTTGTCGGTTAGTTTGTGGGTTGTAAATTACCACACCAGTGAGCGTCTAAGATCCCTGGCAAGCAAAGTCTATCTTGGGATTTTATATTTTGATATCATGTGATGTATTTATGATTTCAAATTCTCTTATATGTATATATAGCTAACTATGTCCCTTTTTGAGGTCGACGATGGAGAAGCAGGTCGTTTATTTGTATTTGGGGATTCCTTTGGGTTATAACTATATGTATGTATATACACACTTATACTCTGGCCAGTCTTTACTTCGCAGACTGAGTCAGAAGCTTACTATTTTGTATTTTGATCCTCCATGTCTTATTGTGTAGTTTACATTTTATCCAGTTGCGCTTTTCCGTGCACGATACGTTTTATTTTTACAGTTTTTGTTTAAACCTTCTTTCAAGGCTCCTGGTTGTGAATTTCTTCAACTATATTTATGTACGTATTTTACTTTTAGAGGTCGTAATACCTTGCCACCTCTGCTTTACGACTTAAGCATAAGGCTCTGTATAGTAGGGTGTTACAGTGGAGCCTAGTTTTTGGATTATCAGTGGTTTTTCCTGCATCCTGAAAAAGCAAACAATCATTAGGCAAAAAAAAATATAATAAAATTGAAAAAATACACCGAAAAGCACCACATACTCTTATGCAAGCTTATCATTTATTTTCTTCAATCTTGCATTTCTTATTTCTTGCATTTGTTCACTTCTGATAGTACATTCAAAAGATTCTGTTAATAAATAAAATTTTAATGAAAAAAAACATAGCATTACAATGACAGTTTCTGAATCTTACTCATTATCAAATTCAGTTTCTTTTTGGGAGGATGAGTCCTCAATAACATGTTTCCTATTTTTAGATTCAATCCTAGAAAAGCAAACAATCGTTAGGTAAATGAAAACAATAAAATTGACAAAATACCCCCAAAAGAAACACTTACTTTTTTGCAAGCTTTTGATTTTTTTTCTTTAATCTTCTTTTTCTTTTTTCCTCGCTTTCTTCATTTCTGACAATACATGCGAAAAATTTTGTTAATAAATAAAATTTTAACTAAAATGAAAAATATTTTTGAATCTTACTTATCATCTAAATTCAGTTTCTTTTTCGGACGATGAATCCTCAATAATGTGCTTCCTTTTTTTGGATTCTATCCTACAAAAGCAAACAATCATCAGCCAAATAAACATAATAAAATTGATAAAATATACCAAAAAATAATACTTACTTCTTTGCAGGCTTGTGAATTTTTTTGGTCAATCTTCTTTTTCTGATTTCCTTGCTTTCTTCACTTTTGACAATACATGCAAAAAATTATGTTAATAAATAAAATTTTGACAAAAAATTAAAATATAGCATTACAATGATAGATTATGAATCTTAATCATCATCAGATTCAGTTTCTTTCTCTAAATATGAATCCTCAATAACGTGCTTCCTTTTTTTGGATTCCATCCTGGAAAAGCAAACAGTCATCAGGCAAATAAGCACAATAGAATTTATAAAATACACCAAAAAATAATACTTACTTCTTTGCTATTATTTTAGGTAGTTTTCTTCTTTTTGGTGTCTCCTCTGAGTCATGTTCAAAATCAGACTCAGACTCGTCAACACTTTCACTTTTCGAAAAAATACTCTTCTTCTTTTGTGACTTATTTTGTTCCTTCTTTTCTTCCTTTCTTTCTCTCTTCTTTTTTTCTTTTGGTTGTTTTCTCAACTATGCTCTTTTCACAATGCCCTAAAACAAAAAAAAATATTTTTTTACACAATAAATTTAAAACAAGTATACCAAAATTAAAGAAAGAATTCTGTTGAGTTACCATATCATCCTTAATCTTAGCTTGTATTCTTTCCACCAGCAACTCTCCGGTCCAATGTTGCACCGATGGTGGTCCAGGAATTGCATGCACCGGCTTATTTTTGTGTGTGGATTCATAAAATATACAATCATTAGAGCAAAGAGGCAGCCATTAACAGCATATTTCTTTTCCAATGTGTGCTCCCTGATGCCCTTAATGAGGAAGTTGAGTATATGACCACACCAATTCTATCCACGTGAAGAACAGGCGACATGTGAATCGGAAAAACTTTGTTTATCATTGTCAGCAACCTGAAGCACATCTGAATGTAGAGGATGAATGTCCTCTTGAATTTCAGCCGATTTTTCTCCCCATTAACACTCACCTCCATCATAGAGCTTGTCAATTTTGACAAAGTCTTGCCTTGGAAGTTTCTAACAACTTCCTTATTCTTCTTACTAAGTTCTTGAAAATCAATTTTGGCTGGATAGCGTGGCCCTGCAAAAGCAACAAAAATATTTTAATAACACAAAAATAATTTGATAATACACCGAATTTGATTTACAAAATATATTACAAATAGATTTTTACAAGATACAGTCAAGTCAAGGGCAACTGCTATATTTTCTTGGGTGCTCTTGATTATACCATACCGTGTGTCCAGTGTGTCATTGTATAAATCAAATGAATATGTTAATTCTTTCTAGAGCTTACGTGGCACATTCATGGGAGGGATATGCATCATACCACTTAATTCCAGTTCTTGAACAATGGCTTTCTTGTCATTGCTCATGTTGTGAAATTTATCATGAATAAATCTTGTGGAGCATCTCAAATTATGATTTTTTTGTAAATAAATGAAAATCATGTAAATAAACTATATATATACAAAAAAAATGAGTTGTTCAAACATATATATGCTTACATTATATTTTGGTGCTTGCTTTTTTGTCATTTTTTCGGTACGAAATTTTAAAAAAAAAGTTAATAGGTAACAAGAGCACCAGATGCACCTTAATTCAAATAAAATACACCAAAAGACAAACTAAATATACTACTATTATTTCTTGATTACATCACACAATGTGAGATAAAAAAAAGACATGCAATTTAATCAAACAGGCATAAAATGATACCAGAAGCACAATAACAAAATTCAATAATTTAGTTACAAGAAAAAGAGGATAAAAACACCAAGTGCACCTCAATTCACATGAAATATACTGAAACACAAACCAATTACTCCGCTATTATTTTTCTATTACATCATACAATGTGATGTCAAAAAGACATGCAACTCAGTGAAACATGCATAAAATGATACCAAAAGCACTACAACAAAATTCTATGGATTGTTACAACAAATCCATGAACAAAAGTCCTAAAAAATGGACAAAAACATATACAAATCACTCAAATATGTACAAAATAATATCAGAAGCACAAGAACAATATTTTGTTATCTAGTTATAGTATAAAGAGGACAACAGTATCAGGTATACTTTAATTCACATGAAATATACCAAAAGGCAAACAAAATACACCGCTATTATTTTTTTATTACATCATATAATGTGAAGTCAAAAAAATATGCAACTGAATCAAACATGCATAAAATGATACCAGAAATAGTACAACAAATTCTATAGATTGTTCCAACAAATCAATTAAGAAAATTCCTGAAAAATGGACAAAAACAAATGCAAATCTCTCAAACACATGCAAATATAGCTTAAGCTAAACGTAACATTTTTACACTGTTCTAACATAGTTATCACCAAATGAAGCATATAATGAGAATAATAATACGCACTTCAATGCAAGAACACAAAATAAATCTACTAAATAAACATAAATATCACTATGTAGTGTTTCATAATCAAAATGAGAAAAAGAAAAGTGAGAAAACTGAATGATTAGCAAATAGTACCTTCAATAATATTTCGTGTTATCTTTCTATGTTTCTTGATGAAGATTTCGTTTTACTTTTTACGACGATTTTGAGAGATTTTGAGCCTGATTTGAATTATGAGTATTGCGATTTTGATCAAGGAAGAAGAACCGTTTTTCATAATGATTTTCGCGCTATTTAACAATTGGGAGAGCGCATGTTTATACGCACTCTAATCAAAAGTTAGTTTTTGTTAGGTTTTGACCAACTTAGTTACACTTATTTGTCAAAAAAGCTTGTATATGTAACAGAACTATTAATTTATTAAGTTATTTTAGTAATAATTTTCACTTATATTTACTCAAACTCCTATTTTGCGAAATTAATTTATTTAAATCTGAAATGAAATTTTGAGTGCTTTAGTTTCAGAATATTTTGCCAATTATTTTTAAATATATTTGTATAAATTTTATTAAATAACCAAAAACACTTTTGAAAAAGAGATTTTTGAACATTCTTAAAGTCAGCTTTTAGCCCATTTTAATTATATACAAAAACTAATTTGTAAAATCAATTTTTTGAAATCATACACAAACACAATGTTTTACTTTTTTTTTAGGTCATACAAACATACTCCTACTCACTTACACTACATAATAAAGCTCTTTGTAATCACTAATATAAGTATCATTAATATATATAGCTAAAACTCAGGTACTAACTTCAAGTAAAGTTGACTGCACCTAAATTTCCACCTTATATATATTGGGAATAAATATAATTTGATAATGTAAAATGCACGTGGAAGAAGTACATTTCTTTGGACTAATTCATCGTAAATCTGAGCTTCATTTAAGGGTTTATTATTGGCCAATAAATTGCTATATGCACCAGGCGAAATTTAAATTCCCGACACTTGCTTAAACAGAGGAAGAAGTTGACCATTTGACCAACCCAAATTAGTTAAAAGTATTCTTCTTTAAGAATATAAGTATTCTTCACCTAACTACTTCCTAATTCTGCTTTCATTTGCAGTTTTGAAAATAGACGTTGAGATCGTATCAAGTGTTTCCTTGGACTTAGGAATATCTATGGAAGCTTTTGCAGGTATGTATTTATAGAATGCACTCTTTTCTCATTAAATTGAGTTAAATTATGCCTGGTCAAAACTACATCACATACAACAAAAAACAAACAAAAGAACGCATATTAAATTGAACGGCCTAAAATTAAAACCAAAAAAATTTTTTTTTTAATTAAATCAATTAACATTCGATGTCATCGAATATGTTTAAAATAAGCTCAACATTTATGTGCTTATTGAATGTGCCATATTTATATAAATTATTAGATTTTAATAGATTAAAATTAAAGGCTAATATAAAAGAAGAGTATTGATGTACTTTAATAAATACAGAATATCATAGTACATAAATAAATGTTTTAAATGATAATACTTTAATACATAATATTTAAATAGCAACAGAATTTTTTATTTTTAAATAATTAAATATAAAATATATAAATACAAAACATATGAATATTTTTTATTTATTAAATTTAATTATTATACAAATTTTTTTATAATATTTAAAAATTATATTAAAATAATATTTTAAATTATAAAATAAAAATATAAAATAATTAAAATTTTATTTTATATTACTTGATAAATAATTAAATTATTATATTCAAAATTTATTAACTAACTATTTAAAAAATATATTATTATATAATAAAATTTTTCTTAAAAATATTTTTAAAATATAATTTACGTATATATAAAATTGTATAATCTACGTATACATATTATATATTATATATAAAATCCTATTTCTACTTATATGTATCATGTATTATGTATATATAGGATTATATATATATATATATATATATATATATATATATATATATATATATCAATCATGTATTATATATAATATTTTAAATAAATTATATTTTAAAAATATTTTTATAAAAAAATATATTATATAATAATATCTTTAATAAAAATAGTTAATTAATAAATTTTGAATATAATAATCTAGTTATTTGTCAAGTAATATAAAATAAAATTTTAATTATTTTATATTTTTATATTACAATTTAAAATATTATTTTAATATAATTTTTTAATATTATAAAAAAATTATATAATGATTAATTTAAATAAATAAAAAATATTCAAATATTTTTTATTTATATATTTTATATTTAATTATTTAAGAATAAAA
Source organism: Arachis stenosperma (assembly GCF_014773155.1). NCBI lineage: Eukaryota > Viridiplantae > Streptophyta > Magnoliopsida > Fabales > Fabaceae > Arachis > Arachis stenosperma. The sequence continues at coordinate 89,163,074 of NC_080381.1, read as the reverse complement.
GATTTTATTGTCATTTAAAATATATATTGTGTATTAAAATATTATCATTTAAAGTATTTATTTATGTACTGTGATATTCTGTATTTATTAGAGCCCATCAATACTCTTCTTTTATATTAGCTTTTGATTTTAATTTAATAAAATCTAATGGTCTATATAAACGTGGCACATTCAATAAACACATAAATATTGAGCTCATTTTAGACATACCCGATATCATCGTAGGAACTCTTTTTTGCCCAACTTTTGGGTACGTAATTCTTGTTATTATATATTTTTAGGAAAAGAAAATTTTCAATTTACGTCTTTGAATTAGCGTTTCATAATTTATATGATGTGTTTTATCAGCATAATATCCCTCAATGAAATAGCTTAATGAAAAAAAAATATGTCAAGTATTAGAACATTTTTTTTTCAGATCAGCTGCTTGTATTCGTTGGCTTATTCATTCAAAATTCAATTCTATTAAAATTGTTAAATTTTTATTTTTAGCTTTATGTTGTGCAACAACTTAAGTCTCTAAAGAATTGATTTCATTGAATATCTCATAGGAATCAAGGAAATATATAAAAAGAAAAAGACACATCGTAAGGTTTAATGAAATTCTGAAGTGCCAGCAGAAAAAGAGTTGTTCTTCTTGGTGCATCGGAGCTGCAAGAACAATGCTGGAGAAAGCCAAGTATTTAAAGAACAACACCAAGAACTGGCGAAAGCAGGGGAGAAGTGGGTCAAAACACAGCTGGTGCTTTCACTATTGTTGGTACTCGTATCATCACAATCTTCTTTGCGGCAACCAGAACACATGTATGCCCATGTTCCTGCATGACAAGGCATTTACCGTCTTCATTGTAGCAAATGCAATATCATTGTTTGCTCTCTTCTTATTGGTGGTCTGCATGATGGTTTTGTTTTGTGCAGCACTTGTTATCATGCTCAAAGGAAAAACGTATCACCCGCTGCTAATAAGTGCCATGATACTTGCAAGTATTCCAATCATTATATTTGTAGAACATGGATTTGTTGTGATAAAACTAGAACCACCGCCAGATCCAGGAATTTAATAGAGGGGCTAAAAATTAAAATATTATATAATTAAATATAATATTATATATTTAATAATATATATAATTATAATTAATATTTTTTTAATTAAAAAATATTAATAAGTACTTGTTATATAAAAAAAATTCTTAGGTTTTTATATAAAAAAATTATTTTAGATTCATTAAAATATAAAAATTATTTTTTTTTAATTAGTTTATTTTTTTTGAATATTATTGTGACAATGAATTATATTTTTATGCATTTATATTATAAAAAAATATGCTATAAAATAGTATAAATAAATTGTTCTAATAACTTTGTTATATACATTTATAACATGTTCATGAATAAAATATATAAAATATAATGTTTTAATGAATTTATTTAATCTGTTACAATTTTAATATCATGAGAAAATAAATAAATTTTAAAATAATTTACTTTTATATATGTACAATAATATATAGAGATTTTTTTTAGTTATTATTAATATTAAAGTATTTTTATATATAGTATAACAGGTGTGAAAATTAAGAGGAAAAATATTTAAAAAGAGAAAAAAATTAAAGATTTGGAAATTGATTTAATCAAAAAGTGATTGATAATAATATTTTTTTTCAATTTTAGGGTTGTTACTTGCTTTTGAGTTTAATTATTTATATAAGGCAATTACTTATTCTTTTTTTCAAATAAAAGATAAGATTATATAATACTAGTATTTTTAGTCATAATAACATTACAGGATATAATTTTTTAAAAATTTTATCGGTTTTGTCATGACATTATAGATTATAACACGAAAAATTTATAGAATAAAATTACTTTTACAAAAAGGTCGTAGGGGACAAAAGTCTCCGTCGGCTAAAAAGACCAAAATCTCCATAGATAAAAAAAATCAATTTATAAGATTTTTAGTTATTATTTTCATGTGAAAAAGTTTAATTTTTTACTAATAATTAATTTTGACATTCATTATCTAAAATTTAAAAGAATTTAATGTATATACTTTTACATTTGATTAGGTGTTAAGTCTATTGCATAAATAGAAATAATTAATTTTTATGCTTACTATTTAAAAATAATATTTTTTCTCTCTATATATAAAAATATAATTAGATATGAGCATAAAAATATTTATATTAATAGTTATAAAATTAACTCAAATTTTTTTTTTAAACAATTGAATCTTGATTCTAACTTTTAATCACAACATTAGTATTCTCTCTAAATTATATATAATAAATATTTGAAGGAAGAGAAGTGAAAATATATATCAAAAAGATAAGCAGTAAAAATTTAAAATTGATTAAAAAAATATGCATATAATAATAATATTTTTAATTTAAATTATATTATTTTTTTTTGTAGAACAGAAAGGTAGAGAAAAATAGATAATGAGAAAAAATAGAGAAAAGGATAAATAAGAAGAAAGAGAGAGAGAGATAGTTTGTTAATTTTAGAAAGAAATATTTTTTTAATTGTAATGAAAAAATATCTACGGACACATTTTGTTTTGTCAAATTACTAACATAAAATATTATATATTATATATTATATTATATTATATATATATATGTATATATATATATATAGTGAAAAGAGTAGAGAGAAATAGAAAAAGGGAGAGAGGTAGATAAGAGAATCTAAGAAGGGAGTTTATTAATTTTTTGAAGGAAAATATTTTCTTTTAATTTTAATAAGAGAGTGTCATGTAATATATTTTGGTTATTAAATTAGTTAATTTTAATATTTTAATGTAATTCGTTATTGATAATTATATAAGAAAGATAGAGTGAATCAATAAATGAGAGAAATAGAGAGAAGGAGAGGGAGAGGAAGAGGGAAAGGGAGAGGGAGAATGATGAGGGAAAAAACTCTAATTTTAGAGAAAAAAAATTAATTTCAATTATTTCTGTTTGCTCTCTTCCTATCAGTGGCCTAGATGATGCTTACATTTTGTGCAGCACTTGTTGTGATGCTCAAAGGAAAAACGTATCACTAATAAGTGCCATAGTACTTGCAAGTATTCCAATCGTTGTATTTGTAGATTATAGATTTGTTGTGATAAAACTAGAATCACCACATATAATACGCTCAATTTGAAAAGGATCATTATTGATACAATATCATTGCTTGCTCTATTCTTATTGGTGGTCTGCATGATGGTTTCGTTTTGTGCAGCAATTGTTGTCATGCTCAAGGGAAAAGTGTATCACCTGCTATTAATAAGCTCTATGGTACTTGCAAGTATTCTAATCTTTGTATTTGTAGGTTGTAAATTTATTGGGATAAAGGTAGAACTACTGCACCTAATGCGATCAATTTAAAGAGAATCACTATTGTTCTACCTCCATGTAAACCTCAAATACTTTTAAAAAGAAATGCAGTTGAATATTAGATTCTGTAATTTAATATTAAACTTGAATTCAAGAAACAAATCGCGTAACAAAAATGTCCAAAACCTAGAATTCTTTCTTCTTAAGAAAAAAAATATTTTTTACCTAGAAAATTTGGGTTGAAAACAATCCTTTTTTTTTTCATAAAAGTAGTTTTTTTCAAAACAGCAAAAGGTGCCTTTTATTTTAATCTATCACTGCGTCAAAAAAATTAAAAAGATGGCTGGTTCTATGGTGGTGAAAGTATATTTGAATCTTAGTGGTCCAAATAGAATCTTTTATCTTAACTGTTACGGATCCGACCCATAGATCCATAACCCGGAACGGTCTCCGAATCCGGTTATTCGGGTCCGACCCACTCCATCCTTCTAGAAGGCCCGGAACCGACCCACTAGAACTCCTAACCAACTTTCAAATTCAAACGTCTCTCTTATCTTAGCCAAATAAGATAAGATAAAATAATTCAAACGTCTCCCTTATCTTAGCCAAATACGATAAGATAAGATATTCACCATCACTTATAAATAGAGGACCCAGGTCCCTCCAGGTATTCATTCATTCCTCACACCTTATACCTTTCAGATCTATTCTGACTTGAGCGTCGGAGTGTCTTTGCAGGTACCTCCCCCCATTGCTCCAATCAAATAATCCGGCATCCGCCTCAACCCACAAGTTCTGGATCCATCTCTCAACCTGTATCGGAGACATCTTGTACATTGGCGCCGTCTGTGGAGAATTTGCAACGTCATGGCGGCATGGCGAATAACCCAGAAGAGCAATCCTCAAACTCACTCACTTGATTTCTTGCTTGTAATTGAGAGCAAAAAGGAATAATGTTTCTTTAACTTGCATCACCTTCTTAGTGATAACACACCTTCGCCCTACTCCAACGGCAAAATCCCAAAGAAACAATATTTCTTCGACTTGCAATCAGCTTCTTAGTGATAACACTCATTATGCACCTTCGCCCTGCTCCAACGGTGAAATTCAAAATCCTCCAAGCCCAAAGTCTCGCCTCCCTTTAGCGGGACACCTCCACCTCTTGGACCCTCTCATTCACCACTCCCTCATCCATCTCTCCAAGCGCCATGGCCTCATCTTCTCCCTCTACTTCGGCTCCATGCCCATCGTGGTTGCTTCTTCTTTTGAACTCTTTAAGCTCTTCCTCCAAACCCACGAGGTCACCTCCTTCAACACCAGGTTCCAAACCTCTGCCATCCGCCGCCTCACCTATGACAACTCTATCGCCATGATCCCCCTTCAAACCTTACTAAAAATTCATAAGGAAGCTCATCATGAACGACCTCCTTAACACCACCACCGTGGCTAAGCTCCACCTTTTAGGAGCCAAGAGATCAAGAAAGTTCTCAAGGTTCTTGCACAGATGCGGGGGACTGTCAAATCGTTGCAGCATGACAGAGAACCTCGAGGAGCTCCAGCCAACACTCCAACCCAAACCCACAAAGCCCAACTCCTGAACTCTAAGATAACACTCCTCCCACCCACGGGAGGATAACAAGCGCGGCACATCGCCAACCAACCCCAACCCAGCAACAACCAAGAGAGAACAACCGTCCTCCCACTAAAGCCCGGCCACCCGATGACATGGGAGAGAAGGCGGTCCAGATAATCCAAGAGCTGTGCTTCAGGGTGCAAAACCTCGAAAGCTGATGAGCGGATAATTCATATGCTTTTTGGCATTGTCTTTAGTATGTTTTTAGTATGATCTAGTTAGTTTTTAGTATATTTTTATTAGTTTTTAGTTAAAATTCATTTTTTTGGACTTTACTATGAGTTTGTGTATTTTTCTGTGATTTCAGGTATTTTCTGGCTGAAATTGAGGGTCCTGAGCAAAAATCTGATTCAAAGACTCAAAAGGACTGCATATGCTGTTGGATTCTGACCTCCCTGCACTCAAGGTGGATTTTCTGGAGCTACAGATACCCAATTGACGCGCTCTCAACGGCATTGGAAAGTAGACATTCTGGGCTTTCCAGCAATATATAATAGTCCATACTTTGCCCGAGATTTGATGGCCCAAACCGGCGTGGCAAATCAGCCTCAGAATTTCCAGCGTTTAACGCTGGAACTGGCATAAAACTTGGAGTTAAACGCCCAAACTGGCATAAAAGCTGGCGTTTAACTCCAGAAAAGGTCTCTACACGAAAATGCTTCATTGCTCAGCCCAAGCACACACTAAGTGGACCCAGAAGTGGATTTTTACGTCATTTACTCATTTCTGTACACCCTAGGTTACTAGTTTACTATTAATAGGATCTTTTGACATTGTATCAGTACCTCATGACACTTTACACGTTTCTTTGTGTACTTCTTACAGCATGAGTCTCTAAACCCCATGGTTGGGGGTGAGGAGCTCTGCTGTGTCTTGATGGATTAATGCAATTACTACTGTTTCTTATTTAATCATGCTTGCTTCCATTCTAAGATATCACTTGTTCTTAACCCGGATGAATGTGATGATCCGTGACACTCATCATATTCTCAACTATGAACGTGTGCCTGACAACCACCTCCGTTCTACCTTAGATTGAGTAGATATCTCTTGGATTCCTTAACCAGATTCTTCGTGGTATAAGCTAGAACTGATGGCGGCATTCAAGAGAATCCGGAAGGTCTAAACCTTGTCTGTGGTATTCTGAGTAGGATTCAATGATTGAATGACTGTGGCGAGCTTCAAACTCCTGAAGGCGGGGTGTTAGTGACAGACGCAAAAGAATCACTGGGTTCTATTCCGGCCTGATTGAGGACCGACAGATGGATAGCCGTGCCGTGACAGGGTGCGTCGAACATTTCCACTGAGAGGATGGGAGGTAGCCACTGACAACGGTGAAACCCTACATACAGCTTGCCATGGAAGGAGCCTTGCGTGTTTGATGAAGAAGACAGTAGGAAAGCAGAGATTCAGAAGATGGAGCATCTCCAAAACCTCAACCTATTCTCCATTACTGCATAACAAGTACTTAGTTCATGTTCTTTTGCTTTTCACAATCAATCTTGATAATTTCTGATATCCTGACTAAGATTTACAAGATAACCATAGCTTGCTTCAAGCCGACAATCTCCGTGGGATCGACCCTTACTCACGTAAGGTATTACTTGGACGACCCAGTGCACTTGCTGGTTAGTTGTGCGGGATTGCAAAAGTGTGATTGCAATTTCGTGCACCAAGTTTTTGGTGCCGTTGCCGGGGATTGTTCGAGTTTGGACAACTGACGGCTTATCTTGTTGCTTAGATTAGGACTGTTTTGTTTTTATTGGTTTAGAGTCTTTTAGTTGAGTCTAGTTTCATATTTTAAGTTTGGTGTCAATTGCATGCTCTTGTTTTTCTTTTAATTTTCGATTTTGCATGTCCTTAATCCCTTTTTGATCCGTAAAAGTTCTAAGTTTGGTGTCCTCTTTGTGTTTTTCTCTTAAAAAAAATTTCGAAAATTAGTGTTTGATTTTCTAAAAATTTTAAGTTTGGTGTCTTTTTGTGTTTTTCTCTTTCCTCTTTTCAAAAATCAAATATTTTTCATAAAAATTTTTCAATCATATCTTTTTAATTGCTATTTTCAAAATCTTTTTAATTAACTAATTGATTCAGTTCTCAATTTGCTTTGATCTTATTTTCTTTTTGATTTTCGAATTTTTATTTTAATTTTCTTTTGTTTTATTTTATTTTTTTCGTTAATTCAAAAAAAAAACAAAAATTTATCTATTTGCAATCCATATCATTTCCCTTTATCCATTATGGACCTAAGTGGGATTGATCAGTCCAGAAGGACTCTGGGGTCATATGTCAACCCCATTACAGCTGCATATGGGAGTAGCATCTGTACACCTCCCATCAAAGCAAGCAGCTTTGAGCTAAACCCTCAACTCATTATCATAGTGCAGCAAAATTGCCAGTATTCCAGTCTTCCTCAGGAAGAACCTACTGAGTTTCTGGCACAGTTCTTACAAATTGCTGACACAGTACATGATAAAGAGGTGGACCAGGATGTCTACAGACTATTACTGTTTCCATTTGCTGTAAAAGATCAAGCTAAAAGGTGGTTGAATAACCAACCTACAGCAAGCATAAAGACATGGAAACAGTTATCAGACAAATTCCTGAATCATTTTTACCCTCCAAAGAGGATGACACAGCTAAGGCTGGACATCCAAGGCTTTAAACAAGAGGATAATGAATCCCTTTATAATGCCTGGGAGAGGTATAGAGGTATGCTAAGAAAATGCCCCTCTGAAATGTTTTCAGAGTGGGTACAGTTAGACATCTTCTACTATGGGCTTACAGAAAAAGCTCAGATGTCTCTAGACCACTCAGCTGGTGGATCTATACACATGAGAAAGACGATTGAAGAGGCTCAAGAGCTTATAGATATTGTTGCTAGAAATTAACATTTGTACTCTAGCAATGAGTTCTCTACAAAAAAAGAAGTTATGGCAGTAGTCACTGATCCTAATCCTCAAGAACAGATAGTTGAGCTTAATCAGCGACTACACCTGATGACAAAACAGTTAGCAGAATTTAAAGAGATGCTCCAAGAAACTAAAATTGCTAACAAGAACATAGAATCACAGTTGAATCAGACAAAACAGCAGCTATCTAAACAGATAACAGAAGAATACCAAGCAGTTCAACTGAGGAGTGGGAAGACATTGAATAACACTGCTCAAAATAGCAAAAAGTCAATGAAGGAACAATTGACAGAGGATAGCCAAACCACTATCCAAAATCCCTCTGAGGATAGTAAGAGCCCAGAGAGGAATGCTATTGGCGTTCAAACGCCAGAAAGGGAGGGAAAGCTGGCGTTAAACGCCCATTCCCTGCCCAGTTCTGGCGTTCAAACGCCAGAAAAGGGGGAAAAGTTGGCGTTAAACGCCCATTTTCCACCCAATCCTGGCGTTCAAACGCAAAAGGGGAATCAGACACCTGAGAGTGCTGATAGTAACTCCTCTAAAAAGGCTTCTCCAACCACTTCTGTAAGGAATAAACCTGCAGCAACTAAGGTTGAAGAATATAAAGCCAAGATGCCTTATCCTCAGAAACTCCGCCAAGCGGAGCAGGATAAGCAATTTGCCCGCTTTGCAGACTACCTAAGGACTCTTGAAATAAAGATTCCGTTTGCAGAGGCACTTGAGCAAATACCTTCTTATGCTAAGTTCATGAAAGAGATCTTAAGTCATAAGAAGGATTGGAGAGAAACTGAAAAAGTATTTCTCACTGAAGAATGCAGTGCAGTCATCCTGAAAAGCTTACCAGAAAAGCTTCAAGATCCAGGAAGCTTTATGATACCATGCACATTAGAAGGTGTTTGCACCAAGGCAGCCCTGTGTGACCTTGGAGCAAGCATCAATCTAATACCTGCATCCACTATCAGAAAGCTTGGGTTGACTGAAGAAGTCAAACCAACCCGGATATGCCTCCAACTTGCTGATGGATCCATTAAATTTCCATCAGGCATAATTGAGGACATGATTGTCAAGGTTGGGCCATTCGCCTTTCCAACTGACTTTGTAGTGCTGGAAATGGAGGAGCACAAGAGTGCAACTCTCATTCTAGGAAGACCTTTCCTAGCAACTGGACGGACCCTCATTGACGTCCAAAAAGGGGAATTAACCCTTAGAGTCAATGAGGATGAGTTCAAGTTGAATGTTGTCAAAGCTATGCAGCATCCAGACACATCAAATGACTGCATGAGCATTGATATTATTGACTCTTTGGTGGAGGAGGTCAATATGACTGAAAGTCTTGAATCAGAGCTAGATGACATCTTTAAAGATGTTCAGCCTGATCTGGAGGAACTAAAGGAAATAAAAGAAATTCTGAAAATTCCTCAAGAAGAAGATAAACCTCCTAAACCAGAGCTCAAGCCACTACCACCATCCCTGAAATATCAATTTCTGGGAGAAGGTGACACTTTTCCAGTGATCATAAGCTCTGCTCTAAATCCACAGGAAGAGGAAGCACTAATTCAAGTGCTAAGGACACACAAGACAGCTCTTGGGTGGTCCATAAGTGATCTTAAGGGCATTAGCCCAGCAAGATGCATGCACAAGATCCTATTGGAGGATGATGCTAAGCCAGTGGTTCAACCACAAAGGCGGCTAAATCCAGCCATGAGGGAGGTGGTGCAGAAAGAGGTCACTAAGTTACTAGAGGCTGGGATTATTTATCCTATTTCTGACAGCCCCTGGGTGAGCCCTGTCCACGTTGTCCCTAAGAAGGGAGGCACAACAGTGGTTCATAATGAAAAGAATGAACTGGTTCCTACAAGAACAGTTACAGGGTGGCGCATGTGTATTGACTATAGAAGGCTCAATACAGTCACCAGAAAGGATCATTTTCCTTTACCATTCATAGACCAGATGCTAGAGAGACTAGCAGGTCATGAATACTACTGCTTTTTGGACGGCTACTCAGGTTACAACCAAATTACAGTAGATCCTCAGGACCAAGAGAAAACAGCATTTACATGTCCTTCTGGAGTATTTGCCTACAGAAGGATGCCTTTTGGTCTGTGCAATGCACCTGCAACCTTTCAGAGGTGCATGCTCTCTATCTTCTCAGATATGGTAGAGAAATTTCTGGAAGTCTTCATGGATGACTTTTCAGTATTTGGAGACTCATTCAGCTCCTGCCTTAACCATCTAGCACTTGTTCTGAAAAGATGCCAAGAGACCAACCTAGTTTTAAACTGGGAAAAATGTCACTTTATGGTGACTGAAGGAATTGTCCTTGGGCACAAAATTTCAAACAAAGGAATAGAGGTGGATCAAGCTAAGGTTGAAGTAATTGAGAAATTACCACCACCTACCAATGTTAAGGCAATCAGAAGCTTTCTGGGGCATGCAGGATTCTACAGAAGGTTTATAAAGGATTTTTCAAAAATTGCCAAACCTCTGAGTAATCTGCTAGCTGCTGACACGCCATTTATCTTTGATAAGGAGTGTCTGCAGGCGTTTGAGACCCTGAAAGCTAAGCTGGTCACAGCACCAGTCATCTCTGCACCAGACTGGACATTACCATTTGAACTAATGTGTGATGCCAGTGACCATGCCATTGGTGCAGTATTGGGACAAAGGCATGGTAAGCTTCTGCACGTCATTTATTATGGCAGCCGTATCCTAAATGATGCACAGAAGAACTACACAATCACAGAAAAGGAGTTACTTGCAGTGGTTTATGCCCTTGACAAGTTCAGATCTTATTTAGTAGGATCGAAAGTGATTGTATACACTGACCATGCTGCTCTTAAATATCTACTCACAAAGCAGGATTCAAAGCCCAGGCTCATAAGATGGGTGTTGCTTCTGCAAGAGTTTGATATAGAAATAAGAGACAGAAAAGGGACAGAGAATCAAGTAGCTGATCACCTGTCCCGGATAGAACCAGTAGCAGGAGCATCCCTCCTTCCTACTGAGATCTCTGAAACCTTTCTGGATGAGCAATTGTTTGCTATTCAGGAAGTTCCGTGGCTTGCAGACAGTGCAAACTATAAGATTCAAGGTTCTCCTTCTGTAACCATGGAGAGGAAGCATGAAGAGCTTCTCTCAAAACAGAGTCAAACAGAGCCCCCACAGTCAAACTCTAAGTTTGGTGTTGGGAGGTCACAACCAAACTCTAAGTTTGGTGTTGGGAGGTTCTAACATTGCTATGAGCCTCCGTGAGGCTCCATGAGGGCCCACTGTCAAGCTACTGACATTAAAGAAGCGCTTGTTGGAAGGCAACCCAATGTTATATTTTATCTAATTTCCTTTGTTATTTTATGTTTTCTATAGGTTGATGATCATGAGAAGTCACAAAATCAATTGAAAAAGCAAAAACAGAAAGAAAAATAGAAAGAAAAACAGCACACCCTGGAGGAGAACTTGCTGTCGTTTAAACGCCAGTAAGGGCAGCAAATGGGCGTTTAACGCCCAGTCTGGCACCATTCTGGGCGTTTAACGCCAGAAAGGGGCACCAGACTGGCGTTAAACGCCAGGAATGGGCACCAAGCTGGCGTTAAACGCCAGAAATGGGCACCAGCCCGGCGTTTAACGCCAGGATTAGCAGAGGGAGCATTTTTGCTCGCCATTTGGTGCAGGGATGAATTATCCTTGACACCTCAGGATCTGTGGACCCCACAGGATCCCCATCTACCCCACCACTCTCTCTCTTCTTTCTTCTTTTGCTCGAGGACGAGCAAACCTTCTAAGTTTGCTGTGGTAAAAGCGTTGCTTTTTGTTTCTCCATAACCATTTATGGCACCTAAGGCCGGAGAAACCTCTAGAAGGAGGAAGGAGAAGGCAAAAGCTTCCACCTCCGAGCCATGGGAGATGGAGAGATTCATCTCAAGGGATGCACTTTCCTCCACAAAACTATTGGGAGCAAATCAACACCTCCCTAGGAGAATTGAGTTCCAACATGGGACAACTAAGGGTGGAGCACCAAGAACATTTCATCCTCCTCCATGAAATTAAAGAAGATCATAGAATCATGAGAGAGGAGCAACAAAGGCAAGGAAGAGACATTGAGGAGCTAAAGCACTCCATAAGATCTTCAAGAGGAAGAACAAGCCGCCATCACTAAGGTGGACCCGTTCTTTAATTTCATTGTTCTTTATTTTCTTGTTTTTCGAATTTCATGCTTATGTTTATCCATGTTTGTGTCTTGTGATCATTAGTGTCTTAGTGTCTATGCCTTAAAGCTATGAATGTCCTATGAATCCATCACCTCTCTTAAATGAAAAATGCTTTAATCACAAAAGAACAAGAAGTACAGGATTTCGAAATTTATCCTTAAAACTAGTTGAATTAGTTTGATGTGGTGACAATACTTTTTGTTTTCTGAATGCATGCTTGAACAGTGCATATGTCTTTTGAATTTGTTGTTTTAAGAATGTTAAAATTGTTGGCTCTTGAAAGAATGGTGGAAAAGGAGAACTGTTATTGAGGATCTGAAAAATCATAAAAACGATTCTTGAAGCAAGAAAAAGCAGTGAATACAAAAAAAAAATTCGAAAAAAAAAGAGAAAAAGAAAAAGAAAGAAAAAGAAGGAAATAAAGTTGTGATCCAAGGCAAAAGAGTGTGCTTAAGAACCCTGGACACCTCTAATTGGGGACTCTAGCAAAGCTTAGTCACAATCTGAAAAGGTTCACCCAATTATGTGTCTGTGGCATGTATGTATCCGGTGGTAATACTGGAAGACAGAGTGCTTTGGGCCACAGCCAAGACTCATAAAGTAGCTATATTCAAGAATCATCATGCTTCACTAGGAGAATCAATAACACTATCTGAGTTCTGAGTTCTTATAGATGCCAATCATTCTGAACTTCAAAGGATAGAGTGAGATGCCAAAACTGTTCGGAGGTAAAAAGCTACTAGTCCTGCTCATCTAATTGGAGCTAAGTTTCCTTGATATTTTTGAGTCTATAGTATATTCTCTTCTTTTTATCCTATTTTGATTTTCAGTTGCTTGGGGACAAGCAACAATTTAAGTTTGGTGTTGTGATGAGCGGATAATTCATACGCTTTTTGGCATTGTCTTTAGTATGTTTTTAGTATGATCTAGTTAGTTTTTAGTTAAAATTCACTTTTCTGGACTTTACTATGAGTTTGTGTGTTTTTCTGTGATTTCAGGTATTTTCTGGCTGAAATTGAGGGTCCTGAGCAAAAATCTGATTCAGAGACTCAAAAGGACTGCAGATGCTGTTGGATTCTGACCTCCCTGCACTCGAAGTGGATTTTCTGGAGCTACAGAAGCCCAATTGGCGCGCTCTCAACGGCATTGGAAAGTAGACATCCTGGGCTTTCCAGCAATGTTTAATAGTCCATACTTTGCCCGAGATTTGATGGCCCAAACTGGCGTGGCAAATCAGCCTCAGAATTTCCAGCGTTTAACGCTGGAACTGGCATAAAACTTGGAGTTAAACGCCCAAACTGGCATAAAAGCTGGCGTTTAACTCCAGAAAAGGTCTCTACACGAAAATGCTTCATTTCTCTCCCCAAGCACACACTAAGTGGACCCAGAAGTGGATTTTTACGTCATTTACTCATTTCTGTACACCCTAGGTTACTAGTTTACTATTAATAGGATCTTTTGACATTGTATCAGTACCTCATGACACTTTACACGTTTCTTTGTGTACTTCTTACAGCATGAGTCTCTAAACCCCATGGTTGGGGGTGAGGAGCTCTGCTGTGTCTTGATGGATTAATGCAATTACTACTGTTTCTTATTCAATCATGCTTGCTTCCATTCTAAGATATCACTTGTTCTTAACCCGGATGAATGTGATGATCCGTGACACTCATCATATTCTCAACTATGAACGTGTGCCTGACAACCACCTCCGTTCTACCTTAGATTGAGTAGATATCTCTTGGATTCCTTAACCAGAATCTTCGTGGTATAAGCTAGAACTGATGGCGGCATTCAAGAGAATCCAGAAGGTCTAAACCTTGTCTGTGGTATTCTGAGTAGGATTCAATGATTGAATGACTGTGACGAGCTTCAAACTCCTGAAGGCGGGGCGTTAGTGACAGACGCAAAAGAATCACTGGGTTCTATTCCGGCCTGATTGAGGACCGACAGATGGATAGCCGTGCCGTGACAGGGTGCGTCGAACATTTCCACTGAGAGGATGGGAGGTAGCCACTGACAACGGTGAAACCCTACATACAGCTTGCCATGGAAGGAGCCTTGCGTGTTTGATGAAGAAGACAGTAGGAAAGCAGAGATTCAGAAGATGGAGCATCTCCAAAACCTCAACCTATTCTCCATTACTGCATAACAAGTACTTAGTTCATGTTCTTTTGCTTTTCACAATCAATCTTGATAATTTCTGATATCCTGACTAAGATTTACAAGATAACCATAGCTTGCTTCAAGCCGACAATCTCCGTGGGATCGACCCTTACTCACGTAAGGTATTACTTGGACGACCCAGTGCACTTGCTGGTTAGTTGTGCGGGATTGCAAAAGTGTGATTGCAATTTCGTGCACCAAAAGCCAAGTTACTACCAAGGAACGGCACCACACGGAAAGTGGAAGCCATGGTACCTCCAAGTCAAAATCTCGCCACAGGTTACCGCACGGCAAAAGGCACAATCGCAGCGTCTCTCGCGACCCAGGACACTGACGCTACACAGAGGATGACCGACGACATCTGGAAGCCAAGAACATAAGAAGCGAGCACGTGATAATGGGGGCCACCCCCTTCACGGAGAAGATCTGATAAACCCCATTTTTAGGGTTTATCTTGTATTGAATTTAGAGTATTTTGATAACCTTTTCTTGCATTTAACCTATGAATTGGCATGGTTTTGTAATCTCTTCCGTATTTGTGCTTAAGTGTAAAAATATGCTTTTTAAGCCTTATTTTGATGAATTCTAGTTCCTCTTTGATTCCATAAGATGCCTTGATATGTTTGCTAGTAATCTCAGGTTGAAATAGGCTAGTCATGGATCAAGGGAGCAAGAAAGAAAGCATGCAAGTGGAGAGAAGCACAAAAGCCAAAGAAATTGATCTCGACCAAGCACGCGCACGCGCACAAGGTGCTCGCGCGCACATTGCAGAGTTGGCCAGGGACGCGCACGCGTACCGTGCGCGCACGCGTCGATGACAGCACATGACTTCATTAATGCAACACGTGCCTGGTGATTTGAGAGGGTTTCTGAACCCATTTTTGGCGCCAATTGCTAAGAGAAAGGAATAAAAGGATGAAGGATTAAGGGGAAGGCATCTAAGAAGTCTAAAAAATAATATACTTGGGATTAGTTTAGAATTAGTTTAGAGAGAGAAGCTCTCACTTCTCTCTAGGATTAGGATTAGGGTTAGATTAATCTCTCTTCCTCTCTTCTTAGATCTAGGTTTAACTCTTGCCTCAATTTACTTCTCCTTCATCAAGTCTTAATCTTCTCCTTTTTCCCCTTTCTAGTTATGCACTTTAACAATTGTAATTCTTCATTTTGTTTTGGATAGATTGTTGTTCATTTGTTTTCTTTCAATAATGCAATTTGAGGTAATTCATGATAATTGTGATTTCCTTGATTTGTTGTTGTTAATTCTTTGCAATAATTGTTGCTAGATTTCATTCTTGTTGTTGATTTACTATGCTTTCCTTTTATACCTTCCAAGTGTTTGATGAAATGCTTGGTTGGATTTTAGTGTAGGTTTTGTTCCTCTTGGCTTAGGTAGAGTAATTAGTGACACTTGAGTTATCTAATTCCTTTGTTGATTGATAATTAGAAGTTGCTAATTGATTTGAATCCCTCTAAAGCTAGTTATTCCTCTAGGAGTTAATTAGGACTAGAGGAATCAAATTGATTCATCCACTTGACTTACCTCCATGGTTAGAGGTTAACTAAGTGGGAGCAATGAACAATTCTCATCACAATTGAGGAGGATAACTAGGATAGGACTTCTAGTTCTCACATCCTACCAAGAGCTTTATTAGTTGTTAGCTTACTTTCATTGACATTTACTTTCATGCCTCTTTTCAAAACCCCAAAATAACTCATAACCAATAACAAGACACTTTATTGCACTCCCTAGGGAGAACGACCCGAGGTTTGAATACTTCGGTTTATAAATTTAGGGGTTTGTTACTTGTGACAAACAATCTTTTGTATGAAAGGGTTATTGTTGGTTTAGAAACTATACTTTACAACGAGATTTCATTAGTGGAATTTTAAACCGTCAAAAATCCAATCATCAAGATCCTAAGAGCAAAACTCTCCAGGGGCTTTGACAAGTCCATGGACATAAAATATGACGGAACCAAAGATCCCCAGGAACACCTGACGGCCTTCGAGGCCAGGATGAACCTGGAAGGGGCCGTTGACGTGGTCCGATGCAGAGCCTTCCCGGTAACCCTAGCTGGACCTGCAATCAAATAGTTCAATGCCTTCCCAAACGGGTCCATAACCAACTTCCACGATATCTCTAGGAAATTTATGGCCCAATTCACCACTAGAATCACCAAAGCCAAACACCCCTATCAGCTTGTTAGGAGTTGCCCAAAGACAGGACGAGTTCACAAGGAAATACCTGGACAAATTCAACGACGAATGCCTATAGGTCGACGGACTCACGGACTCGGTCGCAAGCCTCTTTCTGACCAATGGGCTCATGAATGAGGATTTCTGAAAGCATCTCACCACCAAGCCAGTTTGGACTATGCATGAGATCCAGAGCATCGCTAAGGAATACATAAACGATGAGGAGGTAAGCCAAGTCGTGACTGCCAACAAACGGCAAAACGGCAGCACGACACCTCGCCAAAACCCCCCACCAAGAGAAAACGAGAAGGAACATCCCAAACTGGCAAATGCAAACCAACCTCCCAGAGTTGAAAAATTCTCAAATTACACCCCCTTGACAGCCTTCATCACTGAGATCTACCACCAAATAGCAGACCGAGGCATCCTCCCGAAATCCCGGCCACTTAAGGAACGAACAAGTGGCAACAAAAGCCTATATTGCGACAACCACTGAGGATACGGGCACAGAACATAGGATTGTTTCGACTTAAAGGACGCTCTGGAGCAAGCCATACGAGTAGATTCTAAAGGAGCTGGAGTTTTCTCCAAGATCGATTTGCGATCCGGTTATCACCAGATAAGGGTGAGGGGTGAGGATATCCCTAAGACCGCTTTCAGAACTCGTTATGGTCATTACGAGTACACTGTGATGTCCTTTGGGTTGACGAACGCTCCTGCGGTATTCATGGATTACATGAATAGAGTCTTCCGTCCGTTTCTGGATAAATTCGTTGTTGTCTTCATTGATGACATACTGATTTATTCCAAGACTGAAGAAGAGCATGCGGAACACTTGAGGACCGTGTTGCAGATTCTAAAGGAGAAGAAACTTTATGCAAAACTGTCTAAGTGTGAGTTTTGGAAGAGTGAGGTGAAGTTTTTGGGCCATGTGGTGAGTAAGAAGGGAATAGCAGTAGATCCAACTAAGGTGGAGGCGGTGATGGATTGGAAACAACCAACCACCATAACAGAGATAAGGAGTTTTCTGGGTTTAGCTGGCTATTACAGAAGGTTTATCAAGGGCTTTTCACAGATAGCGTTACCAATGACAAAGTTAACCCGCAAAGACATTCCGTTTGTTTGGACTCCTGAGTGCGAGGAGAGCTTTCAGACATTGAAGAAAAAGTTGACTACTGCACCTGTGTTAGTGTTACCCGAGCCGAATGAGCCATTTGATGTGTATTGTGATGCCTCATTAAAGGGTTTAGGGTGCGTGCTGATGCAGCATCGAAATGTGGTGGCGTATGCCTCACGACAGTTGAGACCTCATGAAGTTAGTTACCCTACGCACGATTTGGAACTCGCTGCGGTTGTGTTTGCCTTGAAGGTGTGGAAGCATTATCTCTATGGGGTTAAGTTCCAAGTCTTCTCTGATCATAAGAGCTTGAAGTATCTCTTTGATCAGAAAGAGCTTAATATGAGGCAGAGAAGGTGGATGGAATTGTTGAAAGACTACGACTTTGAGTTGCATTACCATCCGGGAAAGGCAAACGTAGTGGCAGATGCGTTAAGTCGGAAGTCATTATATGCAGCTTGGATGATGCTTCAAGAGGAGAAGTTGCTCAAGGGATTCGAGAGTCTTAAAATTGGTACTCAAGAAGTATCCGGAACTTTGTGTTTGAGCCGATTAGAAATCTCAAGTGACTTTAAGTCTGAACTCCTAAAGGCTCATCAAAATGATGAAGCGTTATGGAAGGTGCTACCGGCCATTGAGCAAGGAAAACAGTGGAGAGTGTCGGAAGAAAAAGATGGGTTATGGAGATTCAAGGGTAGAATCATTGTGCCGGATGTTGGCACTTTGAGGCAAGATATCTTAAAGGAGGCACACAAAAGCGGATTCTCCATTCACCCGGGAAGTACTAAGATGTACCATGATTTAAAGGCGATGTTTTGGTGGCCGGGTATGAAGAATGATGTGGCGGAATATGTTTCAAAGTGCTTAACTTGTCAAAAGGTAAAGATTGAACATCAAAAGCCCGCCGGTATGTTGCAACCTTTAGAGATTCCACAATGGAAGTGGGAAAGTATTGCAATGGATTTTGTGTCAGGATTGCCAAGGACTAGGGCTAGTTTTGATGCTATTTGGGTGATTGTGGACCGATTGACGAAGTCAGCTCACTTTTTGCCCATTCGTATGACTTACACCCTTGAGGAGCTAGCACGGTTATACATAAAGGAGATTGTGAGACTTCATGGTGTACCTGCTACTATAATCTCTGATAGAGATCCTCGTTTCACTTCAAGGTTTTGGGGTGCATTTCAGAAGGCTTTTGGAACCCGATTAAGCTTGAGCACGGTTTACCATCCTCAAACAGATGGTCAATCTGAGAGGACGATCTAAACACTAGAGGATATGTTGAGAGCTTGTGTTTTGGACCAACCGGCGAGTTGGGATCGGTATATGCCATTAGTGGAGTTTGCATACAATAATAGTTATCATGCGAGCATCGGAATGGCTCCGTATGAGGCCTTGTATGGGAGAAAATGTCAATCTCCGCTATGTTGGTATGAAGCTGGAGAGAAAAGCTTGTTGGGGCCAGAAATGATAGCTGAGACTACTGAGCAAGTCAAGAAAATCCGTGATAGGATGCTTACGGGGCAGAGTCGTCAGAAGAGTTACGCCGATCAGAGGCGAAAGCCCTTAGAATTTGAGGAAGGAGACCATGTTTTCCTTAAGGTTACTCCGACCACGGGAGTAGGTAGGGCGATTAAAGCAAAGAAGTTGAATCCTTGATACATTGGTCCATTTCAAATCCTGGAGAGGATTGGACCAGTGGCGTATCGGATGGCTCTACCACCTCATCTTTCGAACCTGCACGACGTGTTTCACGTGTCGCAGCTTCGGAAGTACACTCCTGATGCTAGCCATGTGATAGAACCTGAGTCGGTTCAGTTAAGGGAAGATTTGACGCTTTCAGTGGCTCCGGTCAGAATTGATGATACTAGTATTAAACGGTTGCGTGGAAAAGATGTTTCCTTAGTCAAAGTGGCATGGAGTCGAGGCGGTGTTGAGGAACACACTTGGGAACTTGAGTCGGAGATGCGAACGGATTATCCGCATTTATTCTCAGGTATTTGCATTTGAATTTTGTGGGCAAAATTCCCAATTAGGTGGGTAGAATGTAAAACCCGGTTAATTAACGGCTAATTAACCCATAAATGAGAATTTATTCTAGAAAGCCTAAAATGTGATTTTTATGGCTAAATGTGATAGAGGAGACTAAGACGAGAATTTTGGTACCAATTTTATAGAATTCGGACCAAGATTGGACCGAACGGGCCAAACCGGGCCAAACGGACCCAAAGTGGGCCCTTGGCCCAACACAACTAAACCAAAACCCTAGTTATCAGCATTCTCTCTCCTCACTAAACACACTCACATGCTGAAAATGGAGGCCATGGAGGGAAGAACACTCTCTCAAGTTCTTTCTCTCACTTGATCTTCAAACCACCATAACTTTTGATCTAGAGCTCCGATTGCCGCTCCGTTTGTGGCCACGCGTTCACCGCGGAGAGCTCTAAAAAACCCATACAATTAATCTTGAGGTAAGCCACAAGTTTCTGTTCGAAATTCCAGCCCTTATTTTCGAGTTTCATGGGTGAAATGTTGAGATTTTGGATTCTTTGATGTTATAGGACCCAACTCTCTTGAAGGAGAAGGTTAATCTTGTCTCCTTGGACCTTGGGTGTGGTAAGATTCTCAACCCTAGTGTATTTTGTTGTTTTATGATGTTTGGGTTTTGAGATGTTGTGTATGGGTATGATGGTTGTGGCTTAGGTTGTGTATATGAGAATATTGGAGCTTAATTGGTGACTTTGAAAAGCTTGGAAAGGGTTTGGTGGTGAAAAATCTGTTCTTGGAGGTATTGAGGCCTTGAGAGCTTGTGGATAAGTGGTTTAGAAGTGCTCCGGTGGAGCTTGGGAAAATCGGCTAAGGTATGGTTTCGGTTTCCCGTATCTAATATGTAATATGGTAGGAAATACTTAGGCTAGAGGCCCTAAGATAAGCATTGAATTGTTGATGTTGTTGAATGATTGAGATATATGATGTGGTCATATATGTGATGATGATTATTGATGCCTTGGTGGTATGATATATAAGAAATATGCATGTTGTGATATATGATTGATGATTGGTTATGGTTGAATTGTGGATTGAACCATGTTGATGGTGAGTATGATGTTGATTGTGTACAATAATGATTTATTGGAATTGGTGTTGTTGAGAATTGGCATGAGGAATAGTATATGATATGTCAATGTGTTTGAGTTTGAGCCACTTGGGTGAAGTGGGGTAAAATGATGAGATAGTGATTTTGGTAAATTGTGGTAATGTGTCAATGTGTGAGTTGAGGAGGCTTGATGTTGAATTTGATACATTTTGATTGATTTCAAAGAAAAGGGATGAAATTGGCATGTTTTGATTGATTTTGAAAAGAGTTGAAAATGGTTTGTTTTGAAAATGGCATATTGTGGTTTTGTATGAAAATATGGTTTTTGGGCATACTTTGACGGGACATAACTTGGACTACGAATCTCCGTTTTGTACCAAATCTGTTTAGAAATGAAATTGGATCTGGGATGTCCATACCGTTTGAAGAACGGGTGAAAAACGATTTAAAATGAGGAAGTTATGTCCGTTGGAAGATTGGGGTGTAAATCTGTGAAATTCTGCAGCTTTTAACTTAGAAAATTTTTAGCAGAATGGCCCCTTGCGCGTGGGCGCACCTGGCGCGTACGCGCCGATCTTCCGAAAAGTGCCATCCACGCGTACGCGTGATGTGCGCGGGCGCGCCGATTGTGCTGCACCCAATGCCCAGCCAATTTCCAGAGAGTTATGCCAGACTTGTGCCGGTGTTGTGCCTGGGGCACGAGAACACCCGCGCATACGCGTGGTTGACGCGTGCGCGTCGATTGGCAAACTTGTAATCCACGCGTTAGCGTGCATGACGCTTGCGCGTCGATGAGTTTTTGAGGCCATCCACGCGTGCGCGTGGAGTGCGCGTACGCGTGGCCCTGTTTTCATCCCAAAGTTGATTTTTGAGTTTTAAAAGCCAAATCTCATACTTCTAAGCCTCCGATCTCACCATTTATGTCTTAAATCATTATGGCATGCCTAGCTATTATAAAGGGGCTAGTGAATGAGGTAACTTGCGAGTGAAGCAAGGGAAATATGAATGATCAATGAGGATCAAAGATGATTATGTGAGATGTGGAGGATGGTGGTGGAAGTGCTTGTTATGCCATTGGCCGAAGGGCCGGGATTATTTGTGAATTGGCTGGTTCTGGATTGAACCATGAGCCTGAATAACTGTGTATGCTATGAATATTGGCTGGTTATGGATTTAACCGTGAGCCGGAATGGCTGATATGGATGTTGATCCATGGATGAGGATTCATGCATGTTTATGCTGAATTATTGATAATTGTGAATTGCACTTCCACTATCAGAGATACGAGTTTCCCTGGGTAGTAGCAGTGGCTAGCCACCACGTGCTCCAGGTTGAGACTTGACACTCTGTTGACCCTATGTCGTAAGTGTGGCCGGGCACTGTGAAAGACCCGGATGAGCTCGCCCCCGAATTATTCACCAGTGAGGGTGATGGATATGGATCATGTTTATGATCAAGTTTATAACGAGTAAAACTCGAGTTGGGGATGCGCGACAGAGGGACAGTCCAATGGTTAGCGACCAGGACTTGTCGGGTTGGCTCTATAACCGACAAGATGATATCATCGGCCACTAGGGACAGGCATTCATCATATGCATACTATGTGAATTGTTTGAGATTGCCTATTTGACTGCATATTACTTGCTAATTGTCTAAATGTCTTAACTGCTCCTATTTGTATATTCTTTGTCTGATATAATTGTGTTTGCTATAATATACTCCTGCTGGTGGTTGGGAGGTTTGAAGGAATTGGAAAGGGAAGTATTAGTTAGACTGAAGAATCTTTAGTCAGATGCCCTTATATGGTTTAGCTTGTTTATAAGCTTTGATATTATCTGGAGGAAGTTCTAGGATTGCCTTTGGCTTTCCTCCATTATTATGTATTATATATGTGGAAGCTGTTACCATGCTGGGGACCTCTGGTTCTCACCCATGCGGATTTTGTGGTTTTCAGATGCAGGACGTGAGGTTTCCCGCTGAGGCATGCTGGAGACTTCTGGGTTTGCGAAGATTCCTTGTTCTTGGGGGCTATGTTTTTGGTTTATATGTTTTGCTTAGATACTTTTATCTCCATTAAATAATACAAACTGTGATGACTCCTCTTATGGGAGATTTTGGAGAATAGGTTTTATGTATTTGTGTCCCTTCGGGTTTCCTTTGGGGTTTTCATTATTTTATCATATGTATATATTGCTATGCTCGGACCGGTTATCTTCGCAACCGGATTTTGAGTCTTGATATTCCTGTTTTTGACACTCCTTTGTATTTATATAATCTCGCGTTGGTTTATCCTTGTTCGTTACGTTATCGATCGGAGTGTTGCGCCTTCGAGTTGCGATTTTTTTGTTTACCCCTTTTTCTACAAAGGCTCCTAGTTATAATCAATCATTCATACTACTATACGTACTAAATCTTTATTTTAGAGGTCGTAATACCTTTCCATCTCTGAATTATGACTTAAGCATAAGACTCTGTATGGTAGGGTGTTACAGTTCCCTAGGTGTCATAATGACATTTAATGTCGAATGGGATTTTTCCTAATGTACTAGATCTTTTTGTATTTCTTTTGAAATGTTTGGGATTTTTGCTGGTAATCGTGCCTTTTTTGCTTCATAACTCCCTTTGTTTCTTTCATTTGCGTATTTTGTTCTTATTGCTTTGCATTTTTGGCTGGTTCCATGATAAACCCATATTTTATGATATAATTTGTCCTGAATTTAAGTGTTTTATTCAATCCTTCACCCACTTATGCATGTGAAATTGCATGGTTTTACCTTCCCTTCCTTATTATGAGATGTATGTGAAAAATATGTTTTCTAGGCATTAAAAGTATTCATTTTAATTATCTTTTATTGCCATTCGATGCCGTGATTCGTGTGTTGAGTAATTTTAGATCTTCTAAGACAAGAATGACTTAAAGGATGAAAATGAAACATACAAAAATGGAAGAAAAGCATAAAATGGAGTTTTTGAAGAAACAGACGGTGACGCGTCCGCATAGACGACGCGGACGCGTGGTTTGCACAAAAAGGGATCGACGCGACCGCATGATTGACGCGATCGCGCGCCACAAGCGAAACGCATATGACGCGGACGCATGACTGAAGCGACCGCGTGACCCACGCGGACGCGTGACAGAGGCCACGCACCAGAAATTATATAAAGCGATCCCAGCGATCTCTGAAGCCCTTTTTGGTCCAAATCCAAGTCCAGAAAGCATAGACCAGAGGTTATGAAGTGAAGGAATGCATCCGAAAGAAGGGGGCTAGCCAATTAGTTACTTTTCATAGTTTAGATGTAGTTTTAGTGAGAGAGGTTCTCTCCTCTCTCTTAGGACTTAGGATTAGGATTCCTGATAAACCCCATTTGTAGGGTTTATCTTGTGCTTGATTTAAGGGATTTTATGACCTTTTACCCACATTTATTCAATGAAATAGCATGATTTTATAACTTCTCCCTTAATTGTGCTTAAGAGTGAAAACATGCTTTTTAGGGCTTAAAATAGCTAAATCTAATTCTCCTTGATTCCATTAGATGCCTTGATATGTTTGTTAAGTGATTTAAGGTTTAGGAGGCAAAGATTGGATCAAGGGAATGAAGAAAGAAGCATGAAAAGTTGGAGAACTCATGAAGAAATGAAAGAACCGGAAAGCTGTCAAGCCGACCTCTTCGCACTTAAACGACCATAACTTGAGCTAGAGAGGTCCAAATGATGCGGTTCCAGTTGGGTTGGAAAGCTAACATCCGGGGCTTCGAAACGATATAAGATTTGCCATAGTTGCTACACGTATGGTGGCGCGTACGCGCATAGTACGTGCACGCGCCGTTGCTGCCAACTGGTTCACTTAAAGCAAAACGTGACCAGCGAATTCTAAAGCCTTGTGGGCCCAATCCAACTCATTTCTGATGCTATTTAACCCAAGGAGTGAAGATGGAAACATATGTTAGTTACCATTAGCTTAGTTTAGTAGTTAGAGTTAGTTTCTAGAGAGAGAAGCTCTCTCTTCTCTCTAGAATTAGGATTAGGTTAGTTCTTAGATTTAGATCTATTTCCTCTTCTTCTCTCTTCCAATTTTCGTTCCTCTCCTCTATTGTAGTTGTAGAATTCTTCTTCTAGTGTAATTCCTTTGTTTGTAGTTTGTGAATTCTCTTTTGTAGATCTACATTTCTCCTTCAATGCAATTGGTAAGTTCTTTGTTGTTTCATGATTGATTTGGTTTTCTATTGTAGACCTCTTGCCTTTGTAGTAAGATCTCTCTTTAATTCTTGCAAATTCATGTGTTTACTTGTATTGCACTCTATGTGTTTGATAAAATGTCTCTTATAGCTATTAGTTAGATTTTGTTCCTCTTGGCCTAGGTAGAGTAATTAGTGATACTTGAGTTATCTAATTCCTTTGTTGATTGGTAATTGGAGAGATTGCTAATTGGTTTGGAGTGCACTAAAGCTAGTCTTTCCTTGGGAGTTGGCTAGGACTTGTGGCTCAAGTCAATTCATCCACTTGACTTTCCTTTATTTAGTAAGGGTTAACTAAGTGGTAGCAATGAACAATTCTCATCACAATTGAGAAGGATAACTAGGATAGGACTTCTAATTTTCATACCTTGCCAAGAGCCTTTTATAGTTGTTAGTTTATTTTCATTGCCATTTACTTTCATGTTTCTTATCCAAAAACCCCAAAACACATTTCTAACCAATAACAAGACATTTTATTGTAATTCCTCGGGAGAACGACCCGAGGTTTGAGTACTTCGGTTATTAATTTTAGGGGTTTGTTACTTGTGACAAACAATCTTTTGTATGAAAGGATTATTGTTGGTTTAGGAACTATACTTGCAACGAGAATTCATTTGTGAAATTCTAAACCGTCAAAAATCCAATCATCAAAATGGCGCCGTTGCCGGGGAATTGCAATGGTGTTGTGTTATTAGTTATTGTATATATGTGAATACTGTGAATAGCTTGATTTTTTTGATTGATTGTTTGTTTTTGCTAGTCTTAGTATTTTGTTTCATTATTTCTTATTAGATTTTGTTTCTTATTTGCTCTTGCATTCATGAATTCTCACCTTGGCTATGAGTTTGGTTATAAACATGTTGTAGGAAATGAGGACTATAATGAAGATGTGTATCAAGAATGGGATAACCAAAGGTGAGAGGAGCCATATGCTTATGATCAATCCTCTTGGCAACAACCTCCACCAATGCACTATGAAGAAGAGCCATTCTATGATACATATCAATCCAATGGCTATGGTGAATCACCTTGTGATTTTCAAGAACTACCACCATATGCCTATGAACCATGTCCTCAACATAACTCTCAACCATACTCACAAGCCCCTTCTTACCAACCACCTTCTAACCCATATCCATCCTACCAACAACCATATGAACCATATGAACCACATATAGAGCCACCACCATTCCAACATCAATATTTTCAAGAGCCACCTCCTCCACATTATTACCAAGATGAACCACCTCCAATATATGAACATTTTCAACCACAAGATGAATACTACTTTCCACCACAACCTCCCATGGAAGAATACTCATATCCATTGATCCAAGAGCCATATGATCCTAATCATATTATCCAAGAGGAACAAGAGTCAAGGGATCATCTCAAGAAAGCATTGGATCAATTTCAAGCAACCATGGAGTGTGTTGTGCAACAAGTGGAAAGAATGGAAAACATTGAACCACCACAACTCTACCAAGAAGAACCACCTTCCTACTATGAACCCTTCCCCCAAAATGATGAATCCTTCCACCCACCCCAACCTCTAATGGATAAAACCCTTGGTGTTCTTGTTCAAGGGCAAGAAGAGATGAAAAGGGATATGCAAAATTTCATGGCCGCCTTGGATGCGGTAACAAATCAACTAGCCTCCCAATGCTTGAACACTCAAGAAACTCCCATGGCTACATGTGGAGAATCGAATGAAGAACATAGCATGAAGGAAAGATTGGAAACTCCGGTGGGAAATAAGGGAAGTTGCTTTGTGTTAGAACAATTGGAGGAAGCTTTAATTGTTGAAGACAAAGAAGAAGTAGTAGAAGACTTAGGAGATGCGGAGCTTCCATGGGAACATAGAGTTGAAGAAAATCCCTCCAAGATGATTGAAATTGATGCTAGGGAGGAAAGTGCACACCTTCCAAGGCATATTCCATATGAAGACTTGGATGGGATAGAGCAAGAATTGAGTTCCCATGGCAATGAAGATCAAGCATCAAGTCTTAGTGGTGAAGAATCCTTTGAGCATGAAGAACCTTCTCCGGTTGGATTTGAAAGCGTTGAGGAGGTAAATTTTTCTCACACTCTTTATTATGATTTGAGTAAGGGAAAATGTTTTGATAAAATTGTTGAACAAAGGATTAAGATTAAGAGATCTTGTGAAGAGGTGGAAGTCCCTAGAAATAGAAGAACGAGGGTTGGTTATGCTTTGTCAAGATCTTTGGAAGCATATTTGCCTAGGTTGCCATCTACGCCTTCATTTGAGTGGGTGAAATTCACTTCTATTAGCTTTATTATCCCACTTGAATATGGTTTGCTTGAAACGGATGGCCAACTTAGGGAAGTTTGTGGGATGAAGCGTAAGCGAAAAAGGTTTTGTGGTGGGCGTTGCAAATCAAGGCTCATTATGGTTGATGCATCAAACATGAGATATAAAAGATGGAGTAGTGCTCAAATAGATGGGTCTAGAAGGATTGTTGGGCACTTCATAGAGAATTCACCTTACTCACCACCCGGTTGGACTAATAATGATGATCAACCTCAAGACGGGTGTGAAAACAAAGTGTGGGACCCCGGATCACAAGAAGAGGATCAACTTTGGGAGCCCCAAGCTTGTGAAGAACTTCATCAACACTTGGCTCAATCCATGAGAAATCTTGGGGCACAATGGAGAACCAAGCATTGGTGGGAGTTCCAAGATGAATACAAGCACAAGCCACCTTGATAAGAAGCTCCCCATAAGTCCAACTTAAGGACAATAAATAAAAGTGCTAGGTGGGAGACACCCCACCATGGTAAACTCATTCCATACTCTTTTAGTTTGTTAATAAATGAATTGAGTTGTCATTGTAGGTAGATTCTCATTTTCATTTTTATCTTTTGTAAATATTGGTAGAATTAGTTTAATTTCTTGTTTCTATTATTTTATCGAGTTTAGTCAGTAGTATAGTATGTTGAATAAGGTTCTAGGGTGTTTTGGTAGCTATTTGGAGGATTGAAAGGCTTGGATTAGTGCAAGAACTTAGAAAAATTTTTTTTTTGAAAAAACAGAACACTATCCACGCGTGCGCGCACCTAATGCGTACGCGCACCTGAGCATTTTCCGACCATCCACGCGCACGCGTACTGTACGCGTACGCGTGGATGCAAAATTTCACCTCCAGCCAAAAAACCCGAGAGTTAGGCCTGCACTGTGCGAACATTGGGCCTAAGGCACAAGTCTATGCACGCGTGCGCGCACTTGGCGCGTACGCGCACATGATCTTAAATTGGCAATGCACGCGCACGCACACTGTGCGCGCGCGCGTCGATTGCACGATCCACACTCCTGGTACTTTTACCAGAGAGTTGTGCCACTTTTGGGCCAACACTAAGCCTCTCGCCTAACTCGACGCACGCGTGCGCGCACTTGGCGCGTACGCGTCCTTCGACCAATATACCCATCGACGCATAAACGTGCATGACGCGCACGCGTCGGTAAAAAAAAAGTTTTTTTTCTCATCTTCCATTTTCTTTTGTTCACTGCATTCACATACTTCTACTCTTCCCATTTTCATTTAGTTTTTGTAGCATGTTTTCGTTTTTTTAAGTCATTTTAATAATGGTGTTGGATTCTTACACTCAATTGTTGAGAAATTCTTGCATTATTTTGGTGCCTTTTGACTTGTTTGATATTGTTGGGTGATGAAACTTTTAAATCAATGCTTTATCTTGTATGACTCTTATGTCTTTGTGCATTGATATGACCTCATATTGTCTTTCATGACCCACTTCTTCTTATGTGCACTTGATGTGCCATATGCTTTTCATGCTTCGATTTTACTCTTGCATCAAGTATTAGTTAATATGCCATTAGATTATATTATTTTCTCACTTACATGCGTAGCTAACATGTAGTGAGAACCTTACTCTTCTTTGGCATTAGCCCCGCCTATGTTCTATTCGCTTCGATATCTTTGTTACAGGCTTAACTTTCTTTCTTTTTCTTTCCTTTTTGGTTGGCCACCAAGGAGGGAGAAAGGAAAAGCTTTTAAATGGGGCTACAAACAAGTCCTCCGCGCAACCTTGTGCAGAAGCTCATCAATTGCAACAACCCGTCCACCCTGCTCTTCTTTGTATGCACCGAGGACGGTGCAAACTTTTAAGTGTGGGGAGGTCGTCCGACCAATCGGCGATTTTGGGTGACAAATTTCTAATCCCAACACTTTTGCATTTCATTCTAGGATTTTAGGATTTTTACTTGCATTCTCTTGATTTTTGCATATGTATACACAATAAGCTTAGTCAAAATAATGAAAATTTTCAAGATTTCTATCTATAGGGCATCTTAACTGATTTGAGTGAAAACTTTTCATAGAACTTGCTTGAAATATATATATTGTGGATCATATTTTTGAGCTAAGAACACAAGCAAGTGAGATTTGAGCCTAATGGTGTGGTTACATCCTATAACCACTTATTTTCCTTCTTGTGTGCATTATTCTCTTTCTATGAATGTAATCTTTGATTTGTTTGATTCTTTATGTCCATTATTTTGTGTATACATGCATTTATATGATTGAGGCCATCATTTCATTAGCTCACTTATCCAAATAGCCAACCCTTTTATATTCCTTTGTTAGCCAATTTGAGCCTACGATTAACCCACTTGTTCTTAATTTTAGCACATTACAAGCCTTAAAGCGAAAAACAATAAATGTCCTTATTTGGATCTTTGATTAGCTTAGGCTAGAGTGTGTGAGTATCATTCAAGTGTGGGAACCTTGGGACATTGGGTGAATAAAAGGGTAATTTTGTATTGTTATTGAAAATATTGGGAATTGGGTACATACTCATGTATTGATCAAATGTAAAACCTTATGCATTGAGATTCTTGTATATAGAAAAAAAATGAGAAAAACAAAAGAAAAAAAGAAAAAAAATATATAATATGGAAAAAAATATAGAAAAAGAAAGAAAGAGAAAAAAAAAGAAAGGAATAAAAAGGGGACAAAATGCCCCAAATCAAAGTATAGTCCAATAAAATCAATGCATAGGTGTTGTGAAATTAAAAAGGACTACATGAGTATGTGAAAGAGTGAAAAATGGGTAGTTAGGTTGGAATTTAATTGTATAGGATGTCATAGGTTAGGTGGGAAGTTTAAGCTTATCAAAGATTCAAATTTCAAACTCACTTAACCAAATATGCATCCTACCTTGACCCTAGCCCCATTACAACCTAAAGAAAAGACCTCATGATACTTGTATGCATGCATGAAATATATGTCGATTGTTAGAAGAAAAACAAATCTTAGAAAGCATGATTAGGAGAGAATTGAGTGAATCAACCCTAAACACTTGAGCGAATAGAGTGCAAATACATCCGGTGAGGGTTTGATGCTCAATTACATGTTTCCACCAATGATCATCTCCTTTCATGCAAGTTTGTAAAAATAATTAATAGCTCAATTCAATTGTGGTTTGGCATGGTTGTTAATACCTTTTGCCCTTGTGCTTATATATGCTTCTTGGGAATTAATTTATTTTGACCAAGCAATTGCATTCATGTAGATAGTTGCATATAGGTAGATTGCATTTAGTTAGTTTTCATTGAATAAATGTTGATCCCTTTGCTTTCTCTTGGTTTTAGCATGAGGACATGCTTGGTTTAAGTGTAGGGAGGTTGATAAACCCCATTTGTAGGGTTTATCTTGTGCTTGATTTTAGGAATTTTATGACCTTTTACCCACATTTATTCAATGAAATAGCATGGTTTTATAACTTCTCCCTTAATTGTGCTTAAGAGTGAAAACATGCTTTTTAGGGCTTAAAATAGCTAAATCTAATTCTCCTTGATTCCATTAGATGCCTTGATATGTTTGTTAAGTGATTTAAGGTTTAGGAGGCAAAGATTGGATCAAGGGAATGAAGAAAGAAGCATGAAAAGTTGGAGAACTCATGAAGAAATGAAAGAACCGGAAAGCTGTCAAGCCAACCTCTTTGCACTTAAACGACCATAACTTGAGCTACAGATGTCCAAATGATGCAGTTCTAGTTGGGATGGAAAGCTAACATCCGGGGCTTCGAAATGATATAAGATTTGCCATAGTTGCTACACGTATGGTGGCGCGCACGTGCATAGTACGCGCACGCGCCGTTGCTACCAACTGGTTCACTTAAAGCAAAACGTGGCCAGCGAATTTTAAAGCCTTGTGGGCCCAATCCAACTCATTTCTGATGCTATTTAACCCAAGGAGTGAAGAGGGAAACATATGTTAGTTACCATTAGCTTAGTTTAGTAGTTAGAGTTAGTTTCTAGAGAGAGAAGCTCTCTCTTCTCTCTAGAATTAGGATTAGGTTAGTTCTTAGATCTAGATCTATTTCCTCTTCTTCTCTCTTCCAATTTTCGTTCCTCTCCTCTATTGTAGTTGTAGAATTCTTCTTCTAATGTAATTCCTTTGTTTGTAGTTTGTGAATTCTCTTTTGTAGATCTACATTTCTCCTTCAATGTAATTGGTAAGTTCTTTGTTGTTTCATGATTGATTTGGTTTTCTATTGTAGACCTCTTGCCTTTGTAGTAAGATCTCTCTTTAATTCTTGCAAATTCATGTGTTTACTTGTATTGCACTCTATGTGTTTGATGAAATGTCTCTTATAGCTATTAGTTAGATTTTGTTCCTCTTGGCCTAGGTAGAGTAATTAGTGATACTTGAGTTATCTAATTCTTTTGTTGATTGGTAATTGGAGAGATTGCTAATTGGTTTGGAGTGCACTAAAGCTAGTCTTTCCTTGGGAGTTGGCTAGGACTTGTGGCTCAAGTCAATTCATCCACTTGACTTTCCTTTATTTAGTAAGGGTTAACTAAGTGGTAGCAATGAACAATTCTCATCACAATTGAGAAGGATAACTAGGATAGGATTTCTAATTTTCATACCTTGCCAAGAGCCTTTTATAGTTGTTAGTTTATTTTCATTGCCATTTACTTTCATGTTTCTTATCCAAAAACCCCAAAACACATTTCTAACCAATAACAAGACATTTTATTGTAATTCCTCGAGAGAACGACCCGAGGTTTGAGTACTTCGGTTATTGATTTTAGGGGTTTGTTACTTGTGACAAACAATCTTTTGTATGAAAGGATTATTGTTGGTTTAGGAACTATACTTGCAACGAGAATTCATTTGTGAAATTCTAAACCGTCAAAAATCCAATCATCAAAATGGCACCGTTGCCGGGGAATTGCAATGGTGTTGTGTTGTTGGTTATTGTATATATGTGAATATTGTGAATAGCTTGATTTTTTTGATTGATTGTTTGATTTTGCTAGTCTTAGTATTTTGTTTCATTATTTCTTATTAGTTTTTGTTTCTTATTTGCTCTTGCATTCATGAATTCTCACCTTGGCTATGAGTTTGGTTATAAACATGTTGTAGGAAATGAGGACTATAATGAAGATGTGTATCAAGAATGGGATAACCAAAGGTGGGAGGAGCCATATGCTTATGATCAATCCTCTTGGCAACAACCTCCACCAATGCACTATGAAGAAGAGCCATTCTATGATACATATCAATCCAATGGCTATGGTGAATCACCTTGTGATTTTCAAGAACTACCACCATATGCCTATGAACCATGTCCTCAACATAACTCTCAACCATACTCACAAGCCCCTTCTTACCAACCACCTTCTAACCCATATCCATCCTACCAACAACCATATGAACCATATGAACCACATATAGAGCCACCACCATTCCAACATCAATATTTTCAAGAGCCACCTCCTCCACATTATTACCAAGATGAACCACCTCCAATATATGAACATTTTCAACCACAAGATGAATACTACTTTCCACCACAACCTCCCATGGAAGAATACTCATATCCACTGATCCAAGAGCCATATGATCCTAATCATATTATCCAAGAGGAACAAGAGTCAAGGGATCATCTCAAGAAAGCATTGGATTAATTTCAAGCAACCATGGAGTGTGTTGTGCAACAAGTGGAAAGAATGGAAAACATTGAACCACCACAACTCTACCAAGAAGAACCACCTTCCTACTATGAACCCTTCCCCCAAAATGATGAATCCTTCCACCCACCCCAACCTCTAATGGATAAAACCCTTGGTGTTCTTGTTCAAGGGCAAGAAGAGATGAAAAGGGATATGCAAAATTTCATGGCCGCCATGGCAATGAAGATCAAGCATCAAGTCTTAGTGGTGAAGAATCCTTTGAGCATGAAGAACCTTCTCCGGTTGGATTTGAAAGCGTTGAGGAGGTAAATTTTTCTCACACTCTTTATTATGATTTGAGTAAGGGAAAAGGTTTTGATAAAATTGTTGAACAAAGGATTAAGATTAAGAAATCTTGTGAAGAGGTGGAAGTCCCTAGAAATAGAAGAACGAGGGTTGGTTATGCTTTGTCAAGATCTTTGGAAGCATATTTGCCTAGGTTGCCATCTACGCCTTCATTTGAGTGGGTGAAATTCACTTCTATTAGCTTTATTATCCCACTTGAATATGGTTTGCTTGAAACGGATGGCCAACTTAGGGAAGTTTGTGGGATGAAGCGTAAGCGAAAAAGGTTTTGTGGTGGGCGTTGCAAATCAAGGCTCATTATGGTTGATGCATCAAACATGAGATATAAAAGATGGAGTAGTGCTCAAATAGATGGGTCTAGAAGAATTGTTGGGCACTTCATAGAGAATTCACCTTACTCACCACCCGGTTGGACTAATAATGATGATCAACCTCAAGACGGGTGTGAAAACAAAGTGTGGGGCCCCGGATCACAAGAAGAGGATCAACTTTGGGAGCCCCAAGCTTGTGAAGAACTTCATCAACACTTGGCTCAATCCATGAGAAATCTTGGGGCACAATGGAGAACCAAGCATTGGTGGGAGTTCCAAGATGAATACAAGCACAAGCCACCTTGATAAGAAGCTCCCCATAAGTCCAACTTAAGGACAATAAATAAAAGTGCTAGGTGGGAGACACCCCACCATGGTAAACTCATTCCATACTCTTTTAGTTTGTTAATAAATGAATTGAGTTGTCATTGTAGGTAGATTCTCATTTTCATTTTTATCTTTTGTAAATATTGGTAGAATTAGTTTAATTTCTTGTTTCTATTATTTTATCGAGTTTAGTCAGTAGTATAGTATGTTGAATAAGGTTCTAGGGTGTTTTGGTAGCTGTTTGGAGGATTGAAAGGCTTGGATTAGTGCAAGAACTTAGAAAATTTTTTTTTTGAAAAAACAGAACACCATCCACGCGTGCGCGCACCTAATGCGTACGCGCACCTGAGCATTTTCCGACCATCCACGCGCACGCGTACTGTACGCGTACACGTGGATGCAAAATTTCACCTCCAGCCAAAAAACCCGAGAGTTAGGCCTGCACTGTGCGAACATTGGGCCTAAGGCACAAGTCTATGCACGCGTGCGCGCACTTGGCGCGTACGCGCACATGATCTTAAATTGGCAATGCACGCGCACGCACACTGTGCGCGCGCGCGT
Source organism: Arachis stenosperma (assembly GCF_014773155.1). Taxonomy (NCBI): domain Eukaryota; kingdom Viridiplantae; phylum Streptophyta; class Magnoliopsida; order Fabales; family Fabaceae; genus Arachis; species Arachis stenosperma. The sequence goes on along the minus strand of NC_080381.1, from coordinate 89,128,685 downwards.
CGATTGCACGATTGATGAGCGGATAATTTGTACACTTTTTGGTATTGTTTTTAGTATGTTTTTGGTAGTTTTAGTTGAGTTTTTAGTATATTTTTATTAGTTTGTAGTTAAAATTCACTTTTCTGGACTTTACTATGAGTTTGTGTGTTTTTTTGTGATTTCAGGTATTTTCTGGCTGAAATTGAGGGATCTGAGCAAAAATCTGATCCAGAGACTCAAAAGGACTGCAGATGCTGTTGGATTCTGACCTCCCTGCACTCGAAGTGGATTTTCTGGAGCTACAGAAGCTCAATTGGCGCGCTCTCAACGGCGTTGGAAAGTAGACATCCTGGGCTTTCCAGCAATATATAATAGTTCATACTTTGCCCAAGATTTGATGGCCCAAACCGGCGTTCAAAGTCACCTCAAGAAATTCCAGCGTTAAACGCCGGAACTGGCACCTAATTGGGAGTTAAACGCCCAAACTGGCACTAAAGCTGGCGTTTAACTCCAAGAAGAGTCTCTACACGAAAATGCTTCATTGCTCAGCCCAAGCACACACCAAGTGGGCCCGGAAGTGGATTTTTATGTCATTTACTCATCTTTGTACACCTTAGGCTACTAGTTATCTATAAGTAGGACCTTTTACTATTGTATCTAAGAGACTTTTGGAGACTTTCGGGTAGCTATCTTCGTTTGATGCTATCTTAGACCATTGGGAGGCTGGCCATTCGGCCATGCCTAGACCTTGTTCTTATGTATTTTCAACGGTGGAGTTTCTACACACCATAGATTAAGGTGTGGAGCTCTGCTGTACCTCGAGTATTAATGCAATTACTATTGTTCTTCTATTCAATTCCGCTTGTTCTTTATCCAAGATATCACTTGTTCTTCAACATGATGAAGGTGATGATTGACGCCCATCACCATTCTCACTCATGAACAAGGTGACTGACAACCATTCTTGTTCTACAAGCATCTGAGGCTTAGTGAATATCTCTTGGATTCCTGATTGCACGATGCATGGTTGATCGCCTGACAACCGAGTGCTCGCCTGACAAACGAGCCAACCATTCCGTGAGATCAGAGTCTTCGTGGTATAGGCAAGAACTGATGGCGGCATTCAAGAGAATCCGGAAGGTTTAACCTTGTCTGTGGTATTCTGAGTAGGATTCAGTGATTGAATGACTGTGACGTGCTTCAAACTCTAACCTGCTGGGCGTTAGTGACAGACGCAAAAGAGGGATTCTATTCCAGCAGGGGCGGGAACCAAACCGGTGATTGGCCGTACTGTGACAGAGTGCGTGAGCATTAGCTTTCACTGTGAGGATGTGAGGTAGCTGCTGACAACAGTGAAACCCTACACGAGCTTGCCATGGAAAGGAGTAAGAAGGATTGGATGAAGGCAGTAGGAAAGCAGAGAGACGGAAGGGAAGGCATCTTCATACGCTTGTCTGAAGCTCTTACACCAATGATATACATAAGTATCACTATCCTTATCTTTTATGTTATTTTCGTTCATCACCATATCCATTTGAGTCTGCCTGACTAAGATTTGCAAGATGACCATAGCTTGCTTCAATGCTAACAATCTCCGTGGGATCGACCCTTACTCACGTAAGGTATTACTTGGACGACCCAGTGCACTTGCTGGTTAGTTGTGCGAAGTTGTGTAATGCCATGGAATTGAACCACCAAGTTTTTGGAGTTCATGACCAGGGATTATGAGAGTTGTGAAAAGTATTGTTCACAATTTCGCGCACCAAGTTTTTGGCGCCGTTGCCGGGGATTGTTCAAGTTTTGAGCAAGCTTTTGGTAACAATGCCTGGGATTGTTCTAGTTTGGAAAACTGACGGTTCATCTTGTTGCTTAGATTAGGTATTTATTTTTTTCGAAATTCTTGAAGATGAATTCTAGAGTTTCATGATGATTTGTTGAAATCTGGCTGGCTGAGAAGCCATGTCTAATCTGATTGGACCGAGGTTTCAACTTATCACCACAAGAGCTTGTTGATTTTCATCAATTTTGCTTTTGGAGCAGTGATCTGCTAAGGCTTGGCTGACCTTTGGTCATGTCTAGTGTTTTGGACCGAAGCTTTCTCTGAAAGCTTGGCTGGCTGTGAAGCCATGTCTAATTCCTGGACCGGAGTCTTAGACTAGCATTGCACTGATTCCTAGAATTCTCATTAAGAATTTTGATATCTTTTCCCACTTAATTTTCGAAAAAATACAAAAAAATTACAAAATCATAAAATCCAAAAAAAATGTTTCTTGTTTGAGTCTAGAGTCTCATCTTAAGTTTGGTGTCAAATGCATGTTTTTGTTATATTTTTCGAATCCATGCATGTATTTCTTTGTTTTGATCTTTGAATTCTTTTGGCTTGAGTGTTTCTGTGTCTCATATAGTGTCAGTAGTACACAAACTGCTAAGTTTGGTGTCTTGCATGCATTGTTATTTGATTCTTGTTGCATTTTGATTATTAAAAAAATCCAAAAATATTTTTAATTTGTGTCTTTTCAAGTCAATGATACAAAGAATTGAAGATTCAGAACATACTGCAGAGGAATTATACAGAAAAAGCTGAGCATTCAAAAATGCCCAGTGAAGAAGACAGACTGGCGTTTAAACGCCAGCCAGGGTACCTGGTTGGGCGTTTAACGCCCAAAGAGGTAGCATTTTGGGCGTTAAACGCCAGAATGTATACCATTCTGGGCGTTTAACGCCAGGATGGTGCTAGGGGGAAGATTTTGTTTTCAAACCAATTTTTTTCAAGTTTTCAAAGTTTTTCAAAACCAAATCTTTTTCAAATCATATCTTTTCAATCAAATGTTTTCAAAATCAATTTCTTTCCTTTTTTTCAAAGATACTTACTAACAATTAATGATTTGATTAAACATTTTTTGCCTTTTCTATTAAGAAAGGTTTTATGTTTGAATCATATCTTTTCTTGTTAGGCAAGTCATTGATTGTTTTTTTTTTAAAATCATATCTTTTCAAATTATTTTCAAATCATATCTTTTAAAATTGTTTTCAAATCATATCTTCTCAATCACATCTTTTTAAAACCATAACTTTTCAATCAAATCTTTTTTTATCACATCTTTTTCAAAATAGTTTTCAATCAAATCTTTTTAAACTTCTAATTTCAAAATCTTTTTCAAAAATCACTTGATTTCTCTTCCACTTTCAATTTTCGAAAATTATCAATCAAATTTTCAAAATGTTTTCAAAATCTTTTAATTGAATTTTCGAAAATTCTCTTCCCTCCTTCCCACATCCTTCTATTTATGGAGTACCACTCCTTCTGAATGCACAATTCGAACCTTATCTAATTAAAGTTCGAATTCTTCTTCTCCTTCTTCTTTCTATTTCTCTTTTCCTCTGACACTTCAAGGAATCTCTATACTGTGACATAGAGGATTCCACATTTTCCTTTTCTCTTCTCTTTTTTATGAGCAGGAGCAGAGACAAAGGCATTCTTGTTGAAGCTGACCCTGAACCTGAGAGGACCTTGAAGAGAAAACTAACAGAAGCTAAAGCACAACTCTCTTTAGAGGACCTGACCGAATTCTTCAAGGAAGAAGAACACATGGCAGCCGAAAACAACAACAATGCAAGGAAGGTGCTGGGTGACTTCACTGCACCTACTCCTGATTTCTATGGGAGAAGCATCTCTATCCCTGCCATTGGAGCAAACAACTTTGAGCTTAAGCCTCAATTAGTTTCTCTAATGCAACAGAATTGCAAGTTCCATGGACTTCCAATGGAAGATCCTCATCAGTTCTTAGCTGAATTCTTGCAAATCTGTGACACAGTCAAGACTAATGGGGTTGACCCTGAGGTCTACAGACTGATGCTATTCCCTTTTGCTGTAAGAGACAGAGCTAGAATATGGTTGGATTCTCAACCTAAAGAAAGCCTGGACTCTTGGGAAAAGCTAGTCAATGCCTTCTTGGCAAAGTTCTTTCCACCTCAAAGATGGAGTAAGCTTAGAGTGGAAGTCCAAAGCTTCAGACAGAAGGATGGAGAATCCCTCTATGAAGCTTGGGAAAGTGGTGCGCGAAATTGTGAACTATACTTTTTCACAACTCTCATAATCCCTGGTAATGGCTCCCAAAACTTGGTGCGCTCAATACCATGGCATTACACAACTTCGCACAACTAACCAGCAAGTGCACTGGGTCGTCCAAGTAATAAACCTTACGTGAGTAAGGGTCGATCCCACGGAGATTGTTAGTATTGAAGCAAGCTATGGTCATCTTGTAAATCTTAGTCAGGCAAACTCAGATATATATGGTGATGAACGAAAATAACATAAAAGATAAAGATAGTGATACTTATGTAATTCATTGGTAGGAACTTCAGATAAGCGCATGAAGATGCCTTCCCTTCCGTCTCTCTGCTTTCCTACTGTCTTCATCCAACCCTTCTTACTCCTTTCCATGGCAAGCTCGTATAGGGTCTCACTGTTGTCAGCAGCTACCTCCCATCCGCGCAGTGAAAGCTAATGCACACACTCTGTCACAGTGCTGCCAATCACCGGTTTGGTTCCCTCCCCTACCGGAATAGAATAACTCTTTTGCGTCTGTCACTAACGCCCAGTAGGTTACAGGTTTGAAGCACGTCACAGTCATTCAATCATTGAATCCTACTCAGAATACCACAGACAAGGTTAGACCTTCCGGATTCTCTTGAATGCTGCCATCAGTTCTTGCCTATACCACGAAGACTCTGATCTCACGGAATGGTTGGCTCGTTTGTCAGGCGAGCACTCGGTTGTCAGGCGATCAACCATGCATCGTGCAATCAGGAATCCAAGAGATATTCACTAAGCCTCAGATGCTTGTAGAACAAGAATGGTTGTCAGTCACCTTGTTCATGGGTGAGAATGGTGATGGGCGTCAATCATCACCTTCATCATGTTGAAGAACAAGTGATATCTTGGACAAAGAACAAGCGGAATTTGAATGGAAGAACAATAGTAATTGCATTAATACTCGAGGTACAGCAGAGCTCCACACCTTAATCTATGGTGTGTAGAAACTCCACCGTTGAAAATACATAAGCATAAGGTCTAGGCATGGCCGAATGGCCAGCCTCCCAATGATCTAAGAACTAAAATGTTCAAAGATGATCTAGAGATCTAAAAGTGATCAAAAGATTTCTATACAATAGTAAAAGGTCCTACTTATAAGAAACTAGTAGCCTAGGGTGTACAGAAATGAGTAAATGATATAAAAATCCTCTTCCGGGCCCACTTGGTGTGTGCTTGGGCTGAGCAATGAAGCAATTTCGTGTAGAGACTCTTCTTGGAGTTAAACGCCAGCTTTGGTGCCAGTTTGGGCGTTTAACTCCCATTTGGGTGCCAGTTCCAGCGTTTAACGCTGGGATTTCTTGAGGTGACTTTGAGCGCCGGTTTGGGCCATCAAATCTTGGGCAAAGTATGGACTATTATATATTGCTGGAAAGCCCAGGATGTCTAATTTCCAACGCCGTTGAGAGCGCGCCAATTGGGCGTCTGTAGCTCCAGAAAATCCGCTTCGAATGCAGGGAGGTCAGAATCCAACAGCATCTGCAGTCCTTTTTGGTCTCAGAATCAGATTTTTGCTCAGGTCCTTCAATTTCAGCCAGAAAATCCCTGAAATCACAGAAAAACACACAAACTCATAGTAAAGTCCAGAAAAGTGAATTTTAATTAAAAACTAATAAAAATATACTAAAAACTAACTAAATCATAACAAAAACATACTAAAAACAATGCCAAAAAGTATACAAATTATCCGCTCATCACAACACCAAACTTAAATTGTTGCTTGTCCCCAAGCAACTGAAAATCAAATAAGATAAAAAGAAGAGAATATGCAATGAACTCCAAAAACATCTATGAAGATCAGTATTAATTAGATGAGCGGGGCTTTTATCTTTTTGCCTCTGAATAGTTTTGGCATCTCACTCTATCCTTTGAAATCCAGAATGGTTGACTTCTTTAGGAACTTAGAATCCGGATAGTGTTAATGATTCTCTTAGTAAAGTATGATGATTCTTGAACATAGCCATTTATTGAGTCTTGGCTGTGGCCCAAAGCACTCTGTCTTCCAATATTACCACCGGATACATACATGCCACAGACACATAATTGGGTGAACCTTTTCAGATTGTGACTCAGCTTTGCTAAAGTCCCCAATTAGAGGTGTCCAGGGTTCTTAAGCACACTCTTATTGCCTTGGATCACAACTTTATTTCTTTCTTTTTCTTTCTTTTTTTTTCGAATTTTTTTTTTTCGTTTGCTTTTTTTTCTCTTTTTTTTTTTTTTTGCTTTTTCTTGCTTCAAGAATCATTTTTAATGATTTTTCAGATCCTCAGTAACATGTCTCCTTTTTCATCATTCTTTCAAGAGCCAACATTCATGAACCACAAATTCAAAAGACATATGCACTGTTTAAGCATACATTCAGAGAACAAAATATTGCCACCACATCAAAATAATTAAACTAGTATAAAATTCAGAATTCATGCAATTCTTTCCTTTTCAATTAAGCACATTTTTATTCAAGAAAGGTGATGGATTCATAGGACATTCATAACTCTAAGGCATAGACACTAAGACACTAATGATCACAAGACACAAACATGGATAACATAAAGCATAAAAATCGAAAACAGAAGAATAAAGAACAAGGAAATCAAGGAATGGGTCCACCTTAGTGATGGCGGCTCTTTCTTGCTCTTGAAGATCCTATGGAGTGCTTGAGCTCCTCAATGTCTCTTCCTTGTCTTTGTTGCTCCTCCCTCATGATTCTTTGATCTTCTCTAATTTCATGAAGGATGATGGAGTGTTCTTGATGCTCCACCCTCAGTTGTCCAATGTTGGAACTTAGTTCTCCTAGGGAGGTATTTAGTTGCTCCCAATAGTTTTGTGGAGGAAAATTCATCCCTTGAGGAATCTCAGGGATCTCATGATGAGTGAGATCTCTTGTGTACTCCATCCTTTTCTTGGTGATGGGCTTGTCCTCATCAATGGGAATGTCTCCCTCTATGTCAACTCCAACTGAATAACAGAGGTGACAAATGAGATGAGGAAAGGCTAACCTTGCCAAGGTGGAGGTCTTGTCCGCCACCTTATAGAGTTCTTGGGTTATAACCTCATGAACCTCTATTTCTTCTCCAATCATGATACTATGGATCATGATGGCCCGGTCTATGGTAACTTCGGACCGTTGCTAGTGGGGATGATTGAGCGTTGTATGAACTCTAACCATCCTCTAGCCACGGGCTTGAGGTCATGCCTTCTCAATTGGACCGGCTTTCCTCTTGAATCTTGCTTCCACTGTGCGCCCTCTTCACATATGGTTGTGAGGACTTGGTCCAACCTTTGATCAAAGTTGACCCTTCTAGTGTAAGGATGCTCATCTCCTTGCATCATGGGCAAGTTGAACGCCACCCTCACACTCTCCGGACTAAAATCCAAGTATTTCCCCCGAACCATAGTGAGATAATTCTTTGGATTCGGGTTCACACTTTGGTCATGGTTCTTTGTGATCCATGCATTGGCATAGAACTCTTGAACCATCAAGATTCCGACTTGTTGAATGGGGTTGGTAAGCACTTCCCAACCTCTTCTTCGGATCTCATGGCGGATCTCCGGATATTCACCCTTTTTGAGTGAAAAGGGGACTTCGGGGATCACCTTCTTCAAGGCCACAACTTCATAGAAGTGGTCTTAATGCACCCTTGAGAGGAATCTATCCATCTCCCATGACTCGGAGGTGGAAGCTTTTGCCTTCCCTTTCCTCTTTTTAGAGGTTTCTCCGGCCTTGGATGCCATAAATGGTTATGAAAAAGCAACGCTTTTACCACACCAAACTTAAAATGATTGCTCGTCCTCGAGCAAAAGAAGAAAGAAGAGAGTAGAAGAAGAAGAAATGAAGAAGATGGAGATGGTGGTGTATTCGGCCAAGAAGGGGGAAGAAGGGTGTTTAGGTTGTGTGAAAATGAAGAGTTGAAGAAGGGTATTTATAGGAGAGAGGGGGGTAAAGGTTCGGCCATTATGGGTGGGTTTGGGAGGGAAAGTGGTTTGAATTTGAAGGGTGAGGTTGGTGGGGTTTTATGAAGGATGGATGTGAGTGGTGAAGAGAAAGATGGGATTTGATAGGTGAGGGGTTTTTGGGGAAGAGGTGTTGAGGTGATTGGTGAATGGGGGAAGAAGAGAGAGAGTGATGGTAGGGTCCTGTGGGGTCCACAGATCCTGTAGTGTCAAGGAAAAGTCATCCCTGCACCAATTGTTGCTCAAAATCACGTTTTGAGCCATTTCTGGCGTTAAACGCCGGGCTGGTGCCCATTCCTGGCGTTTAACGCCAGGTTCTTGCCCTTTACTGGCGTTTAACGCCAGTCTGGTGCCCCTTTCTGGCGTTAAACGCCCAGAATGGTGCCAGACTGGGCGTTAAACGCCCAACAGCTAGCATTACTGGCGTTTGAACGCCAGCTACGCCCAACAGCTAGCATTACTGGCGTTTGAACGCCAGCTTCTTCTCCTCCAGGGTGTGCTGTTTTTCTTCCTGTTTTTCATTCTGTTTTTGCTTTTTTTCATTGTTTTTGTGACTTCTTATGATCATCAACCTACAAAAAAGATAAAATAACAAAATAAAATAATTAATTATAAAACATTGGGTTGCCTCCCAACAAGCGCTTCTTTAATGTCATTAGCTTGACAGAGGGCTCTCATGGAGCCTCAGAAATGCTCAGAACCGTGTTGAAACCTCCCAACACCAAACTTAGAGTTTGAATGTGGGGTTTCAACACCAAACTTAGAGTTTGGTTGTAGCCTCCCAACACCAAACTTAGAGTTTGACTGTGGGGGCTCTGTTTGGCTCTGTTTTGAGAGAAGCTCTTCATGCTTCCTCTCCATGATGACAGAGGGATATCCTTGGGCCTTAAACACCAAGGATTTTCATTCACTTGAATGATCAACTCTCCTCTATCAACATCAATCACAGCCTTTGCTGTGGCTAGGAAGGGTCTGCCAAGGATGATGGATTCATCCATGCACTTCCCAGTCTCTAGGACTATGAAATCAGTAGGGATGTAGTGGTCTTCAATCTTAACCAAAACATTCTCTACAAGTCCATATGCTTGTTTTCTTGAGTTGTCTGCCATCTCTAGTGAGATTCTTGCAGCTTGTACCTCAAAGATCCCTAGCTTCTCCATTACAGAGAGGGGCATGAGGTTCACACTTGACCCTAAGTCACACAAGGCCTTCTTGAAGGTCATGGTGCCTATGGTACAAGGTATAGAAAACTTTCCAGGATCCTGCCTCTTCTGAGGCAGTTTCTGCCTAGACAAGTCATCCAGTTCTTTGGTGAGCAAGGGAGGTTCATCTTCCCAAGTCTCATTTCCAAATAACTTGTCATTTAGCTTCATGATTGCTCCAAGGTATTTAGCAACTTGCTCTTCAGTGACATACTCATCCTCTTCAGAGGAAGAATACTCATCAGAGCTCATGAATGGCAGAAGTAAGTCCAATGGAATCTCTATGGTCTCATTTTGAGCCTTAGATTCCCAAGGTTCCTCATTGAGGAACTCAGAGGAGAGTGGTGCACGCCCACTGGGGTCTTTCTCAGTGGCGTCTTCTTCCTCTCTTTCCTCTCCATATTCGGCCATGTTGATGGCCTTGCACTCTCCTTTTGGATTTTCTTCTGTATTACTTGGGAGAGTACTAGGAGGGAGTTCAACTTTCTTGCTCAGCTGACCCACTTGTCCTTCCAAATTTCTGATGGAGGACCTTGTTTCATTCATGAAACTTTGAGTGGTCTTTATTAGATCAGAGACCATTGTTGCCAAGTCAGAAGTATTCTGCTTAGAACTCTCTGTCTGTTGCTGAGAAGATGATGGAAAAGGCTTGCCATTGCTAAACCTGTTTCTTCCACCATTATTGTTATTGAAACCTTGTTGAGGTCTCTCTTGATTATTCCATGAGAGATTTGGGTGATTTCTCCATGAAGAATTATAGGTGTTTCCATAGGGTTCTCCTAGGTAATTCACCTCTTCCATTGAAGGGTTCTCAGGATCATAAGCTTCTTCCTCAGATGAAGCTTCCTTAGTACTGCTTGGTGCATTTTGCATTCCAGACAGACTTTGAGAAATCAAATTGACTTGTTGAGTCAATATCTTGTTCTGAGCCAATATGGCATTCAGAGTGTCAATCTCAAGAACTCCTTTCTTCTGATTAGTCCCATTGTTCACGGGATTCCTTTCAGAAGTGTACATGAATTGGTTATTTGCAACCATTTCAATCAATTCTTGAGCTTCTGCAGGCGTCTTCTTCAGATGAAGAGATCCTCCAGCAGAGCTATCCAAGGACATCTTAGATAGTTCAGAGAGACCATCATAGAAAATACCTATGATGCTCCATTCAGAAAGCATGTCTGAAGGACATCTTCTGATTAATTGTTTGTATCTTTCCCAAGCTTCATAGAGGGATTCTCCATCCTTCTGTCTGAAGGTTTGGACTTCCACTCTAAGCTTACTCCATCTTTGTGTGGAAAGAACTTTGCCAAGAAGGCATTGACTAGCTTTCCCAAGAGTCCAGGCTTTCTTTAGGTTGAGAATCCAACCATATCCTAGCTCTGTCTCTTACAGCAAAAGGGAATAGCATCAGTCTATAGACCTCAGGGTTAACCCCATTAGTCTTGACTGTGTCACAGATTTGCAAGAATTCAGCTAAAACTGATGAGGATCTTCCATTGGAAGTCCATGGAACTTGCAATTCTGTTGCATTAGAGAAACTAATTGAGGCTTAAGCTCAAAGTTGTTTGCTCCAATGGCAGGGATAGAGATGCTTCTCCCATAGAAGTCGGGAGTAGGTGCAGTAAAGTCACCCAGCACCTTCCTTGCATTGTTGGCATTGTTGTTGTTTTCGGCTGCCATGGGTTCTTCTTCCTTGAAGAATTCGGTCAGGTCCTCTAAAGAGAGTTGTGCTTTAGCTTCTCTTAGCTTTCTCTTCAAGGTCCTTTCGGGTTCAGGATCAGCTTCAACAAGAATGCCTTTGTCTCTGCTCCTGCTCATGTGAAAGAGAAGAGAAAAAGAAAATGTGGAATCCTCTATGTCACAGTATAGAGATTCCTTGAAATGTCAGAGGAAAAGAGAAATAGAAAGAAGAAGGAGAAGAAGAATTCGAACTTTAATTAGATAAGGTTCGAATTGTGCATTAAGAAGGAGTAGTACTCCATAAATAGAAGGATGTGGGAAGGAGGGAAGATGATTTTCGAAAATTCAATCAAAAGATTTTGAAAACATTTTGAAAATTTGATTGATGATTTTCGAAAATTGAAAGTGGAAGAGAAATCAAGTGATTTTTTGAAAAAGATTTTGAAATTAGAAACTAAAAAGATTTGATTGAAAACTAATTTGAAAAAGATATGATTAAGAAGATATGATTAGTTTTAAAGAGATGTGATTGAGAAGATATGATTTGAAAACAATTTTAAAAGATATGTTTTGAAAATTATTTTAAAGATTTGATTTGGAAAAATTAGTGACTTGCCTAACAAGAAAAGATATGATTCAAACATAAAACCTTCCTTAACAGAAAAGGAAAAAAAATGTTCAATCAAATCATTAATTGTTAGTAAGTATCTTTGAAAGGAAAGAAATTAATTTTGAAAACATTTGAATGAAAAGATTTGATTTGAAAAAGATTTGATTTTGAAAAACTTGAAAAAAATTGATTTGAAAACAAAATCTTCCCCCTAGCACCATCCTGGCATTAAACACCCAGAATGGTATACATTCTGGCGTTTAACGCCCAAAATGCTACCTTTTTGGGCGTTAAACGCCCAACCAGGTGCCCTGGCTGGCGTTTGAACGCCAGTCTGAATCTTCAGTGTGTATAATTCCTCTGCAGTGTGTTCTGAATCTTCAATCCCTTGTATCATTGACTTGAAAAGACACAAATTAAAAATATTTTTGGATTTTTAATAATTAAAATGCAACAAGAATCAAATAACAATGCATGCAAGACACCAAACTTAGCAGTTTGTATACTACTGACACTAACAATATGAGAATGCATATGAGACACACAAAATACTTCAAGTCAATAGAATTCAAAGATCAGAGCAAGAAATCATCAAGAATTATTTGAAGATCCTTAAGACACATGAATGAATGCATGCAATTGACACCTAACTTAAGATGAGACACTAGACTCAAACAAGAAATATTTTTGAATTTTATGATTTTGTAATTTTTTTTTGTGTTTTTCGAAAATTAAGTGGAAAAAGGTATCAAAATTCTTAATGAGAATTCCAGGAATCAGTGCATGCTAGTCTAAGACTCCGGTCCAGGAATTAGACATGGCTTCACAGCCAGCCAAGCTTCCAAAGAAAGCTTCGGTCCAAAACACTAGACATGACCAAAGGTCAGCCAAGCCTTAGCAAATCACTGCTCCAAGAGCAAGATTGATACGAAATCAACAAGCTCTTGTGGTGATAAGTTGAAACCTCGGTCCAATCAGATTAGACATGGCTTCTCAGCCAGCCAGATTTCAACAAATCATCATGAAACTCTAGAATTCATCTTCAAGAATTTCGAAAAAAAAAATACCTAATCTAAGCAACAAGATGAACCGTCAGTTGTCCAGCCTGAACAATCCCGGGCAATAACACCAAAAATTTGATGTTGTTGCCGGATCTCGGCACTGATGTTACCAAAGGCTTGCTCAAAACTAGAACAATCCCCGGCAACGGCGCCAAAAACTTGGTGCGCGAAATTGTGAACTATACTTTTTCACAACTCTCATAATCCCTGGTAATGGCTCCCAAAACTTGGTGCGCTCAATACCATGGCATTACACAACTTCGCACAACTAACCAGCAAGTGCACTGGGTCGTCCAAGTAATAAACCTTACGTGAGTAAGGGTCGATCCCACGGAGATTGTTAGTATTGAAGCAAGCTATGGTCATCTTGTAAATCTTAGTCAGGCAAACTCAGATATATATGGTGATGAACGAAATAACATAAAAGATAAAGATAGTGATACTTATGTAATTCATTGGTAGGAACTTCAGATAAGCGCATGAAGATGCCTTCCCTTCCGTCTCTCTGCTTTCCTACTGTCTTCATCCAACCCTTCTTACTCCTTTCCATGGCAAGCTCGTATAGGGTCTCACTGTTGTCAGCAGCTACCTCCCATCCGCGCAGTGAAAGCTAATGCACACACTCTGTCACAGTGCTGCCAATCACCGTTTGGTTCCCTCCCCTACCGGAATAGAATAACTCTTTTGCGTCTGTCACTAACGCCCAGTAGGTTACAGGTTTGAAGCACGTCACAGTCATTCAATCATTGAATCCTACTCAGAATACCACAGACAAGGTTAGACCTTCCGGATTCTCTTGAATGCTGCCATCAGTTCTTGCCTATACCACGAAGACTCTGATCTCACGGAATGGTTGGCTCGTTTGTCAGGCGAGCACTCGGTTGTCAGGCGATCAACCATGCATCGTGCAATCAGGAATCCAAGAGATATTCACTAAGCCTCAGATGCTTGTAGAACAAGAATGGTTGTCAGTCACCTTGTTCATGGGTGAGAATGGTGATGGGCGTCAATCATCACCTTCATCATGTTGAAGAACAAGTGATATCTTGGACAAAGAACAAGCGGAATTTGAATGGAAGAACAATAGTAATTGCATTAATACTCGAGGTACAGCAGAGCTCCACACCTTAATCTATGGTGTGTAGAAACTCCACCGTTGAAAATACATAAGCATAAGGTCTAGGCATGGCCGAATGGCCAGCCTCCCAATGATCTAAGAACTAAAATGTTCAAAGATGATCTAGAGATCTAAAGTGATCAAAAGATTTCTATACAATAGTAAAAGGTCCTACTTATAAGAAACTAGTAGCCTAGGGTGTACAGAAATGAGTAAATGACATAAAAATCCTCTTCCGGGCCCACTTGGTGTGTGCTTGGGCTGAGCAATGAAGCAATTTCGTGTAGAGACTCTTCTTGGAGTTAAACGCCAGCTTTGGTGCCAGTTTGGGCGTTTAACTCCCATTTGGGTGCCAGTTCCAGCGTTTAACGCTGGGATTTCTTGAGGTGACTTTGAGCGCCGGTTTGGGCCATCAAATCTTGGGCAAAGTATGGACTATTATATATTTCTGGAAAGCCCAGGATGTCTACTTTCCAACGCCGTTGAGAGCGCGCCAATTGGGCTTCTGTAGCTCCAGAAAATCCGCTTCGAATGCAGGGAGGTCAGAATCCAACAGCATCTGCAGTCCTTTTTGGTCTCAGAATCAGATTTTTGCTCAGGTCCTTCAATTTCAGCCAGAAAATCCCTGAAATCACAGAAAAACACACAAACTCATAGTAAAGTCCAGAAAAGTGAATTTTAATTAAAAACTAATAAAAATATACTAAAAACTAACTAAATCATAACAAAAACATACTAAAAACAATGCCAAAAAGTATACAAATTATCCGCTCATCAGAAAGATACAAACAATTAATCAGAAGATGTCCCTCAGACATGCTTTCTGAATGGAGCATCATAGGTATTTTCTATGATGGTCTCTCTGAACTATCCAAGATGTCTTTGGATAGCTCTGCTGGAGGATCTCTTCATCTGAAGAAGACGCCTACAGAGGCTCAGGAACTGATTGAAATGGTTGCAAATAACCAATTCATGTACACTTCTGAAAGGAATCCTGTGAACAATGGGACTAGTCAGAAGAAAGGAGTTCTTGAGATTGACACTCCGAATGCCATATTGGCTCAGAACAAGATATTGACTCAACAAGTCAATTTGATTTCTCAAAGTCTGTCTGGAATGCAAAATGCACCAAACAGTACTAAGGATGCTTCATCTGAGGAAGAAGCTTATGATCCTGAGAACCCTTCAATGGAAGAGGTGAATTACCTAGGAGAACCTATGGAAACACCTATAATTCTTCATGGAGAAATCACCCAAATTTCTCATGGAAGAATCAAGAGAGACCTCAACAAGGTTTCAATAACAATAATGGTGGAAGAAACAGGTTTAGCAATGGCAAGCCTTTTCCATCATCTTCTCAGCAACAGACAGAGAGTTCTAAGCAGAGTACTTCTGACTTAGCAACAATGGTCTCTGATCTAATAAAGACCACTCAAAGTTTCATGACTGAAACAAGGTCCTCCATTAGGAATTTGGAAGGACAAGTGGGTCAGCTGAGTAAGAAAGTTACTGAACTTCCTCCTAGTACTCTCCCAAGTAATACAGAAGAAAATCCAAAAGGAGAGTGCAAAGCCATAAACATGGCCGAATATGGAGAGGAAAGAGAGGAGGAGGACCCACTGAGGAAGACCTCAGTGGGCGTGTACCAATCTCCTCTGATTCCTCAATGAGGAACAATGGAATCTGAGGCTCAAAATGAGACCATAGAGATTCCATTGGACTTACTTCTGCCATTCATGAGCTCTGATGAGTATTCTTCCTCTGAAGAGGATGAGTATGTCACTAAAGAGCAAGTTGCTAAATACCTTGGAGCAATCATGAAGCTAAATGACAAGTTATTTGGAAATGAGACTTGGGAGGATGAACCACCTTTGCTCACCAAAGAACTGAATGACTTGTCTAGGCAGAAACTGCCTCAAAAGAGGCAGGATCCTGGGAAGTTTTCTATACCTTGTACCATAGGCACCATGACCTTCAAGAAGGCCTTGTGTGACTTAGGGTCAAGTGTAAACCTCATGCCCCTCTCTGTAATGGAGAAATTAGGGATCTTTGAGGTGCAAGCTGCAAGAATCTCATTAGAGATGGCAGACAATTCAAGAAAACAGCTCATGGACTTGTAGAGAATGTTTTGGTGAAGATTGAAGACCATTACATCCCTACTGATTTCATAGTCCTAGAGACTGGGAAGTGCATGGATGAATCCATCATCCTTGGCAGACCCTTCCTAGCCACAGCAAAGGCTGTGATTGATGTTGATAGAGGAGAGTTGATCATTCAAGTGAATGAAGAATCCTTGGTGTTTATGGCCCAAGGACATCCCTCTATCATCATGGAGAGGAAGCATGAAGAGCTTCTCTCAAAACAGAGCCAAGCAGAGCCCCCACAGTCAAACTCTAAGTTTGGTGTTGGGAGGCCACAACCAAACTCTAAGTTTGGTGTTGAACCCCCACATTCAAACTCTAAGTTTGGTGTTGGGAGGTTCCAACACGGTTCTGAGTATTTCTGAGGCTCCATGAGAGTCCTCTGTCAAGCTAATGACATTAAAGAAGCGCTTGTTGGGAGGCAACCCAATGTTTTATAGTTAACTATTTTCTTTTGTTATTTTATCTTTTTTGTAGGTTGATGATAAGAAGTCACAAAACAATGAAAAAAAGCAAAAACAGAATGAAAAACAGGAAGAAAAACAGCACACCCTGGAGGAGAAGAAGCTGGCGTTCAAACGCCAGTAATGCTAGCTGTTGGGCGTTTAACGCCCAGTCTGGCACCATTCTGGGCGTTTAACGCCAGAAAGGGGCACCAGACTGGCGTTAAACGCCAGTAAAGGGCAACAACCTGGCGTTAAACGCCAGGAATGGGCACCAGCCCGGCGTTTAACGCCAGAAATGGCTCAAAACGTGAATTTTGATGCCACTTGGTGCAGGGATGACTTTTCCTTGACACCACAGGATCTGTGGACCCTACAGGACCCCACCACCACCCTCTCTCTTCTTCCCCCATTCACCAATCACCTCAATACCTCTTTCCCAAAAACCCTTCACCTATCAAATCCCATCTTTCTCTTCACCACTCACATCCATCCTTCATAAAACCCCACCAACCTCACCCTTCAAATTCAAACCACTTTCCCTCCCAAACCCACCCATAATGGCCGAACCATTACCCCCTCTCTCCTATATATACCCTTCTTCAACCCTTCATTTTCACACAACCTAAACACCACTTCTCCCCCTCTTTGGCCGAACACACTACCATCTCCCTCTTCCTCATTTCTTCTTCTACTCTCTTCTTTCTTCTTTCTTCTTTGCTCGAGGACGAGCAAACCTTTTAAGTTTGGTGTGGTAAAAGCGTTGCTTTTTCGTTTTTCCATAACCATTTATGGCATCCAAGGCCAGAGAAACCTCTAGAAAGAGGAAAGGGAAGGCAAAAGCTTCCACCTCCGAGTCATGGGAGATGGATAGATTCCTCTCAAGGGTGCATCAAGACCACTTCTATGAAGTTGTGGCCTTGAAGAAGGTGATCCCCGAGGTCCCCTTTTCACTCAAAAAGGGTGAATATCCGGAGATCCGCCATGAGATCCGAAGAAGAGGTTGGGAAGTACTCACCAACCCCATTCAACAAGTCGGAATCTTGATGGTTCAAGAGTTCTATGCCAATGCATGGATCACCAAGAACCATGACCAAAGTGTGAACCCGAATCCAAAGAATTATCTCACTATGGTTCGGGGGAAATACTTGGATTTCAGTCCGGAGAGTGTGAGGGTGGCGTTCAACTTGCCTATGATACAAGGAGACGAGCATCCTTATACAAGAAGGGTCAACTTTGATCAAAGGTTGGACCAAGTCCTCACAACCATATGTGAAGAGGGCGCACAATGGAAGCAAGATTCAAGAGGAAAGCCGGTTCAATTGAGAAGGCATGACCTCAAGCCCGTGGCTAGAGGATGGTTAGAGTTCATACAACGCTCAATCATTCCCACTAGCAACCGGTCCGAAGTTACCATAGACCGGGCCATCATGATCCATAGCATCATGATTGGAGAAGAAATAGAGGTTCATGAGGTTATAGCCCAAGAACTCTACAAGGTGGCGGACAAGACCTCCACTTTGGCAAGGTTAGCCTTTCCTCATCTCATCTGTCACCTCTGTTATTCAGTTGGAGTTGATATAGAGGGAGATACCCCCATTGATGAGGACAAGCCCATCACCAAGAAAAGGATGGAGTATACAAGAGACCCCTCTCACCATGAGATCCCTGAGATTCCTCAAGGGATGCACTTTCCTCCACAAAATTATTGGGAGCAACTAAACACCTCCCTAGGAGAATTGAGTTCCAATATGGGACAACTAAGGGTGGAGCATCAAGAACACTCCATTCTCCTCCATGAAATTAGAGAAGATCAAAGAATCATGAGAGAGGAGCAACAAAGACAAGGAAGAGACATTGAGGAGCTCAAGCACTCCATAGGACCTTCAAGAGGAAGGAAGAGCCGCCATCACTAAGGTGGACCCGTTCCTTGATTTCCTTGTTCTTTATTCTTCTGTTTTTCGAATTTTTATGCTTTATGTTTGTCCATGTTTGTGTCTTGTGATCATTAGTATCTTAGTGTCTATGCCTTAAAGTTATGAATGTCCTATGAATCCATCACCTTTCTTGAATAAAAACATGCTTAATTGAAAAGGAAAGAATTGCATGAATTTTGAATTTTATAATAGTTTAATTAATTTGATGTGGTGGCAACACTTTTGTTCTCTGAATGTATGTTTGAACAGTGCATATGTCTTTTGAATTTGTGGTTCATGAATGTTGGCTCTTGAAAGAATGATGAAAAAGGAGACATGTTACTGAGGATCTGAAAAATCAAAAAAATGATTCTTGAAGCAAGAAAAAGCAGTGAAAAAAAAAACCGAAAAAAAAAGAGAAGAAAGAAAAAAAAGAAAGAAAAAAGAAAGAAAAAAAATTGTGATCCAAGGCAATAAGAGTGTGCTTAAGAACCCTGGACACCTCTAATTGGGGACTTTAGCAAAGCTGAGTCACAATCTGAAAAGGTTCACCCAATTATGTGTCTGTGGCATGTATGTATCCGGTGGTAATACTGGAAGACAGAGTGCTTTGGGCCACGGCCAAGACTCAATAAGTAGCTGTGTTCAAGAATCATCATACTTAACTAGGAGAATCAATAACACTATCTGGATTCTGAGTTCCTAAAGAAGCCAATCATTCTGAATTCCAAAGGATAAAGTGAGATGCCAAAACTATTCAGAGGCAAAAAGATGAAAGCCCCGCTCATCTAATTAATACTGATCTTCATAGATGTTTTTGGAGTTCATTGCATATTCTCTTCTTTTTATCTTATTTGATCTTCAGTTGCTTGGGGACAAGCAACAATTTAAGTTTGGTGTTGTGATGAGCGGATAATTTGTACACTTTTTGGTATTGTTTTTAGTATGTTTTTGGTAGTTTTAGTTGAGTTTTTAGTATATTTTTATTAGTTTGTAGTTAAAATTCACTTTTCTGGACTTTACTATGAGTTTGTGTGTTTTTCTGTGATTTCAGGTATTTTCTGGCTGAAATTGAGGGATCTGAGCAAAAATCTGATCCAGAGACTCAAAAGGACTGCAGATGCTGTTGGATTCTGACCTCCCTGCACTCGAAGTGGATTTTCTGGAGCTACAGAAGCCCAATTGGCGCGCTCTCAACGGCGTTGGAAAGTAGACATCCTGGGCTTTCCAGCAATATATAATAGTCCATACTTTGCCCAAGATTTGATGGCCCAAACCGGCGTTCAAAGTCACCTCAAGAAATTCCAACGTTAAACGCCGGAACTGGCACCTAATTGGGAGTTAAACGCCCAAACTGGCACTAAAGCTGGCGTTTAACTCCAAGAAGAGTCTCTACACGAAAATGCTTCATTGCTCAGCCCAAGCACACACCAAGTGGGCCCGGAAGTGGATTTTTATGTCATTTACTCATCTTTGTACACCTTAGGCTACTAGTTATCTATAAGTAGGACCTTTTACTATTGTATCTAAGAGACTTTTGGAGACTTTCGGGTAGCTATCTTCGTTTGATGCTATCTTAGACCATTGGGAGGCTGGCCATTCTGCCATGCCTAGACCTTGTTCTTATGTATTTTCAACGGTGGAGTTTCTACACACCATAGATTAAGGTGTGGAGTTCTGCTGTACCTCGAGTATTAATGCAATTACTATTGTTCTTCTATTCAATTCCGCTTGTTCTTTATCCAAGATATCACTTGTTCTTCAACATGATGAAGGTGATGATTGACGCCCATCACCATTCTCACTCATGAACAAGGTGACTGACAACCATTCTTGTTCTACAAGCATCTGAGGCTTAGTGAATATCTCTTGGATTCCTGATTGCACGATGCATGGTTGATCGCCTGACAACCGAGTTCTCGCCTGACAAACGAGCCAACCATTCCGTGAGATCAGAGTCTTCGTGGTATAGGCAAGAACTGATGGCGGCATTCAAGAGAATCCGGAAGGTTTAACCTTGTCTGTGGTATTCTGAGTAGGATTCAGTGATTGAATGACTGTGACGTGCTTCAAACTCTAACCTGCTGGGCGTTAGTGACAGACGCAAAAGAGGGATTCTATTCCAGCAGGGGCGGGAACCAAACCGGTGATTGGCCGTACTGTGACAGAGTGCGTGAGCATTAGCTTTCACTGTGAGGATGTGAGGTAGCTGCTGACAACAGTGAAACCCTACACGAGCTTGCCATGGAAAGGAGTAAGAAGGATTGGATGAAGGCAGTAGGAAAGCAGAGAGACGGAAGGGAAGGCATCTTCATACGCTTGTCTGAAGCTCTTACACCAATGATATACATAAGTATCACTATCCTTATCTTTTATGTTATTTTCGTTCATCACCATATCCATTTGAGTCTGCCTGACTAAGATTTGCAAGATGACCATAGCTTGCTTCAATGCTAACAATCTCCGTGGGATCGACCCTTACTCACGTAAGGTATTACTTGGACGACCCAGTGCACTTGCTGGTTAGTTGTGCGAAGTTGTGTAATGCCATGGAATTGAACCACCAAGTTTTTGGAGTTCATGACCAGGGATTATGAGAGTTGTGAAAAGTATTGTTCACAATTTCGCGCACCAACGATCCACACTCCTGGTACTTTTACCAGAGAGTTGTGCCACTTTTGGGCCAACACTAAGCCTCTCGCCTAACTCGACGCACGCGTGCGCGCACTTGGCGCGTACGCGTCCTTCGACCAATATATTCATCGACGCATAAACGTGCATGACGCGCACGCGTCGGTAAAAAAAAAAGTTTTTTTTCTCATCTTCCATTTTCTTTTGTTCACTGCATTCGCATACTTCTACTCTTCCCATTTTCATTTAGTTTTTGTAGCATGTTTTCGTTTTTTTTATGTCATTTTAATAATGGTGTTGGATTCTTACACTCAATTGTTGAGAAATTCTTGCATTATTTTGGTGCCTTTTGACTTGTTTGATATTGTTGGGTGATGAAACTTTTAAATCAATGCTTTATCTTGTATGACTCTTATGTCTTTGTGCATTGATATGACCTCATATTGTCTTTCATGACCCACTTCTTCTTATGTGAACTTGATGTGCTATATGCTTTTCATGCTTCGATTTTACTCTTGCATCAAGTATTAGTTAATATGCCATTAGCTTATATTGTTTTCTCACTTACATGCGTAGCTAACATGTAGTGAGAACCTTACTCTTCTTTGGCATTAGCCCCGCCTATGTTCTATTCGCTTCGATATCTTTGTTACAGGCTTAACTTTCTTTCTTTTTCTTTCCTTTTTGGTTGGCCACCAAGGAGGGAGAAAGGAAAAGCTTTTAAATGGGGCTACAAACAAGTCCTCCGCGCAACCTTGTGCAGAAGCTCATCAATTGCAACAACCCGTCCACCCTACTCTTCTTTGTATGCACCGAGGACGGTGCAAACTTTTAAGTGTGGGGAGGTCGTCCGACCAATCGGCGATTTTGGGTGACAAATTTCTAATCCCAACACTTTTGCATTTCATTCTAGGATTTTAGGATTTTTACTTGCATTCTCTTAATTTTTGCATATGTATACACAATAAGCTTAGTCAAAATAATGAAAATTTTCAAGATTTCTATCTATAGGGCACCTTAATTGATTTGAGTGAAAACTTTTCATAGAACTTGCTTGAAATATATATATTGTGGATCATATTTTTGAGCTAAGAACACAAGCAAGTGAGATTTGAGCCTAATGGTGTGGTTACATCCTATAACCACTTATTTTCCTTCTTGTGTGCATTATTCTCTTTCTATGAATGTAATCTTTGATTTGTTTGATTCTTTATGTCCATTATTTTGTGTATACATGCATTTATATGATTGAGGCCATCATTTCATTAGCTCACTTATCCAAATAGCCAACCCTTTTATATTCCTTTGTTAGCCAATTTGAGCCTACGATTAACCCACTTGTTCTTAATTTTAGCACATTACAAGCCTTAAAGCAAAAAACAATAAATGTCCTTATTTGGATCTTTGATTAGCTTAGGCTAGAGTGTGTGAGTATCATTCAAGTGTGGGAACCTTGGGACATTGGGTGAATAAAAGGGTAATTTTGTATTGTTATTGAAAATATTGGGAATTGGGTACATGCTCATGTATTGATCAAATGTAAAACCTTATGCATTGAGATTCTTGTATATAGAAAAAAAATGAGAAAAACAAAAGAAAAAAAGAAAAAAAATATATAATATGGAAAAAAATATAGAAAAAGAAAGAAAGAGAAAAAAAAAGAAAGGAATAAAAAGGGGACAAAATGCCCCAAATCAAAGTATAGTCCAATAAAATCAATGCATAGGTGTTGTGAAATTAAAAAGGAATACATGAGTATGTGAAAGAGTGAAAAATGGGTAGTTAGGTTGGAATTTAATTGTATAGGATGTCATAGGTTAGGTGGGAAGTTTAAGCTTATTAAAGATTCAAATTTCAAACTCACTTAACCAAATATGCATCCTACCTTGACCCTAGCCCCATTACAACCTAAAGAAAAGACCTCATGATACTTGTATGCATGCATGAAATATATGTCGATTGTTAGAAGAAAAACAAATCTTAGAAAGCATGATTAGGAGAGAATTGAGTGAATCAACCCTAAACACTTGAGCGAATAGAGTGCAAATACATCCGGTGAGGGTTTGATGCTCAATTATATGTTTCCACCAATGATCATCTCCTTTCATGCAAGTTTGTAAAAATATTTAATAGCTCAATTCAATTGTGGTTTGGCATGGTTGTTAATACCTTTTGCCCTTGTGCTTTTATATGCTTCTTGGGAATTAATTTATTTTGACCAAGCAATTGCATTCATGTAGATAGTTGCATATAGGTAGATTGCATTTAGTTAGTTTTCATTGAATAAATGTTGATCCCTTTGCTTTCTCTTGGTTTTAGCATGAGGACATGCTTGGTTTAAGTGTAGGGAGGTTGATAAACCCCATTTGTAGGGTTTATCTTGTGCTTGATTTAAGGAATTTTATGACCTTTTACCCACATTTATTCAATGAAATAGCATGGTTTTATAACTTCTCCCTTAATTGTGCTTAAGAGTGAAAACATGCTTTTTAGGGCTTAAAATAGCTAAATCTAATTCTCCTTGATTCCATTAGATGCCTTGATATGTTTGTTAAGTGATTTAAGGTTTAGGAGGCAAAGATTGGATCAAGGGAATGAAGAAAGAAGCATGAAAAGTTGGAGAACTCATGAAGAAATGAAAGAACCGGAAAGCTGTCAAGCCGACCTCTTCGCACTTAAATGACCATAACTTGAGCTACAAAGGTCCAAATGATGCGGTTCCAGTTGAGTTGGAAAGCTAACATCCGGGGCTTCGAAACGATATAAGATTTGCCATAGTTGCTATACGTATGGTGGCGCGCACGTGCATAGTACGCGCACGCGCCGTTGCTGCCAACTGGTTCACTTAAAGCAAAACGTGGCCAGCGAATTCTAAAGCCTTGTGGGCCCAATCCAACTCATTTCTGATGCTATTTAACCCAAGGAGTGAAGAGGGAAACATATGTTAGTTACCATTAGCTTAGTTTAGTAGTTAGAGTTAGTTTCTAGAGAGAGAAGCTCTCTCTTCTCTCTAGAATTAGGATTAGGTTAGTTCTTAGATCTAGATCTATTTCCTCTTCTTCTCTCTTCCAATTTTCGTTCCTCTCCTCTATTGTAGTTGTAGAATTCTTCTTCTAATGTAATTCCTTTGTTTGTAGTTTGTGAATTCTCTTTTGTAGATCTACATTTCTCCTTCAATGCAATTGGTAAGTTCTTTGTTGTTTCATGATTGATTTAGTTTTCTATTGTAGACCTCTTGCCTTTGTAGTAAGATCTCTCTTTAATTCTTGCAAATTCATGTGTTTACCTGTATTGCACTCTATGTGTTTGATGAAATGTCTCTTATAGCTATTAGTTAAATTTTGTTCCTCTTGGCCTAGGTAGAGTAATTAGTGATACTTGAGTTATCTAATTCCTTTGTTGATTGGTAATTGGAGAGATTGCTACTTGGTTTGGAGTGCACTAAAGCTAGTCTTTCCTTGGGAGTTGGCTAGGACTTGTGGCTCAAGTCAATTCATCCACTTGACTTTCCTTTATTTAGTAAGGGTTAACTAAGTGGTAGCAATAAACAATTCTCATCACAATTGAGAAGGATAACTAGGATAGGACTTCTAATTTTCATACCTTGCCAAGAGCCTTTTATAGTTGTTAGTTTATTTTCATTGCCATTTACTTTCATGTTTCTTATCCAAAAACCCCAAAACACATTTCTAACCAATAACAAGACATTTTATTGTAATTCCTAGGGAGAACGACTCGAGGTTTGAATACTTCGGTTATTGATTTTAGGGGTTTGTTACTTGTGACAAACAATCTTTTGTATGAAAGGATTATTGTTGGTTTAGGAACTATACTTGCAACGAGAATTTATTTGTGAAATTCTAAACCGTCAAAAATTCAATCATCAATTCCTCTTAAAGGATTTAGGATTTCAACTCTTCATCAGGTTCAATATTTCTTTTACTTTATATTTCTCTGCTACGTTGAGATACTTAATGCTTTTATTTATGTTTGATTTATGTTGCCCAATTGGCTTATGAATATTTCCCATGTTAGATTTGACTTCTTTGAATGAATGTTACTTGAGGTATTCCAGATATTTAGGATTTCAATTTAGCTTTCCCCATTATTGGCTTTAATTGATTAACTGGAAGCTCTTGAGTTATCAACTATTCATGATTGATTGTTATGTCGGCTAATTAACTGGAATTCCACTAACTCTAGTCTTTCCTTAGGATTTGGCTAGGACTTGGGAAATCTAACCAATTAGTTCACTTGACTTTCCCTTACTTACGCAAAGGTTAACTAAGTGGGATTAACTTCCATTCTCATAGGAGTAACTAGGATAGGACTTCCGAATTTTCATATCTTGCCAAGAGTTTATTTTATAGTTAATTATTTATTTTATTTGTCCTTTAATTTACTTGTTCCCCACTTTCAAAACCCCAGTTTACAAAACCCATAACCAATAATAAGAACATACCTCCCTGCAATTCCTTGAGAAGACGACCCGAGGTTTGAATACTCAGTTATCAATTTTAAAAGGGTTTGTTACTTGTGACAACCAAAACGTTTGTAGGAAAGGATTTCTGTTGGTTCAGAATCTATACTTACAACGCGACTTTATAAAATTCTTTACTAGCAAAAATCCTAACGTCAAAATGGCGCCGTTGCCGGGGAATTGCAAACGTGTACCTTGTTATTGGTTATTGTAAATAGTTTTCAAAAAAAATAATAATAATATTTTTCTTTTACTTGTTTATTTGTTTTTTTCCTCTTCCCTCTTATTTCTGATAGCTATTATGAATTCTCACCCCTCTCGCTTTGAGTTTGGTTTTAATTTTGTTGCAAGGAATGGAAGCTATAACAGGACTATGCATCAAGGTCTAGGCAATCAAAGATGGATGGAGCCAAGAGGATCTAATCAACCCTTTAGGCAACAACATCCTCCTAGATATCATGGATAGAGACCATTCTACAATGCATACCAAGCTGATAGATATGGTGGACCGCCTGGTAGCTACCAACAAGCCCTACCCTGTGCTCAGAGACCATCCTTTCAACACAATCTCAATCCACCATACTCACAAGCTCTTTTTCACCATTCACTACCACATGATCCTTATCCACCCCAACGCCAATCCAACTATTCCCAAGAACCACCACACCCCTATGCACCATGTCCATATCCATCAAGCCAAGAATCACAGGTTCGCCTCAAAGAATCAGTAAAACAATTTAATGCAACCCTTCATCAACTGGAGCAAGCAATAAATCAATTATCTTCCAGACGTTCAGGCACTCAACAGACTCCCATGGCTTCATGTGGAGAATCTAATGAAGAACGCAGCACGAAGAAGACACAAGAAGCTCCAGTGGACAGCATAGAGCACAACTTCGTACTGGAACAAGTAGAGGACACTGTCATTGTAGAAGAAGAAGAGTTGGTTGAAGATTTAGGAGATGCCGAACCTCCGCAGGAATCCAGAGTTGTGGAGAATCCCGTCGAAGACGTTACAATTAATGCTAAGGAGGATAGTGCACAACCCCCAAGGCAAGTATCTTATGAGGAACTAGACGGAATTACCCAAGACACATGTTTCCTTGATGATGATGATCACAAGTCAAGTCCTCTTAGTAATGAACTTGTATCCGCAAGTGAATTCTTTGAGACAGAAGAATCTTCCCCAAGTGAAAATGAAGATGATGCTGAGGTCGACTTCTCTCAACCTCCTATTTATGACTCAAGTGATGAGGAAGATATCAATGACTTTGATCAAGACATGGTTGAAGTTGAAGAAATTTGCAAAGAAGTGGAGGAATTCACAGAAGACCACAAGGGAGTAGAGCTTGCAGAGCCAATAGAAACACCTATCCCAAGGCCATTACCACCCAACACAGACTTCAAGTGGGTAAAATCCTTAGCTTTTATCTTTACTTTTCCACTTGAATGTGGTTTACTTGAAACAGATGGCCAGTTTAGAGCTCTTTGCGGCTTTAAGAGTAAAAGGGAAATGACTCATACTCAGAGCTGGTGCACAAGGTTCAATAAGGTTCCACGCTTCAACTTGAAGTGCACAGATTGGTATCATGTTCAATCGAATGGATCTCGAAAAACGTTTGGTCATCTTGGTGAGAATACAATTTCTGAGCCGTCTGGATGGAAGAATAGAAATCAAGCCAAAGACGGGTGTAGAAGAAAAGTTTGGGATCCTGGAGTCTATTCTAACATTCAACACTCCGGGAGCCTGCAAGCCTGTTTGAACTCACACACGGGCTTTACGTACTTTGTTTGGGACCCCGGAGGATGCTGTCATTCCAAACACTGGTGGAGATTCCTGGACGCATTCAAGCACAAGCCACCCTAGTAGGAAGCTCATCGAATGTCCAACTTAAGGACTTTAACTAAAAGTGCTAGGTGGGAGACAACCCACCATGGTATGGTCATTTCTTTTTCACTTTTATTTCGTGTTATTTATTTTTATTCTTTTTTTCAATTGAACCTGAATATTATTCATTAGCATTGCATACTGCATAATTGTATAATTGCATATAAAGAAAAGTGAGAGGAGAGAGCACCCGACGAGACCGCATCGCTGATGCGTCCGCGTCACAAGTGCAGTAAAAGAAAAAGAAAGTGAACAGAGAGTTATGCTGAAGCACGGATTGAAGTATGCCTTTGGCTCAAAATTATTCCACGCGACCGCGTGCTCCACGCGATCGCGTCATTGGCGGAGAATACTTCCCACGCGTCCGCGTCATTCACGTGAACGCGTGATCTGGATATCGGCGTAAAGATCCAAGGCCCAGAAAGTTGGGCTGGAATCGTGCGGCTAGTGTACGATTAGCACAAAACAACCCACGCGTACGCATCCTTGATGCGAACGCGTCATTTACACCACTCCCATCCCACGTGAAAGCGCGAGCGACGCAATCACGTCGCACGGATTTTATGACCCCCTTTATCAAACAGAGAGTTGCGCTAAAACGACGTTGGAATCGTGCGTCTAGCACAAATTCCAGCGACGCGGTCGCATGTTTCACGCGTCCGCGTCACCAATCTCATACCCTACCCACGCGATTTGATGCCAGGGCATCTAGGCCAGTTTCACTGACCTTTTCTTTACTGTTTTAGGGTAGTTTCATGCATTTTCTTAGTGAATAAGGCAAGTTTTGGGTGAAAATACACTTAAACATTGATTCAAGCAAATATTGTGAATTTTGCATGATTTCATGAGATTTTTGCTAGAATTGCATGATAACTTGATGATGCATAATCTCATGACTTTGGCTAGAGCTTTGATGCACTTTAATTGCTTGATTTCAGGACAAATGAAGCATGGAAGAACCACGTTAGCATTCATGTTAACTTAGTTAACGAGAACACTAACGTGGAATGGCAAGGAGCTTGCAACGTTAATGAGAAAAGTGATCACCAATAACGCCTGCGAAGCCATCCATAGCTCACGTTAATAGCCACGTTAACTAAGTTAACGTGGTAGTTAACGTAGAAGAAAAAGGGGAACTCCATGTTAACGAGAAAAGTGAACACCACTAACGTTGGGAAACTAGGCAATGCCCCACGTTAAGAGTCACGTTAACTTAGTTAACGTGAACTCTAATGTGGAAGAGGAGCAACAACGCCAACGTTAGTGACACTCACTTTTGTCACTAACGTTGGATCATTAGCATTGCCTACGTTAATTCTCATGTTAAGATTGTTAACGTGAAAGTTAACGTGGAGTTGAACTCAAAGAACCAACGTTAGTGACACTCACTTTGTCACTAACGTTGGGAGATGGCTTCTTTTACTACATTAAGAGCCACGTTAACTTAGTTAACGTGAGTCCTAACGTAGGAACTTTAGGCAATTGGAGCGTTAGTGACAAAGGTGAGTGTCACTAACGCCCTCCAAGGTGAAGAACACCCACGTTAAGAGCCACGTTAGCTAAGCTAACGTGAGACTTAACGTAGGGGCAAAAGGCAAGCCAACGTTAATGGGAAAAGTGAGTCCCATTAACGTTTGCGAAAAGGGGCACAAGCCAACATTAATGGGAAAAGTGAGTCCCATTAACGTTGGCCAATGATTGAATAGAAGACGTTAGTAGTCACGTTAAGACTACTAACGTTGGAGTTAACGTGGGTATATAAGGGTGGAACGTTAGTGGAAAAAGTGAATGCCACTAACGTTCTCGCACCCAAAAATGTGACTCAATGTTAATCCCACTAAATGCCCAAGCCTAACTCATATTTCTCTGCAAGCTGGGCCCACTAAAGATGAGAACTGCTTCAACTCAAGGTCTAGAGCCCACATCCAAGACTTGAAGAACGCACTAGAAGATCATGAGGAGTAGTATATATAGGAGTAGTTTTGAACTAGAGAGAGGCTTGGCACTTCTGGGCACTACTCTCTATAGATTTACTTTTCCTGCACTTTAGCATGGATTCTTCTTTTCTCCTATTTTTAATTTCTAGAGCTATGAACAACTAAACCCCTTTCATTGGGTTAGGGAGCTCTGTTGTAATTTGATGGATCAATTATAGTTTTCATTCTTCTTCTTCTTTCTTTTCTCTTGATCTTACTAGAAAGCTTTCAATCTTAATTCAATTGGTTAGTTGTCTTGGAAAAGAAAATCTCCATAATTGGATCTCCTTTGAGCCTTGGAAAAGGGATGAGGAGATCATGCCAGAAATGCTTTCTCATGTTGGACCGAATTGGGGTTTGGATGGATATTGTGACATGTAATCCTACTAACACTTTGATTTGGGAATACATGTGGTATAATCAGTGACCACACTTCATCTCTTTCCATGAGCAATTAAATCAAGGAATTGGGCAATTGTTCAAGCTTAGAGAGATTGGATTGCCAAGGAATTGGGATCCAATCACTTAAGATTGCCAAGGAGATCAATGAATGCATTGATTGAGGAAGAGATGAGAATGAACTTGATCCGGAGAATGCAACATCTCCTGAACCCCATGATTTCCCCATATCTTATCTTACCCATTCTCTTTACTTTCTGCCATTTAATTTCATGCTTATTACCCCAACTCCCCATTTAAGATTCTGCACTTTAATTCCTGCTATTTGCTTCCCAGTCATTTAATTTTCTGCAAATTTCAAATCCAATTTCTGCTCAGTTCAACTAGCACTTTCTTCTAACTAAAATTGCTTGATCAATCAATCCCTGTGGGATTCGACCTCACTCTACTGTGAGTTTTACTTGACGATAATTCGGTATACTTGCCGAAGGGAAATTTGTTGAGAGACAAGTTTCCACGCATCACGATTGCGTCAATCACGCATCCGCGTCATCCCCATTTCACCTTAGTCACGCGATCGCGCGACCCACGCGTTCGCGTGGATTCGTGATCACTAACCCCATGTCACGCGAACCATTCCCCGTCTCGCCCCAAACCCTAACCCCCTTCCCTCTCAATCTCTGCAACTCCCTCTCTCAGCCACCATCCCACCACCAGCCACCACCGCGCCGCCGCCATCCACCCTCAACCACCCAGACACCACTGCAACCACCACCCCTCTTCTCTCTTCTCTTGTTTCTCTTCCCCCTCTCCCTCTCTCTCTCTCTTCCGCCACCATTCCACCACCGCAGCCCACTTCCGACCGGCACTGCCCCCTCCGCCGTGCCTCCCTCCCGGTACCGCCACATCGCCACTACCTTTCCTTTGTCCTATCCCTTACTCTTTGCGCACCAGGTTCCGCCATACGACGATCCATCCCTGCGACTCTTTTGTTCGTTTTTCAATTTCTGTTCCGAATAGGTTAGTTAGATATGCATGTTGTAGTGAATTATAGGTGGCTAGGTAGTCTGGAATTTGGATAGTGGATCTAGGCCTGACTAATTGCACTGTTCGTATTTCTTATTTTATAATTTTTGCAATTCTGCTGTTGCTGTGATGTTAGTATTGTTCATATGCTGTTCTTACTGTTCATGCTGCTTTTGTGAATGTTTTTTCTTGTTCATACCTAATTACAGTTTGTTTTATTTTATATGAACTATTCTGATTGCTGTTTCTTTTCTGGAAACATCCAATTTTTAGCCGGAATGCTGTCCAATTTTCTGTAGACTGTTTTGTTTCCTTTCATGTCTTGGTTTTGGCACTTTGAACTCTGCTTTACTTTGCTTTTACCAAATTGATTCATGAATACCAGGGCAAGCTTTCTTATTCTCTTTGATTTCCTGGTTCACAATCTGCATTTTTGATGTTTAGATTCCAATTTTTGCTATTTCTATGCCTATCTGAATCTTCATCAACCTGATTTCCTTGTTTTGATATGAGTCCACTGTAGCTTCTACTTGTGAATGCTTGTTACTTAGAAAATGATCATCATACCACTAACTCTGACTTTCTTTTTCCTAACTCACTGATTTCAATTTCCTTACCCCTTTTTCATTCCTAACCTAATTACCTTTCAAAACATCTCTTCTGGTTTTTCCTATTCTCTTTAACCTTCTAACCAAGGCATGATGATAGTTTTTCCTAATTAACATGAATTCTAATACATTTTGGATTGTGAATTTTTCTTCTCGGACTTTTAACTCTTATACAATCCTTAATGCACATTCTTTAACTCATTTTCCTTACTCTGCTACCCCTTTTGCCACTATGTGCTTATTTTGTTATTTGCCTACCTGTTTTCCTATTTCCATTATATCCTTGATTTTTGTTTTTCAGGATGTCTGACACCCAACGCAGGGAAAAAGGAAAGGCAACAACTGGCAAACGAAAAAGAGGAGAATCCTTTATGTCTCTCCTAGAACTTTTGCATGATGAATCCTGGTGGGGCAGCACTTTACCACGCAGGAGAAGGCTGACCAGCTCCTCCCTGCTAATGATCTAATTAAGTTTGCAAACCGGTACTGTGAGCTGAAGTTTCCTATATTTGCTACCTCCAGAAATCTGTACCTGGAGAGGACTTTGAAAATTCCAGAAGAACTACAGCAGTACACCTCCGATCAGATCAAACAGAGAGGCTGGTTCTTCCTAGAGCGAAACTTGACTGAGGTAAATGCTTCCTGGGTAAGAGAGTTTTACTGCAATTACTTCAAGACTTCCCTGGATGCAGTGGACCTCAGAGGGAAACAGATACAGATCACTGAAGAGGTCATTGAGGATATTCTACTCCTTCCACCTAAATTCGATCAGCCTGACGGTTACCAAAAGGTTGAGGAGGACATGCACTTTCTGAGATTTGAGTGGGATGCTGTCAAGGAGAGGATAGCCCTTGACCCTACTGTTCCATGGGTCATGGGTACAAACACCACCATGCCTAAAGGAATCAAGCGGAAATACTTGAATGATGAGGCTCGGCTCTGGCATCAGATCTTGAGTAACTTTATTATGCCAAGCACTCATGAGACCGAGTTACCTGCTACCATGATCACCCTCTTCTGGTGTGTGATGGAGGGTAAGGACCTGTACCTACCGCAATTCATCCAGCACTATATGGCTAGGGTACATATCAGAGGCACCCTCCCCTTCCCTTATCTAGTTACCCAGCTAGGCCGTCAGACTGACGTACCTTGGGAGGACGCTAATGAGAGGCCACCTGCTGCTGAGTGCAGGTAGATTATTCCTCACAGCAGAAACTTTTTGGCCTTGGGCAACAAACCTGACTTCCTTACTGCTTCCGATGCGACAGCCACACCCTCAGCTACCCCCTCTTCTTCCACTGCTGCACCTGCCCCACCTACTGCACCTCCAGTTGCCCATGAGCCTATTTACCATTTGGTGCATTGACTGTTCGCCCACTTGGACCGTATGGAGCCTCGCAACAAGCAACGCTATGAGCATCTCAAGTTGTTGATCCGGTCTGGCGGTGACATTCCCTCTGAGCCTGACACCCCTTCCGATACATATGAGGCGGAGGCATTTGATCATGAGTAGTAGTGCATGAAATTGCAATCACACTTTTGCAATCCAGCACAACTAACCAGCAAGTGCACTGGGTCGTCCATGTAATACCTTACGTGAGTAAGGGTCGATCCCACGGAGATTGTCGGCTTGACGCAAGCTATGGTTATCTTGTAACTCTTAGTCAGGATATCAATAATTATCAGGGTTGATTGTAAAAAGCAAAAGAACATGAAATAAGTACTTGTTTTGCAGTAATGGGGAACAGGTTGAAGTTTTGGAGATGCTCTATCTTCTGAACCTCTGCTTTCCTACTGTCTTCTTCTTCAAGCACGCAAGGCTCTTTCCATGGCAAGCTGTATGTAGGGTTTCACCATTGTCAATGGCTACCTCCCATTCTCTCAGTGAAAATGTTCAACGCGCTCTGTCACAGCACGGCTAATCATCTGTCGGTTTTCAATCGGGTTGGAATAGAATCCAGTGATTATTTTGCGTCTGTCACTAACGCCCAGCCCTCAGGAGTTTGAAGCTCGTCACAGTCATTCAGTCCTTGAATCCTACTCAGAATACCACAGACAAGGTTTAGACCTTCCGGATTCTCTTGAATGCCGCCATCAATTCTAGCTTATACCACGAAGATTCTGATTAAGGTATCCAAGAGATATCTACTCAATCTAAGGTAGAACGGAGGTGGTTGTCAGACACACGTTCATAGTTGAGAATGACGATGAGTGTCATGGATCATCACATTCATCAGGTTTAGGAACAAGTGATATCTTAGAATGGAAGCAAGCATGATTGAATGAAAAATAGTAGTAATTGCATTAATCCATCAAGACACAACAGAGCTCCTCACCCCCAACCATGGGGTTTAGAGACTCATGCTGTAGAAGATACCATGAGAAACGTGTAGAGTGTCATGAGGTAAAGATACAATGTCAAAAGATCCTATTAATAGTGAACTAGTAACCTAGGGTATATAGAAATGAGTAAATGACGTAAAAATCCACTTCTGGGGTCCACTTGGTGTGTGCTTGGGCTGAGCATTGAAGCTTTCATGTGTAGAGACTTTTTCTGGAGTTAAACGCCAGCTTTTATGCCAGTTTGGGCGTTTAACTCCAATTTTTGTGCCAATTCCGGCGTTAAACGCCGGGAATTCTGAAGCTGATTTGCAACGCCAGTTTGGGCCATCAAATCTCGGGCAAAGTATAAACTATTATACATTGCTGGAAAGCCCAGGATGTCTACTTTCCAACGCAATTAAGAGCGCGCCAATTGGGCTTCTGTAGCTCCAGAAAATCCACTTCGAGTGCAGGGAGGTCAGAATCCAACAGCATCTGCAGTCCTTTTTAGCCTCTGAATCAGATTTTTGCTCAGGTCCCTCAATTTCAGCCAGAAAATACCTGAAATCACAGAAAAACACACAAACTCAAAGTAAAGCCCAGAAAAGTGAATTTTAACTAAAAACTAATGAAAATGTAATAAAAACTAACTAAAATATACTAAAAACAATGCCAAAAAGCGTATAAATTATCCGCTCATCAAGGAGCAGGCACCCACATAGACTGAGCAGGCTGCGCCACACACTGAGGCGCCACACCAGATGCAGGCCACAGATCCTGAGATTCCTATCCAGTCAGACCCTCCTCTACAGCAGACAAAGCCTTCTACCCTCATCCAGTCCGCAGATCCTCAGACCACCACCATGACACCAGCAGCTCATCCTTCCAGGGATGACACTTCGTCACACCCTGCTTGAGTGAGCATCGAGGACGATGCTATTATTTAAGTGTGGAGAGGTCGCCATCTCTGGCATCTATTTTGGTGAACTACTACAGACTCTCATCTTATTTTAGCTATTTTCTGTATTTTTGCACATTTTTCTCTCTTTTGCTTTTGACTGTATTTTTGCATTATGCACTTTGAGCTATATGTGTACTATCTTGGATATTTTAGCTTGAGTTGCACATTAGTTTACTAGTTATATTTTAAGTGGATTAATTAGTATAGTTTACCCTTTTAGCATATGATAGTTGATTAGATTGAAAAGAAAAAGGAAGTAAGCTAG
Source organism: Arachis stenosperma (assembly GCF_014773155.1). Lineage (NCBI taxonomy): Eukaryota > Viridiplantae > Streptophyta > Magnoliopsida > Fabales > Fabaceae > Arachis > Arachis stenosperma. Next base: position 89,093,939 of record NC_080381.1, on the reverse strand, counting down.
AAACTTTAACAGAATAAAAACAATCCATACCTTGTATATATAGCATTACATGTTAGTTAGTTAACAACATTTTATCAAGAAGGAACACTAAAACTTTAAAGCCATCCAATATATTTTACATTGAGAATAATGGAAACTCTCAATTTCTACTTGCATGACATACATAACTGATATATGATTTATGAGCTTGAGAACACACAGCCTGTGAGTTTTGAGCTTAATTGCATGGTTACATTTAAACCATAATATTTTATTCCTGTGTGTTCTGCCCTTTTTATTTATTCTGGTGTTCTTAACTTTGTTTTAATCTATATGTCCGATTATAGAATATAGATACATACCAAGAAAGTGATTGAGGCCATTGTTTGATTTTAGCTCACCACTTCCAAATTAGCCTACCTTTTACATCACCCTTGTTAGCCCCCTTGAGCCTTTTAATCCCATTCTTCCTTATAACCACATTACTAGCCTTAAGCAAAAAAAAAAAAAAAATCCCAAGTTGAATCCTTGGTTAGCTTAAGATAGAAATTGTGTAATTGTTTAAGTGTGGAAAAATTTTATGGGAACCTGGGATGATAGAAAAGTATGAAATTAAATTAAACAAGTTATGTGAAAATAATTTGGGAAGTATGCTCATGTGAAGTCAAAATAAATTAATTACCATGTGTAGAAAAAAAAGAGTTTTTATTGTCAATAAGGGGACACAAATTCCCCAGTTACAAAATAAAAAGAATTAATGCACATGGGGCAATGTTGAATGTTAATACATGAGTTTGCAACATAAAGTGGGAAAGTTTGGGCAAATAGGATTGAGAAACTTTGATTTTTGTAAACATATGTATGATATGTGAGATCTTAGACTAATCAAGGATTCACTCATTAGCTCACTTAGCCTTAGACATATACTCTTACATCTACCTTGGCCCTATTACAACCATAAAAAGACCTCATGATTTTTGTATGTCTGTATTCTATAATTGTTGATTGGATAGATGAAGAACAAAGTTATGGAAAACAAGAATAAAAAGAAGAATAGAGTGATTAACCCAATAAACACTGAGTGACTAGAGAATAAACACAAAATCCAGTGAGGGTTCAATAGCTCATCACCATATATCTCTACTTCTATTATTAATTGTCTTGCAAGTTTGAAAAATATTTTATTTACCCATCTCAATTGTAAAAGTGACTTAACATTATCTAAGGTTGGTTATGCATATATGATTCCTTGAGAATGTGAATAATTTAACTACATGTAAAGTTTTATATACAAGTGAATAATAACTAAATTTGCATGACTCATTTAGGTAGATGCATTTAGAATAGATTGCATTGCATGAGATCCCACTATTTCACTTTTACTCTTTTCTCTTGGATTTAGCATGAGGACATACTATTGTTTAAGTGTAGGGAGGTTGATAAACCCATATTTTATGATATAATTTGTGCTGAATTTAAGTGTTTTATTCAATCCTTCACCTACTTATGCATGTGAAATTGCATGGTTTTACCTTCCCTTCCTTATTATGTGATGTATGTGAAAAACATGTTTTCTAGGCTTTAAAAGTATTAATTTTAATTATCTTTTATTGCCATTCGATGTCGTGATTCGTGTGTTGAGTAATTTCAGATCTTCTAAGGCAGGAATGACTTAAAGGATGAAAAGAAAACATACAAAAATGGAAGAAAAGCAAAAATGAAGTTTTTGAAGAAACGGACAGTGACACGTCCGCATGGACGATGCGGACGCGTGGTTTGCACAAAAAGGGATCGACGCGACCGCATGATTGACGCGATCGTGCGCCACAAGCGAAACGCATATGACGCGGACGCATGACTGAAGCGACCGCGTGACACGAAAAACTTCAGACGACGCGACCGCATGACCCACGCGGACGCGTGACAGAGGCCACGCACCAGAAATTACAGAAAGTGATCCCAGCGATCTCTGAAGCCCTTTTTGGCCCAAATCCAAGTCTAGAAAGCATAGACCAGAGGTTATGAAGTGAAGGAATGCATCCGAAAGAAAGGGGCTAGCCAATTAATTACTTTTCATAGTTTAGATGTAGTTTCAGTGAGAGAGGTTCTCTCCTCTCTCTTAAGACTTAGGATTAGGATTCCTCTTAAAGGATTTAGGATTTCAACTCTTCATTAGGTTCAATATTTCTTTTACTTTATATTTCTCTTCTACCTTGAGATACTTAATGCTTTTATTTATGTTTTATTTTTGTTGCTCAATTGGCTTATGAATATTTCCCATGTTAGATTTGACTGCTTTGAATGAATGTTACTTGAGGTATTTCAGATATTTATGATTTCAATTTAGCTTTCCCCATTATTGGCTTTAATTGATTAACTGGAAGCTTTTGAGTTATCAACTATTCATGATTGATTGTTATGTCGGCTAATTAACTAGAATTCCACTAACTCTAGTCTTTCCTTAGGATTTGGCTAGGACTTGGGAAATCTAACCAATTAGTTCACTTGACTTTCTCTTGCTTACGCAAAGGTTAACTAAGTGGGATTAACTTCCATTCTCATAGGAGTAACTAGGATAGGACTTCCGAATTTTATATATTGCCAAGAGTTTATTTTATAGTTAATTATTTATTTTATTTGTCCTTTAATTTATTTGTTCCCCACTTTCAAAACTCCAATTTACAAAACCCATAACCAATAAGAAGAACATACCTCCCTGCAATTCCTTGAGAAGACGACCTGAGGTTTGAATACTCGGTTATCAATTTTAGAAGGGTTTGCTACTTGTGACAACCAAAACGTTTGTACGAAGGATTTCTGTTGGTTCAGAATCTATACTTACAACGCGACTTTATAAAATTCTTTACTAGCAAAAATCCTAACGTCATTCCACTCGCGTATTTCCTGCCTTTCGTGCTATGTCTACTTCTCTATCTACTTCCCTCTGTCTTAATTTCCTGCTTCGCTTGTATGTGTTTTGTTTTTTGGATTGCTTCCTATTTTTGTATGTCTCCATTTTGGATTCCTCTTTCGAGTGCCAGTGGTACAGAATTTAGGAGGTGTGTCTCACTATTTTTGGTGTGGTTTTATGATAAGTAGGAGGGGGAGAGGTTTGCCTTCTGAGCATCCATTTGGGCGCACTTTAGTTTATAGTTTTCTTTTTGTTTGGTCCGTGGGGCTGATGATGGTGGCCTCCCCCTTCTTTTTTTAGGTATGGCACGACAGAGAAATGAAGGTCCTAGGGCTCCCATTGTCCCGGCCGATGACGTTTCCCGTACTTATTATGGGTGACCTCTGACGTGTGGGGGACACTATCTCGGGTAACGCAGGTGGACCTCTAGAGTCTTTGTGACAAGGGGGCAATTTGTGGTGGTGGATAGGCAACGCGTCAGTACGAGCTCGTCCTCCTTGTGGCGGACGAGAGGGTCTATTATATGAACCTTGACTCTCCTCGGATTGCCAATTAGATGTGGGTTTATGAATCCATCATGTTCACTCGGCTGTGAGTGCGATTTTCCTTCTCGGAGTTCGTGCAGTTGCTGCTCAACCGATGTTCAGTGGTGTCGTCGTAGCTGTATCCCAACAGTTGGACTGCCATCCGGACCTTTGACTTGGTCTGCGAGTATTTGAAGCTTCCTTCTCGAGTGGAAATATTCCTATTTTTCTTTTTGTGTACTCTTCCGACTAAGGAGGGGAAGCACAAAAAGGGTTATGTCTTTTCGGGATCAACCGAACTGGAGGATCTTTAGGCTGTTTGAAGACTCTTTCCATAGGTTTAAGGGAGAGTATTTTAAACTGCATCCTGCTTAGGGGCACCCCCCATTCTAGTTAACCCTGGAGGGCAAACGTCGGTTCACGACGTACTGGAATTTTGGGGGTGGTGCGTGATGCGTGAGCATCTTTCCTATCTTTTCCTAGTGAATTTGGATCTAATTTGTTGAGTTTAATAAATAATTAATTATCTTTTAGCCAATATGAATGCTACTTTGAGTCTTTTGCAATTTTATTTATTTTAGGTAGCATTCGGCAGAATTTGATGGAGTTTCTGCAGCACAAGAATCAAAGGAGATGGCAGCGAGGAGCGACATGTACACGTGACTGACGCGTACGCGTGATTTGGAGCTATCCATGGCGATGCGAGCGCGAGACAGATGCGTACGCGTAATTTGAATATTTGCTCAGCGATGCGTACGCGTGACCGACGCATCCGCGTGACTCGCGAAAAAGGCCATCGACGCGTACGTGTGACTGACGCGTACGTGTGACATGCGCCACGTGCAGAAAACGTAGAAACTGCTGGGGGTGATTTCTGGGCCCCATTTTAGCACCCAAGTTAGGCGCAGATCCAGTGAAGTCAAGTGGTTCCCACGTTACAAGACACGGAGTAGTTAATTAATTCTGATTTAAATTCAAATTTGAATTTGAAAATAGGAAAAGATATTATCTTAATTTTAGATATTAGATTTTAAATTAATTAGGATTAGTTATGAAAAGGGGAGACTTCTCTTCTATTGAGGACATTCCATTAGGGGGATTCCATTAGGGAATTCTATACAAGTTTATATTCCACATTCCATGAGCAACGAATCCTCCATTGTTAAGGTTAGGAGCTCCGTCTATCTGTATGGATTGATTTTATTGCTTTTTATATTTTAATTTATGCATGGATTTATAATTTAAGAATTGTTTTTTCTCTTTATTTTATGAATTTGGGTGGAACGGAAGTATGACCCTCTTTCTATTTGAGTTCTTGTAAAACTTGGAAAAGCTCTTTACTTGAACAATAGCTTGAAAACAATTTCTCTTAAATTTTAATTATCTGTACTTAACGGGATACGTGACATATAATCCTTTTATTTTTGGGTAATTAGAGTTTTTGTGGCATATAAACTGGAATTTGATCATCACCTTCTAATTGGAATTAATTGACCAAGGAATTGGCAGTTAATGAATTTTAGAGGAGACTAGGAAGGTCTAAGGAATTAGGGTCTAGTCACATATAGTTTGCCATGAATTAAATCTTGCATGATTAAAATAGTTTGTAAGAAAAATCAATATGAAAAATAGATAACTCTGAAGCCTTAACTGTTTTCTCCATATTTTATTCCCAACTCATTGCTGCTTGCTTTCTGAAATTCTTAATTTACTGTTTAATGCTCTTTGAATACCAAAACACTCTTTTCTGTTTGTCTAACTAAGCCAATCACTTAACCATTGTTGATTTGTCCATCAATCCTCGTGGGATCGACCCTTACACACGTAAGGTATTACTTGGTACGACCCGGTGCACTTGCCGGTTAGTCTGTGGTTAGGAACACCGTACCAAGTTTTTGGCGCTGTTGCCGATGATTGACTGTGATTAACAACTATTAGTTATTTGATTGCTAAGATTAGGCGTTTTATTTTTAATTTTATTAAAATCTATTTTTAAAAATTTTTCATAAAAAAATATTTATTTTGATTTATTTTATTTAAATTCTTTTTCTTTCTTAATTTTTAAAATTAAGTTTGGTGTTCCCGTAATAATTTTTCTCTAAAAAAAAATAAAAAAATTAAAATTTTTCCTTGTTTTCTTCCTTTTCGTTCATAACCCCCTGTCTTCGTTTGGTTTGATTTTATTTTTTTTCTTTCTTTCCGTGCATTCCTTTTCTTTTCTTTTTATTAATTTTTAATTTTTATTTTCTTGTTTTCAAAACTTTCATTCGTTCTTCATTTATTTTTTCTTTTTAATTTTATTTTCTTTTATTTTCATTTTATTTCTTTTCATTAATGTTTATCTTTTTATATTTTATTAGTTTTATTTTATTTTTTTTTTTAAAAAAATTTTAATAATAATTTAATACTAGTAATTTTTCTTAATTTCTAAAATTAAGTTTGGTGTTCTCTAGTTAGTTTTATTTTAATTTTTCTTATTTTAATTTTTAGAATTCTGTTCTTTCTTCTTTGCTTTCCTGTTTGTCACATGGTGCGTTTAATTCTGTTTAGTGTTTTGTGTTAAGAAAAAATAATGGAAAGAGATCACATGGGTTACTACTCACACCCGAGTAGTGATTCATATTATGGTGGATGGAGGAACTATCCAATTTTGGCAGTGATTCTGGAAAAGAAGTATAAACTATCATATATTTCTGGAAAGCTCTGGAAGTTAGCTTTCCAACACCGTTAAGACTGCATCAATTGGTTCTTTATAGCTCAAGATATGCTTGTTGGAATTCTCGGAGAATATGACTGACCGCATTTGCTATTCTTTCTTCGTCTCTAAAGAAGATTCTGCCAAATTTGCCCAAACATCACCTAAAATTAAAGAATTAACGCAAAAAGTCAAAGTAGCATCCAAAGATGAATTTTTGCACTAAAACATAGTAAAAATGAAAAAAAATCTACCTAAAAACAATTAGAAAGTGCTATAAAAAAGGGGTATAAAATGCTCACGCATCAAGACCGTACGATATAGGATTGAAATTGTTGTTAATAATTATTAGATTGATATGATGTATGATGATTTTTTTCAATGTGATGATTTTGATGAGATTATGATGTTGTTGTCAATGAATGATGTTGAGTATTGATACTGGGATTGAGTAATGATAATTGTGAGGATTGAAGATGAGATGGGATGAATGATGTTTATGATTAGTTGAATTGTTCAAAATTGTTAACATTGATATCTTGATATGAAAGTTTATTGATTTTTTGTTGAATTATGGTGGAAAAATTGAGTGAAATTGAGGTTGAGTTGATTGAAGTGCAATAGAATGGTAAAGTGTAGTATGTGGTAGTGTTTTGTGATGAAATTGGGTATGTTTTGGTTTGGTTTGGTTTTGGAATTCAAAAACTAGAGAACTTTGAAGTTTTTGTGTAAAACTTGATTTTTGGTGAACTTTGGCGTATCATAACTTCAGCCTTAGACATTTAAATTGAATGAATTTTATTTTAAATTAAAGATAATTTCAAGAGCTTTAAAATGATATAAAGTTTGAGAAAAACAGAGTTTTGTAGAGGAAGTTATGAGCGTTTGAAGTTTAGTATAAATATTTGGTTTCTGCAGCTTTAAGATTTTGATTTGGTGAAAATAGAGGTTTGAGAATTCTTGTAAAAAGTTTATTTTTGGCCAAACTTCGGCGAGCCATAACTCGGCTTCCAGATCCTTAAATTGTTTCAAACTTATTTCATATGAAAATTGGGTTCGTGAAGTTTATGCCGTTTGAAGAACTGGTGAAAAATGTATTAAAATAAAAAAAGTTATGAGCGTTGGAAGTTTGGAATGCATAGCTAAAAATTCTGCCGCATTCAACACTTTTGTTGTTCTGCACAGCTTACGTACGCAACCATTGCACGCAACGCGACCAACCTTTTCAGGTTGGGCATGTCGCGTACACGAAGATGGTACTTGTGTACACAAGAATGGAAAAATGCACGTCCACGCGTGGGCCATACATACGCGTGACCCTATTTTCAGCAAAAATTGTATTTTATGATTTTAAACATGATTTTGATCCTCTGAAATTCTATTTTTTACTTTCTAAGACCCCAGAATTGAGTTTTAATGATAGTGAAGGGGGCCGAACTAGGAAGGTGAGGTAACTTGAAAGTGAAGAAAGGTTGTGAGGTGGTGAGTATGAGCTTGAGAAGTGTTAAAACACTGTATACATGATGAATTGATGAGAATTTTGAGGATAGACGAGTAATTCATATTCGACTTATGATTTTGTGGATAGATGAGAAATTCCCATTCGATATGAAACTTTGAGGATAGATGGGTAATCCTTATCCAAGATGTGATTTTATGGGTAGACAAGTAATTCCTATCTGAGCATAGACGAGTAATTCCTATCTGAGTCATGGCCTATGGATAGACGAGTAATTACTACACGGGTTATGGTTTGAGGCACTATGGGTGTTCAAATCCAAACCGATCTAAATTAAACTGCTCATCCAATATAATCCAAACCGAAAACTGATTAAAACCGTACTAATTCGGATTTGATTGGATTCTATTATTTGTAAATCACTGGATCGGATCGGATTTCGGATCTACTTTTCATAACCGATCCAATCCAATCCAAGCCGCATAATGTGCTATAATATTATTATTTTATTATTATATTTTTACAATTATACTTATAACATATTCAATTTTTTATACATTTTTATATTATTCATGTATTATTATTATTATTTAATAAATATTTTATGATCAAAATGTTATTTATTTATTTATTTTAACTAACCTATAATTTTATTTCTATTGTTATGTTATCGTTGGCTTTTTAAAATATTGTTGAGACTTGTTATGTCATTGTTGATTATTTAAAATTCGATGTTGAGACTTGTTATATGCATTTAATTTTTTTTAATTTTTTAATTTACAAAACCGCAAATCCAATCCAATCCAAACCGCTTGAAATTGGATCAGATCGGATTGGATTTTCTTAAAAAAATCATCCAATCCAAATCGCACCGTGAACACCCCTATGAGGCACCTACCTGAGTAGACGAGTAATACCTGTCCCATGCTGTGGTGTTCTATCAAGAGTTAGCTATCGGACATGTCGGGTTGGCTTTATAACCGATAGATGAGACTCATCAGCCATAGGACAGGCATATATCTTATGCATATATTTGCTTTGTTTGATTGTGCATTATTTGGGTTTGACTTTGGGAATTACTATGCTTATTTGCTATACTTGCTACCTGTTGTATCTGAATTCGACCTGTGATTGCTTTGTCTGTATTGCTTGTCTGTGCACTCGTGAATTTAGAGGGTTGGAGGAGGTAGAAGGTGAATTGTAGAATTAGAGTTTTATGAGACAGCAAGTGGATTGTAAATTGAGGGATTAAGTTAGGATTGAGTTAGAACCTTAAGAATTTCAGATAACTATCCTACTTATGGTTTACCATTTTATTTCTTTAATTTTTAAGTTTCATAATCTGAGTACCGGATGTTCTAGGATTGTCTCTGGCTTTTCCGGAACCTTATATCTTATATATGTAGGTGATGACATGTTATCATATCATGTTTTTCTATACTTTTTCATACAAGAAATTAATAATTAGTGCTTAAATATTGCATTCTTTTGTGCTTAAATAGTACATTTCCTTGATCTTTTGATTTTATAAATTTTGTAGGAAATAAGTGGAAAAAGAAGCAAAATAGCACAAAATAAACTAAAAAGAAGAAAAAAGGAATTTTGGGCACGCTTTGAAGATTGAGCACATTTTGGAGCCCTAAGCCACATTTTTAAAAGCGTGCCCATTACCATGAAGCCATGGCATGATATATATGCCTTATGCATGCATTCAAGCCAATGAATCATGGCATTACATGAATGAACGCTTAAGTTCATTAATTAGCATTGCTAATAAAAATTAATGCATGTATAAAGCATTTGATCATTAAAGAATGAATGCTACGTTAATACATTGGCATTAATTAATAAAGCCAATAAAAGCATATATTATTAAAGCCAATTGGCAAAAGAACTTCAACGTTAATGTATTGGCTTTATTAATTAATAAGGCTTGCATGCATGAATCATTTAAATCAACGCCAATGCCAAGTAAATTCATGCAATGAATTAGTGCTTCGCTAAGGCATTAATAAACGGGCCTGCTACACATACAAAAAAAAACGAGTTACAAATTTTACAAGTTAGCCCAGTCCATAAACAATTCACGCGCATAAAGAGGGATTGAATGGAGCGTAACATTCACGCGCTCCCATTCAAACGGTTACGTACGCTTCGAGTAATGGTAGACTCTTCCACTTTTTCCACTTCTCAAAGCAATTCGAAAAAAACGCAACCCTTCCATTTTCGAGCAAAATTTGAAAATCAAAATATACAACTCGTCGCTAACCTTCGAAACCTCCATCAACACACCATCAAATTCTCCATCAAGAATCTCCAGAAAAAACAAAGCAACAATACTCAAGGTACGTTACATTACGATTCCTATATATTTTACAGATTACGAACTAGATTTTACTTTTCTTCTACGTTGTTGTTCTAAGGTTTACTGTTATTCTTGCTTCTTTGTTACACTGTTCTTCTACGTTGTTGTTGTAGGTTTTACTCTTATTCTTGTTGTTCTAGATCTTCTGGTAACTGATTTTTGGGGGTATATTTCGTAGATTGGGGGGTGTATATTGCTTGACCTTGTAATATTGCTTGACCTTGTATATTGAAGCATGTTTGAGTGATACCTGACTGATATATATGGATGTATCTGAATCATATCTATGGGTGTATCTCACTGTTATCAATGGGTGTATCTTATTGATATCTTTGGGTGTATCTGACTCATATATATGGGTGTATCTTACTGTTATTAATGGGTGTATTTTACTGATATTTTTGGGTGTATTTTTCATTTAAGAGAAAATGGCAGCAAGAAACCAAACAAAAAGACCTTAAGTGTGCCACACATCCCCTAAGTGATAAATTCAGAAACATGACTGAGGAGAAGAAGGCGATAGTGAGGGATCTCGGATTCGGTGGGTTGATGCACATCCCACCACTAAGGGTGCATCACCAACTGTTAAGGGAGCTGGCAAACAACTTCAAACTTGGGGAGAACAGACTGGAAACAGGATATGGTTCTTTCAAAATAACACCAAGAAAGATAGGTCATGCGCTTGGCATCAATGCAACAGGTAACTAGCTAAAAATTATAGGTGTATATTAAGTTGATGCTTGGGTGTATTTAAGTTGATGCTTAGGTGTATTTGAACCGACTTTGATACTTTGTTGTTTTCCTTTTTGTAGGAGATCTATTTCCTCAGAAAGTCGAGTATAAAAAACTTTCTGAGGATGACAAAATAATATTTAGAAGATTCCAGGGTAAGACCCTCAAAAGTCTTACCGATGAGATGAAGGATATCGGCATTGGTAACGAAGAGGAACGCCTAATGTTCAAGAGGATTTTCATCCTCTATATACAGATGGCGTTCCTTTTGCCAACGACGATAAACAAAATCTCGCCGTGCACCTAGTCCCAATTTTTGAGATGGACGGCATCACGGAGCGAAACTGGGCGGGGCATGTTTTAACCTTCATCATCAAGGGCATCACATACTACAAGGAAAAAAAAGAAGAAGGCAATTGATGGCTGCCTCTTTGCCCTGATGATAATTTACTTTCATCTTTCAAAAAACAAAGGCAGGAAGAGGGCTGAAAGACCACCAAAATCCTGGATTTCCAACTGGAGTAAGGAGCAGTTGGTGGAAAGAATGAGTGCAGAAACAGAGGAAATTTTGGTAAGTAAACATAATATATTGGGTGTATTTTATTTACCTGAATGTTGCTAACTAAAATATCTAATGTTTCAGGGGATTGTAAAGATGGCAGAGACAAGAGAAAAAATGAAAAAATAGAAAAAAGAAAAAAAAAACAAGAAATCAAAAAAACAAAAAAAGGAAGGCGAGTTCAACATCGTCTTCGGAGAGAGAAACAACTACTGATAGTGACAGTTCTACCTCTGAGTCTGAGACTCAAGAAGACTCAGAGGATTCACCAAGGAAACACCCCAGCAAAAAGGGAAAAAAGTAAGTACCATACTTGGGTGTAATTTCTTTTAGGAGTTGGGTGTATTTGGTGGAATCATTTGGGTGTATTTTGTGGATCAAGTTGGGTCTATGTAGTTTATTAAGTTGGGTGTGTTTCTTTTGCTGCGTTGGGTGTATATTATCCATTCAGTTGGGTGTATCTTGTGCATTCATTTGGGTATATTTTATATCTTTAGTATGTTCTAAATAATAATTGTTTGCCTTCCAGATTGGACTCCAGAAAAAGAAAGAAGAGTCAAGAGGAGTCAGATTCTGATTCAGAATCTGAATCTGAATCAAATGATGAGTAATGTTCTGAAATTATTACTCCTTTCTTTTGGCTTGATTATAAAGATTTCGTGTATTAACTGAAATGTCTCTTATTAACTTATAGAAGCGAAGAATCAATACCGGTGGAGAAGGAAAAGAAAAAGAAAAAAACAAAAATAACACCAAAAAAGTAAGCACTTCTTTGGATAAATATTCTGTGATAAAATTAATTTTTTATTTCTGATTCATACTTTTTTTTTCCACCCAGAACACAATCAAAAAAGAAAAAAGTTGTTGTAGAGGATTCATCTCCTGAAGAAGATCAATACTTTGATGGGTACAGTACCTCGTAAGCTATATTACCGTCTATCATCATAATTATTTTTGTTAACATCTTCTTTTATGAATGTAGTGAGAGATATGAAATATCAAGTGAAGAGCTAGATGAATTGCTAAGGGAAAACGTTGATAAATCTGCTGCAGAGGGGTATGTCTTGCTGGGCTGTCTATTTCAGATTTTGGTGTGTTTTCTTTGCTAATAATTGTTTCTTGTTTCGCAGGGAAAATGAAGCTGACCTGCGATTGACAGAAGGTCGCTATGCCTCCTCTGAAATGTAAGAAGCTTTATTTAATAAAATCTTGTTATCATGGTTTGGGTGTATTTTGTTGAACCATTTGGGTGTATTTTGTTGATCAAGTTGGGTGTATGTTGTTTATTAAGTTGGGATATTTTGTTTGTTGTGTTGGGTGTATATTGTCCATTCAGTTGGTTGTATCTTGTGCATTCATTTGGGTGTATTTAATACCTGTCTCTTATTTTCTCTGAATAACATGAAATCTGTTTAGAATACCGGCTGTGAACTTGGGAAGTGATGATCCTTCCTCTCAAGGACGCACAGAACAGAGTAGTGTAAACCAGACGTCAGAGAGCATGTAATTTCTCTTTCAAATAACCGTTACTTTTATTCTTCTATTACCTTCTACTTCTAATTCTGTATATATTTTTTTTAGAAAAAAAAGCCCTTTATTATTTTATTCAAGAAGAAAAGGCAGGAAAAAAAGCAAAAATTGCAAGTATGTAAGTTCTCAAAAAATAAAGCCTGTCTTCTTTTTGAATTATTCGGGTGTATTTTTTGACTTTCTTTGGGTGTATTTTAGGTTGAGTCCGGTTCAACAGTCAGCCAATGAGCTGGCTGATTCGAATATGATGGTTGTGAGGGAACAGACATCGTCGGATGCGCTTGTAATGTGAGTTTTTCAAGAATATTTCAACCTTATTACCTTATTATTTTCAAAGGCGTTGTTAACCTTTCATTTTTCTTCTTGTTTAGAGTCCCAATTCAAGTTTTTGTGTCGGCGTCCCAAACAACCACTGTGTCGGAACTTCAAGAAACACCTGAGTCAGATTTTGAACCAACCCCTCTGCTACAGATTGAAGGAACTACAGAAACGTAAGAAATAGTATTGGGTGAATATTTGTTTAAAGTTTGGGTGTATATTGGGTTACAGTTCAGGTGTATATTTGGTAACAGTTTGGGTGTATATTGTTCCTGAGTAATTTTTTTTACGCCATGATTAATTTTGTGTAACTGTGCAGCACTTCTGAACCCCCCCCAACAACTTCAAGAAACCACACCGACGCTTCCCCCAGCTCCATCTAAAATGTAAGTTCATCAGACTAAAATCAATCTTTGCTTATGATCTGTATATTCATACTCTTATAATACGTTATACATGATGACGCAGTCATCCAGCCGCAGAAGACGTTGCTGCCCTGATGATGATGGCACGGACAGCATCCTATGTTCCTAAAACAGATCCAGTGCCATCATTCAGCCTTGGCTTGACTGATTCAAGCCAGGAGGGAGTGTCAACGCAGGAGAAAGAAAAGGCAAAATCTCCAGAAACTGCAAATTTGCTAGAACAATTAGACGATTTGGTACAAAAAATAGCAAGAAATGCAGCGAAAGAAGAAAGTAAAAGTCCACAAATTTAAAGGGAGACTGGGGGAGAAAGTTCTGGGAGGTTTAAAACTCCTGCGGGGATAAATGAGAATACGGATGATATGAAACAGAAGTGCTACATTTGGGGGACGCGAGTGAAGACATACGCAGATGGCAGAACTAACGAGTATGAAAACATGTGCACTTTGATGGCCCAAGATAAATACATTTTGACAAAAATGCACATTGCATCACTCCAGCCAGAAACTTATATAGAAGCTGAGGTAATATTAGAATAACACTAATGTTTTTACACCAAAGTTTACTGCAATGTTTATTAATATAAATTGATTTCGGTATATATTTCTAGATTGTATCTGCCATGTGCCTCATTCTCAACCAGACAAATGATAAAAGGTTTCAAGAACAAGTATACTGTCTCCCCCCCGATATTGTGGTAAGTGTTACTTCTACGCATTTTGGGTGTATTTTCTGTATTCATTTGGGTGTATTTTTTAAGTTCACTTGGGTGTAAATTGTGTATTCATTTGGGTGTATTTATAGTATTCACTTGGGTGTATTTTCAGTATTATATTTGTTGTCTCACAATTGTTGCAGAACATGGCCATTTCGAAGCACCCAAACGGGGAATCCATATCACCTAGAACCAATAAAGAATTCAGGGTGGAAGATTACCCAAGTTTTATTCCCTTCATAGATGCAAAAAAATTAACTTTGCATCTATATGTAAGTTTTCATTAGTAAAATTTGTTAGTACCGTTCTTTACTTATATGCCAAATAAAATAACACACTATTGAAATATGACAATCCTTCATATTTTTGCACCTGTTTGCCACGCGGACCATTGGTGGTTATGGGTGATTGATACAAGAAAGCGGAGATTTCATATACTTGACCCGCTACACAAGAAAGCTCCAAGCGATCAGAGAAAGAAGCTTAATAAATTCACTGTAAGTTGGCTCTGTGTTCTCCTTTGGGTGTATTTTGTAGAACCATTTGTGTGTATTTTGTTGATCAAGTTGGGTGTTTGTTGTTTATTTAGTTGGTTGTATCTTATGCATTTATTTGGGTGTATTTCATTCGGGTGTATTACTGATTTGTTTTGGTATTTAAGGGATATGTAATTTCAAGAATGAGAGCATATGTTGGCGAGGAACCTCTGAAGAAATGCGAGAAGGAGAAGGAAATTAAAGCATCATACGTCAAAATATCAGGCCAAAAATTAACGTATAAATTTGTGACTCTGAACATTAAACTTTCCTAAATGAGATTTGTAATTTATTTTCTTCATTTTCAGATATGACTGCGCTATCTACGTTATGAAGTGGCTTGAGTTAATTGAGCCGGAAAACATTAAAAAGGGGAAGTATGAATGGGATAATTGGAAACAGGTAAATGTCTTTAGAACTATATAACTCTATATTACTTTAATAAATTAATATTGCTGTTTAAACAGAATATACTTTTTAATTGTAGGACGAGGTGGACCACTATAGAGTGGAGTATGCTTTGCGGATACTATTCAATGAAATGAGTAAAGAGAGAGATGAAGCAATTAGAGCGAGTAATGCAATAAGACTGTCGAAGCCATCCTCCGTATTATTGAGTCCGTTTTGTCAGATAAATTCTACTGATATAGAAAATGAGTAATCCAACTGCTAGCTAGTTTGTAAATTGAACAAATGCTGTAAAAAATTGCCATTTATAAACAACTTCTATTCAATGAAATTTTTTTCCATAGTTAAACTATATGTGCTGTTAAATTGTCTGTGCTGTATTCAAAAGTTGTATTACAGGTGGTTAAATATGAAGGAAAACATCAAGGCAGATCTAAAGACAGATTATAAATTTTACACCCAACGGGGGGTTTAATATACACCCAAGATTGCTTAAAATATACACCCAAACTGTATGTGCTATTAAACTGTCTGTGCTGTATTCAAAATGTATGAATTACAGGTACCAAAATATGAAGAAAAATATCAAATCAAATATACACCCATAACCTGCGATTTTTTAAACCCAAATAAAGTTGAATATACACCCTGAAATCTATCCCCCCATGATGCTTTGAGACTAAAACCCTGAACCCTAAACACTTAAAATGTAAAATGTGAATTCACAAAAATACACCCAAGAGAAACAGTGCTTTTACACCCATATTCTGTAAAACTACACACCCAAAGAGTTATCCACTGCTACTGGTACCGTAAACTGATAATTCATAACATGTCGTTGATATTGCCTGTTATTTGAATGCACCACTGATGCAGCATCAAACAGGTTTATCTGAATATAACAGTCACATATTAGCTAAACTATTAACGAGAAAAATAAACTCAATCACCACAAATTTAAAGAACATTACTTTTACCTCGCTTAAAACTTTCGTTTTCTTCTTCTTTGTGGCATTTGCAATCTGTTTGTCCAACTTTGAACCTAGCCTATTTTTTGGACGTCCTCTTGTTCGGATCCTTGGCGGGCTTTGAAGCTCGTTAACGGATTCCAAGTTGGCGTCTTCATGGGATAAAGAAGATGTCCCCTTCCTTTTGGCTTTTAATGATTCCATCTCAGCCATGACGTTATCATACGCACGGTGCAGAAATGCAGTCAGCTCCTCCGATTCGGATGCAAATTCGCAAATATTTTGCAAACGAAAAACCAATTGGTCAAACCTCTTGCTTCTTAGCTCCATCAGTGGCTCGTCGTGGCTGCTCTTGATGTGTGTGTGTCGCCTTTTTACCTTCTTGCTCCATCGTTCCAGTATATATCTAGGTGACACTTGGCTTACTTGTTCAAAGCTTAACACGCTTAGTGCGTGACGACACAGTATCCCTCTCGACTCGAATAATAAGCATTGGCATTTTACCTCGGCTGCAACTGAGTCATAAGTAACCACAAACTTGTTGAATATTGAGCTGAAAACTTGTTCTCCGACTTCGTATACTGAATAGCCTAGAGCGGAATTCGTTAATCTGGTGATGCAATTCGCCTTTCCTCTGAATTGCGCTTGGACTTCCCTAAACTTTTAATGAGTGTACACATCTTGAAACTGAGCTTCAATGGAGGATTTGGTTGCACACGGTATGATCGTATGAAAATCTGCAGCATCTGATTCTCTCTCTGCTTGCTCACTGCTTCTGAGGCAATTATCGTATTGTTTGACGAACTGAATAAGCGAGCTGTTCCGAGTGATAAACTTGTTAAAAAATGAATGCATGCTCTCGCTCCTTTGTGTGCTTCTCATCCCTGCCCAGAAGTGGTGATCCAGATAGATAGGAACCCATATATGACGGTCTTCATACAGATCTGCATAATACACCCAAACACAGACTATAAATACATCCGAAAAAACATGCAATTTACACCTCTGCTGCAGATTTTAAAAAGACATTACCTGAAAGCCACTTGTTGTCCACAAGACCAAAATTCAGCAGAAAATCGTTCCAATTCCTTTCGAATGAGTCTTTGCTATGAGAGTTAAAAACAATTTGGCTCATTTCTCGTTCAATATCTGCATGTCCCTTGTACCCATTTAATTTTCTTGGAATCTTCTTCATGATGTGCCAAATACACCAACGGTGAATTGTTGTTGGCATACAGGCCTCTAAAGCCCTTTTCATTGATGCGCATTGATCGGTGAGAAACCCTTTCGGAGCGTTTCCTCCCATGCAACGAAGCCAACATTGAAATAACCATTTGAATGATTCAATTTCTTTGTTTTTCATCAAAGAGCATCCGAGAAGTGTTGACTGACCGTGGTGATTCACCCCGACAAAAGAACCACGGACCAAATTATACCTGAAAACAAATTACCATAGTGCAGAATGCAAAATCATTAGGTACACCCCAACACATGCTTCGTATACACCCAAAAAACAGCCAATATACACCTCTGCTGCGGATTCATAAAAATACATTAATTTAGCATCATAAACAGGGGCAGTTTATTACCTGTTTGTATTGTAGGTGGTGTCAAATAAAATGACGTCTCTGAAATACTCAAAGGCAGCTCTACTTCTTGCATCGGCCCAAAAAGCCAGCTTAATCGATTGATCCTCCTCGAGTTCAAGCTCAAAAAAGAAATTCTGATTCTTCTCTTTCATTCTTAACAAATATTTCTCGAATTCCTTTGCATCTTATTGTTCGGAAACATTCCGCACTTCCCTGGTAATGTAATTTCTCATGTCCTTTTCGATAAAATTTAACTCGCGGTGACCCCCGGCAGCCGCAACAAATGATTGGTAGGTTTTGCTTGGTCTGATACCGGCCTCCTCGTTATTCTCTATTGTACGACGAATGGACATGCTTAGTTCCCTGTGCTGTTTGAGCATCTCTGCTTTACTTGGACAGCAGGGGTGTGAATGATCCAGCACAACCTTTGAAATGATCCAAGCACCGACATCCTTCAATGTGTGTATATAAATTCTTGCAGGACAATTTAAACCGGCTGTCGGATTCGTCTTCTCGGTCGGAGATATTTTAGATTTCCATTTTCCCTCTCTGCTACATGTAATCAATTGATTCTTAATCTCGTTTCCCTTCCTATTTGTGCTCCGAACTCTTGTAGAAAAACTTGCAACCTTGGCGTAGTTCCTGTAAAATTTTCCAGCATCTTCAAGGGTGGTAAAGGTCATTCTAACCTTTGGAATAAACTGGTCATCAACAACAGAGAGAGGCTGCAGAATACACCATGTCAAAAACTATAAATACACCCATAGATATGATTCAAATACACCCAATCATGTCTGATATGATACACTAGAACCGCAACAACTCAACTAAAATGACAATAAAAGCCATAAACTATAAATATACAGGCTGCAGAATACTCCATGTCAAAAACTAAAAACACACCCAATCATGTCTGATATAATAACAAAAAAGCAGTAAAGTGTAAATACACCCACACTTCTAGGAAAAATACACCCAAAAAAGGTCTGATCTATACCCGAGCGTCTGCTATAAATTCCAGATAATTAATCAAAACTAATACATTACATTCAATCCACAGATTTATCTTCATGCATTATTTTAACAGTCAATGTTCACAAATTATTCCCCTACACATTGCTAAACAAATTACTGCAACAAAATTCATACTAATCCTATGTAAATCAAACCTCAGGAACTTCGTTAGATTCAAATTTATCGTCCACTTCGCCTGGATTTAGCTGACAATCTAAGGTTGAATCATCCATTATCTTCAAAAACGAATTCAAACTTTGATTTCAGAAATCGAATAGAAAACGAAGATGGAGTTGCAGAGAGAGAAACTAACGTAATGACAAAGAACGTACCAGTGAGAAAGGAGGAGAAAAGAACGATCGAGAAGAAGCAGGAAGAGGCGCGAGAAGAAGAACGAGCAAATCTGAAAATAAGGAGAACAAAAAAGGAAATAGATCTTTTAAATTTGGTAGTTATATATACGCATGATATTTATAGAGCGCGTGTATTCGACGTATGTGTAGCAGCGCATTTTTTGGATTTATTACGAAATGAACTTGTAAAGCATACAAGCCATTAGGGCTTGTATGCGGAGCTTTTCTGATTAATAAAAGAAAAGTGAAGCAAGCAAATGAATGAGCTAGCATTCATCAAAGGAAGGGCACACCACAAGGAAACCAAGCAAGGAGGGCGCTACGTTGCTTAATTTAACGGAGCGCTATGAAAGGAAGCCCAGCGCTCAAAAAGTGAGCGCTACGCTCACTAATTTCACTTTATCGGGCTCTTCATAAAAAAGAAAAGCAAGGTGCAATGCTAAGAAAATGGGAGAGCCAAGATTCGAAACTGGAACCCATGCCCAAAGCATGAAGCGCTGCGTTGCTTCTTCTCACTGAGCGCCATTACTGCATGAAGAAATTTGCAAATTGCAGCCACCAAGGCTCGAAAGTGGAGTCCCACCCAAAGGTTGAAGCACTGCGTGAACTTACTTAACGTAGCGCCAAGAACCAACATCTAGGGCTCCGTTCTAGTCGCAGACAAATAGTGCAGGGAGGACGACATGGCGGGGCCAGATAGCGAAAAACAAAACCAGTAAACAGCAAGTAGCAACAAAACCAACAATAAAATAATTCATCAAATCAATAATGCACCCACCAGTAAACAGCAAGTAGCAACAAATCAACAATGCACCAGTAAACAGCAAATGGTTCAAATTACCTGAATCGGTGGCTCAGGCTCCATATTGACTTGGGAGGAAGGATGAGTGGGAGACTGGGAAGTACTGGGAGTGGGAGAACCCAAAAACACTGCTGGCGCTAGGTGGTGGCGTCTCAACGACGACAGCGTGGTGCTGTGCTGCCCTGTTGAGTCAGTAGGCGACGGCGTCGTGCTGTGCTCTCTCTTCTGGGTCAGTGCTGTGCTGCCTTCTTGGTCAGTAGGTGGCGTCTCCGCGAAGAGGAAGGCTTCGGCGTTGGGATTCGGAGGAGCGAGAGCGACTGAGCAGTGAGAGATTGGGGAGATTTGGGTGCGCAGGTGTGGAGATTTGGAGGAGAGAGCGAGAGCGACTAAGTAGTAGAGAGAAGCGAGAGCGAGAGCGCAGGTTATGGATTTTGGATTTGCCGATTTGGGGGTTAGGGTGAGGGACGGCTGGGACGCTCACAGTCTCACTCGCGCAGCAGCTTTCACTCGTTTGGAGGGGTGGGGGTCTGGGGGGGTGGGGTTAGTCATTTTGGGTTTTTTCCTAACCAGTTCGGTTCGGTTCGGTTAGGGTTTTCATATTCAAAACCGAAAACCGAACCGAACCGCACAAAAAATAGCAAAATAAGTTTTTTTCGGTTTTTTCGATTTTTGGTTAATTCGGTTTTCGGTTATTTCGGTTCGGTTTGTCGGTTTAGTTCGGTCCGGATCGGTTTTGAACACCCCTAGGGCACACCACAAGGAAACCAAGCAAGGAGGGCGCTACGTTGCTTAATTTAACGGAGCGCTATGAAAGGAAGCCCAGCGCTTAAAAAGTGAGCGCTACGCTCACTAATTTCACTTTATCGGGCTCCTCATAAAAAAGAAAAGCAAGGTGCAATGCTAAGAAAATGGGAGAGCCAGGATTCGAAACTGGAACCCATGCCCAAAGCATGAAGCGCTGCGTTGCTTCTTCTCACTGAGCGCCATTACTTCATGAAGAAATTGGCAAATTGCAGCCACCAAGGCTCGAAAGTGGAGTCCCACCCAAAGGTTGAAGCGCTGCGTGAACTTACTTAACGTAGCGCCATGAACAAGCCTAGGACAAAGAGATTTGAGCGCTGCGCCTTCTCTTTTCACGGAGCGCTCCCTCGATGGTGTCCATAGTCCATTTTCAATCAATTGCGAACATCTGATCCACTCTTCTTCAAATCCAAAGCAAGCAAGTCCTAATTAACATCACTCAAAAGCACAAGGATTAATTAGCTTAGAAAATTATTTTAATTGTAATTTGTTTAGAATTTCATTTTCATTTTCATTTTGTAAAAAACCTATAAAAAGGCATCTGTTCCATTTTAGAAGGGAGGCTGGCTCCACTAGGGAGCAAGTAGAATAGAGAGCTCTTTTTAGTTTTCCTTTTTGAATTTGAGAATTGAAAGATCAAATCTAAATTTTGCTTTTTGTTTCATTTTCACTCTTCTGCAATTTCAACTTCTTCTTCTGCAATTTCTTCTTTTCTGTTTTGCTAAGAGAACAATTGAGATTTAAGCTTTCATTCCATTTTGATTCTTCTGCAATTCTACACTTCTGTTTTTGTATTATGTTTATCTGTTGTTGAATTTCCTCATCTAAGAGTTCTTTAATTCACTACACTTCACATTTTCAATTATGTTTTAATTCCCAGCATCCAATTTCCTTTATTCTTCCTGCAATTTAAATTTCCAGCTGCTTGATCTATTGCTTTCTTTCATTTTCAGCACCCACTCCCCTTTACATTAACTACAATTTACATTACTTGTCATTTAAGTTTCTGAAATTTACATTTCTCGCTCTTTAAGTTTCTGTCCAATTTACTTTCTGCACTTTAAATTTTCTTGTCATTTACTTTCTGCTGCATCAATTATCACTCACCAATGTTAGTTTGACTAAACTAATCGCCCACTAAAGTTGCTTGATCCATCAATCCCTGTGGGATCGACCTCACTTTAAGTGAGTTATTACTACTTGATGCGATCCGGTACACTTGCCGGTGAGTTTCGTGTTGGAATTCCGATTTCAACCCATTAGTAGGCACCTTTATCATGCTGAGAACTCCCGGTTCTCATTCCATACGGATATTTGTTATTTTTCATATGCAGGTCCAAAGGCACCTCGCTAGGCGTCTAGAGCTCTGTAGCGAAGTGTATTTTTGGACTTTATTTTGATGTATAGCTTATATATGTTCATATGTATAACTCTCCAAAAACCTTGTGTTATTTTGCACCTCTTAGAGGTTTATGGTGAATTAGGGTTTTATATATGTATTTTTGGACCTCGGGTTATGTATATATGTATGTAAATATTCTCCGGCCAGCTGTAGCTTTGCAGGTTGAGTTAGGAGCTTATTATTTTGTACTTTTGACCCTCTACTCTTGTCTTTTGTATATTTATGCTAGTGAACCAAAGCTTTCTTAGTACGCAAGTTACGTCATTTTCTGAGCGTTGCATTTTTTAATTTCGCGATTTTCTTTTACCAATTGTTCAAGGCTCCTCTTATATATTATATCCGTTCAATATCCTTTCAAGCCTCCTCTTATATATTATATCCTTTTTGAGGAATCTTCGCATCCTTTATAGTTTTTATTTGTTTTCATATCTGTGATGGTCCGATTTGTGGGTTGATGAGTGGATAATTTATACGCTTTTTGGCATTGTTTTTAGGTAGTTTTTAGTAAGTTCAAGCTACTTTTAGGGATATTTTCATTAGTTTGTATGGTAAATTCACATTTCTGGACTTTACTATGAGTTTGTGTGTTTTTCTGTGATTTCTGGTAAATTCTGACTGAAATTGAGGGATTTGAGCAAAACTCTGATAAAGGCTGACAAAAGGACTGCTGATGCTGTTGGATTCTGACCTCCCTGCACTTGAAATGGAGTTTCTGGAGCTACAGAACTCCAATTGGCGCGTTCTCAACGGCGTTGGAAAGTAGACATCCAGGGCTTTCCAGCAATATATAATAGTCCATACTTTATTCGGAAATTGACGACGTAACTTGGCGTTGAACGCCAAGTTCATGCTGTTGTCTGGAGTTAAACGCCAGAAAAACGTCATGATCCGGAGTTGAACGCCCAAAACACGTCATAACTCGGAGTTCAACTCCAAGAGAAGCCTCAGCTCGTGGATTGATCAAGCTCAGCCCAAGCATACACCAAGTGGGCCCCGGAAGTGGATTTATGCATCAATTACTTACTCATGTAAACCCTAGGAGCTAGTTTATTATAAATAGAACATTTAACTATTGTATTAGATGTCTTTGATCATTCGGTCTTGTGACCACATGGGGGCTGGCCATTCGGCCATGCCTGAACCTTTTACTTATGTATTTTCAACGGTGGAGTTTCTGCACACCATAGATTAAGGGTGTGGAGCTCTGCTGTACCTCAAGTATTAATGCAATTCTATTTTCTTTTATTCAATTCTATCTTATTCTTATTCCAAGATATTCATTCGCACCCAAGAACATGATGAATGTGATGATTATATGACCCTCATTATCATTCTCACTTATGAACGCACGTGATTGACAACCACTTCCGTTCTACATGCAACAGAGCTTGAATGTGATTCCCCAACAGAATCTTCGTGGTATAAGCTAGATAGATGGCAGCATTTATGAGGATCCGGAAGGTCTCACCTTGTCTGTGGTATTCCGAGTAGGATCCTGGGAATCCGAAAAGTCTAACCTTGTCTGTGGTATTTCGAGTAGGATTCCGGTAATGAATGACTGTGACGTGCTTCAGACTCGCAAGTGCTGGGCGTTAGTGACAGACGCAAAAGAATCAAGGGATTCTATTCCAGTAGGCGCGGGAACCAACCAGTGATTAGCCGTGCTGTGACAGAGCGCGTGAGCGTAGTTTTCACTGCGAGGATGGGATGTAGCCTTCGGCCAGGTGATGCCTCCAAACGATTAGCCATGCGAGTGACAGCCGCAGAGGACCATTTTCCCGAGAGGATTGAAAGTAGCCATCGTCGAACGGTGAACCCCTATAAACAGCTTGCCATGGAAAGGAGTAAGAAGGATTGAGTTGAAGCAGTAGGAAAGCAGGCGTCCTTGAGCCATACAACATCTCCATATGCTTATCTGAAATTCCCACCAATGAATCTGCATAAGTATTCTATCCCTTTTATTATTTCTCTTTTATTATTAATTTTCGAAACCATAAGCAATTTTAATCTGCCTAACTGAGAGTTACAAGGTGACCATAGCTTGCTTCATACCAACAATCTCTGTGGGATCGACCCTTACTCGCGTAAGGTTTATTACTTGGACGACCCAGTACACTTGCTGGTCAGTTGAACGAAGTTGTGAAAACAACCGATGCCATAATAATGATTTCATACAAGTACAAAAGAACATGGATCACAATTTCGTCCACCAAGTTTTTGGCGCCGTTGCCGGGGATTGTTCGAGTATGGACAACTGACGGTTCATCTTGTTGCTCAGATTAGGTAATTTTCTTTTCAAAAATCTTTTTCAAAATTTTTCTTTTCTTTTTCGTTTTTCTAACTTTATTTTCGAAAAAAATTAATAAAAATCCAAAAAAATTATAAAATCATAAAAATCAAAAATATTTTGTGTTTCTTGTTTGAGTCTTGAGTCAATTTTTTAAGTTTGGTGTCAATTGCATGCTTTAAAAAAAATTTTCTTGCATTTTTCGAAAATTCCATGCATTCATAGTGTTCTTCATGATCTTCAAGTTGTTCTTGATAAGTCCTCTTGTTTGATCTTGATGTTTTCTTGTTTTGTGTTGGTTGTTGTTTTTCATATGCATTTTTTGTTTGTTAGAGTCCATGCATTAAAGATTTCTAAGTTTGGTGTCTTGCATGTTTTCTTTGCATAAAAAATTTTTCAAAATTATGTTCTTGATGTTCATCATGATCTTCAAAGTGTTCTTGGTGTTCATCTTGACATTCATAGCATTCTTGCATGCATTCATTGTTTTGATCTAAAAAATTTCATGCATTGAGTATTTTTGTTGTTTTTCTCTCTCATAATTAAAAATTCAAAAATCAAAAAAATATCTTTTCCTTATTTCCCTCCAAATTTTCGAAATTTTGGGTTGACTTGGTCAAAATTTTTTAAAATTAGTTGTTTCTTACAAGTCAAGTTAAAATTTCAATTTTAAAAATCTTATCTTTTTAAAATCTTTTTCAAAAATCATATCTTTTTCATTTTTTTTATTTTCAAAAATTTCAAAAACATTTTTCAAATTATTTTCAAAATCTTTTTCTTATCTTTACATCATATTTTCGAAAATTCACTAATAATCAATGTGATTGGTTCAAAAATTTGAAGTTTGTTACTTTCTTGTTAAGAAAGGTTCAATCTTTAAGTTCTAGAATCTTATCTTGTAGTTTCTTGTTAGTGAAGTAAATAATTTTAAAATTTTTGAATTAAATCTTTTTATCTTTTATTTTATCTTTTTCAAAAAATTTTATCTTTTTCAAAATTTTATTTCAAAATATCTCATCTAACTTCTTATTTTCTTATCTTTCTAAAATTTTGATTTCAAATCTTTTTCAATCAACTAACTAACTTTTTGTTTGTTTCTTATCTTTTTCAAAACCACCTAACTACTTCTCCCTCTTCTATTTTCGAACAATATCTCTCTCTTTTCAAAAATTCTTTTTAATTAATTAATTGTTTCAATTTTTAATTTCAATTACATTTATCTCTAATTTTTCGAAAATCACTAACCCCTTTTTAAAATTATTTTCGAAATTCTCTTTCTCTTTTCTTCTTCTATTTAATTATTTAATTACTAACACTTCTCTTCACCTCTCTTCATCCAAAAATCCGAATCTCCTTCTTCATTCTTCTACCCCCTTCTTCTTCTACTAACATAAAGGAATCTCTATACTGTGACATAGAGGATTCCTCTTCTTTTTTTGTTTTCTTCTCTTTCATATGAGCAGGAACAAGGATAAAGGCACTCTTGTTGAAATTGATCCAGAACCTGAAAGGACTCTGAAGAGAAAATTAAGAGAAGCTAAATTACAACAATCCAGAAACAACCTTTCAGAAATTTTCGAACAAGAGAAGGAGATGGCAGCCGAAAATAATAATAATAATGCAAGGAGAATGCTTGGTGACTTCACAAAGCCAACGTCCAAGTTTGATGGAAGAAGCATCTCCATTCCTGCCATTGGAGCCAATAATTTTGAGCTTAAGCCTCAACTAGTTGCTTTAATGCAACAAAACTGCAAGTTTTATGGACTTCCATCTGAAGATCCTTATCAGTTTTTAACTGAGTTCTTGCAGATCTGTGAGACTGTAAAGACGAATGGAGTAGATCCTGAAGTCTACAGACTCATGCTTTTCCCTTTTGCTGTAAGAGACAGAGCTAGAATATGGTTGGATTCACAACCCAAGGATAGCCTGGACTCATGGGATAAGCTGGTCACTGCCTTCTTGGATAAATTCTTTCCTCCACAAAAGCTGAGCAAGCTGAGAGTGGATGTTCAAACCTTCAAACAAAAAGATGGTGAATCCCTCTATGAAGCTTGGGAAAGATACAAGCAGCTGACCAAAAGATGTCCATCTGACATGTTTTCAGAATGGACCATATTAGATATATTCTATTATGGTCTCTCTGAATTTTCGAAAATGTCATTGGACCATTCTGCAGGTGGATCTATTCACCTGAAGAAAACGGCTGAAGAGGCTCAAGAACTCATTGACATGGTTGCAAATAACCAGTTCATGTACACTTCTGAGAGGAATTCCGTGAACAATGGGATACCTCAGAAGAAAGGAGTTCTTGAAATTGATACTCTGAATGCCATATTGGCTCAGAACAAAGTGTTGACTCAACAGGTCAACATGATCTCTCAAAATCTGAATGGATTGCAACACGCATCCAACAGTACTAGAGAGGCAGCTTCTGAAGAAGTTTATGATCTTGAGAACCCTGCCATGGCAGAGGTTAATTACATGGGTGAACCTTATGGAAACACCTATAACTCATCATGGAGAAATCATCCAAATTTCTCATGGAAGGATCAACAAAAGCCTCAACAAGGCTTTAACAATGGTGGACGTAATAGGCTGGGCAATAGCAAGCCATATCCATCATCTTCTCAGCAACAGACAGAGAATTCTGAACAAAACACCTCTAATTTAGCCAATGTAGTCTCTGATCTGTCAAAGGCCACTTTCAGTTTCATGAGTAAGAAAGTCATTGAAACTCCTCCCAGTATTCTCCCAAGCAATACAGAAGAGAATCCAAAAGGAGAGTGCAAGGCCATTGACATAGTCAACATGGCCGAATGCACAAGGGAGGAGGAGGACGAAAATCCTAGTGAGAAAGACCTCCTGGGACGTCCCTCAAGCAAGAAGGAGTTTCCTATTAAGGATCCAAAGGAATCTGAGGCTCATATAGAGACCATAGAGATTCCATTAAATCTCCTTCTGCCATTCATGAGCTCTGAAGACTATTCTTCCTCAGAAGAGGATGAAGATGTAACTGGAGAGCAAGTTGCTCAATATTTAGGAGCTATCATGAAGCTGAATGCCAAGTTGTTTGGTAATGAAACTTGGGAAAGTGAACCTCCCTTGCTCATTAATGAACTGGATACTTGGATTCAGAAAATTCTACCTCAAAAGAAACAAGATCCTGGCAAGTTCTTAATACCTTGTACCATAGGCACCATGATCTTTGAAAAAGCTCTGTGTGATCTGGGGTTAGGGATAAATCTAATGCCACTCTCTGTAATGGAGAAGCTGGGGATCATTGAGGTACAACCTGCCTTGTTCTCATTACAATTGGCAGACAAGTCATTGAGACAAGCTTATGGATTAGTAGAGGACGTGTTAGTAAAGGTTGAAGGCCTTTACATCCCTACTGATTTCATAATCTTAGACACTAGGAAGGAAGAGGATGATTGCATCATCCTTGGAAGACCTTTCCTAGCCACAGCAGGAGCTGTGATAGATGTCAACAGAGGTGAGTTAGTCCTTCAATTGAATGGGGACTACCTTGTGTTTAAGGCACATAGCCATTCCTCTGTGACAAAAGAGAGTAAGCATGAAGAGCTTCTCTCAGTTCAGAGTCAAGAAGAGCCCACACTGTCGAACTCTAAGTTTGGTGTTGTGAGGCCACAACCAAACTCTAAGTTTGGTGTTAAGATCCCACAACCAAACTCTAAGTTTGGTGTGGACAACTATACAACATTGACCTGATCACCTTGTGGCTCCATGAGAGCCACTGTCAAGCTATTGACATTAAAGAAGCGCTTATTGGGAGGCAACCCAATTTTATTTATCTAATTTTATTTTATTCTATTTTATTGTTATTTTGTGTTTTATTAGGTACATGATCATGAGGAGTCACGAAAAAAATCAAAAAAATTAAAAAACAGAATCAAAAACAGCAGAAGAAAAAATTCGCACCCTGGAGGACGCACAGGCTGGCGTTCAACGCCAGTAAGGTGCATCTGGCCGGCGTTCAACGCCAGAACAGAGCACCATTCTAGCGCTGAACGCCAGAAACAAGCAACATTCTGGCGCTGAACGCCAGGAATGTGCCCAGAAGAGAAAAGCTGGCGCTGAACGCCAGTAACAAGCATGAAACTGGCGTTCAACGCCAGAAACATGCTTTACATGGGCGTTGAACGCCCAGAATGTGCACCAATGGGCGTTTAAACGCCAGAATGATGCACAAAGGCATTTTACATGCCTATTTGGTGCAGGGATGGAATTCCTTGACACCTCAGGATCTGTGGACCCCACAGGATCACCTCAGGATCTGTGGACCCCACAGGATCCCCACCTAACATATTCCCACCTTACCTTTTAATCCTAATCACACTCTCCTAATCCAAATCTACTTTTCCCCATGTCACACTTCCCAACACCTTTCACCAATCACCTCAATTCCTCTTCCCAATTACCCCATTCACCACTCACATCCATCCACTCTTCCCCATAAACCCCACCTACCTTCAAAAATTCAAAAAAATTTCCCTCCCATTCCCACCCAAATGGCCGAACATACCTCCCCCCTTTCCCTATAAATACCCTTCCATTCTACTTCATTTTCACACAACACAACCCCCCTTCTTCACCTAAACCGAACCTACCTTTCTCCCTCTCTACCATATTTTCTTCTTCTTCTTCTTCTCTTCTTTCTTTTATTGCTCGAGGGCGAGCAATATTTCAAGTTTGGTGTGGTAAAAGCATAAGCTTTTTTTTTTGTTTTTCCATTACCAATGGCACCTAAGGCCGGAGTATCCTCTAGAAAAGGAAAAGGGAAGACAAAAGCTTCCACCTCCGAGTCATGGAAGATGGAAAGATTCATCTCCAAGAGCCATCAAGACCACTTCTATGATGTTGTGGCAAAGAAGAAGGTGATCCCTGAGGTCCCTTTCAAGCTCAAGAAAAATGAGTATCCGGAGATCCGACATGAAGTCCGAAGAAGAGGTTGGGAAGTCTTAACCAACCCCATGCAACAAGTCGGAATCTTAATAGTTCAAGAGTTCTATGCCAATGCATGGATCACTAGGAACCATGACCAAGGTATGAACCCAAGTCCAAAGAATTATCTCACAATGGTTAGGGGGAAATACTTGGATTTCAGTCCGGAAAATGTAAGGTTGGCATTCCACTTGCCTATGATGCAAGGTGATGAACGCCCCTACACTAGAAGGGTCAACTTTGATCAAAGGTTGGACCAAGTCCTTATGGACATTTGTGTAGAAGGAGCTCAATGGAAGAGAGACTCCAAAGGCAAGCCAGTCCAACTAAGAAGACTGGACCTCAAGCCTGTGGCTAGAGGATGGTTGGAGTTCATTCAACGCTCCATCATTCCTACTAGCAACCGATCTGAAGTTACTGTGGATCGGGCCATCATGATTCATGGCATCATGATTGGAGAGGATGTAGAAGTTCATGAGGTCATCTCCAATGAAATCTACAAAATAGCCGACAAGCCCTCACCTATGGCACGGCTAGCTTTTCCTCACCTTATTTGCCATCTATGTTACTCAGTTGGAGTTATCATAGAAGGAGATGTCTCCATTGAAGAAGATAAGCCCATCACCAAGAAGAGGATGGAGCAAGCAAGAGAAGCCCCTTACGGTTCTTGATGAGCGGATAATTTGTACGCTTTTTGGCATTGTTTTTAGTATGTTTTTAGTATATTTGGTTTAGTTTTTAGTATATTTTTATTAGTTTTTAGTTAAAATTCACTTTTCTGGACTTTACTATGAGTTTGTGTGTTTTTCTGTGATTTCAAGTATTTTCTGGCTGAAATTGAGGGACCTGAGCAAAAATCTGATTCAGAGACTGAAAAGGACTGCAGATGCTGTTGGATTCTGACCTCCCTGCACTCGAAGTGGATTTTCTGGAGCTACAGAAGCCCAATTGGCGCGCTCTCAACGGCGTTGGAAAGTAGACATCCTGGGCTTTCCAGCAATATATGATAGTCCATACTTTTCCCAAGATTTCATGGCCCAAACCGGCGTTCAAAGTCACCTTCAGAAATTCCAGCGTTAAACGCCGGAACTGGCACCAAAGTGGGAGTTAAACGCCCAAACTGGCACAAAAGCTGGCGTTTAACTCCAAGAAGAGTCTCTACACGAAATTGCTTCATTGCTCAGCCCAAGCACACACCAAGTGGGCCCGGAAGTGGATTTTTATGTCATTTACTCATCTCTGTACACCCTAGGCTACTAGTTTTCTATAAGTAGGACCTTTTACTATTGTATTTTCATCTTCGGACATCTAGTTCTTAGATCATTGGGAGGCTGGCCTCACGGCCATGCCTAGACCTTGTTCTTATGTATTTTCAACGGTGGAGTTTCTACACACCATAGATTAAGGTGTGGAGCTCTGCTGTACCTCGAGTATTAATGCAATTACTATTGTTCTTCTATTCAATTCCGCTTGTTCTTTGTCCAAGATATCACTTGTTCTTCAACTTGATGAATGTGATGATCCGTGACACTCATCATCATTCTCACCTATGAACGTGTGACTGACAACCACCTCCGTTCTACCTTAGATTGGGTGAATATCTCTTGGATTCCTAATACACGATGCATGGTTGATCGCCTGACAACCGAGTGCTCGCCTGACAAACGAGCCAGCCATTCCGTGAGATCAGAGTCTTCGTGGTATAGGCAAGAACTGATGGCGGCATTCAAGAGAATCTGGAGGGTCTAACCTTGTCTGTGGTATTCTGAGTAGGATTCAATGATTGAATGACTGTGACGTGCTTCAAACTCCTGAAGGCGGGGCGTTAGTGACAGACGTAAAAGAATCACTGGATTCTATTCCGGCCTGATTGAGAACCGACAGATGGATAGCCGTGCCGTGACAAGGTGCGTTGAACATTTCCACTGAGAGGATGGGAGGTAGCCACTGACAACGGTGAAACCCTTGCATAAGCTTGCCATGGAAAGGAGTAAGAAGGATTGGATGAAGACAGTAGGAAAGCAGAGAGACGGAAGGGAAGGCATCTTCATACGCTTATCTGAAGTTCCTACCAATAAATTACATAAGTACCTCTATCTTTATCTTTATGTCTCATTCGTATATCACTATATCCATTTGAGTCTGCCTGACTAAGATTTACAAGGTGACCATAGCTTGCTTCATACCAACAATCTCCGTGGGATCGACCCTTACTCGCGTAAGGTTTATTACTTGGACGACCCAGTGCACTTGCTGGTTAGTTGTGCAAAGTTGTGTTTATGCCATGGTATTGAGCACCAAGTTTTTGGGGCCATTACTAGGGATTATTTGAGTTGTGAAAAGTAGTGATCACAATTTCGCACACCAAGTTTTTGGCGCCGTTGCCGGGGATTGTTTCGTGTATGGACAACTAACGGTTCATCTTGTTGCTTAGATTAGGTATTTTTCTTCAGAGTTCTTAAGAAGGAATTCTAGTGTTTCATGATGATCTGTTGAAGTATGGCTGGCTGAGAAGCCATGTCTAATCTTATTGGACCGAGGTTTCAACTGATCATCACAAAAGCTTGTTGATCTCTATCAATCTTGCTATTGGAGCAATGATCTGCTATGGCTTGGCTGGCCATTGGCCATGTCTAGTGTTTTGGACCGAAGCTTTCTTTGAAAGCTTGGCTGGCTGTGAAGCCATGTCTAATTCCTGGACCGGAGTCTTAGACTAGCATTGCAATGATTCCTGGAATCCAAATTAAGAATTCTGAAACTTTTATTTTCTATTTCCATATAATTTTCGAAAAAACACAAAAAAATTTCAAAATCAAAAAAACCAAAAAGATTTTATGTTTCTTGTTTGAGTCTAGTGTCTAATTTTAAAGTTTGGTGTCTTGCATGTATTGTTTATTTGATCTTGGTTCTATTTTCAAGTCAATAGTACAGGAAACTGAAGATTCAGAACATGCAGCAGAGGAATTACACAGAAAAAGCTGGGCGTTCAAAACGCCCAGTGAAGAAGGACAGACTGGCGTTTAAACGCCAGCCAGGGTACCTGGTTGGGCGTTTAACGCCCAAAAAGGTAGTGCATTGGGCGTTAAACGCCAGAATGTGCACCATTCTGGGCGTTTAACGCCAGGATGGCACAAGGGGGAGGATTTTGTTTTCAAATCAATTTTTTTTCAAGTTTTCAAAGTTTCTCAAAATCAAATCTTTTTCAAATCATATATTTTCAATCAAATGTTTTCAAAATCAATTTCTTTCCTTTTTCAAAGATACTTGCTATCAATTAATGATTTGATTCAACATTTCAAGTCTGTTGCCTTTTCTGTTGAGAAAGGTTTAATGTTTGAATCATATCTTTTCTTGATAGCCAAGTTATTAATTTTTAAATCAAATCTTTTTAAAAATTGTTTTCAAATCATATCTTCTCAATCACATCTTTTTAAGACCAATCATATCTTTTTAATCACATCTTTTTCAAAATAGTTTTCAATCAAATCTTTTTGATTTCTAATTTCAAAATCTTTTTCAAAAATCACTTGATTTCTTTCCCACTCTTATTTTCGAAAATTAATTAGTGTTTTTCAAAATGTTTTCAAATTCTTTAACTTAATTTTCAAAAAAGCTCCTCCTCTCTTCTCACATCCTTCTATTTATGGAGTACCACTCCTTCTCAATGCACAATTCGAACTCTATCTGATTAAGTTCGAATTCTTCTACCTCTTTCTTCTATTTTTCTGTTCTTCTGACACCTCAAGGAATCTCTATACTGTGACATAGAGGATTCCATATTTTCTTGTTCTATTCTCTTTCATATGAGCAGGAGCAGAGACAAAGGCATTCTTGTTGAAGCTGACCCTGAACCTGAAAGGACCTTGAAGCGAAAGCTAAGAGAAGCTAAGGCACAATTCTCTATAGAGGACCTAATGATGTGTGGAAAACGATCCAACACAAAACTCACTGGCAAGTGTACCGGGTCGCATCAAGTAATAATAACTCACATGAGTGAGGTCGATCCCACAGGGATTGAAGGATTGAGCAATTTTAGTTTAGTGGGAGATTTAGTCAAGCGAATCAAGTTTTGGTTGAGTGATTTGTGTTTAACAGAAAGTAAATGACAGTAAATGTAAAGGGGGAAGGGAAAAGTGCAGTAAATTGAAGAACAGAATTGTAAATGTGCAGAATCTTAAAGAGCAAGAAAGTAAATGACTGAAACTTAAAGTGCAAGAAACTTAAATTGCAGTAACTTAAATGGCAAGAAAGATAAATGGCTTGAATATAAAAGGGAATTGAGGAATGGGATTGCAAGATCTAAACAAAGAAGAAGTAAATTTCAGCAATGGATTGAGCAGAATTTAAATCAGAAGCAAATAGCATTCAAACAGAAAGAAAATAAAATGCAGCAAAGGTTCACAGAGAACCAAGAGTGAATTATGATCTTAGGATCCCAAGGGCTTAGGTAGCAGAGCCTAAAACCCAATTTCCTTCCCAGATCTGAATTAACTAGCAATTGACAGAAAATTAAAGAAGAAGTAATAGATGAACAGAATTGGAATTGAATTATGCAGAAAACAAAGTGCAAAGAGCTTGAATGGGAATTGGGACAGAATTTCCCCAATTTCATACACCCAAAACTCAAAAACAAAAGAGTAGGATTGCCCAAGGGAAATGAGGAAGGAGATCAGTCAATTCTCCCTTGATCCTCTTAGTTCTCGGACAAGTCTCTCAAGAAAGCTCAAGGAAAAATGAAATTTAAAAGCCAAGGTAAAAGTCTAAATGGTGAAAAGTAAAAGTAAAAGCTCAAGGTAGCTAGAAAGGTCCTAATTACATCAAACTATCTCCTATTTATACACTTTCTATTCTTGGATAATGGGATTTGGATGGGCTTTTGAATTGGTGAAGAAATGAATTCAAATGAATTTTTAATTTGAATTTTGGCCCAAAAATCACTCCCAGGAGGCTGCCCTGCCCTTGTGGAGGGCAGGGCAGAAAATTGATGCATGGTGCACAAGCTTGGTGCGGCCTTGGTGCAAGTTGGTGCTGCGTGGTGCGCGTCTGGCACGTCCTGGTGCGGCAAGATGCTGCCCTGCCTGCGCCAAGGGCAGGGCAGAAAAGTTGATGCGCCAGAGTTGAGTTGGTGCGCGCGTTGGTGCTGCCAGAGGAGGAAATTGGTGCGCCAGAAGGAAGATTGGTGCGCCAGGGACGCAAAACGCTGCCCTGCCCGCGCCAAGGGCAGGGCAGGAACAGTTTGGTGCGCCAGGGATGGGAGCGCGCGCGCTTGGTGCTGCCAGGGAAGGAAATTGGTGCGCCAGATTGAGGAGTGGTGCGCCAAGATCGTGCCAATTCAAATGCTGCCCTGCCCGCGCCAAGGGCAGGGCAGAGTTGCCATATTGCACGCCCGAGTTCGAATCACGGAGGAAGCAAACACGCTAATTATTTTCTTGGTTTCTTGGCACGGTAGTGGACCTTAGTACTTAGCTTCCTCATGGTTCCTAGTTCGAACCTTGTAGCATGCATGGGTGACCTTTTTTCCTTGATTTCTTTCCTTGAGGTGCCCGATTCTGCTCTCCACAAGGGCAGGGCAGAATTTGCTTTCTCTTGGTTCCAAGGCACCATTTTGTGCTCTGCCCTTGGAGTGGGCAGGGCAGAGTTGCCTATTCTTGCTTGGTCACCTAATGTTGCTCTCCTGGAGGGCATTCTGCCCTTGTGGAGGGCAATGTTGCTTCCCCCATTAGTTGCGGCACGCTTCTCTCCTCTTTGGCCACGCTTTCCTTTTCTTGTGTCACGCTTCTTAGGCCACGCTTTTCATTTTCTTTTCTTTTCTTCACCTACAATAAACCAAACAACCACTCAAAGTATCACTAAATTCAAGAGGCTTATAAATCAATTAAAATGCAATTAAAATTAGCTTAAACCTCATGATTTAACATTAATTTCATGGTGATTGCTTGATTTAGAGAAGTTATGCATTTTCACTCCAAATCACTTACTTAGGATGCAAGAAAGTGCATAAATGCTAACAAAACAAGTGAAATTAGCTTGAAAAATGGGTATATGATGACTTGTCATCACAACACCAAACTTAAACCTTGCTTGTCCCCAAGCAAGCATCAAAACTAAGAGTAAATGAAATGAATAAGAAAAGAATGCATATCCTTATTATGCAGATAGCAGAACTTCAATCTATGGGGCATTTATGCAGACAATGACAACTCATTTATTGTTGCTGTTACATAATGCATATCTTTCTTCAAAGGCTTGCTAAACTTGCTGTTAGATGACTCACTTTTTGATTCCACCCTTGCTAACTTTTCTTGGCTTACAATGCTTATCAAGCTTATTATTCTTTAAGAGGTTGGGTGTCAAATGCTGCAGCATAGCCTTTGGCTTTATTTTCTTTTCTTTTGCTCAACATCTTTCCACCACAGACACTTAGCTCATTAATTCTTCCTAGGATCATTGATGCCCAGCATCTCTTTGGATCACTAAGTGCTTTGTATCTAAGTTGCTCTTTATTGTGGATTTTCAATTGGCCATCCCAAATCAGTTGATCTAAGTGACCGGGTTTCAAAATACCCCTTAGAATTTACTCATCCAAGCAGATCTCAGTACAAGAACACCACAGGCATTTGTCCTAAGGTTCAAACCATTGGTGTCCAACCTTTATTCTTTGTTTTTCTTGCCATTTTGGCTTTTTCTTTCCCTTTTCTTTCTATTTTTGTTACCAAGGGTTGTTTCTTTCTTGATAAGAGACTTTGTAACAGCAAGCTAACTCACAATTGAATGAGAATGATATTATGCAACACTTATTTCATGAGTCATGCATTTAATCAAACACATATGCCACCACCAACTTCCATTCATACTTATGCAACATTGGATATTTTACTTTTCAATTCAAACCAAACTCTTTTATTTAGGCATATGGGAAACAAGGCAATATTTAAAGTTAAGTGATGGATACAAGCATTATGCAGACTTATCATTTTTAACAAGCTATTTATTAACTAACTATCATGAAAAGCAAAGAACAGAAAATGCATAAAGTAAAAGAAATAAATGATGGAGGCATATCATGTTTCAGACATGCATCTCCTTATTAGAGACATGAAAGAGGAAGTATGAAGGAACTTTGCCACCTTCTAATGGTCATGGCTGCTGCTTGATTCTCCCTTCTTCTTCTTTCTCTTCCCTGTCTTGGAGTAATCTCGGATCTCTTCACTAGGACATCTTCTACCCCAAACAGAGTCTAAGAGTCCTCTGAGCCCAAAATCTTCCAATCTTTGAAAGGTTGACTCAGTGTATTGATGAGATTTTGCTTGTTGCTTGGCTAAGAATTCAGGACATTGCTCAAATGGCTTGATCTCAGGATTGAGTGTTGGCAAATTGTGGGTCAAGTACTCCAACCTTGCTTGCATGTTTTCATCATACTCCATTCTTTGTACGTGTCTAACTTCACCTATGGTATGATGAACATTCTTCCATTGATACAGGTTGTGACTATATTCCTCTGCTTTAGCTTGACTAAAATACAGCTTATCATATGATTCTTTGAATTCTTTGTATTGCTCTTTTTGTCCTTCAAGAATCTGTGCTTGAAATTCTTGCTGTTGAGTCATCATTTGTTGTTGCCATCTCTCTTGTTTTTCCTCCATTTGATGCTGCCAAGCTTCTCGTTCTTCTCTTTCTTTCAAAAATTGCTCCATAAATTCAGGATGGGGCTCTAGATATTTCTCTTGGCCCTCCTGATTTTGGCCTTGTTGAGCCTGCATGAGTTGATTCTGACCTTGTTGAGCCTGCATTAGTTGCTGAGATAATTCTTCAATTGATCTTTGCAATTGGCTCATATCTATGGCATCATAAGCCTGATTTCGTCCTTCCTCTCTTTGTGATCTCCTTTGTCTAGGAGCTACCACCCCTTCTTGATTTTCTTCTTCATTAATTCCCTCCATGCTCTTCTTGGTAATCCATTTTCCTACTTTCACTTTTGTTGTGTCCTCATCTTCAAAAATTACATTAGCTCTGTTACATAGCCTGAGGATGGTACTTGGATGCCCAAGACCTTTTGATTTGCTTGTGCTATCGGCCATTCCTTGAATACTGTCAGCTATGAGTTGTGCAACATTGATCTCACCTTCATGCAAGATGCAGTACGTCAAGAGTGCTCTTTTGATTGTGACCCAAGAAGCATTTCCAGTAGGAAGGATAGATCTCCTCACTATTTCAAACCATCCTTTAGCCACAGGAGTAAGATTTATTCTCCTTATGTGACTTGGAACTCCCTTTGAATCTCTTTCCCAATCAGTATTCTCCATGCATAACCCCTGCAGGATCTCATCAGGATTATTTTCCCTTTGCAATCTAGTCTCATAACTAAGCTCTGGATAAGTTATGATTCGCAACTTGAGAGCCCTTGTGATAGCAGCTGGACTAAAATTCACTTCAACCCCTCTGACATAGCTTGTATAAGGAGCACTATTTTTGTTTTCTTTGGCAGCATTTGCATAGAACTCCCTAATCATTACTGCACTGATGTCAGTCAGAGGAGCACACAAGAGTTCCCACCTTCTTTCTCTAGTAATTTGCCTCATAATGGGGTATTCTCCTTCCCTCAAATCAAGGCCTTTCTCATAGATGACATTCTTTGCCTTCATGAACCTATGATATCTCCCTTCATGGAATTGGGATCTAAACTTTCTTGCATCAAATGGTGGGGGTTCGGTTGCCATAGGTTCGGCTACCATAGGTTCTTTTCCCGGCCTTCTTTTTGAGCTTGAGGAGGCCATTGAAAATTAAAGTGAAAAGAAAGAGGAAGTAAGAGTAGAAGAAATATGTGTTGTGTTTGGGGTGAACCTTGGTTCGGTTTTGATGTGTGAGGTAAGGGAATTATGTTGGCTTTGGAAGTGGAATAGTGTGTGGTTTTAATATGAAAGTGGCTTGAATAAAAGAGAGTGTATGCCGTGTTGGTGCAACGGCTATTTATAGGCCATGTTTCCAAGCTTTTCAACAAAACCACAATGAATGAATGAAGAGGGGACCGTTAGTTTTCATGAAGGCCTGAGATTGGTTTGCTCATTCAAAGAATGCATGAGATGGACGGCTTGCATGCATGGTTGAGGCTTGACGAGGATCCTCCTCCCATTGGCTGCATGCACTTCGGTGTCCAATGTTGCATGCATGCAAACTTTGTTCCCTATGAGCACGTTCTCCTAGGCACATGTGACCTCCCTCACATAGCTCCTCCTAGCCGTGGCCCCTCCTTGAGCTTGTCTTAATCTTTTTCTCCTGCATGAATCAAAATAGCTAGCCTTAGATCATTAATATGGTCGTTGGCAATTAATTTGTATTAAATGGAGAAAAATTGTTTTGTTTATTATTATAAAAAAAAAGAAAATATTTTTGTGGTCAATTATGTCCCTTAATTAAAGATGTTAAAGGTTGGTGAACACCAAACTTATCTTTTATTTAGGGGATGGCTTAGCAATTGCAAACCGTTCTCACAATTGATGCATTTTATAAAAAAATTAGATGTATGATCCCTTGTCTGTATGGTTTTGAGTTCATGATTGGAAATAATCCTCTGATCATTGTTGCATATGCAGACACCAAACTTAGTGTTTGGTCACATGCTTTATCAAAAGACTTATGCATATGTTCTAAAAGACAATCCTCTTCTTTGAACAATGAACTTGGGTGTGCCTTAAGGTACACCAAACTTAGAAGTTTGCCATGTGCTTCAAAATGTCATATGCATTTACCAGGTATGAAAATTCAAAACCATATTTAGAAGAATCATAGCTTATTAAATAAAAGAGAAGACAAAAATCTTAAACCATGGGTTGCCTCCCATGAAGCGCTCTTTTATTGTCATTAGCTTGACATTGACCTCCCTTTAAGGTGGTTGATATTGGTGATGTCTCAATTTGTCACCTCTCACTGTCAGCTTTCTCTGTGTGCTTTGATGCTCAATTTCCATATGCTCAAGAGACAGTATTTGGTTGACAGTGTAATAATCTTTTGCTCCTTGCTGTTGGTATACTAGTTGCACCTTATCACCCTTAGAAAACCCTTTAGTTGGGATTTTCTTGTTCTTCCATCCTTTGTGAGCCTTTTTCTTATTCTTCACCTTTTTCTTGCTTGTTGATCTTCCTTTCTTGACAGTTACTTGAGTTGTGATGCCTCCCTTCTTGCTGATCACCCCTGCTTCCTTGTGAATCCCTTTTTCTTCTTGCATCTGTTTGTTTTTCTGTTCCACTTCCTTTTCAGTAGATTGCTTTGGAGGGAGATCATTACTCATTTTGCCTGTTTCTTCATCCCTTTGTTCCTCTGGAAAGACTTTCAGGATGATGCTCTCCTCATGCATCCTAAGAGTTAGCTCTCCTTGTTCTATATCCACAATGGCTCTAGCAGTGGCCAAAAATGGTCGACCAAGTATTATGGAGTCATTTCCATTTTCTGAAGAATCCAGGATCACAAAGTCTGCCGGATAGATGAACTTGCCAACCTTAACTAAAAGGTTCTCAATCAGCCCCTTAGGATAGACTATTGATTGATCCACCAATTCCAAAGTCATCTCTGTTGGTTTTACCTCCTCTATGCCAAGCTTTTTCACTAGAGAATATGGGATTAGATTTATGCTTGCTCCAAGATCGCACATCCCTTTGTTAATGAACAGGTTTCCAATAGTGCATGGCAAGAAGAAACCTCCAGGGTCCTCAAGCATGGGAGGGAGTCCCTTTTTAATGAGTGCACTGCATTCCTCACTAAGCATCACCGTTTCCTTCTCATTCCAATCTCTTTTCTTGTTGATGAGCTCCTTTAGAAACTTAGCATACAGGGGCATTTGCTCCAAAGCCTCTGCCAAAGGTATGTTGATTTCCAACTTCTTGAAAGTCTCAAGAAATTTGTGGAAGTGCTGGTCCTTTGTTTCCTTGTGAAATCTTTGTGGATAAGGCAGTGGTGGTGTTGGGCTCTTCTCCACTTGATGCTGTTTTGGAATTGGTTCTTCCATGATTTTCTTTCCTTTCTTCAAATTCTGTGGCTTGCTGTCTTCCTCTGTGAGCTTTTCTGGAGCACTCTTGCTTATTGTGTCTTTGTTGATGGCTTCATCATTCTTTGTTGGCTCAGTGTCATTCTCCATAAGCTTCTTTGTTGCTCCTTGGCTACCATCTGTTAACACTCTTCCACTTCTTAGTTGCACCACCTTGCATTCTTCCTTTGGGTTGGGAATGGTGTCACTAGGTAGTGAACTTGATGGCTTCTCAACAGAGATCTTCTTAGAGATTTGCCCAATCTGCCTCTCTAGGTTCTTCATGGTAGCTTCTTGATTCTTGTTTGTCAGTTCTTGGTTTTTCATCAGTTTTTCCATGAGTAGCTCTAGATTGGTGATTCTCTGTGAATCTTGTGAGATGGGTTGATTTTGGGGTGTTGAGGGATGATGATAAGTGTTTTGGTTAGTTGGTTGGCTATTGGGTGGGTATTGGTTAGAATTTGGGTAGTTGTTTTGTGGTTTTCTATATGTATTTTGGCTAGTGTTTGGCTGGGGGTTATGGTTTGTGTTTTTCCAATTGTTTTGGCTTGTGTTTCTTTGCCATGGTTGTTGGTTTTGATTATGGTTGTCTCCCCATCTGAGGTTGGGATGGTTCTTCCAAGATGGATTGTAGGTATCTCCATAGACTTCATTTGTTCCAGGATTTTGGTTGTGCATGTATTGAACTTGCTCTTGCTGTTGCTCCTCTTGAGCTTCTTCACTTTGCACCCAAGTGGTTAGAGGTTGGCTTGTGGTGCTCACTGCTGCCACTTGCAAGCCATCAATTCTCTTAGCCATTTGCTCAAATTGTTGTTGAATCTGTTGCTGCATCATCTTGTTTTGAGCTAAGATTGAATCAACTCCTTCCAACTCCATTACTCCTCTT
This sequence comes from Arachis stenosperma, assembly GCF_014773155.1. NCBI lineage: Eukaryota > Viridiplantae > Streptophyta > Magnoliopsida > Fabales > Fabaceae > Arachis > Arachis stenosperma. The sequence continues at coordinate 89,052,702 of NC_080381.1, read as the reverse complement.
CTTTGTGATGGTTGGCGTTGTCTTTGATGAGCAAAGAAATATTGGTTGTTGGCCACCATATCAATGAGGTTTCGAGCTTCCTCTGTGGTTTTCATGAGCTGTAAAGAGCCTCCTGCAGAATGATCAAGAGCTTCTTGAGCTTTAAGAGTGAATCCCTCATAGAAGTTTTGCAACTTGTCCCACTCAGTGAACATTTCTGGTGGACATTTCCTCAATAGAGCCTTATATCTCTCCCATGCTTCATACAAGCTCTCGGCCTCCATTTGAGTGAATGTTTGAACCTCTGTCTTCAACCTTAGGACTCTTTGAGGTGGATAGAATTTGGCAAGGAACTTGCTCACCAAGTCATCCCAAGTGTTGATGCTTTCTTTTGGAAAGGTCTCTAGCCATTGAGTTGCTTTATCCCTCAGAGAGAATGGGAAGAGTAGCAACTTGTAGCTATCAGGGGGCACACCATTTGTTTTCACTGTGTCACAAATTCTCAAGAAAGTAGACAAATGTTGGTTTGGATCCTCCAAAGGCCCTCCTCCAAAAGAACAATTGTTTTGCACCAGAGTGATGAGTTGTGGCTTGAGTTCAAAGTTGTTTGCATTGACATTGGGAGGAAGAATGCTACTCCCACAATGCCTAGCATTTGCAAATGTGTATGAAGCCAAAACTCTTCTCTGTTGTTGATTATTGTTGGCTCCTTCTCCTGGTTGATTGATATCTCCTTCCATGTCTTGGAATTCCTCCTCAGATTCTTCTTCTCCAACAATGTTCTTCCCTCTTTCAGCTCTTCTTATTCTCCGAAGAGTCCTTTGATCAATTTCTGAGATAATAGGGGAAGATCTTCCTATACCTGACATACAAACACACAGCAATAAACACACAGACCCAGAAAATTAATAAAACTCCAATCTATTGCTAGAATGAGATTTTGGTTAGTTTAAGCAAAAATTCAAACAGTTAGTGTGTTAGTAAAAATTAGAATAACAGAAAAGAAAAAGTGCTTAATCTAGACCTCCACTTCACTTAATCATTGTCAATCTATTTCAATCCCCGGCAACGGCGCCAAAAACTTGATGTGTGGAAAACGATCCAACACAAACTCACCGGCAAGTGTACCGGGTCGCATCAAGTAATAATAACTCACATGAGTGAGGTCGATCCCACAGGGATTGAAGGATTGAGCAATTTTAGTTTAGTGGGTGATTTAGTCAAGCGAATCAAGTTTTGGTTGAGTGATTTGTGTTTAACAGAAAGTAAATGACAGTAAATGTAAAGGGGGAAGGGAAAAGTGCAGTAAATTGAAGAACAGAATTGTAAATGTGCAGAATCTTAAAGAGCAAGAAAGTAAATGACTAAAACTTAAAGTGCAAGAAACTTAAATTGCAGTAACTTAAATGGCAAGAAAGATAAATGGCTTGAATATAAAAGGGAATTGAGGAATGGGATTGCAAGATCTAAACAAAGAAGAAGTAAATTTCAGCAATGGATTGAGCAGAATTTAAATCAGAAGCAAATAACATTCAAACAGAAAGAAAATAAAATGCAGCAAAGGTTCACAGAGAACCAAGAGTGAATTATGATCTCAGGATCCCAAGGGCTTAGGTAGCAGAGCTTAAAACCCAATTTCCTTCCCAGATCTGAATTAACTAGCAATTGACAGAAAATTAAAGAAGAAGCAATAGATGAACAGAATTGGAATTGAATTATGCAGAAAACAAAGTGCAAAGAGCTTGAATGGGAATTGGGACAGAATTTCCCCAATTTCACACACCCAAAACTCAAAAACAAAAGAGTAGGATTGCCCAAGGGAAATGAGGAAGGAGATCAGTCAATTCTCCCTTGATCCTCTTAGTTCTCGGACAAGTCTCTCAAGAAAGCTCAAGGAAAAATGAAATTCAAAAGCCAAGGTAAAAGTCTAAATGGTGAAAAGTAAAAGTAAAAGCTCAAGGTAGCTAGAAAGGTCCTAATTACATCAAACTATCTCCTATTTATACACTTTCTATTCTTGGATAATGGGATTTGGATGGGCTTTTGAATTGGTGAAGAAATGAATTCAAATGAATTTTTAATTTGAATTTTGGCCCAAAAATCACTCCCAGGAGGCTGCCCTGCCCTTGTGGAGGGCAGGGCAGAAAATTGATGCATGGTGCACAAGCTTGGTGCGGCCTTGGTGCAAGTTGGTGCTGCGTGGTGCGCGTCTGGCACGTCCTGGTGCGGCAAGATGCTGCCCTGCCTGCGCCAAGGGCAGGGCAGAAAAGTTGATGCGCCAGAGTTGAGTTGCTGCGCGCGTTGGTGCTGCCAGAGGAGGAAATTGGTGCGCCAGAAGGAAGATTGGTGCGCCAGGGACGCAAAACGCTGCCCTGCCCGCGCCAAGGGCAGGGCAGGAACGGTTTGGTGCGCCAGGGATGGGAGCGCGCGCGCTTGGTGCTGCCAGGGAAGGAAATTGGTGCGCCAGATTGAGGAGTGGTGCGCCAAGATCGTGCCAATTCAAATGCTGCCCTGCCTGCGCCAAGGGCAGGGCAGAGTTGCCATATTGCACGCCCGAGTTCGAATCACGGAGGAAGCAAACACGCTAATTATTTTCTTGGTTTCTTGGCACGGTAGTGGACCTTAGTACTTAGCTTCCTCATGGTTCCTAGTTCGAACCTTGTAGCATGCATGGGTGACCTTTTTTCCTTGATTTCTTTCCTTGAGGTGCCCGATTCTGCTCTCCACAAGGGCAGGGCAGAATTTGCTTTCTCTTGGTTCCAAGGCACCATTTTGTGCTCTGCCCTTGGAGTGGGCAGGGCAGAGTTGCCTATTCTTGCTTGGTCACCTAATGTTGCTCTCCTGGAGGGCATTCTGCCCTTGTGGAGGGCAATGTTGCTTCCCCCATTAGTTGCGGCACGCTTCTCTCCTCTTTGGCCACGCTTTCCTTTTCTTGTGTCACGCTTCTTAGGCCACGCTTTTCATTTTCTTTTCTTTTCTTCACCTACAATAAACCAAACAACCACTCAAAGTATCACTAAATTCAAGAGGCTTATAAATCAATTAAAATGCAATTAAAATTAGCTTAAACCTCATGATTTAACATTAATTTCATGGTGATTGCTTGATTTAGAGAAGTTATGCATTTTCACTCCAAATCACTTACTTAGGATGCAAGAAAGTGCATAAATGCTAACAAAACAAGTGAAATTAGCTTGAAAAATGGGTATATGATGACTTGTCATCACCTAACAGAAATCTTCAAAGAAGAAGAAGACATGGCAGCCAAAAACAACAACAATGCAAACAATGCAAGGAAGGTGCTGGGTGACTTTACTGCACCTACTCCCGACTTCTATGGGAGAAGCATCTCTATCCCTGCCATTGGAGCAAACAACTTTGAGCTTAAGCCTCAATTAGTTTCTCTAATGCAACAGAATTGCAAGTTTCATGGACTTCCATTGGAAGATCCTCATCAGTTTTTGGCTGAGTTCTTGCAAATCTGTGACACTGTCAAGACTAATGGGGTTGACCCTGAGGTCTACAGACTTATGCTATTCCCTTTTGCTGTAAGAGACAGAGCTAGGACATGGTTGGACTCACAACCCAAAGAAAGCCTAGACTCATGGGAAAAGCTAGTCAATGCCTTCTTGGCAAAGTTCTTTCCACCTCAAAAATTGAGTAAGCTTAGAGTGGAAGTCCAAACCTTCAGACAGAAGGATGGAGAATCCCTCTATGAAGCTTGGGAAAGATACAAACAATTGATCAGAAAATGTCCTTCTGACATGCTTTCTGAATGGAGCATCATAGGTATTTTCTATGATGGTCTCTCTGAACTATCCAAGATGTCTTTGGATAGCTCTGCTGGAGGATCTCTTCATCTAAAGAAGACGCCTACAGAAGCTCAAGAGCTGATTGAAATGGTTGCAAATAACCAATTCATGTACACTTCTGAAAGGAATCCTGTGAACAATGGGACTAATCAGAAGAAAGGAGTTCTTGAGATTGATACTCTGAATGCCATTTTGGCTCAGAACTAGATATTGACTCAACAAGTCAATTTGATTTCTCAAAGTCTGTCTGGAATGCAAAATGCACCAAGCAGTACTAAGGATGCTTCATCTGAAGAAGAAGCCTATGATCCTGAGAACCCTTCAATGGAAGAGGTGAATTACCTAGGAGAACCCTATGGAAACACCTATAATTCTTCATGGAGAAATCACCCAAATTTCTCATGGAAGAATCAAGAAAGACCTCAACAAGGTTTCAACAACAATAATGGTGGAAGAAACAGGTTTAGCAATGGCAAGCCTTTTCCATCATCTTCTCAGCAACAGACAGAGAGTTCTAAGCAGAACACCTCTGACTTAGCAACCATGGTCTCTGATCTAATCAAAACCACTCAAAGTTTCATGACTGAAACAAGGTCCTCCATAAGGAATTTGGAGGCACAAGTGGGACAGCTGAGCAAGAAAATTACTGAACTCCCTCCTAGTACTCTTCCAAGCAATACAGAAGAAAATCCAAAAGGGGAGTGCAAGGCCATCAATATGGCCGAATTTGGAGAGGAGGAAGAGGAAGTGGACGCCACTGAGGAAGACCTCAATGGGCGTGCACTAGCCTCCAATGAGTTCCCCAATGAGGAACCATGGGAATCTGAGGCTCAAAATGAGACCATAGAGATTCCATTGGACTTACTTCTGCCTTTCATGAGCTCTGATGAGTATTCTTCCTCTGAAGAGGACGAGTATGTCACTGAAGAGCAAGTTGCTAAATACCTTGGAGCAATCATGAAGCTAAATGACAAGTTATTTGGAAATGAGACTTGGGAGAATGAACCTCCTTTGCTCACCAAAGAACTGGATGACTTGTCTAGGCAGAAATTACCTCAAAAGAGACAAGATCCTGGGAAGTTTTCAATACCTTGTACCATAGGCACCATGACCTTCAAGAAGGCTCTGTGTGACTTAGGGTCAAGTGTAAACCTCATGCCTCTCTCTGTAATGGAGAAGCTAGGGATCTTTGAGGTGCAAGCTGCAATAATCTCATTAGAGATGGCAGACAACTCAAGAAAACAAGCTCATGGACTTGTAGAGGATGTTTTGGTGAAGATTGAAGACCATTACATCCCTGCTGATTTCATAGTCCTAGAGACTGGGAAGTGCATGGATGAAACCATCATCCTTGGCAGACCCTTCCTAGCCACAGCAAAGGCTGTGATTGATGTTGATAGAGGCGAACTGATCATTCAAGTGAATGAAGAATCCTTTGTGTTTAAGGCTCAAGGATATCCCTCTGTCACCATGGAGAGGAAGCATGAAGAGCTTCTCTCAAATCAGAGTCAAACAGAGCCCCCACAGTCAAACTCTAAGTTTGGTGTTGGGAGGCCACAACCAAACTCTAAGTTTGGTGTTGAACCCCCACATTCAAACTCTAAGTTTGGTGTTGGGAGGTTCCAACATTTCTCTGAGAAAATGTGAGGCTCCATGAGAGCCCTCTGTCAAGCTACTGACATTAAAGAAGCGCTTGTTGGGAGGCAACCCAATGCTATATTTTATCTATTTTCTTTTGTTATTTTATGTTTTTTTTAGGTTGATGATCATGAGAAGTCACAAAATCAATTGAAAAAGCAAAAACAGAATGAAAAACAGGAAGAAAAACAGCACACCCTGGAGGAAGAACTTACTGGCGTTTAAACGCCAGTAAGGCTAGCAGGTGGGCGTTTAACGCCCAGTCTGGCACCATTCTGGGCATTTAACGCCAGAAAGGGGCACCAGACTGGCGTTAAACGCCAGAAAAGGGCAAGAACCTGGCGTTAAACGCCAGAAATGGGCACCAGCCCGGCGTTTAACGCCAGAATTGGCTCAAAACGTGATTTTGCATGCCATTTGGTGCAGGGATGACTTTTCCTTGACACCACAGGATCTGTGGACCCTACAGGATCCCCACCAACCCCACCACTCTCTCTCTTCTTCACCCATTCACCAATCACCTCAACACCTCTTCCCCAAAAACCCTTCACCTATCAAATCCCATCTTCCTCTTCACCACTCACATCCATCCTTCATAAAACCCCACCTACCTCACCATTCAAATTCAAACCACTTTCCCTCCCAAACCCACCCTCACTTGACCGAACCTTACCCTTCCCCCTCCCCTATATATACCCTTCTTCACCCTTTCATTTTCACACAACCTAAACACCACTTCTCCCCCTCTTTGGCCGAACACAAAAGCCATTCCCTTCTTCCTCATTTCTTCTTCTTCTTCTCCCTTCTTTCTTCTTTTGCTCGAGGACGAGCAAACCTCTTAAGTTTGGTGTGGTAAAAGCGTTGCTTTTTCGTTTTTCCATAACCATTTATGGCATCCAAGGCCAGAGAAACCTCTAGAAAGAGGAAAGGGAAGGCAAAAGCTTCTACCTCCGAGTCATGGGAGATGGAGAGATTCATCTCAAGGGTGCATCAAGACCACTTCTATGAAGTTGTGGCCTTGAAGAAGGTGATCCCCGAGGTCCCTTTTTCACTCAAAAAGAGTGAATATCCGGAGATCCGACATGAGATCCGAAGAAGAGGTTGGGAAGTCCTTACCAACCCCATTCAACAAGTCGGAATCTTGATGGTTCAAGAGTTCTATGCCAATGCATGGATCACCAAGAACCATGATCAAAGTGTGAACCCGAATCCAAAGAATTATCTTACTATGTGTTCATACCCTGGGTCAACCTGTCCGACCCGGGATGTTTAGCGACAAGCTGACCGACCTCTTCAGGTCAGACTATCCGACCTCTTCTCAAAGAGCTCGGCTAAATGCCCGACCTCTTCTCAAAGAGCTCGGCTAAATGCCCGACCTCTTCTTAAAGAGCTCGGCCAACTCGCCAAAGGAGCCCAAAGCAGGCCCAAAACGAAGGAACACAGCCCAATCTAAAGGCAGCTAAAGCCCAGAAAGATAAAGGCGGTTCCCTTGAAGATATGATGACCTCACTTAAAGATAAGATAAAGATAAGATAAGATAACTAAACTTATCTTATCCACAGGAGGCCACATCTCACCATTATAAATACACTGGAGCACCCAGGTATAACTCATACTCTGATTCTACATAAAACCTGTTTAATACCCATGCTAACTTAAGCATCGGAGTCTCTTGCAGGTACCCCCACCCTCCGGTGACGAAGGATCAGCAGTGCAACCAGTCCAACAAGTCGGACGCGGCGGCTCCGACCACCATCAACAAGTCGGACACAACAGCTCCGACCAGCACAGAAGATCTCATCCGAGATCGACCTACAGTTTCAGGTTACCCTCGGAACATTGGCGCCGTTGCCGGGGAACCTGGAAGTCATCCCATCACCATAGCGGACAACCATGACAACGACCATGATTCAGATCTAGAGGATAGAACACCGCACAAAGACGCGGATACTACACCAAAAAGATACTCTTCAGCCCACCAAAGGCGAGAATTCGCCAAAAGAGGAGGCTATGGAGGCACTTCAAAATCGCTTAAAGCAACTCGAAAAAAAAGGTGGAACATCAACAAGAAGCTGAGAGAGACCTACGAAGGGAAGTTAGGTGATGCCACGAGTTAAAGGACAAGCTCCTAAAACTCGAAGCAGATCTCAAGGCCAAAACAACTCGATCCGGTCACGAAGACAGCCCCTACAAAGATCAAGACCCATTCACCAAAGATATCATGAAAGCTAAAGTCCCAAAGGACTTCAAGTCTCCCGACATGATCCCGTACGGCGGCACATTGGATCCAAGCCATCATCTCAGTAATTTCAGAAGAATGTACCTCACCGACACATCGGACGCCATTCGATGCAAAGTATTCCCGACTACTCTAACGAAGACAGCAATATGGTGCTTCGACAGTTTGTCTCCAAGATCCATCACAAGTTTGACGACCTTGTTAAGAAGATTCCTCGCCAGGTTCTCCATCCAGAAGGATAAAGCCAAACACACTTCAAGCTTGCTGGGAATTAAAAAAGGAGATCAGAAAAGCCTTCACTGTTACATGGAAAGATTCAACAACGCATGCCTTGACATACAAAGTCTTCCAACAAAAGCGGCCATCATGGGACTCATCAATGGCCTAAGAGAAGGACCTCTCAGCCACTCAATATCCAAGAAGCACCCAACATCTCTGAACGAGGTACAGGAACGGGAACAGAAATACATCAACATGGAAGAGAACTCTCGACTAGGAGAAAGCTAAAAAACCGAATTCTCCTAACCCACCACGGGACAAGGATAAAGAGTCCAAGAAAAGAGAAGATCAATCGGAGAAGGTCCCACCACCTCGCCCAATCAAAAGCAAAAAGGAGAAAGAGGTCGGACGAGTTGAAGGCCCACCTCATAACAAAGAATTGGGCAGGTTGAAGGTCCACCTCACACCGAAGAGGTCGGGCGAGTTGAAGGTCCACCTCACAACAAAGAGGTCGGACAAGGTGAAGGTCCACCTCACACCGAAGAGGTCGGGCGAGTTAAGGTCTACCTCACACCAAAGTGGTCGGACAAGTTGAAGGTCCACCTCACACTGAAGATGTCGGGCGAGTTTAAGTTCCACCTCACACCAAAGAGGTCAGACAAGTTGAAGGTCCACCTCACACCGAAGATGTCGGGCGAATTGAAGGTCCACCTCACACCAAAGAGGTCGGACAAGTTGAAGGTCCACCTCACACGGAAGAGGTCGGGCGAGTTAAGGTCCACCTCACACCAAAGAGGTCGGACAAGTTGAAGGTCCACCTCACACCGAAGATGTCGGGCGAATTGAAGGTCCACCTCACACCAAAGAGGTTGGACAAGTTGAAGGTCCACCTCACACGGAAGAGGTCGGGCGAGTTAAGGTCCACCTCACAACAAAGAGGTCGGACAAGTTGAAGGTCCATCTCACAACAAAGAGGTCGGACAAGGTGAAGGTCCACCTCACACCGAAGAGGTCGGGCGAGTTAAGGTCCACCTCACACCAAAGAGGTCGGACAAGTTGAAGGTCCACCTCACACGGAAGAGGTCGGGCGAGTTAAGGTCCACCTCACAACAAAGAGGTCGGACAAGTTGAAGGTCCACCTCACACCGAAGATGTCGGGCGAATTGAAGGTCCACCTCACACCAAAGAGGTCGGACAAGTTGAAGGTCCACCTCACAACCAAGAGGTCGGACGAGTTAAAGGTCCACCTCATACCAAAGAGGTCGAACGAGTTAAACATCTACCTCACACCAAAGAGGTCGGACGAGTTGAACGTCCACCTCACGCTAAGGAGGTCGGACGAGTTGAAAAGGACAACGGAGTACGAACAAGCCTTCCGAGATTTCAAAATTCTTGGGGCAACCACCCATCCTTTCCAGACCACAGGAAAGTGAAGAACTCATTATACCTCGCCGTGGGAAGTCAGGCAATAGCCTCAGCACTAGTCAGAGAAGACGAAAGTGGGAAACAACCCGTCTACTTCGTCAGCAAAGCTTTACAAGGGACTGAACTAACCTATCAACAGATAGAAAAAGTTCGCCTACACCCTCATACTCACCTCTCGACGACTCCACCCATACTTTCAAGCTCACACTATCAGAGTTCCAACCAACCAGCCAATAAAGGGCATCCTGCAGGAAACAAACTTAGCTGGAAGAATCCTACAAAGGACAGCTCGGATAATTCGGGAGACCTTGGACAAAACCAGAGAACATCTCGGACAATTCGGGGGACTCTGGACAAAAACAGAAAATAGCTCGGACAAATCGGGGAAAATGAAGTCCGACACATAGAATGCCCGAGCTTATACATTTTCAAAACCAGCCAGCACCAACAGCTCGGACAATTCGGGGATATGAGGTCTGACACATACCTTGAGAGCAGAATGCCCGAGCTGATGCATTTTCAAAACTAGCCAACCAAGGGGCAATAACAGAAGCCTCATCCGAGCTACATTACAAGACCACAACAAATCGGTCTCGAAGGCGGTATAAGGGATGTACTCAGGGTCAGCCACAGTAAACACGCATTTAAACTATGAAATCCAGCTAATCAGACACGCTGTCCGGGATCTTAGTAGACATCTCAAAGACATAGGTCGACTATGGAATTACTACCAAACAACTCGGGCAAATAAGGAAACAACTCGGACAATAACAGTAAAACATAAAGTGACAGACGTGGCAGTAAAAGGGAAACCCCAGGACTCACACAAAAGTCCAAGGGCACCCTTTGGAGGCAACAACAGAGCAAAAACCCAAATACAAAGTCAAAGCTTTACATCAAAAAGCATGCCAACTTCCACATTGCCCCACCAGAGGAGCTCATCAGTGTAACATCACCTTGGCCGTTCGCAAAGAGGGGACTCAACCTCCTCGGACTATTTTTCCAAGGATCGGGACAAGTCAAGTTCCTCATTGTAGGGGTGGATTACTTCACAAAATGGATTGAGGCAGAGCCCCTAGCTAATGCCACTGCTCAAAGAAGTCAGAAATTCTTGTACAAAGAACATTATTACAAGGTTTGGGGTTTCTTACTCCATCACCACAAACAATGACACTCAATTCACGGACACAGGTTTCAAGAAAAGAATGGCTAACTTGAAAATAAAGCACCAATTCACATCCGTAGAACACCCACAAGCCAATGGACAAGCAGAAGCTGCCAACAAAATCATACTAGCTAGGTTAAAACGGAGACTAAAGGACACAAAGGGAGCTTGGGCTGAAGAGCTCCCACAAGTCCTATGGGCATATCGGACAACTCCACACTTCACCACGGGGGAATCACCCTTCCGATTGATTTACGAAATAACTTAGAAGAGATCGACATAAAGAAGTCGGTCTCCTACAACAGACAAGTTATAAAAGTAATCCCTGAAAGAGATCTGACAAAGGTCCAAGAAAGAGGATTACAAAAGTAACTTGGAGAAGGGACTGACGTAAAGAAGTCGTCCCATAAACAAAAAGTTATAAAAAGTAATCCCTGAAAGAGACCTGACAAAGGTCCAAGAAAGAGGGTTACGAAATAACTTAGAAGAGATCGACATAAAGAAGTCGGTCTCCTACAACGGACAAGTTATAAAAGTAATCCCTGAAAGAGATCTGACAAAGGTCCAAGAAAGAGGATTACAAAAATAACTTAGAGAAGGGACTGACGTAAAGAAGTCGTCCCATAAACAAAAAGTTATAAAAAGTAATCCCTGAAAGAGACCTGACAGAGGTCCAATAAAGAGGATTACTAGAAATAACTTAGAAGCGACCGACATGAAGAAGTCGGCCCAAAGCTACAGCTTGGACCGACAAGAAGAAGTCGGACCAGCGAAAACCACAGCTTGGACCGACAAGAAGTCGGACCAACAAAAGCTACAGCTCGTCGACACGAGAAATTGGACCAACGAAAAGCGTGCGCTAAAAGGGACATAGCTTTGCCCAAAAAGCCACGGCTCCATGACAAGGCTATCAAAATTGTTCAGACCAACTAAAAAGGTTCTACCAAAGAACACTAAAAAGTCGTCGGACAAATTAGCCCCAAGGACCACCTCAACCAAGCAGAAAGTGGACAAAACCAGCAGTGATCCAAAGAGGTCGGACAACAAAATACCGACACTCTACAAAGATCCACAAAGGGGACAAAGACATCTCGCAACGGCCAGAGGAATGCCAGGAATGCTTTGCTAAAAGGTACGAAGTCTTGAAAAAAGACACTACTTAAAAGGCAAAAGCACAAATCAAAACGGCGCTAAAAAGTCATCCAAACAGACTATAAAAGGTTTCCCATCAGGAACTATACCTAAAAAGTTGTTGGATTATGACTAAAAGCCCGAACAGTGAAGACAAACAAATCGGAAGAAGGCTGAAAAGACCTCTCAACAAAAAAAGGCAATGCCAAACTCGCACAAGATAAAACTACTCAAGATCGACCAAAGTCAGGATGCTTGAGTACGACTTCCCCCAAAGAGAGCACGATCTCACAGAAAGATCGAACTCAAGCAGGGGCAAAGTTGTACAGGTCGACGTCAGCTAAGAAGAGGCGCAAGTACAATCTCAAAAAAGAACAAGCCAAAAGGTTAAGAAAAAACCTTAAGGCTCAAAAGTGCTTAGCTAAAAGGGATACAACTCCACTCAAAGAAGGCACAATCTCAACAGGGCTACGAACGTCACCCGAGACTAAAAAAGGTTCTACATAAAGAACACTAAAAAAGTCATTGGACAAATCACTAAAAGTCCGGATATTAAGCCGCAAGGACAACTTCGCCAAAGCAGAGGGTTGTCAACACAAACTTAAAGCAAGGCGTGATCCAGAAGGCAAGGGTAGAAAACCCACGCTACCACTCAAAAGAGGTTGGACTGTGAAGTACCAAACCTCTAGAAAATCTACAAAGATTGCAAAGCAATGAAGAAACAAGCCAGACAGATGCTCGAGCACGACTTCCAAAGAGATCGAAGCTCTGAAAAGCATGATCTCATGGAAAGATCGAACTCAAGCAGGGGCACTGTTCATACCCTGGGTCAACCTGTCCGACCCGGGATGTTTAGCGACAAGCCGACCGACCTCTTCAGGTCAGACTATCCGACCTCTTCTCAAAGAGCTCGGCTAAATGCCCGACCTCTTCTCAAAGAGCTCGGCTAAATGCCCGACCTCTTCTCAAAGAGCTCGGCCAACTTGCCAAAGGAGCCCAAAGCAGGCCCAAAACGAAGGAACACAGCCCAATCTAAAGGCAGCTAAAGCCCAGAAAGATAAAGGCGGTTCCCTTGAAGATATGATGACCTCACTTAAAGATAAGATAAAGATAAGATAAGATAACTAAACTTATCTTATCCACAGGAGGCCACATCTCACCATTATAAATACACTGGAGCACCCAGGTATAACTCATACTCTGATTCTACATAAAACCTGTTTAATACCCATGCTAACTTAAGCATCGGAGTCTCTTGCAGGTACCCCCCACCCTCCGGTGACGAAGGATCAGCAGTGCAACCAGTCCAACAAGTCGGACGCGGCGGCTCCGACCACCATCAACAAGTCGGACACAACAGCTCCGACCAGCACAGAAGATCTCATCCGAGATCGACCTACAGTTTCAGGTTACCCTCGGAACACTATGGTTCGGGGGAAATACTTGGATTTTAGTCCGGAAAGTGTAAGGTTGGCATTCAATTTGCCCATGATGCAAGGAGATGAACACCCTTACACTAGAAGGGTCAACTTTGATCAAAGGTTGGACCAAGTCCTCACAGTCATATGTGAAGAGGGCGCCCAATGGAAGAGAGATTCAAAAGGGAAGCCGGTTCAATTGAGAAGGCATGACCTCAAACCTGTGGCTAGAGGATGGTTGGAGTTTATCCAACGCTCAATTATTCCCACTAGCAACCGGTTCGAAGTTACCATAGACCGGGCTATCATGATTCATAGCATCATGATTGGAGAAGAAATAGAAGTTCATGAGGTTATAGCTCAAGAGCTTTATAAGGTGGCGGACAAGTCCTCTACCTTGGCAAGGTTAGCCTTCCCTCATCTCATTTGTCACCTCTGTTATTCAGTTGGAGTTGACATAGAGGGAGACATCCCTATTGATGAGGACAAGCCCATCACTAAGAAGAGGATGGAGCACACAAGAGACCCCACTCATCATGAGATCCCTGAGATTCCTCAAGGGATGCACTTTCCTCTACAAAACTATTGGGAGCAACTAAACACCTCCCTAGGAGAATTGAGTTCCAACATGGGACAACTAAGGGTGGAGCATCAAGAACACTCAATCATCCTCCATGAAATTAGAGAAGATCAAAGAATCATGAGAGAGGAACAACAAAGACAAGGAAGAGACATTGAGGAGCTCAAGCACTCCATAGGATCTTCAAGAGGAAGAAAGAGCCGCCATCACTAAGGTGGACCTGTTCTTTAATCTCCTTGTTCTTTATTTTCTGTTTTTCGAATTTTAGTGCTTATGTTTATCTATGTTTGTGTCTTGTGATCATTAGTGTCTTAGTGTCTATGCCTTAAAGTTATGAATGTCCTATGAATCCATCACCTTTCTAAAAAAAAAAAAGAAACGTGCTTAATTGAAAAGAAAAAGAATTGCATGAATTTTGAATTTTATAACAGTTTAATCATTTTGATGTGGTGGCAATATTTTTGTTTTCTGAATGTATGCTTAAACAGTGCATATGTCTTTTGAATTTGTGATTCATGAATGTTGGCTCTTGAAAGAATGATGAAAAAGGAGACATGTTACTGAGGATCTGAAAAATCATAAAAAATGATTCTTGAAGCAAGAAAAAGCAGTGAATACAAAAAAAAAAAAGAGAAAAGAGGCGAAAAAAAAATCGAAAAAGAAAGAGAAAAAGAAAGAAAAAGAAAGAAATAAAGTTGTGAAGGTCCAAGTGAAAAGCTTGAGACTGAGTGGTTAAAGTCGTGATCCAAAGCAAGAAAAGAGTGTGCTTAAGAGCTCTGGACACCACTAACTGGGGACTCTAGCAAAGCTGAGTCACAATCTGAAAAGGTTCACCCAGTTATGTGTCTGTGGCATTTGTGTATCCGGTGGTAATACTAGAAAACAAAATGCTTAGGGCCACAGCCAAGACTCATAAGTAGCTATGTTCAAGAATCAACATGCTTAACTAGGAAAGTCAATAACACTATCCGAAATTCTAAGTTCCTATAGAAGCCAATCATTCTAAACTTCAAAGGAAAAAGTGAGATGCCAAAACTGTTCAGAAGCAAAAAGCTACAAGTCCCGCTCATCTAATTATAATTAATATTCATTGATATTTTGGAATTTATAGTATATTCTCTTCTTTTTATCCTATTTGTTTTTCAGTTGCTTGGGGACAAGCAACAATTTAAGTTTGGTGTTGTGATGAGCGGATAATTTATACGCTTTTTGGCATTGTTTTTAGGTAGTTTTTAGTAAGTTCAAGCTACTTTTAGGGATGTTTTCATTAGTTTGTATGCTAAATTCACATTTATGGACTTTACTATAAGTTTGTGTGTTTTTCTGTGATTTCAGGTAAATTCTGACTGAAATTGAGGGATTTGAGCAAAACTCTGATAAAGGCTGACAAAAGGACTGCTGATGCTGTTGGATTCTGACCTCCCTGCACTCGAAATGAATTCTGGAGCTACAGAACTCCAATTGGCGCGCTCTCAACGGCGTTGGAAAGTAGACATCCAGGGCTTTCCAGCAATATATAATAGTCCATACTTTATTCGGAAATTGACGACGTAACTTGGCGTTGAACGCCAAGTTCATGCTGCTGTCTGGACTTAAACGCCAGAAAAACGTCATGATCCGGAGTTGAACGCCCAAAACACGTCATAACTCGGAGTTCAACTCCAAGAGATGCCTCAGCTCGTGGATTGATCAAGCTCAGCCCAAGCATACACCAAGTGGGCCCCGGAAGTGGATTTATGCATCAATTACTTACTCATGTAAACCCTAGGAGCTAGTTTATTATAAATAGAACATTTAACTATTGTATTAGATGTCTTTGATCATTCGGTCTTGTGACCACATAGGGGCTGGCCATTCGGCCATGCCTGAACCTTTTACTTATGTATTTTCAACGGTGGAGTTTCTGCACACCATAGATTAAGGGTGTGGAGCTCTGCTGTACCTCAAGTATTAATGCAATTCTATTTTCTTTTATTCAATTCTATCTTATTCTTATTCCAAGATATTCATTCGCACCCAAGAACATGATGAATGTGATGATTATATGACCCTCATTATCATTCTCACTTATGAACGCACGTGATTGACAACCACTTCCGTTCTACATGCAACAGAGCTTGAATGTGTATCTCTTAGATTCCCCAACAAAATCTTCGTGGTATAAGCTAGATAGATGGCGGCATTTATGAGGATCCGGAAGGTCTCACCTTGTCTGTGGTATTCCGAGTAGGATCCTGGGAATCCGGAAAGTCTAACCTTGTCTGTGGTATTCCGAGTAGGATTCCGGTAATGAATGACTGTGACGTGCTTCAGACTCGCAAGTGCTGGGCGTTAGTGACAAATGCAAAAGAATCAAGGGATTCTATTCCAGTAGGCGCGGGAACCAACCAGTGATTAGCCGTGCTGTGACAGAGCGCGTGAGCGTAGTTTTCACTGCGAGGATGGGATGTAGCCTTCGGCCAGGTGATGCCTCCAGACGATTAGCCATGCGAGTGACAGCCGCAGAGGACCATTTTCCCGAGAGGATTGAAAGTAGCCATCGTCGAACGGTGAACCCCTATAAACAGCTTGCCATGGAAAGGAGTAAGAAGGATTGAGTTGAAGCAGTAGGAAAGCAGGCGTCCTTGAGCCATACAGCATCTCCATATGCTTATCTGAAATTCCCACCAATGAATCTGCATAAGTATTCTATCCCTTTTATTATTTCTCTTTTATTATTAATTTTCGAAACCATAAGCAATTTTAATCTGCCTAACTGAGAGTTACAAGGTGACCATAGCTTGCTTCATACCAACAATCTCTGTGGGATCGACCCTTACTCGCGTAAGGTTTATTACTTGGACGACCCAGTACACTTGCTGGTCAGTTGAACGAAGTTGTAAAAACAACCGATGCCATAATAATGATTTCATACAAGTACAAAAGAACATGGATCACAATTTCGTCCACCATGGGTCTTTTGGACTACTATTTTGTGACTGCTTGATCTATTCCGACTCTGGACACTTTTAGTTGCTTTTCTTTTAGCAACTTTATTTGGAAAAAATAAGGTATTTTCTTTACTCTTGTGGTCGACTTCTAAGTGGCCTCTTGAGTCTGTTTTATTGTAACAGCTTTATTTCTTTGTGATATGCTTGACTGTAGCTTTCTTTAGCACTTTCCAGGAATCTTCAGAGTGTTGGAGTCTTGTTGTCCGACCTCTTTTGATTGCCTTTGTGCTTTGGTTTATTTCCTGTCTTAGCTGAAGTGTCCTTTTTGAGGCTAGTTCTTTGTTTGAGTATTCTTTCATAAAATAGTTTGTAAATTGATTTTGGGGAGGTCGTGGTCTTTCGGGTCAAGTTGTCTCCCTTTTGATGCACGCCTTCTGTTTAGTTGATTCTCTTAGTTGATCCTTTCTTGATTTATTTCAAGTAATCCCTTGGGTTTACTTTTTATTACTCTGTCGCTTTTGGTTGCTGATGAGCGGATAATTTATACGCTTTTTGGCATTGTTTTTAGTATGTTTTTAGTATCTTTTAGTTAGTTTTTATTATATTTTTATTAGTTTTTAGTTAAAATTCACTTTTATGGACTTTACTATGAGTTTGTATATTTTTCTATGATTTCAGGTATTTTCTGGCTAAAATTGAGGGACCTGAGCAAAAATCTGATTTAGAGGCTGAAAAGGACTGCAGATGCTGTTGGATTCTGACCTCCCTGCACTCGAAGTGGATTTTATGGAGCTACAGAAGCTCAATTGCTACGCTCTCAGCGGCGTTGGAAAGTAGACATCCTGGGCTTTCCAGCAATATGTAATAGTTCATACTTTGCTCGAGATTTGATGGCCCAAACTCGCGTTCCAAATCAGCTCAAAACTGCCCGGCGTTAAACGCTGGAACTGGCACAAGAATGGGAGTTAAACGCCCAAACTAGCATAAAAGCTAGCGTTTAACTTCAAGAAAAGTCTCTACACGAAAATGCTTCAATGCTCAGCCCAAGCACACACCAAGTGGGCCCGGAAGTGGATTTTTATGTCATTTACTCATTTCTGTAAACCCTAGGCTACTAGTTCTCTACAAATAGGACCTTTTACTATTGTATTCATATCTTTTTGATCACTTTAGATCTTAGGATCATCTTTGGACGTCTAGTTCTTAGATCATTGGGGGCTGGCCTCACGGCCATGCCTAGACCTTGTTCTTATGTATTTTCAACGGTGGAGTTTCTACACACCATAGATTAAGGTGTGGAGCTCTGCTGTACCTCGAGTATTAATGCAATTACTATTGTTCTTCTATTCAATTCAGCTTATTCTTGTTCTAAGATACTCATTCGCACCCAAGAACATGATGAATGTGATGATTATGTGACGCTCATCATCATTCTCACTTATGAACGCGTGCCTGACAACCACTCCCGTTCTACAGGAAAACAAGGCTTGAATGTTTATCTCTTGAATTCCTTAATCGGAATCTTCGTGGTATAAGCTAGAATTGATGGAGGCATTCAAGAGAATCCGGAAGGTCTAAACCTTGTCTGTGGTATTCTGAGTAGGATTCAATGATTGAATGACTGTGACGAGCTTCAAACTCCTGAAGGCTGGGCGTTAGTGACAGACGCAAAAGAATCAATTGATTCTATTCCAACCTGATTGAGAACCGACAGATGATTAGCCATGCTGTGACAGAGCATTTGGACCATTTTCACTGAGAGGACGGGACTGTAGACACTGACAATGGTGATGCCCAACATACAGCTTGCCATGGAAAGGAGTAAGAAGGATTGGATGAAGACAGTAGGAAAGCAGAGAGATGGAAGGGACAAAGCATCTCCATACGCTTATCTGAAATTCTCACCAATGAATTACATAAGTATCTCTATCTTTATTCTATGTTTTATTCATATATCATCCATAACCATTTGAATCCGCCTGACTGAGATTTACAAGGTGATCATAGCTTGCTTCATACCAACAATCTCCGTGGGATCGACCCTTACTCGCGTAAGGTTTATTACTTGGACGACCCAGTGCACTTGCTGGTTAGTTGTGCAAAGTTGTGATAAAGTGTTGAGATTGCAATTGAGCGTACCATGTTGATGGCGCCATTGATGATCACAATTTCGTGCACCAAGTTTTTGGCGCTGATACTAGGGAATTAAATGTCCTAACTACAGTTTCGCATTTGTTCCCTGCAATAACAGTGCCAAGTTTTGATCCGGCAACAACACCAAGTTTTTGGCGCCGTTGCCGGGGATTGTTGAGTTTGAACAACTGATGGTTCATCTTGTTGCTTAGATTAGGTATTTTTCTTCAGAGTTCTTAAGAATGAATTCTAGTGTTTCAAGGTGATGTTATTATCATCACCAAAGCTGATTGATTCTCATCAATTTAGCTCTTGAATGTAATGTCCTGCTGAAGCTTGGCTAGTTGGTGGACGAAATTGTGATCACATCAATGTAGTATTCTTTTGTTGTTGTATGGAATCATTATTATGGCACTTATGTGTGGACACAACTCCGTTCAACTTAACCAGCAAGTGTACTGGGTCATCCAAGTAATACCTTACGTGAGTAAGGGTCGATCCCACAGAGATTGTTGGTATGAAGCAAGCTATGGTCACCTTGTAAATCTCAGTTAGGCAGATTAAATGGTTATGAGTTTCGAAAATTAATAATAAATAGAAAATAAAAAGGGATAGAAATACTTATGTAAATCAATAGTGGGAATTTCAGATAGGCGTGTGGAGATGCTGGAATCCTTTCGAATCTCTAATTTCTTATTGCTTTCATCCAATCCTTCTTACTCCTTTCCATGGCAAGCTGTATGTAGGGCATCACCATCATCAATGGCTACTTTTAATCCTCTCGGGAAAATGGTCCTATGCGCTGTCACTGCACGGCTAATCGTCTGGAGGCATCACCCTTGACAATGGCTACATCCCATCCTCTCAGTGAAAATGGTCCAAATGCTCTGTCACAGCATGGCTAATCAGCTGTTGGTTCTCGATCATGTTGGAATAGGATCCATTGATCCTTTTGCGTTTGTCATCACCCCCAGCAATCGCAAGTTTGAAGCCCGTCACAGTCATTCAATACCGGAATCCTACTCGGAATACCACAGACAAGGTTAGACTTTTCGGATTCCCGAGATCCTACTCGGAATACCACAGACAAGGTTAGACTTTCCGGATCCCCATGAATGCCGCCATCTATCTAGCTTATACCACCAAGATTCTGTTGGGGAATCTAAGAGATATGCGCCCAGCCTAGAGTAAAACGGAAGTGGTTGTCAATCACACGCGTTCATAGGTGAGAATGATGATGAGTGTCACGGATCATCACATTCATCAAAGTGTTGTGCAATGTATATCTTGGAATAAGAATAAAAGAGAATTGAATAGAAAGTAATAGTAATTGTATTGAAACTTGAGGTACAGCAGAGCTCTACACCCTTAATCTATGGTGTGCAGAAACTCCACCGTTGAAAATACATAAGTGAAAGGTTCAGGCATGGCCGAATGGCCAGCCCCCATGGTCTAGGGACTATGCGCCCCCAGATGTTCCTTAGATCTAAAAGTGATCAAAAGATGTCTAATACAATAGTTAAATGTCCTATATATACTAGACTAGCTACTAGGGTTTACATGAGTAAGTAATTGATGCATAAATCCACTTCCAGGGCCCACTTGATGTATGCTTGGGCTGAGCTTGATCTATCCACGAGCTGAGGCTTTTCTTGGAGTTGAACTCCAAGTTATAACGTGTTTTGGGCGTTCAACTCCGGATCATGACGTGTTTCTGGCGTTTAACTCCAGACAGCAGCATGTACCTGGCGTTCAACGCCAATTTACGTTGTCAATTTCCGAATAAAATATAGACTATTATATATTGCTGGAAAGCTCTGGATGTCTAATTTCCAACGCCGTTGAGAGTGCGCCATTTGACGTTCTGTAGCTCCAGAAAATCCATTTTGAGTGCAGGGAGGTCAGATTCCAACAGCATCAGCAGTCCTTTTGTCAGCCTTTTTCAGAGTTTTGCTCAAGTCCCTCAATTTCAGCCAGAAATTACCTGAAATTATAGAAAAACACACAAACTCATAGTAAAGTCCAGAAATATGAATTTAACATAAAAACTAATGAAAACATCCCTAAAAGTAGCTTGAACTTACTAAAAACTACCTAAAAACAATACCAAAAAGCGTATAAATTATACGCTCATCACAACACCAAACTTAAATTGTTGCTTGTCCCCAAGCAACTGAAAATCAATTAGGATAAAAGGAAGAGAATATACTATAAATTCCAGAATATCAATGAATATTAAATATAATTAGATGAGCGAAACTTGTAGCTTTTTGTTTCTGAACAGTTTTGGCATCTCACTTTTTCCTTTGAAGTTCAGAATGATTGGCTTCTCTAGGAACTTAGAATTTTGGATAGTGTTATTGACTTTCCTAGTTAAGCATGTTGATTCTTGAACACAGCTACTTATGAGTCTTGGTCGTGGCCCTAAGCATTTTGTTTTCCAGTATTACCACCGGATACATAAATGCCACAGACACATAACTGGGTGAACCTTTTCAGATTGTGACTTAGCTTTGCTAGAGTCCCCAGTTAGAGGTGTCCAGAGCTCTTAAGCACACTTTTTTTGCTTTGGATCACGACTTTAACCACTCAGTCTCAAGCTTTTCACTTGGACCTTCATGACACAAGCACATGGTTAAGGACAGCTTGATCTAGCCGCTTAGGCCTGGATTTTATTTCCTTGGGCCCTCCTATCCATTGATGCTCAAAGCCTTGGATCCTTTTTACCCTTGCCTTTTGGTTTTAAGGGCTATTGGCTTTTTCTGCTTGCTTTTTCTTTTTCTTTCTATTTTTTTCGTCATTTTTTTTGCAAGCTTTTTACTTTTCACTGCTTTTTCTTGCTTCAAGAATCAATTTCATGATTTTTCAGATCATCAATAACATTTCTCTTTGTTCATCATTCTTTCAAGAGCCAACAATTTTAACATTCATAAACAACAAGATCAAAAATATGCACTGTTCAATCATTCATTCAGAAAGCAAAAAGTATTGTCACCACATCAATATAATTAAATTAAATTCAAGGATAAATTCGAAATTCATGTACTTCTTGTTCTTTTGAATTAAAGCATATTTCATTTAAGAGAGGTGAAGGATTAATGGATTTTATTCATAGCTTTAAGACATGGTTACTACATACTAATGATCATGAAGTAGAGACACAAAACATAGATAAACATAACATAGAAACCGAAAAAAAAAAAATAAGAACAAGGAATGAATCCACCTTAGTGGCGTCTTCTTCTTGAAGGACCAACAATGTCCTTAAGCTCTTCTATGTACCTTCCTTGCCTTTGTTGCTCCTCCCTCATTGCTCTTTGATCTTCTCTTATTTCTTGGAGAATGATGGAATGCTCATGATGTTCCACCCTTAATTGTTCCACATTGTGGCTCAAATCTTCTAAGGAAGTGTTGAGTTATTCCCAATAGTTGTTGGAGGAAAGTTCATCCCTTGAGGCATCTCAGGGATTTCTTGATGATGAGCTTCCTCATGCATCTCTTGAGAACCGTGGAGGATCTCTCTTGCTTGCTCCATCCTCTTCTTGGTGATGGGCTTATCCTCTTCAATGGAGATGTCTCCTTCTATGATAACCCCCGCTGAGTAACAGAGATGGCAAATGAGGTGAGGAAAAGCTAGCCTTGCCATGGTGGAGGGCTTTTCGGCTATTTTGTAGTATTCATTGGAGATGACTTCATGAACTTCTACTTCCTCTCCAATCATGATGCTATGAATCATGATGGCCCGATCCACAGTAACTTCAGATCGGTTGCTAGTGGGAATGATGGAGCGTTGAATGAACTCCAACCATCCTCTAGCCACAGGCTTGAGGTCCAGTCTTCTTAGTTGGACTGGCTTGCCTTTGGAGTCTCTCTTCCATTGAGCTCCTTCCACACATACGTCCATTAGGACTTGGTCTAATCTTTGATTAAAGTTGACCCTTCTAGTGTAGGGTTGTTCATCTCCTTGCATCATGGGCAAGTGGAACGCCAATCTCACATTCTCCGGACTAAAATCTAAGTATTTCCCCCGAACCATTGTGAGATAATTCTTTGGACTCGGGTTCATACTTTGATCATGGTTCCTAGTGATCCATGCATTGGCATAGAACTCTTGAACCATTAAGATTCCGACTTGTTGCATGGGGTTGGTTAGGACTTCCCAACCTCTTCTTCGGATTTCATGTCGGATCTCCAGATACTCATTTTTCTTGAGCTTGAAAGGGACCTCAGGGATCACCTACTTGTTTGCCACAACATCATAGAAGTGGTCTTGATGGCTCTTGGAGATGAATTTTTCCATCTCCAATGACTCGGAGGTGGAAGCTTTTGTCTTCCCTTTTCCTTTTCTAGAGGATTCTCCGGTCTTAGGTGCCATTGATGGTAATGGAAAAACAAAAAGATTATGCTTTTACCACACCAAACTTAAAAATTGCTTGCCCTCGAGCAAGAGAAGAAGAAGAAGAAGAAAATGGAGGAGAGTGAGGGGAGATGGATTCGGCCAAGGTATAGTAGAGGGGGTAGTGTTGTGTGAAAATGAAGTAGAATGGAAGGGTACATATAGGGAGAGGGGAGAGGGTAGGTTCGGCCATTTAGGGTGGGATTGGGTGGGAAAATGTTTTTGAACTTTGAAGGTAGGTGGGGTTTATGGGGAAGAGTGGATGGATGTGAGTGGTGAATAAGTGATTGGGAAGAGAGCTTGAGGTGATTGACGATTGGGATTTTTTGACGGTTTAGAAATTCACTAATAAAATCTCGTTGTAAAGTATAGTTTCTAAACCAAACAATAATCCTTTCGTACAAAAAGTTGTTTGTCACTAGTACAAACCCCTAAAATTTATAAACCGAAGTATTGGACCTCGGGTCGTTCTCCCTAGGAATTACAATAAAGTGTCTTGTTATTAGTTGTGAGTTATTTTGGGGGTTTTAGATGAGAAACATGAATGGTAAATGGCAAGAAAACTCTATTAACAAAATTGTCTTGGCAAGATTTGGTTGTCAAGGGTCTTCATCATTATCGCTAGCCACAAGTATGGTAGTTGCAAGGATTAATCCCACTTAGTCATCCTTAAATCAACTAACAAAGGAAAGTTAAGGGAGTCATATCAATCCTAGTCCATAAGTCCTAGCTTTCCACTAATTGGATTAATGAAGGCTAGAGTTAATGGCTATCAACTAGCAATCAATTGGACAATAGTGACTCAAGAAATCCTAAGTTACCTTCTCAAGCCAAGAACATAAAATCCTACTCTAACATCCTCTCAAGCATTTCATCAAACACTTGGAAGGCATAAAAGGAAAACATAGTAAATCAACAACAAGAATGAAATCTAACAACAATTATTGAAAGAAATTAACAACAACAATCAAAAGAAACACTTTTATTATGAATTACCTTTATTGAATTGGAAGAGAGTAAAGAGGAACAATACTAGATCTATAACAAAATACAAGAACAACATAAAAGAGATTATAACAAAAGAATAGAAGAAGAATCAATGCAACTACAAGGAATTGAGAAGATAGAGGTAGAGGAAGATGAATCTAAATCTAAATCCAAGAACTAACCCTAATCCTAATCCTAATTCTAGAGAGAAGTGAGAGCTTCTCTCTCTAGAAAAACTAGTGCTAAAACTAAAACTAAAACTAATAGTCATTAACCTCCCTCTCCCTCTTCATTCCTTGGCTCTTATATGCATTTTGGCGCCAAAGTTGGTTGCTGAAAACCTTCCAAAATCGCCAGGCACGTGTTACATAAATGAAGTCATGTGCCATCATCGGCGCGTGCGCGCATGGTACGCGTGCGCGTCATTGGCCTATTTCGCAATGTGCGCGTGAGCGCCTAGTGCGCGTACGCGTACATGGCCTGGATCAGCTCTTTTGGCTTTTAGTGCTTCTCTCCACTTGTATGCTTCCTTCCTTGCTTCCTTTGATCCATGTCTAGCCTATTTTAATCCTGGAATTACTAGCAAACACATCAAGGCATCTTATGGAATCAAAGAGAATTTTAGAATTCATCAAAATAAGGTTTAAAAGCATGTTTTTACACTTAGGCATAAATACGGGAGAGATAACAAAACCATGCTAATTTATAGGCTAAATGTGACAAAAGGTTATCAAAATACTCTAAATTCAATACAAGACGAACCCTCAAATTGGGGTTTGTCAACCTCCCCACACTTAAACCTTAGCATGTCCTCATGCTAAAATAAGAAGGAACTAAAGGTTATGACATTTATTGAATGCAACTAAACTATATGAATCCTATCTAAATGCAACTACTTAAAATAAATGCAAATGCTTAATTCAAACATATCAACTTGCCAAGAGAGTATGTGTAAGCACAAGGGCTAGGCAATAGGAATTAATTCCAAACCACAATTGTATTGAATTACCAAAAAGAATTTAAACTTGCAAGAATATAGATAATAGGGGTGAACACATGTGATTGAACTTTTGAACCCTCACCGGATGTGTATCCGCTCTATTCACTCAAGTGTTTAGGGGTTATTTCACTCAATTCTCTTCTAATCAAACTTTCCAAAATTTGATTTTCTTCTAACAATCAACATTTATTCAATGCATGCATACATTCATCATGAGGTCTTTCATTTAGGTTGTAATGGGGCTAGGGTCAAGGTAGGATCATTTATGGTTAAGTGGACTAGGATTGAATCTTTGATTAACATAGACTTTCCCACCTAACTATATAATGACCTATACAAATGCAAGCTATCCTAACTACCCATTCTTCACTTTTTCACATACTCATGCGTTCTTATTTGGTTCATAACACTTATGCATTGATTCCTTTTTATTGACTTCACTTTGGGGTATTTTGTCCCCTTTTTACTATTTTCTTTCTTTTTCTATATACAATTCTTTTTTTTTCCTTTTCTTTTCTCTTTTTTTTTTCTTTTGTTTTTCTCATTTTTACTTTTATTTCTCTCTTTTTTTTTTCTTTTTTCAAACTATAGACAAGAGCATCAATGCATAAGGTCTATTCATTTGATCAATACATGAGTATGTACCCAATTCCTAAACATGAAAGTGTACTACCCCATTTATCCCATCCAATGTTCCCAAGCCTCACAACTTTTGAATACTAAACACTCTCACTAGCCTAGGCTAATCAAAGATCCAAACAAGGACTTTTATTGGTTTTCCGCCTTGGGCTTGTAATGTGCTAAATTGAGAATAAGTTGGTTAAACATAGGCTCAAAATTGGCTAACAATGGAGAATAAAAGGTTGGCTAATTTGGGTAAGTGGTTAATGAAGTAATGGCCTCAATCATATAAATGCATAAATACAAGAAATAAATGGACATATAGAATCAAGCAAATCAAGGATTGCAATCATAGAAAGAGAATAAATTCACACAAAAATGGAAAATAAGTGGTTCTAAAATGTAACCACATCAATAGGCTCAAGTCGCACAAGCTTATGTTCTCAATTCAATACATGCTTCACAAAGTATGAAATTCAAGCAAGTTTCACCAAAAATTTTCTTTCAATCAATTGGGTTAATGCCCTATATTTAAACTTCTTGGAAACTTTCAAT
Source organism: Arachis stenosperma (assembly GCF_014773155.1). Taxonomy (NCBI): domain Eukaryota; kingdom Viridiplantae; phylum Streptophyta; class Magnoliopsida; order Fabales; family Fabaceae; genus Arachis; species Arachis stenosperma. The sequence goes on along the minus strand of NC_080381.1, from coordinate 89,026,474 downwards.
GTTTGAATAGGCATTGTTGTGATTGAAAGATTCAAAATTTTTCTTAGTTCACCCTTTCCATTTTCATTTAAAACCAATTTTTTTATGCAAAAGGGATGACTAAATATTTGCCATTTCAAGTATGATTTCTAATCACAACCACAACTAAAAAGACAAAGATAAACAAAATGTATAGAGAAAAATCCAACTAAAAGTACGAAATCTATCATCCAAAATATCTAAAAATATCCAAAAGCATCAAAATATCTAAAATCCAAAATAAGCAATAAAAGTGTCTAAAGCAAACTAGAAACGCATCAAAATATATACAAAAATGTGCAAAATAAGATAACTAGGCCGAAAAGTTCACCGGTTCCCAAATAATGCTACCGGTGCCCTCCCACACTTAAAACCAAGCATCGTCCTCGATGCTAAACCGGAGGATCAGTGGGAGGTACAACGATAGGTTCTGGCTCGGGCTGTGGAACCGGCTCCTCCTGAGTCTCTGGTGGCACTGTAGTGTCCGGGGCATCCTGCTGAACCGATGCCTCCGCATCCTCCTCCTGATGATCCTGCTCATCGGAGGCCGGAGAATCGGGAAGTGGAGGTAGCTCAGCGCCCAAAGAAGTCAGTGCCTGGTCCATCCTGTCTAAACGGCGTCTAACATGGCGTCGCTCGCGCTCTAGGAATCGAAAAAGACGCTGAACTAGGAGATAAGTAGGCTCAGGGGCTGCTGGAGGATCTGTAGATGATGAAGGAGCTGCTGCTGTAGAGGATGATGGGGCAGCTGCAGGGGCTGAAGGTGAAGGTGTCCCAATAACAGCTCTAGCCCGGGAGCGGCGTCTCGCAGGTGGTCTCTCGTGTACCCAACCACCCCAGGGGATAGTAACCTCCCTGTCATCAGCATCAGGGGGTGGTGGTCGCACATCATCGTCCAACCACGAGACCTCTGCCAGGGCCGCCATACTCGTGACCAAGGTAGGGAATGGGAGTAGGCCACGAATATGCGCCCGCCACATACACTGTCTGATCAGCCTAGGGAAAGAGACCTCCTTCCCCTCCATGACACACCCAATCAGTAGAAGCATCTCCATAGGAATCTCAGAGAAATGGGTGGTGGGAAGGACATAGCAAGCAAAGATCATCTGCCAAGTCTTGGCCTCCCTAGTCAAGTGAGTAAACAACATCCCCTTCGGCTTGGTGTTGTTGGCATCCATAACCCAAGTAGCATCTGGTATTCCAACAACAGTCCTGAGTGCCTCGTAATCAAAGGTCATGCTGTGGATGGCTAACTCAGCCTGCTGATGGGCACACAACTCATCCGGGACATGCCAGCACTGTAGTGCCTCCTCAATGGCAGTCTCAGTGATCATAATCTCCCAACCCCTCACCTGAACCGAATCCAATGTCGGACGGAAGAAGTTGCAGTAAAATTCCTTCACCCAAGACACATTAATATCCCCCAAATCCCGGTCGACAAAGTCAATACCCAAATCAATGATCCGACCGGAAATAGACCGTCTCACATCAATAGGGAGAAGCAGCTTCTTCTCAATGTTGAGCTTTGTAGTCCGATATTTAGAAAACCGGAGCTCACAGTAAAGATTAGGGAATTTGTCCGGATTGGTGGAAGGTAACTGTTGATTTTCCTTGTCCACATCATTTAATGGGTTCTTGGCATAATTCTTATAGATTGAAGGAATAGCAGGGGTAGAGTGTTTTCTCTTTTTGGAGGTAGTGGCTATGGCTTTGCCTTTGTCAGACATCCTGAAAAAAAATATGATAGAATATAGAAAACATTTAGCATGTAACAAGGAAAGCATGTTCAGGATACAATTATCAAAGAATAATCATGATGTTGCAATGAATATGCAAAAGTGAACAAGTAAACCAAAAGAAATTGCAAACTTCATTAAAATCAACAACTCATATTCAAAAGGCAAAAGTATCATCATATGTTTAAAAGAATTGTTAAAAATTGGTTAAAGGTGAGTGGAAGTTAGATGGTTAAAGAAATTAGTAAGTTAGAAAAGTAGGTTAGTGATATGATGATATTGATGCGCAATGAAAAGAAGGTTGTGGTTCATGTTCACAATGAGTAATGTAAATCCGGGAAATCAAAAGAGAAACGGAATTTTGCCCAAAAATTGGATTAAAGACCAAAATAAACTAATTTCCTTGAAAATTGGGCAGCATTCCGGCTTAAAATTGGACGTTCCCGGATATCAAATTAGCACAAGAAGCATAGAAAACAACATCAAATAGGCAAAGCATCAAAAATCTCAACAGTGGTATATCATTCAAGCAACATGAGATGCACAAAATCAGTCCAAAATCAACATACAACATCCAAATAAGCACACAGCAATGTAAGCACGAACGGAGCACTTATCAGGCCTAGAATCCTCTATCCAGCCCTAGCTACCTAACCGCAATTATTTCTATCTAATCTAACATACAAAATCTGCATTCAACTAATTAACATGCAAAAGACTAACTAACATATATGAACAATAAAAAAGAAAAACAGAAAAAAATGCAGAAATGGAGTAGGAACCTGGGAGCAGAGAGGAACGAAGAAGAGAAAGGAAACTGGGGGGGTGGTGCCAGGAACTGCGCCGCCGTGAGCGGTGGCCGGAAGTGGCAGAAAAGAGGCGGTGGTAATGGCTGCCGACACTGTGAAAGTGGGAAACGGGGAGACAGAGAGGGAGTGGCTTAAAGAGAAAGAATGGTGAATGGGTGGAAGAAGAGAGTCGCCGGCGGTGATGGTGGTACGGCGGTGGTAATTGCCGCGGACGACGGTGAGAATGAGAAATGGAAGGGAGGGAGAGAGAGAGTGTGAGCGAGTGGTGGTGAAAGAGGGAGAAGAGAAAGGGTTGGTGGGAACAGTGGCGGAGGTTGGTGGAGCTACGGCGGCCGGCGCTGCTGCTGCGACGGACGTTGGAGGAGAGAAGAGGAAGAAGATGAAATGAGGAGGGGGAGAAGTGCGCTGCGGCGCAACGCTCTTCGCGTATTAGGGTTCCCATTTTTTTGAATCGGCGCGGGCGCGCACCATGCGCGTCCGCGTCCATTGAGTAAACTAGGGATCCGCGCGTGCGCGTAAAGCGCGCCTGAACGTGGATGAGCAAAATGGTAAAGGACGCGTGCGCGTACAATGCGCGCACGCGTGCACGGGGTTGGGCTAGGGGCTTAGAGTTGGCCCAACGCAGGCTTAACTCTCTGGAGAATGGCCTAACAGTCTCGCCACCAGATCGACGCGCACGCGGCATGTACGCATCCGCGTGCATTGAGAGGAATGGAGATCCACGCGTGAGCGTGCAATGCGCTCTAGCGTGGGATGGCAAAAGTGGTACCGGCGCGTGCGCGTACCGTGCGCGCACGCGTACATGAGATTGGGCCCGAGGCTTAGAATGGGCTTGGAGCACGCCCAACTCTCGGGTCCGTGGCCTAAAGTGGTGGCAGCACACAAGGACGCGCACGCGGCAGGTGCCCGGCCGCGTGTATTGACGAATGGTGAAGTGGCGCGTTAGCGTGATGTGCGCGCTCGCGCAGATTAAGTTGAGCCTGGGGCTTAAGGCTAGCCCAGAAATGGCCCAACTCTCTGGGGTTTGGCTCAATCAATTGCAGCGGTGAATCGGCGCGGACGCGGCATGTGCGCGTCCGCGTGAATTGAGTTGGGCTCAAGGCGTAAGGTTTGCCCAAGGATGGCCCAACTCTCGGGAGTGTGGCTCGTGGTACATCCTCACAGGGACGCGTGCGCGTACATGGTGCGCTCGCGTCTACCCCCTTTTTTTTTTTTTTTAGAAACAAATTGCTAGGTGCTCCCCTTATTGTTCACGACTCTTATTCACTCAACCATCATGCAATTCTCAAAAATGCAATTTTGATATTGTTCATCTACTACTAAACACAACAGTATATGACTAAGCTAACAATTAAATTGTGCAAACAAATTTGTATGAAACATTTACCTACAATGGTAACTCAAATCACTTATTAAGTAAATGTAAAAGATTGGAAAGAGTTTACCATGGTGGGGTGTCTCCCACCTAGCACTTTTAGTTTAAGTCCTTAAGTTGGACATTTGGGAGAAGCTCCTTGTCATGGTGGCTTATGCTTGTACTCATCCTTGAATCTCCAAGGATCTTTGCTCTTCAAATGGTTGACAGAAATTCCAACCAAATTCACCATCCTTGGGCAAAGTTCTACCCAAGAATTGAGCTCCCATAGTTGGTTGACATGCTTCGATCCGGGATCCCATATCTTATTTTCGCATCCATCCGTTAGTTGAGTTTCATGACTTAGACGGATGGTTGGATGGCATAAATGTGGTTGACACATAGAATTCTCTTTATTCCACCAATGCTTCCTTCTAGATCCATACAAAGTAATCCTTGTCCCAACATCATCTCTATATCTTGAGGCCTTGACCTTAATGAGCTTAACACCTACTTTCCAACCACTACACAACTCATTCTTACTTTTAATTCCACAAAGAGTTCTAAGTTGATCATCATTTTCAATCAAACCATATTCAAGTGAGAAATTAAAGCTTAAAGATAGAGATTGTACCCACTTAAATGTTGTGTTGGATGGTAACTTGGGAAGGGAGGCTTCCCCACACTTAGACAATGCAAGGTCCACTTCCTTGCGCTCTTCTTTGATTGTTTCCACCTCTTTATAATTTTCTTCAATTTCAACCTCATCGTCTTTGTTACGTGGCTTGGTGTTATCTTCAAGAACTTCATCTTGTTTAATGAGAGGCGCTTCAATTTTGGATAGAAATTCATCGATGAATGAGTTCATCTCTTGATCAACCTCTTCATATTCTTCAATTTCAATATACACCATGCCATTTCCGTCTTCCTTGGGAGGTTGTGCACACTCTTCTATAGTTTCAACTCCATGTCCAATGGGAGAGGATTCCATTGTAGAGAGAAATTCATCCATGATTGAATCCATCTCTTGAATAGCCTCTTCCAAGTCTCCAACGATGATATGCCTTGGAGGTTGCGCACCCTCCTCAACATCAATATCAAGCTTCTTGGAAGAGTGCTCCATGATGCTACATTCCCATGGACTTTCGACATCTCCTAGATCTTCAACCACTTCTTCCTTTTCTTCAATGATCGTAGGCTCCTTCAATTGTTCCAACACAAAATTTGATTCCTCTTTCTTCACCGGATTTTCCAATTTCTCCTTCATGCTTTGTTCTTCTTTTAACTTCTCGCATGGGGTCATGGAAGCACCTTGAGTGTTCAAGCATTGGTAGGCTATGGTAGACACTACCTTGGTCAAGTTGGTCACAAACTCAAGTGTATCCCGCTTCATGGCCTCTTGTCCTTGAAGTAACAAAGTGAGAGAATCGTCTATTGGGGCTTGTGGTGGGTAGGAAGGTTTATCATTTTGGAGAGAGGGTTCATAATAGGAAGGTGGTTCTTCTTGGTAAGGTTGTGGAGATTGTGTGTATTGAGGTGGTTCTTGGGAGTAATCTTGATAGGGTTGTGGTGGTTCTAAGGGTTCTTGCTCATAATGGTCATAAGAATATGGTATGGATGGTTGGTTGTATGATGGATATGAATCATAGGAAGGTGCTTGGTATGGAAAGGCTTGTGAGTATGGTTGAGGTTCATGTTGAGGATGAGATTCATAGGCATATGATGGTGATTGTTGAGTGTCACAAAAAGAGTCATCATAGCCGTTAAATTGACATGCATTAGGATGGAAATTATACCTATAGGTATCCGGAGGTTGTTGCCAATAGGAGTGATCAATTCCTTGAGGCTCCTCCCATCTTTGATGGTTCCATCCTTGGTACATGTTGCCAATTAAGTCCACATTTCCTACAACACAATTAGAGCCAAACTCATAGCCAAAGTGAGAATTCATTATGGAGAAACAAAATAAAACTAACAAAATCTACTAAACAGGCAAAAGACAAACTATTTACACTATTCACATATGTACAATAAACAATAACATAACACCATTGCAAATTTCCCCGGCAACGGCGCCATTTTGACGATTGGGATTTTTTGACGGTTTAGAAATTCACTAATAAAATCTCGTTGTAAAGTATAGTTTCTAAACCAAACAATAATCCTTTCGTACAAAAAGTTGTTTGTCACTAGTACAAACCCCTAAAATTTATAAACCGAAGTATTGGACCTCGGGTCGTTCTCCCTAGGAATTACAATAAAGTGTCTTGTTATTGGTTGTGAGTTATTTTGGGGGTTTTAGATGAGAAACATGAATGGTAAATGGCAAGAAAACTCTATTAACAAAATGGTCTTGGCAAGATTTGGTTGTCAAGGGTCTTCATCATTATCGCTAGCCACAAGTATGGTAGTTGCAAGGATTAATCCCACTTAGTCATCCTTAAATCAACTAACAAAGGAAAGTTAAGGGAGTCATATCAATCCTTGTCCATAAGTCCTAGCTTTCCACTAATTGGATTAATGAAGGCTAGAGTTAATGGCTATCAACTAGCAATCAATTGGACAATAGTGACTCAAGAAATCCTAAGTTACCTTCTCAAGCCAAGAACATAAAATCCTACTCTAACATCCTCTCAAGCATTTCATCAAACACTTGGAAGGCATAAAAGGAAAACATAGTAAATCAACAACAAGAATGAAATCTAACAACAATTATTGAAAGAAATTAACAACAACAATCAAAAGAAACACTTTTATTATGAATTACCATTATTGAATTGGAAGAGAGTAAAGAGGAACAATACTAGATCTATAACAAAATACAAGAACAACATAAAAGAGATTATAACAAAAGAATAGAAGAAGAATCAATGCAACTACAAGGAATTGAGAAGATAGAGGTAGAGGAAGATGAATCTAAATCTAAATCCAAGAACTAACCCTAATCCTAATCCTAATTCTAGAGAGAAGTGAGAGCTTCTCTCTCTAGAAAAACTAGTGCTAAAACTAAAACTAAAACTAATAGTCATTAACCTCCCTCTCCCTCTTCATTCCTTGGCTCTTATATGCATTTTGGCGCCAAAGTTGGTTGCTGAAAACCTTCCAAAATCGCCAGGCACGTGTTACATAAATGAAGTCATGTGCCATCATTGGCGCGTGCGCGCATGGTACGCGTGCGCGTCATTGGCCTATTTCGCAATGTGCGCGTGAGCGCCTAGTGCGCATACGCGTACATGGCCTGGATCAGCTCTTTTGGCTTTTAGTGCTTCTCTCCACTTGTATGCTTCCTTCCTTGCTTCCTTTGATCCATGTCTAGCCTATTTTAATCCTGGAATTACTAGCAAACACATCAAGGCATCTTATGGAATCAAAGAGAATTTTAGAATTCATCAAAATAAGGTTTAAAAGCATGTTTTTACACTTAGGCATAAATACGGGAGAGATAACAAAACCATGCTAATTTATAGGCTAAATGTGACAAAAGGTTATCAAAATACTCTAAATTCAATACAAGACGAACCCTCAAATTGGGGTTTGTCAGTGATTGGTGAAGGGTTTTTGGGAAGTGTGATATGGGGAAGAGTAAAACTAGGATTAGGAGGTAAGGTGGGAATATGTTAGGTGGGGATCTTGTGGGGTCCACAGATCCTGAGGTGATCCTATGGGGTCCATAGATCCTGAGGTGTCAAGGAATTCCATCCCTGCAACAAATAGGCATGTAAAATGCCTTTGCACACCATTCTGGCATTTAAACGCCGAGTGGTGCACGTTCTGGGCGTTCAACGCCCATGTAAAGCATGTTTCTGGCGTTGAACGCCAGTTTCAAGCTTGTTACTGGCGTTCAGCGCCAGCTTTTCTTCTAGGCACATTCCTGGCATTCAGCGCCAGAAGATTGCTTGTTTCTGGCATTCAGCGCCAGTTTCATGCTCTGTTCTGGCGTTGAACGCCAGCCAGATGCTCCTTACTGGCGTTGAACGCCAGCCTGTGCTTCCTCCAGGGTGTGATTTTTCTTCTGCTGTTTTTGATTCTGTTTTTAATTTTTATATTTTTTTCGTGACTCCACATGATCATGTACCTAATAAAACACAAAATAACAATAGAATAAAATAAAATAAAAATTAGATAAATAAAATTGGGTTGCCTCCCAACAAACGCTTCTTTAATGTCAATAGCTTGACAGTGGGCTCTCATGGAGCCACAAGGTGATCAGGTCAATGTTGTATAGTCCCAACACCAAACTTAGAGTTTGGATATGGGGTCTTAACACCAAACTTAGAGTTTGGTTGTGGCCTCCCAACACCAAACTTAGAGTTTGACACTGGGGGCTCTTCTTGACTCTGAACTGAGAGAAGCTCTTCATACTTGCTCTCTTTTGTCACAGAGGGATGGCCATGTGCCTTAAACACAAGGTAGTCCCCATTCAATTGAAGGACTAATTCACCTCGGTTGACATCTATCACAGCTCCTGCTGTGGCTAGAAAAAGTCTTCCAAGGATGATGCAATCATCCTCTTCCTTCCTAGTGTCTAAGATTATAAAATCAGCAGGGATGTAAAGGCCTTCATCCTATACTAACACGTCCTCTACTATTCCATAAACTTGTCTCAATGACTTGTCTGCCAATTGTAATGAGAACAAGGCAGGTTGTACCTCAATGATCCCCAGCTTCTCTATTACAGAGAGTGGCATAAGATTTATCCCTGACCCCAGATCACATAGAGCTTTTTCAAAGGTCATGGTGCCTATGGTACAAGGTATTAAGAACTTGCCAGGATCTTGTCTCTTTTGAGGTAAAATTTTCTGAATCCAAGTGTCTAGTTCACCAATGAGCAAGGGAGGTTCACTTTCCCAAGTCTCATTGCCAAACAACTTGGCATTCAGCTTCATGATAGCTCCTGAATATTGAGCAACTTTCTCTCCAGTCACATCTTCATCCTCTTCAGAGGAAGAATAGTCTTCAGAGCTCATGAATGGCAGAAGAAGATTTAATGGAATCTCTATGGTCTCTACATGAGCCTCAGATTCCCTTGGATCCTTAATAGGAAACTCCTTCTTGCTTGAAGGACGTCCCAGGAGGTCTCCTCACTAGGATTTTCGTCCTCCTCCTCCCTTGTGCATTCGGCCATATTGATTACATCAATGTTCTTGCACTCTCCTTTTGGATTCTCTTCTGTATTGCTTGGGAGAATACTGGGAGGAGTTTCAATGACTTTCTTACTCAGCTGGCCCACTTGTGCCTCCAGATTTCTAATGGAGGATCTTGTTTCACTCATGAAACTGAAAGTGGCCTTTGACAGATCAAAGACTAGATTGGCTAAATTAGAGGTGTTTTGTTCAGAATTCTCTGTCTGTTGCTGAGAAGATGATGGGAAAGGCTTGCTATTGCTTAGCCTATTGCGTCCACCATTGTTAAAGCCTTGTTGAGGCTTTTGTTGATCCTTCCATGAGAAATTTGGATGATTTCTCCATGATGAGTTATAGGTGTTTCCATAAGGTTCACCCATGTAATTAACCTCTGCCTTGGCAGGGTTCTCAGGATCATAAGCTTCTTCAGAAGCTGCCTCTTTAGTACTGGTGGATGCATGTTGCCATCCATTCAGATTTTGAGAGATCATGTTGACCTGTTGAGTCAACACTTTGTTCTGAGCCAATATGGCATTCAGAGCATCAATTTCAAAAACTCCTTTCTTCTGAGGTATCCCATTATTCACGGAATTCCTCTCAGAAGTGTACATGAATTGGTTGTTTGCAACCATGTCAATGAGTTCTTGAGCCTCTTCAGGCGTTTTCTTTAGGTGAATAGATCCACCTGCAGAATGGTCTAATGACATTTTCGAAAATTCAGAGAGACCATAATAGAATATATCTAATATGGTCCATTCTGAAAACATGTCAGATGGACATCTTTTGGTCAGCTGCTTGTATCTTTCCCATGCTTCATAGAGGGATTCACCATCTTTTTGTTTGAATGTTTGAACATCCACTCTCAGCTTGCTTAGCTTTTGAAGAGGAAAGAATTTATCCAAGAAGGCTGTGACCTGCTTATCCCAGGAGTCCAGGCTATCCTTAGGTTGTGAATCCAACCATATTCTAGCTCTGTCTCTTACAGCAAAAGGGAAAAGCATGAGTCTGTAAACTCCAGGATCAACTCCATTCGTCTTTACAGTCTCACAGATCTGCAAGAACTCAGTTAAAAACTGATAAGGATCTTCAGATGGAAGTCCATAAAACTTGCAGTTTTATTGCATTAAAGCAACTAGTTGAGGCTTAAGCTCAAAATTATTGGCTCCAATGGCAGGAATGGAGATGCTTCTTCCATCAAATTTGGACGTTGGCTTTGTGAAGTCACCAAGCATTCTCCTTGCATTATTATTATTTTCGGCTGCCATGTCCTTCTCTTGTTCGAAAATTTCTGAAAGGTTGTTTCTGGATTGTTGTAATTTAGTTTCTCTTAGTTTTCTTTTCAGAGTCCTTTCAGGTTCAGGATCAATTTCAACAAGAGTGTCTTTTTCCCTGTTCCTGCTCATATGAAAGAGAAGAAAACAAGAAAAGAAAGAGGAATCCTCTATGTCACAGTATAGAGATTCCTTTATGTTAGTAGAAAAAGAAAGGGGAGAAGAATGTAGAAGAGTGGGTTCGGATATTTAGATGGAGAGAGGTGAAGAGAAGTGTTAGTAATTAAATAATTAAATAGAATAAGAAAAGAGAGGGGAAATTTCGAAAATAATTTTGAAAAAGGGATTAGCAATTTTCGAAAATTAGAGATAAGATGTAATTGAAATTAAAATTTAAAACAATTAATTAATTAAAAAGAATTTTTTGAAAAAGGGATGAGATATTTTCGAAAATTAGAGAGGAAAAAGTAGTTAGGTGGTTTTGAAAAAGATAAGAAACAAACAAAAAGTTAATTAGTTGGTTGAAAAAGATATTAAAATCAAATTTGAAAAGATAAGAAGATAAGATAAGATAAGATATTTTTGAAATCAAATTTTGAAAAAGATAAGATAAAAAGATAATATTTTTAAAAAAAAGATATTTTGAAAAAGATTTAATTTTAAAATTAAAATTAATTACTTAACTAACAAGAAACTAAAAGATAGGATTCTAGATTTTAAAGATTGAACTTTTCTTAACAAGCAAGTAACAAACTTCAAATTTTTGAATCAATCACATTAATTGTTAGCTAATTTTCGAAAATTTGATATAAAGATAAGAAAAAGATTTTGAAAATATTTTGAAAAAAAAGAATTTTGAAATTTTCGAGAAATAGGAAAAATTGGAAAAGATATGATTTTTGAAAAAGATTTTGAAAAGATAAGATTTTTAAATTTTTGAAAATTTGACTTGACTTGTAAGAAACAACTTTTTTAAAAATTTTTGACCAAGTCAACCCAAAATTTCGAAAATTTGGAGGGAAATAAGGAAAAGATATTTTTTTGATTTTTGAATTTTTAATTATGAGAAAGAAAAACAACAAAAATACTCAATGCATGAAATTTTTAGATCAAAACAATGAATGCTTGCAAGAATGCTATGAATGTCAAGATGAACACCAAGAACACTTTGAAGATCATGATGAACATCAAGAACATAATTTTAAAAAATTTTTTTGATGCAAAGAAGACATGCAAGACACCAAACTTAGAAATCTTTAATGCATGGTCTCTAACAAACGAAAAATGCATATGAAAAACAACAAACAACACAAAATAAGAAATCATCAAGATCAAACAAGAGGACTTATCAAGAACAACTTGAAGATCATGAAGAACACTATGAATGCATGGAATTTTCGAAAAATGCAAGAAAAATTTTTAAAGCATGCAATTGACACCAAACTTAAAAAATTGACTCAAGACTCAAACAAGAACACAAAATATTTTTGATTTTTATGATTTTATGATTTTTTTGGATTTTTTATTAATTTTTTTTTTGAAAATATTTTTGGAAAAACGAAAAAAGAAAAGAAAAATTTTGAAAAAGATTTTTGAAAAGAAAATTACCTAATCTGAGCAACAAGATGAACCGTCAGTTGTCCATACTCGAACAATCCCCGGCAACGGCGCCAAAAACTTGGTGGACGAAATTGTGATCACATCAATGTAGTATTCTTTTGTTGTTGTATGGAATCATTATTATGGCACTTATGTGTGGACACAACTCCGTTCAACTTAACCAGCAAGTGTACTGGGTCATCCAAGTAATACCTTACGTGAGTAAGGGTCGATCCCACAGAGATTGTTGGTATGAAGCAAGCTATGGTCACCTTGTAAATCTCAGTTAGGCAGATTAAATGGTTATGAGTTTCGAAAATTAATAATAAATAAAAAATAAAAAGGGATAGAAATACTTATGTAAATCAATAGTGGGAATTTCAGATAGGCGTGTGGAGATGCTGGAATCCTTTCGAATCTCTACTTTCTTATTGCTTTCATCCAATCCATCTTACTCCTTTCCATGGCAAGCTGTATGTAGGGCATCACCATCATCAATGGCTACTTTTAATCCTCTCGGGAAAATGGTCCTATGCGCTGTCACTGCACGGCTAATCGTCTGGAGGCATCACCCTTGACAATGGCTACATCCCATCCTCTCAGTGAAAATGGTCCAAATGCTCTGTCACAGCACGGCTAATCAGCTGTTGGTTCTCGATCATGTTGGAATAGGATCCATTGATCCTTTTGCGTTTGTCATCATGCCCAGCAATCGCGAGTTTGAAGCCCGTCACAGTCATTCAATACCGGAATCCTACTCGGAATACCACAGACAAGGTTAGACTTTCCGGATTCCAGGGATCCTACTCGGAATACCACAGACAAGGTTAGACTTTCTGGATCCCCATGAATGCCGCCATCTATCTAGCTTATACCACGAAGATTCTGTTGGGGAATCTAAGAGATATGCACCCAGCCTAGAGTAAAACGGAAGTGGTTGTCAATCACGCGCGTTCATAGGTGAGAATGATGATGAGTGTCACGGATCATCACATTCATCAAAGTGTTATGCAACGTATATCTTGGAATAAGAATAAAAGAGAATTGAATAGAAAGTAATAGTAATTGTATTGAAACTTGAGGTACAGCAGAGCTCCACACCCTTAATCTATGGTGTGCAGAAACTCCACCGTTGAAAATACATAAGTGACAGGTTCAGGCATGGCCGAATGGCCAGCCCCCATGGTCTAGGGACTATGCGCCCCCAGATGTTCCTTAGATCTAAAAGTGATCAAAAGATGTCTAATACAATAGTTAAATGTCCTATATATACTAGACTAGCTACTAGGGTTTACATGAGTAAGTAATTGATGCATAAATCCACTTCCGGGGCCCACTTGGTGTATGCTTGGGCTGAGCTTGATCTATCCACGAGCTGAGGCTTTTCTTGGAGTTGAACTCCAAGTTATAACGTGTTTTGGGCGTTCAACTCCGGATCATGACGTGTTTCTGGCGTTTAACTCCAGACAGCAGCATGTACTTGGCGTTCAACGCCAATTTACGTTGTCAATTTCCGAATAAAGTATGGACTATTATATATTGCTGGAAAGCTCTAGATTTCTACTTTCCAACGCCGTTAAGAGCACGCCATTTGGAGTTCTGTAGCTCCAGAAAATCTATTTTGAGTGCAGGGAGATCAGATTCCAACAGCATCAGCAGTCCTTTTGTCAGCCTTTTTCAGAGTTTTGCTCAAGTCCCTCAATTTCAGCCAGAAATTACCTGAAATTATAGAAAAACACACAAACTCATAGTAAAGTCCAGAAATGTGAATTTAACATAAAAACTAATGAAAACATCCCTAAAAGTAGCTTGAACTTACTAAAAACTACCTAAAAATAATGCCAAAAAGCGTATAAATTATCCGCTCATCACTAGCCATGTCTAATTTCTTTAGACTGAAGCTTTAGACTAACATTGCATGATTCCTGGAATTCTCATTAAGAATTTTGATATCTTTATTTTCTTTTCCACTTAATTTTCGAAAAAAATCCAAAAAAATTACAAAATCATAAAAACCAAAAATATTGTATGTTTCTTGTTGAGTCTAGTGTCTCATGTTAAGTTTGGTGTCAATTGCATGTTTTTGTTCTTCTTGTATTCATTCATGTGTCTTAAGTGATCTTCAAGATGTTCTTGATGATTTTCTTGTTCTGATCTTTAAATTCTCTTGTCTTGAGTATTTTTGTTGTTTGTCATATGCATTCTCATTTTGTTAGTGTCAATAGTATACAAACTTCTAAGTTTGGTGTCTTGCATGCATTGTTTATTTGATTTTAGTTGCATTTTGATTATTCCTCATTAATAAAAATCCAAAAATAATTTTTAATTTGTGTCTTTTCAAGTCAATAATACAGAGAATTGAAGATTCAGAACATTCAGCAGAGGAATTACACAGAAAAAGCTGGGCGTTCAAAACGCCCAGTGAGGAAGGAAAACTGGCATTTAAACGCCAGCCAGGGTGCCTGGCTGGGCGTTTAACGCCCTAAAGGGTAGCAATTTGGGCGTTAAACGCCAGAATGGATACCATTCTGGGCGTTTAACGCCAGGATGGCACAAGAGGGAAGATTTTGTCTTTAATGCAAATTTTTTTCAAGTTTTCAAAATTTTTCAAAATCAAATCTTTTTCAAATCATATCTTTTCAATTATATATTTTTAAAATCAATTTCTTTCCATTTTCAAAATACTTGATAACAATTAATGATTTGATTCAACATTTCAATTATATTGCCTTTTCTGTTGAGAAAGGTTTAATGTTTGAATCATAACTTTTCTTGTTAGCCAAGTCATTAATTTTCAAAATCAAATCTTTTTAAATTGTTTTTCAAACTATATCTTTTCAATCATATCTTCTTAATCACATCTTTTTCAAAATAGTTTTCAATCATATCTTTTTGATTTCTAATTTTAAAATCTTTTTCAAAAAATCACTTAATTTCTTTTCCACTCTTAGTTTTCGAAAATCAATTAGTATTTTTCAAAATGTTTTTCAAAATCTTTTTAATTTATTTTCGAAAATTTCTTCCCCTCTTCTCACATCCTTCTATTTATGGACTAACACTACTCCTCAATGCACAATTCGAACTCTATCTTTCCTTGATAAGTTCGAATTTTCTATCTCTTCCTTCTATTTTTCTTTTCCTCTGACACTTCAAGGAGTCTCTATACTGTGACATAGAGGATTCCATATTTTCTTGTTCTCTTCTCTTTCATATGAGTAGGAGCAAAGACAAAAGCATTCTTGTTGAGGCTTACCCTGAACCTGAAAGGACCTTGAAGCGAAAGATAAGAGAAGCTAAGGCACAACTCTCTGCAGAGGACCTAACAGAAATCTTCAAAGAAGAAGAACCCATGGCAGCCGAAAACAACAACAATGCCAACAATGCAAGGAAGGTGCTGGGTGACTTTACTGCACCTACTCCCGACTTCTATGGGAGAAGCATCTCTATCCCTGCCATTGGAGCAAACAACTTTGAGCTTAAGCCTTAATTAGTTTCTCTAATGCAACAGAATTGCAAGTTCCATGGACTTCCATTGGAAGATCCTCATCAGTTTTTAGCTGAGTTCTTACAAATCTGTGACACTGTCAAGACCAATGAGGTTGACCTTGAAGTCTACAGACTTATGCTATTCCCTTTTGCTGTAAGAGACAGAGCTAGGATATGGTTGGATTCACAACCTAAAGAAAGCCTGAACTCTTGGGAAAAGCTAGTCAATGCCTTCTTGGCAAAGTTCTTTCCACCTCAAAAATTGAGTAAGCTTAGAGTGGAAGTCCAAACCTTCAGACAGAAGGAAGGTGAATCCCTCTATGAAGCTTGGGAAAGATACAAACAATTGATCAGAAAGTGTTCTTCTGATATGCTTTCTGAATGGAGCATCATAGGTATCTTCTATGATGGTCTGTCTGAACTGTCCAATATGTCATTGGATAGTTCTGCTGGAGGATCTCTTCATCTGAAGAAGATACCTGCAGAAGCTTAAGAACTCATTGAAATGGTTGCAATTAACCAATTCATGTACACTTCTGAAAGGAATCCTGTGAACAATGGGACAAATCAGAAGAAGGGAGTTCTTGAGATTGATGCTCTGAATGCCATATTGGCTCAAAACAAAATATTGACTCAACAAGTCAATATGATTTCTCAAAGTCTATCTGGAATGCAAGCTGTACCAGGCAGTACTAAGGACGCTTCATCTGAAGAAGAAGCTTATGATCCTGAGAACCCTTCAATGGAAGAGGTGAATTACATGGAAGAACCCTATGGAAATACCTATAATTCTTCATGGAAAAATCATCCAAATCTCTCATGGAAGGATCAACAGAGACCTCAACAAGGTTTCAACAACAATAATGGTGGAAGAAACAGGTTTAGCAATGGCAAGCCTTTTCCATCATCTTCTTAGCAACAGACAGAGAATTTTAAACAGAACCACTCTAACTTAGCAACCATGGTCTCTGATCTAATCAAAACCACCCAAAGTTTCATGACTGAAACAAGGTCCTCCATTAAAAACTTGGAGGCACAAGTGGGACAGCTGAGCAAGAAAATTACTAAACTCCCTCCTAGTACTCTTCCAAGCAATACAGAAGAGAATCCAAAAGGAGAATGCAAGGCCATTAACATGACCCACATGGCCGAATTTGGAGAGAAGGAAGAGGCAGTGAACGCCACTGAGGAAGACCTCAATGGACGTCCACTGGACTCCAATGAGTTCCCTAATGAGGAACCATGGGAATCAGAGGCTCACACTGAGACCATAGAGATTCCATTTGATTTACTTCTGCCATTCATGAGCTTTGATGAGTATGTCACTGAAGAGCAAGTTGCAAAATACCTTGGAGCAATCATGAAGCTAAATGACAGGTTATTTGGTAATGAGACTTGGGAGAACGAACCTCCTTTGCTCACCAAAGAACTGGATGACTTGTCTAGGCAGAAATTACCTCAAAAGAGACAAGATCCTGGGAAGTTTTCAATACCTTGTACCATAGGCACCATGACCTTTAAGAAGGTTCTGTGTGACTTAGGGTCAAGTGTAAACTCATGCCTCTCTCTGTAATGGAGAAGCTAGGGATCTTTAAGGTACAAGCTGCAAGAATCTCAATAGAGATGGCAGACAACTCAAGAAAACAAGCTTATGGACTTGTAGAGGATGTTCTGGTAAAGATTGAAGACCATTACATCCCTACTGATTTCATAGTCCTAGAGACTGGGAAGTGCATGGATGAATCCATCATCCTTGGTAGACCCTTCCTAGCCACAACAAAGGCTGTGATTGATGTAGACAGAGGAGAATTGATCATTCAAGTGAATGAAGAATCCTTTGTGTTTAAGGCTCAAGGATATCCCTCTATCACCATGGAGAGGAAGCATGAAGAGATTCTCTCAAAACAGAGTCAAACAGAGCCCCCACAGTCAAACTCTAAGTTTGGTGTTAGGAGGCCACAACCAACTTCTAAGTTTGGTGTTGAACCCCCACATTTAAACTCTAAGTTTGGTGTTGGGAGGTTCTAACATTGCTCTGAGTATCTGTGAGGCTCCATGAGAGCCCTCTGTCAAGCTACTGACATTAAAGAAGCGCTTGTTGGGAGGCAACCCAATGTTATATTTATCTATTTTCTTTTGTTATTTTATGTTTTCTGTAGGTTGATGATCATGGGAAGTCACAAAATCAATTGAAAAAGCAAAAACAGAATAAAAAATAGAATGAAAAATAGCACACCCTGGAGGAAGATCTTGCTGGCGTTTAAACGCCAGTAAGGGCAGCAAATGGGCATTTAACGCCCAGTCTGGCACCATTCTGGGCGTTTAACGCCAGAAAGGGGCACCAGACTGGCGTTAAACGCCAAAAAAGGGCAAGAAGCTGGCATTAAACGCCAGAAATGGGCACCAGCCCGGCGTTTAACGCCAGAATTGGCATAAAGATCATTTTTGCTCGCCACTTGGTGCAGGGATGAATTTTCCTTGACACCTCAGGATCTGTGGACCCCACAGGATCCCCACCTACCCCACCACCCTCTCTCTTCTTCTTCACCCATTCACCAATCACCTCAACCACTCTTCCCCAAAAACCCCTCACCTATCAAATCCCACTATTCTCTTCACCACTCACATCCATCCTTCATAAAACCTCACCTACCTCACCATTCAAATTCAAACCACTTTCCCTCCCAAACCCACCCATTCATAACCGAACCCTACCCCTCTCTCCACCCTTATATAAACCCATCTTCACTCCTTCATTTTCACACAACCAACACACTACTTCTCCCCCTTTGGCTGAACCACAAAGCCATCTCCATCTCCTCTATTTCTTCTTCTTCTACTCTCTTCTTTCTTCTTTTGCTCGAGGACGAGCAAACTTTTAAGTTTGGCGTGGTAAAAACATTGCTTTTTGTTTTTCCATAACCATTTATGGCATCTAAGGCCGGAGAAACCTCTAGAAAGAGGAAAGGGAAGGCAAAAGCTTCCACCTCCGAGTCATAGGAGATGGAGAGATTCATCTCAAGGGTGCATCAAGACCACTTCTATGAAGTTGTGGCTATGAAGAAGGTGATCCCCGAGGTCCCTTTCAAACTCAAAAAGAGTAAATATCCGGAGATCCGACATGAGATCCGAAGAAGAGGTTGGAAAGTTCTTACCAACCCCATTCAACAAGTCAGAATCTTAATGGTTCAAGAGTTCTATGCCAATGCATGGATCACCAAGAGCCATGATCAAAGTGTGAACCCGAACCCAAAGAATTGGCTTACAATGGTTTGGGAGAAATGCTTGGATTTCAGTCTGGAAAATGTAAGGTTGGCATTCAACTTGCCCATGATGCAAGGAGATGAACACCCTTACACTAGAAGGGTCAACTTTGATCAAAGGTTGGACCAAGTCCTCATAGACATTTGTGAAGAGGGCGCTCAATGGAAGAGAAATTCAAGAGGGAAGCCGGTTTAACTAAGAAGGTATGACCTCAAGCCTGTGGCTAGGGGATGGTTGGAGTTTATCCAATGCTCAATCATTCCCACTAGCAACCGGTCTGAAGTTACTATAGACCGGGCCATCATGATTCATAGCATCATGATTGGAGAGGAAGTAGAAGTTCATGAGGTTATAGCCCAAGAACTTTATAAGGTGGCAGACAAGTCCTCTACCTTGGCAAGGTTAGCCTTTCCTCATCTCATTTGTCACCTCTGTTATTCAGTTGGAATTGACATAGAGGGAGACACCCCATTGATGAGGACAAGCCCATCACTAAGAAAAGGATGGAGCAAACAAGAGATCCCACTCATCATGAAATCCCTGAGATACCTCAAGGGATGCACTTTCCTCCACAAAACTATTGGGAGCAAATCAACACCTCCCAAGGAGAATTGAGTTCCAACATGCGACAACTAAGGGTGGAGCACCAAGAACATTCCATCCTCCTCCATGAAATTAGAGAAGATCAAAGAATCATGAGAGAGGAGCAACAAAGGCAAGGAAGAGACATTGAGGAGCTCAAGCACTCCATAAGATCTTCAAGAGGAAGAACAAGCCGCCATCACTAAGGTGGACCCGTTCTTTAATCTCCTTGTTCTTTATTTTCCTGTTTTTTGAATTTTTATGCTTATGTTTATCTATGTTTGTGTCTCATGATCATTAGTGTCTTAGTGTCTATGCCTTAAAGCTATGAATGTCCTATGAATCCATCACCTTTCTTGAATGAAAAATGTTCTTAATTGAAAAAGAGAAGAATTGCATGAATTTTGAATTTTATAACAGATTAATTATTTTGATGTTGTGGCAATATTTTGGTTTTTGAATGTATGCTTGAACAGTACATATGTCTTTTGAATTTGTTGTTCATGAATGTTGGCTCTTGAAAGAATGATGAAAAAGGAGACATGTTACTGAGGATCTGAAAAATCATAAAAATGATTCTTGAAGCAAGAAAAAGCAGTGAATACAAAAAAAAACGGAAAAAAGGAAAAAAAAAGAAAAAGAAAAAAATTAATGAAGTTGTGATCCAAGGCAAAAAGAGTGTGCTTAAGAACCCTGGACACCTCTAATTGGGGACTTTAGCAAAGCTGAGTCACAATCTGAAAAGGTTCACCCAGTTATGTGTCTGTGGCATGTATGTATCCGGTAGTAATACTGGAAGACAGAGTGCTTTGGGCCACGGCCAAGACTCATAAAGTAGCTGTGTTCAAGAATCATCATACTTAACTAGGAGAATCAATAACACTATCTGGATTCTGAGTTCCTATAGAAGTCAATCATTTTGAATTTCAAAGGATAGAGTGAGATGCCAAAACTGTTCAGAGGCAAAAAGTTAAAAGCCCCGCTCATCTAATTAATACTGATCTTTATAGATGTTTTTGGAATTCATTGCATATTCTCTTCTTTTTATCTTATTTGATTTTCAGTTGCTTGGGGACAAGCAACAATTTAAGTTTGGTGTTGTGATGAGCGGATAATTTATACGCTTTTTGGCATTGTTTTTAGTATGTTTTTAGTATGTTTTAGTTAGTTTTTATTATATTTTTATTAGTTTTTAGTTAAAATTCACTTTTCTGGACTTTACTATGAGTTTGTGTGTTTTTCTGTGATTTCAGGTATTTTCTGGCAGAAATTGAGGGACCTGAGCAAAAATCTGATTCAGAGGCTGAAAAGGACTGCAGATGCTGTTGGATTCTGACCTCCCTGCACTCGAAGTGGATTTTCTGGAGCTATAGAAGCCCAATTGGGCACTCTTAGCGGCGTTGGAAAGTAGACTTCCTGGGCTTTCCAGAAATATATAATAGTCCATACTTTGTCTGAGATTTGATGGCCCAAACCGGCGTTCCAAATCAGCTCAAAATTGCCCGGCGTTAAACGCCGGAACTGGCACAAGAATGGGAGTTAAACGCCCAAACTGGCATAAAAGCTAGCGTTTAACTCCAAGAAAAGTCTCTACATGAAAATGCTTCAATGCTCAGCCCAAGCACACACCAAGTGGGCCCGGAAGTGGATTTTTATGTCATTTACTCATTTCTGTAAACCCTAGGCTACTAGTTCTCTACAAATAGGACCATTTACTATTGTATTCATATCTTTTTTATCACTTTAGATCTTAGGATCATCTTTGGACGTCTAGTTCTTAGATCATTGGGGGCTGGCCTCACGGCCATGCCTAGACCTTGTTCTTATGTATTTTCAACGGTGGAGTTTCTACACACCATAGATTAAGGTGTGGAGCTCTGCTGTACCTCGAGTATTAATGCAATTACTATTGTTCTTCTATTCAATTCAGCTTATTCTTGTTCTAAGATACTCATTCGCACCGAAGAACATGATGAATGTGATGATTATGTGACGCTCATCATCATTCTCACTTATAAACGCGTGCCTGACAACCACTCCCGTTCTACAAGCAAACAAGGCTTGAATGTTTATCTCTTGAATTCCTTAATCAGAATTTTCGTGGTATAAGCTAGAATTGATGGCGGCATTCAAGAGAATCCGGAAGGTCTAAACCTTGTCTGTGGTATTCTGAGTAGGATTCAATGATTGAATGACTGTGACGAGCTTCAAACTCCTGAAGGCTGGGCGTTAGTGACAGACGCAAAAGAATCAATGGATTCTATTCCAACCTGATTGAGAACCGACAGATGATTAGCCATGCTGTGACAGAGCATTTGGACCATTTTCACTGAGAGGACAGGATTGTAGCCACTGACAACGGTGATGCCCAACATACAGCTTGCCATGGAAAGGAGTAAGAAGGATTGGATGAAGACAGTAGGAAAGCAGAGAGACGGAAGGGACAAAGCATCTCCATATGCTTATCTGAAATTCTCACCAATGAATTACATAATTATCTCTATCTTTAATCTATGTTTTATTCATATATCATCCATAACCATTTAAATCTGCCTGACTGAGATTTACAAGGTGACCATAGCTTGCTTCATACCAACAATCTCCGTGGGATCGACCCTTACTCGCGTAAGGTTTATTACTTAGACGACCCAGTGCACTTGCTGGTTAGTTGTGCGAAGTTGTGATAAAGTGTTGAGATTGCAATTGAGCATACCATGTTGATGGCGCCATTGATGATCACAATTTCGTGCACCAGTTGCCTTGGGCTGTCTTCTTCATGTCGGTCAGCCCCAAGTTATTTTGAGTAATCTATTTTATATGGACCTTGTCCGGTCTCTTTTTATAGATTACTTTGTATAACTTTTGTAGCTTTCTGGGCCGACTTCTTCATGTCGGTCCCTTTGGAAGTTATTTCTAGTAATTCATTTTTATTTGGACCTTGTCAGGTCTCTTTTTTACGGATTACTTTTTATAACTTTTGTAGCTTTAGTCCGACTTCTTCATGTCGGTCCCTTTGGAAGTTATTTCTAGTAATCCGTTTTTATTTGGACCTTGTCAGGTCTCTTTTTTACGGATTACTTTTTATAACTTTTGTAGCTTTAGTCCGACTTCTTCATGTCGGTCCTTTTGGAAGTTATTTCTAGTAATCCATTTTTATTTGGACCTTGTCAGGTCTCTTTTTTACGGATTACTTTTTATAACTTTTGTAGCTTTAGTCCGACTTCTTCATGTCAGTCCCTTTGGAAGTTATTTCCAGTAATATGCTTTTTAGGGCTGGCCAGGCCTCTTTTTAGAGATTACTTTTTATAAGTTTTTGTCGCTTTGATCTGGTCCGACTTCTTTTGCGTCGGTCCCTTCCAAGTTATTTCTTAGTAATCCATTTTTGTTTCAGACCTCGTCAGGCCTCTATTCATGGATCACTTTTTATAACTTCTTGCATTATTCTGTTTTTATCGCTTTTCATCTTTGCCGATTTTGTAGACTTTGATCCTCGTTTGGTCGATCTTTGATGAATTCGGTTTTCATTCTTTGTCGATCAAGTCGGGCAGTGAATTTGGTTTTCACTTTTGCCGATCTGTAGCTTTATAATCGGGCGATGAATTTTGCTTTTTCAGATTAATGCATCTTGATAAAGAGATTTTGTAGGAAATCTGAAAAACTTTATTCAAAATAGAAAATATGCGAAATATATACATGTGGGTGCTTGCCCTAGGTAATTTTGTAGATCTTGGCTTAGTGCCTCATTAAAAAACCTTTTTTAGGAAAAAGAGTGCACCTTTGTCCTAAGATCTCTTATCACCTTTTAACTATAGTACCTTCTTAGGTTGCAGGCGTGCCATGATCTCGGTAGCTTTCGCCCCTCGAGTTCGGACACTTTGTAGTAGCCTTTTCCCAGTACCTCTGTGACTCGGTAGGGTCCTTTCCAGTTAGCTGCTAGCTTTTCCTCTCCGGGTCGACTTGTTCTGATATCATTTCGGATTAGGATGAGGTCATTGTTGGGAAAGCTTCGCTGTACTACCTTTCGATTGTACCTTGAGGCCATGCGGCGTTTTAATGCTTCCTATCTGATCCGAGCTCTTTCTCGGACTTCTAGGAGCAGGTCAAGCTCTTCCCTTTGGAGTTGGGAGTTGGCCTCTTCACTATAGAGGAACGTCCTGGGAGATTCCTCTTTGACTTCTACCGGTATCATTGCCTCCATTCCATAAGCCAAACGGAAGGGTGATTCCTTTGTGGTGGAATGTGGAGTTGTCCGATATGCCCACAGGACTTGTGGGAGTTCTTCAGCCCAGGCTCCCTTTGCGTCCTGTAGCCTCCGTTTTAACCTGGCTAGTATGACTTTATTGGCGGCTTCTGCTTGTCCATTAGCCTGCGGGTGTTCTACGAATGTGAATTGGTGCTTTATTTTCAAGTCGGCTACCAATTTTCTAAAGCCTGTGTCGGTGAACTGAGCGCCATTTGTAACGACCCAATTTTCAGTACGCCTAGGACACACCGGAAACTGAGCGCTACCAATTTGTCTTCCTAGTTATTATCTATTATTTATTATATGAGCCTGATTCGTTGTTAAAATCGTAGTTATTTCGCGAGGTACTTTTTTTTAAAAAAACATTTGGATTAACAAACGGTATCATTCATAATCAATTCACAACTAATAATATATAAAACATTTACAAACAACCACACATAAACACATCACAAGTAGTTGACAACATTCGGTGATTCAGCCTTTATTAGAATATAGACTGTTAGTTAGAACGCCCCTAGATATAGCTAGATAATAACTATATACATATATATACATACAACATCCCAGGTCCTGACCTGTTCAAGAGGTCCCTATGCTGGCACCCAGGCTAGCCTAGACTCTATACTCGCCTAGTCCCTCTAAACTACTAAAGCGAGGGAAGGTACGTTCTAAGTCTTCACAACTCAAGTCAGGTGGAACGTCATCAAAAGATAGAACATCATCTGCTACTCCTCTGCACGATCAGACATTGCCATATGGCGTCTCTCTGGTACCTCATCAAGTAGCCACACAACAGGAGTCTCGTACACAGGATTTAGGTTAAAGTTCACGTACAAATGGGGTGCGGACATTGGCTGGTCTCACAGTATATACATATAAACAGAGAATGGGATTCACCCTAGACTCAGAAGACTACCTAGAGCGGAATCTTTTTTGCAAATGGTCGTCAGCGAACTACGGAAAGAAACTCTTGCTTCCATCTGAAGGGGGAAGGGAGAGAGAAGGGGTAAGAACTGGGGAGTTCTTAGTAGGGCCGGGGTTATTAGTTACGTTCATTAATTTTGTGTTGTTTAGCAGACTAATAACAGAATATAGAGAAGTAATAAACAGAAGACAGATAAATAGAGAAAATAGAGAGAACAGAAAAAGATCACAAACAGAAGAATACAAGAAAGTAAAACACAGACACAAACACAGAGAATATAATACAAACAGAGAAAGCATACATTCATGCAACAATCATAATAGAGAAAATGCACAACCAAGTATGATGCATGTCTAGCCCTAGTGCAGGTAATGAGCTCATTTGTCGGTTACATACCCGCTCCCGACGTTACCCAGCAACCTCTGTCTGGATAAGGCTTTCCTGTTGGCAATATCCACTGCAAGCAACCTTTGTCTTGCAGGGTATCCACTGCAAGCAACCTTTGTCTTGCAGGGCGAAACTTATTAGCCGATATACGCCCAACAGACTCACTGTAAGCAACCTCTGTCTTACAGGAGCAACAACATACTCACTGTAAGCAACCTCTGTCTTACAGGAGCAACAACACACTCACTGTAAGCAACCTCTGTCTTACAGGAGCCACAACACACTCATTGTAAGCAACCTCTGTCTTACAGGAGCACATTCATCTTGATACCTCTGTAAGCAACCTCTGTCTTACAGCAAAGCATTATAGCAAGGTATCCCAGGAAAGCGTTCTCAGTGGTCGTACCACCATCTATCTGACTGCCTCTCTGCAGCAGATTCTTACATAATCATTCTCATTATCATCATTCATTAACATTCTCATTATTCATCATCACTTTCACATTCTTATGCTGTAGCTCTTTCTTTCTCTGTTCAATCACGCCATACAAACTCTACAGCTTTTACTTTTACATCTTAACTCAAACCATTTCTCTTTGTCACATTACTCTCTTCTCTATGTCTTTTTACTTGGCTCAGATTACTCTTTTCTCTGTATCCCTCTATTCTGCTCTGGTTACTCTGTTCTCTGTGTTTCTTTACTCTGCTCTGGTTACTCTGTTTAACATATGTATTTAAAGCTTATGTAAATTTCGGTATGAATAGTTAGCCTGTCCCAAGTATAGGTTCATTAAGTCTATACTGAAACAGTTTAAATTTTCATATAATACCTAACCCTAGTCGCAACTCGAGGACTAACTATGTTGCCCTAGTTTGTTCACTAGTCTCTGTCTGTTTCTCTGTTGTTAAAATTTTACAGACTTTTTCTTCGATTTTTATCTTTTCTTTAACTTTTTATCTTTCTTTTATCTTTACCTCACTAATATGTTCTTACCACTCCCTAAGTGTTTTATGAAGGTAACTAGGAGAATTCTGCACTTAAAGTTGTCTTTCTAAAGCTTTTACAGAAAACTGCCTTTTCTGCATTATTTTTATTTTTATTAAAATATTATTTTTATTTAAATATTATTATTTAATATTTTATTATTATTTATTATTTTATTATTAATTTTCGAAAATTAACTTTACTTTAACCTTTAACCTTTAAAATTCACTTTTTACCCCGGTAACTTTTAATATTTCTACTTTAACCACCCTAACTTTCAGAAATTACCAAATAACCCCTTAAACACCAAAATAATTACTTCCTTGCCCTTTCTAAGATCTAAAAGGTGTTCTTCAATGTTCTTCACCACACTCAAAGTGTTCTTCATGTTCTTCATATATTCTTCAAATTCTTTCTCTGTTTTGACCCGTTTTTCAGTCTTTTCAGCAACCGATTTTTACCATAATTCAAAATAAATTCCCAGCCACTAAAACCCCATCTTTTCCACATGATTTCATCACAAATTGAACCTCAATTTAAGCCTAGGGTTTCGTTTTTCCAGCTGCTCCAAGAACATGAACATAAAGCTTGAATTTCATCAAATTTCATCAAAATTTCACCAAATTTTCACCAAGAATCAATCATATATGCAACCAATTTTTAGCACAGCCAATTTATACAACTTTCACACAAATCAAACACAAATAATCAAGATTAATTTCGTGACACCCTACCTGGTTTTGCTGCTCCTAATTCAATCAAACTTTCAGGTGGTCCTTAAGCACTTTTTCCTCCTAAAACACATCAAGAAAACACATATTTACCCATGTTTCCTTGAAACCGAATTGAAGAGGGAGGGAGACAGCCATCTCACCTTATTTCCAGCCTTGATAAGTCACATGGTTATGTAGAGGAAGAAGAGAGGATCATTTTGGTGAAATCGGAGTTTTGATTTGAGTTTTAGTTCAGAAGAAATCAAGCTTTGAAGATTTATGAACCAAGAACTTTCTCTCCTTTTTCTCTTGGTGATTTTCGGCCACAATGAGCAAATGAGGCAGCCTTGGGGGTTTTGGGGGTGTAGGGTGAGTTGTGATTGGTTGGCTTGGAGGTGGATTAAAATAATATTAAAATATCTCAGGTGTATAACTACTAAAACTAGGTGTATCGGAACACTTGCAAAAACATCTCTAAAAATTATTTTCTGAGCTACTAGCATAAATGACACTAGTAACATATTTATTATGAGAATAAAACATGAATGATGAGGCCTTAGCATTGCTAAAGTCATCAGAGAGTGCTGGTGCTAAGCTGCACCAGTAAACCGTAAACCCGGTTAAACTGATTTTCTGTTTTTAACAAAAACCCACTAGCTAACCTTATAATATCATTCAAGAATTTTCTAATACTAATATAATGATAATATTATACTATTATCTCTCTCCTCTCATGAATCGAGTCCGGTTCGTCAAACAGAGACTATTTACGAAAATCAGAATCAAAACTGCCAACCGATACGGTTCAAAAACTAGGTTCTTCGCGATTGCATTATCGAGCTTGCCTTGGAAAAGTTCTAGCTTAAAGATGACATAATGACAATGAGGATTGAGATACTTGATGATATATCAAAGGTTCTCCTTTTACCGATCCTCCGGAGTTCTCCGTATCTTTAGAAAAGATCTCACGTACTCAAAAATTAGGGTTGTTACATTCTACCCTCCTAAAAGAAAATTTTGCCCTCAAAATTTCAGCCGCATGCAAGAATCCATCTTCAAGCAGTCTATTTCCTTCAAGCCATCCTGACGAAGATATCAGTTCGTTCCTTACAGCATCTAAATATCACATAGCCATGGCCATGGAGATCATAACAGCTATAAGAATAGTTGTGCCTGACATGAATTTGTCGTTCAGAACTCGGTTAAACCATGCCTATTCACAGTCATTGAGGTCTTATCCGCACCAAACAATCAGTATTAAGGTGATCAGTCTTAACACTTCAAGTCAAGTGTGAACATTCCCAAAATGAGCACTCATAGACATTCATGCCCAATGTATCTTAAAGATACCCTAACAGCATGAGACACACAAGCAGAGTATGCAATGAAGCATAGTCAGTCCACTCCCCAGGCTCTACTGGGAACGAACTGCTCTGATACCAAATTGTAACGACCCAATTTTCAGTACGCCTAGGACACACCGGAAACTGAGCGCTACCAATTTGTCTTCCTAGTTATTATCTATTATTTATTATATGAGCCTGATTCGTTGTTAAAATCGTAGTTATTTCGCGAGGTACTTTTTTTAAAAAAACATTTGGATTAACAAACGATATCATTCATAATCAATTCACAACTAATAATATATAAAACATTTACAAACAACCACACATAAACACATCACAAGTAGTTGACAACATTCGGTGATTCAGCCTTTATTAGAATATAGACTGTTAGTTAGAACGCCCCTAGATATAGCTAGATAACTATATACATATATATACATAAAACATCCCAGGTCCTGACCTGTTCAAGAGGTCCCTAAGCTGGCACCCAGGCTAGCCTAGACTCTATACTCGCCTAGTCCCTCTAAACTACTAAAGCGAGGGAAGGTACGTTCTAAGTCTTCACAACTCAAGTCAGGTGGAACGTCATCAAAAGATAGAACATCATCTGCTACTCCTCTGCACGATCAGACATTGCCATATGGCGTCTCTGGTACCTCATCAAGTAGCCACACAACAGGAGTCTCGTACACAGGATTTAGGTTAAAGTTCACGTACAAATGGGGTGCGGACATTGGCTGGTCTCACAGTATATACATATAAACAGAGAATGGGATTCACCCTAGACTCAGAAGACTACCTAGAGCGGAATCCTTTTTGCAAACGGTCGTCAGCGAACTACGGAAAGAAACTCTTGCTTCCATCTGAAGGGGGAAGGGAGAGAGAAGGGGTAAGAACTGGGGAGTTCTTAGTAGGGCCGGGGTTATTAGTTACGTTCATTAATTTTGTGTTGTTTAGCAGACTAATAACAGAATATAGAGAAGTAGTAAACAGAAGACAGATAAATAGAGAAAATAGAGAGAATAGAAAAAGATCACAAACAGAAGAATACAAGAAAGTAAAACACAGACACAAACACAGAGAATATAATACAAACAGAGAAAGCATACATTCATGCAACAATCATAATAGAGAAAATGCACAACCAAGTATGATGCATGTCTAGCCCTAGTGCAGGTAATGAGCTATTTGTCGGTTACATACCCGCTCCCGACGTTACCCAGCAACCTCTGTCTGGATAAGGCTTTCCTGTTGGCAATATCCACTGCAAGCAACCTTTGTCTTGCAGGGTATCCACTGCAAGCAACCTTTGTCTTGCAGGGCGAAACTTATTAGCCGATATACGCCCAACAGACTCACTGTAAGCAACCTCTGTCTTACAGGAGCAACAACATACTCACTGTAAGCAACCTCTGTCTTACAGGAGCAACAACACACTCACTGTAAGCAACCTCTGTCTTACAGGAGCCACAACACACTCACTGTAAGCAACCTCTGTCTTACAGGAGCACATTCATCTTGATACCTCTGTAAGCAACCTCTGTCTTACAGCAAAGCATTATAGCAAGGTATCCCAGGAAAGCGTTCTCAGTGGTCGTACCACCATCTATCTGACTGCCTCTCTGCAGCAGATTCTTACATAATCATTCTCATTATCATCATTCATTAACATTCTCATTATTCATCATCACTTTCACATTCTTATGCTGTAGCTCTTTCTTTCTCTGTTCAATCACGCCATACAAACTCTACAGCTTTTACTTTTACATCTTAACTCAAACCATTTCTCTTTGTCACATTACTCTCTTCTCTATGTCTTTTTACTTGGCTCAGATTACTCTTTTCTCTGTATCCCTCTATTCTGCTCTGGTTACTCTGTTCTCTGTGTTTCTTTACTCTGCTCTGGTTACTCTGTTTAACATATGTATTTAAAGCTTATGTAAATTTCGGTATGAATAGTTAGCCTGTCCCAAGTATAGGTTCATTAAGTCTATACTGAAACAGTTTAAATTTTCATATAATACCTAACCCTAGTCGCAACTCGAGGACTAACTATGTTGCCCTAGTTTGTTCACTAGTCTCTGTCTGTTTCTCTGTTGTTAAAATTTTACAGACTTTTTCTTCGATTTTTATCTTTTCTTTAACTTTTTATCTTTCTTTATCTTTACCTCACTAATATGTTCTTACCACTCCCTAAGTGTTTTATGAAGGTAACTAGGAGAATTCTGCACTTAAAGTTGTCTTTCTAAAGCTTTTACAGAAAACTGCCTTTTCTGCATTATTTTATTATTTTTATTAAAATATTATTTTTATTTAAATATTATTATTAATATTTTATTATTATTTATTATTTTATTATTAATTTTCGAAAATTAACTTTACTTTAACCTTTAACCTTTAAAATTCACTTTTACCCCGGTAACTTTTAATATTTCTACTTTAACCACCCTAACTTTCAGAAATTACCAAATAACCCCTTAAACACCAAAATAATTACTTCCTTGCCCTTTCTAAGATCTAAAAGGTGTTCTTCAATGTTCTTCACCACACTCAAAGTGTTCTTCATGTTCTTCATATATTCTTCAAATTCTTTCTCTGTTTTGACCCGTTTTTCAGTCTTTTCAGCAACCGATTTTTACCATAATTCAAAATAAATTCCCAGCCACTAAAACCCCATCTTTTCCACATGATTTCATCACAAATTGAACCTCAATTTAAGCCTAGGGTTTCGTTTTTCCAGCTGCTCCAAGAACATGAACATAAAGCTTGAATTTCATCAAATTTCATCAAAATTTCACCAAATTTTCACCAAGAATCAATCATATATGCAACCAATTTTTAGCACAGCCAATTTATACAACTTTCACACAAATCAAACACAAATAATCAAGATTAATTTCGTGACACCCTACCTGGTTTTGCTGCTCCTAATTCAATCAAACTTTCAGGTGGTCCTTAAGCACTTTTTCCTCCTAAAACACATCAAAAAACACATATTTACCCATGTTTCCTTGAAACCGAATTGAAGAGGGAGGGAGACAGCCATCTCACCTTATTTCCAGCCTTGATAAGTCACATGGTTATGTAGAGGAAGAAGAGAGGATCATTTTGGTGAAATCGGAGTTTTGATTTGAGTTTTAGTTCAGAAGAAATCAAGCTTTGAAGATTTATGAACCAAGAACTTTCTCTCCTTTTTCTCTTGGTGATTTTCGGCCACAATGAGCAAATGAGGCAGCCTTGGGGGTTTTGGGGGTGTAGGGTGAGTTGTGATTGGTTGGCTTGGAGGTGGATTAAAATAATATTAAAATATCTCAGGTGTATAACTACTAAAACTAGGTGTATCGGAACACTTGCAAAAACATCTCTAAAAATTATTTTCTGAGCTACTAGCATAAATGACACTAGTAACATATTTATTATGAGAATAAAACATGAATGATGAGGCCTTAGCATTGCTAAAGTCATCAGAGAGTGCTGGTGCTAAGCTGCACCAGTAAACCGTAAACCCGGTTAAACTGATTTTCTGTTTTTAACAAAAACCCACTAGCTAACCTTATAATATCATTCAAGAATTTTCTAATACTAATATAATGATAATATTATACTATTATCTCTCTCCTCTCATGAATCGAGTCCGGTTCGTCAAACAGAGACTATTTACGAAAATCAGAATCAAAACTGCCAACCGATACGGTTCAAAAACTAGGTTCTTCGCGATTGCATTATCGAGCTTGCCTTGGAAAAGTTCTAGCTTAAAGATGACATAATGACAATGAGGATTGAGATACTTGATGATATATCAAAGGTTCTCCTTTTACCGATCCTCCGGAGTTCTCCGTATCTTTAGAAAAGATCTCACGTACTCAAAAATTAGGGTTGTTACATTCTACCCTCCTAAAAGAAAATTTTGCCCTCAAAATTTCAGCCGCATGCAAGAATCCATCTTCAAGCAGTCTATTTCCTTCAAGCCATCCTGACGAAGATATCAGTTCGTTCCTTACAGCATCTAAATATCACATAGCCATGGCCATGGAGATCATAACAGCTATAAGAATAGTTGTGCCTGACATGAATTTGTCGTTCAGAACTCGGTTAAACCATGCCTATTCACAGTCATTGAGGTCTTATCCGCACCAAACAATCAGTATTAAGGTGATCAGTCTTAACACTTCAAGTCAAGTGTGAACATTCCCAAAATGAGCACTCATAGACATTCATGCCCAATGTATCTTAAAGATACCCTAACAGCATGAGACACACAAGCAGAGTATGCAATGAAGCATAGTCAGTCCACTCCCCAGGCTCTACTGGGAACGAACTGCTCTGATACCAAATTGTAACGACCCAATTTTCAGTACGCCTAGGACACACCGGAAACTGAGCGCTACCAATTTGTCTTCCTAGTTATTATCTATTATTTATTATGAGCCTGATTCGTTGTTAAAATCGTAGTTATTTCGCGAGGTACTTTTTTTTAAAAAAACATTTGGATTAACAAACGATATAATTCATAATCAATTCACAACTAATAATATATAAAACATTTACAAACAACCACACATAAACACATCACAAGTAGTTGACAACATTCGGTGATTCAGCCTTTATTAGAATATAGACTGTTAGTTAGAACGCCCCTAGATATAGCTAGATAATAACTATATATATATAT
This sequence comes from Arachis stenosperma, assembly GCF_014773155.1. NCBI lineage: Eukaryota > Viridiplantae > Streptophyta > Magnoliopsida > Fabales > Fabaceae > Arachis > Arachis stenosperma. Next base: position 88,993,958 of record NC_080381.1, on the reverse strand, counting down.
ACATAAAACATCCCAGGTCCTGACCTGTTCAAGAGGTCCCTAAGCTGGCACCCAGGCTAGCCTAGACTCTATACTCGCCTAGTCCCTCTAAACTACTAAAGCGAGGGAAGGTACGTTCTAAGTCTTCACAACTCAAGTCAGGTGGAACGTCATCAAAAGATAGAACATCATCTGCTACTCCTCTGCACGATCAGACATTGCCATATGGCGTCTCTCTGGTACCTCATCAAGTAGCCACACAACAGGAGTCTCGTACACAGGATTTAGGTTAAAGTTCACGTACAAATGGGGTGCGGACATTGGCTGGTCTCACAGTATATACATATAAACAGAGAATGGGATTCACCCTAGACTCAGAAGACTACCTAGAGCGGAATCCTTTTTGCAAACGGTCGTCAGCGAACTACGGAAAGAAACTCTTGCTTCCATCTGAAGGGGGAAGGGAGAGAGAAGGGGTAAGAACTGGGGAGTTCTTAGTAGGGCCGGGGTTATTAGTTACGTTCATTAATTTTGTGTTGTTTAGCAGACTAATAACAGAATATAGAGAAGTAGTAAACAGAAGACAGATAAATAGAGAAAATAGAGAGAATAGAAAAAGATCACAAACAGAAGAATACAAGAAAGTAAAACACAGACACAAACACAGAGAATATAATACAAACAGAGAAAGCATACATTCATGCAACAATCATAATAGAGAAAATGCACAACCAAGTATGATGCATGTCTAGCCCTAGTGCAGGTAATGAGCTATTTGTCGGTTACATACCCGCTCCCGACGTTACCCAGCAACCTCTGTCTGGATAAGGCTTTCCTGTTGGCAATATCCACTGCAAGCAACCTTTGTCTTGCAGGGTATCCACTGCAAGCAACCTTTGTCTTGCAGGGCGAAACTTATTAGCCGATATACGCCCAACAGACTCACTGTAAGCAACCTCTGTCTTACAGGAGCAACAACATACTCACTGTAAGCAACCTCTGTCTTACAGGAGCAACAACACACTCACTGTAAGCAACCTCTGTCTTACAGGAGCCACAACACACTCACTGTAAGCAACCTCTGTCTTACAGGAGCACATTCATCTTGATACCTCTGTAAGCAACCTCTGTCTTACAGCAAAGCATTATAGCAAGGTATCCCAGGAAAGCGTTCTCAGTGGTCGTACCACCATCTATCTGACTGCCTCTCTGCAGCAGATTCTTACATAATCATTCTCATTATCATCATTCATTAACATTCTCATTATTCATCATCACTTTCACATTCTTATGCTGTAGCTCTTTCTTTCTCTGTTCAATCACGCCATACAAACTCTACAGCTTTTACTTTTACATCTTAACTCAAACCATTTCTCTTTGTCACATTACTCTCTTCTCTATGTCTTTTTACTTGGCTCAGATTACTCTTTTCTCTGTATCCCTCTATTCTGCTCTGGTTACTCTGTTCTCTGTGTTTCTTTACTCTGCTCTGGTTACTCTGTTTAACATATGTATTTAAAGCTTATGTAAATTTCGGTATGAATAGTTAGCCTGTCCCAAGTATAGGTTCATTAAGTCTATACTGAAACAGTTTAAATTTTCATATAATACCTAACCCTAGTCGCAACTCGAGGACTAACTATGTTGCCCTAGTTTGTTCACTAGTCTCTGTCTGTTTCTCTGTTGTTAAAATTTTACAGACTTTTTCTTCGATTTTTATCTTTTCTTTAACTTTTTATCTTTCTTTTATCTTTACCTCACTAATATGTTCTTACCACTCCCTAAGTGTTTTATGAAGGTAACTAGGAGAATTCTGCACTTAAAGTTGTCTTTCTAAAGCTTTTACAGAAAACTGCCTTTTCTGCATTATTTTATTATTTTTATTAAAATATTATTTTTATTTAAATATTATTATTTAATATTTTATTATTTTATTATTTTATTATTAATTTTCGAAAATTAACTTTACTTTAACCTTTAACCTTTAAAATTCACTTTTTACCCCGGTAACTTTTAATATTTCTACTTTAACCACCCTAACTTTCAGAAATTACCAAATAACCCCTTAAACACCAAAATAATTACTTCCTTGCCCTTTCTAAGATCTAAAAGGTGTTCTTCAATGTTCTTCACCACACTCAAAGTGTTCTTCATGTTCTTCATATATTCTTCAAATTCTTTCTCTGTTTTGACCCGTTTTTCAGTCTTTTCAGCAACCGATTTTTACCATAATTCAAAATAAATTCCCAGCCACTAAAACCCCATCTTTTCCACATGATTTCATCACAAATTGAACCTCAATTTAAGCCTAGGGTTTCGTTTTTCCAGCTGCTCCAAGAACATGAACATAAAGCTTGAATTTCATCAAATTTCATCAAAATTTCACCAAATTTTCACCAAGAATCAATCATATATGCAACCAATTTTTAGCACAGCCAATTTATACAACTTTCACACAAATCAAACACAAATAATCAAGATTAATTTCGTGACACCCTACCTGGTTTTGCTGCTCCTAATTCAATCAAACTTTCAGGTGGTCCTTAAGCACTTTTTCCTCCTAAAACACATCAAGAAAACACATATTTACCCATGTTTCCTTGAAACCGAATTGAAGAGGGAGGGAGACAGCCATCTCACCTTATTTCCAGCCTTGATAAGTCACATGGTTATGTAGAGGAAGAAGAGAGGATCATTTTGGTGAAATCGGAGTTTTGATTTGAGTTTTAGTTCAGAAGAAATCAAGCTTTGAAGATTTATGAACCAAGAACTTTCTCTCCTTTTTCTCTTGGTGATTTTCGGCCACAATGAGCAAATGAGGCAGCCTTGGGGGTTTTGGGGGTGTAGGGTGAGTTGTGATTGGTTGGCTTGGAGGTGGATTAAAATAATATTAAAATATCTCAGGTGTATAACTACTAAAACTAGGTGTATCGGAACACTTGCAAAAACATCTCTAAAAATTATTTTCTGAGCTACTAGCATAAATGACACTAGTAACATATTTATTATGAGAATAAAACATGAATGATGAGGCCTTAGCATTGCTAAAGTCATCAGAGAGTGCTGGTGCTAAGCTGCACCAGTAAACCGTAAACCCGGTTAAACTGATTTTCTGTTTTTAACAAAAACCCACTAGCTAACCTTATAATATCATTCAAGAATTTTCTAATACTAATATAATGATAATATTATACTATTATCTCTCTCCTCTCATGAATCGAGTCCGGTTCGTCAAACAGAGACTATTTACGAAAATCAGAATCAAAACTGCCAACCGATACGGTTCAAAAACTAGGTTCTTCGCGATTGCATTATCGAGCTTGCCTTGGAAAAGTTCTAGCTTAAAGATGACATAATGACAATGAGGATTGAGATACTTGATGATATATCAAAGGTTCTCCTTTTACCGATCCTCCGGAGTTCTCCGTATCTTTAGAAAAGATCTCACGTACTCAAAAATTAGGGTTGTTACATTCTACCCTCCTAAAAGAAAATTTTGCCCTCAAAATTTCAGCCGCATGCAAGAATCCATCTTCAAGCAGTCTATTTCCTTCAAGCCATCCTGACGAAGATATCAGTTCGTTCCTTACAGCATCTAAATATCACATAGCCATGGCCATGGAGATCATAACAGCTATAAGAATAGTTGTGCCTGACATGAATTTGTCGTTCAGAACTCGGTTAAACCATGCCTATTCACAGTCATTGAGGTCTTATCCGCACCAAACAATCAGTATTAAGGTGATCAGTCTTAACACTTCAAGTCAAGTGTGAACATTCCCAAAATGAGCACTCATAGACATTCATGCCCAATGTATCTTAAAGATACCCTAACAGCATGAGACACACAAGCAGAGTATGCAATGAAGCATAGTCAGTCCACTCCCCAGGCTCTACTGGGAACGAACTGCTCTGATACCAAATTGTAACGACCCAATTTTCAGTACGCCTAGGACACACCGGAAACTGAGCGCTACCAATTTGTCTTCCTAGTTATTATCTATTATTTATTATATGAGCCTGATTCGTTGTTAAAATCGTAGTTATTTCGCGAGGTACTTTTTTTTAAAAAAACATTTGGATTAACAAACGATATCATTCATAATCAATTCACAACTAATAATATATAAAACATTTACAAACAACCACACATAAACACATCACAAGTAGTTGACAACATTCGGTGATTCAGCCTTTATTAGAATATAGACTGTTAGTTAGAACGCCCCTAGATATAGCTAGATAATAACTATATACATATATATACATAAAACATCCCAGGTCCTGACCTGTTCAAGAGGTCCCTAAGCTGGCACCCAGGCTAGCCTAGACTCTATACTCGCCTAGTCCCTCTAAACTACTAAAGCGAGGGAAGGTACGTTCTAAGTCTTCACAACTCAAGTCAGGTGGAACGTCATCAAAAGATAGAACATCATCTGCTACTCCTCTGCACGATCATACATTGCCATATGGCGTCTCTCTGGTACCTCATCAAGTAGCCACACAACAGGAGTCTCGTACACAGGATTTAGGTTAAAGTTCACGTACAAATGGGGTGCGGACATTGGCTGGTCTCACAGTATATACATATAAACAGAGAATGGGATTCACCCTAGACTCAGAAGACTACCTAGAGCGGAATCCTTTTTGCAAACGGTCGTCAGCAAACTACGGAAAGAAACTCTTGCTTCCATCTGAAGGGGGAAGGGAGAGAGAAGGGGTAAGAACTGGGGAGTTCTTAGTAGGGCCGGGGTTATTAGTTACGTTCATTAATTTTGTGTTGTTTAGCAGACTAATAACAGAATATAGAGAAGTAGTAAACAGAAGACAGATAAATAGAGAAAATAGAGAGAATAGAAAAAGATCACAAACAGAAGAATACAAGAAAGTAAAACACAGACACAAACACAGAGAATATAATACAAACAGAGAAAGCATACATTCATGCAACAATCATAATAGAGAAAATGCACAACCAAGTATGATGCATGTCTAGCCCTAGTGCAGGTAATGAGCTATTTGTCGGTTACATACCCGCTCCCGACGTTACCCAGCAACCTCTGTCTGGATAAGGCTTTCCTGTTGGCAATATCCACTGCAAGCAACCTTTGTCTTGCAGGGTATCCACTGCAAGCAACCTTTGTCTTGCAGGGCGAAACTTATTAGCCGATATACGCCCAACAGACTCACTGTAAGCAACCTCTGTCTTACAGGAGCAACAACATACTCACTGTAAGCAACCTCTGTCTTACAGGAGCAACAACACACTCACTGTAAGCAACCTCTGTCTTACAGGAGCCACAACACACTCACTGTAAGCAACCTCTGTCTTACAGGAGCACATTCATCTTGATACCTCTGTAAGCAACCTCTGTCTTACAGCAAAGCATTATAGCAAGGTATCCCAGGAAAGCGTTCTCAGTGGTCGTACCACCATCTATCTGACTGCCTCTCTGCAGCAGATTCTTACATAATCATTCTCATTATCATCATTCATTAACATTCTCATTATTCATCATCACTTTCACATTCTTATGCTGTAGCTCTTTCTTTCTCTGTTCAATCACGCCATACAAACTCTACAGCTTTTACTTTTACATCTTAACTCAAACCATTTCTCTTTGTCACATTACTCTCTTCTCTATGTCTTTTTACTTGGCTCAGATTACTCTTTTCTCTGTATCCCTCTATTCTGCTCTGGTTACTCTGTTCTCTGTGTTTCTTTACTCTGCTCTGGTTACTCTGTTTAACATATGTATTTAAAGCTTATGTAAATTTCGGTATGAATAGTTAGCCTGTCCCAAGTATAGGTTCATTAAGTCTATACTGAAACAGTTTAACTTTTCATATAATACCTAACCCTAGTCGCAACTCGAGGACTAACTATGTTGCCCTAGTTTGTTCACTAGTCTCTGTCTGTTTCTCTGTTGTTAAAATTTTACAGACTTTTTCTTCGATTTTTATCTTTTCTTTAACTTTTTATCTTTCTTTTATCTTTACCTCACTAATATGTTCTTACCACTCCCTAAGTGTTTTATGAAGGTAACTAGGAGAATTCTGCACTTAAAGTTGTCTTTCTAAAGCTTTTACAGAAAACTGCCTTTTCTGCATTATTTTATTATTTTTATTAAAATATTATTTTTATTTAAATATTATTATTTAATATTTTATTATTATTTATTATTTTATTATTAATTTTCGAAAATTAACTTTACTTTAACCTTTAACCTTTAAAATTCACTTTTTACCCCGGTAACTTTTAATATTTCTACTTTAACCACCCTAACTTTCAGAAATTACCAAATAACCCCTTAAACACCAAAATAATTACTTCCTTGCCCTTTCTAAGATCTAAAAGGTGTTCTTCAATGTTCTTCACCACACTCAAAGTGTTCTTCATGTTCTTCATATATTCTTCAAATTCTTTCTCTGTTTTGACCCGTTTTTCAGTCTTTTCAGCAACCGATTTTTACCATAATTCAAAATAAATTCCCAGCCACTAAAACCCCATCTTTTCCACATGATTTCATCACAAATTGAACCTCAATTTAAGCCTAGGGTTTCGTTTTTCCAGCTGCTCCAAGAACATGAACATAAAGCTTGAATTTCATCAAATTTCATCAAAATTTCACCAAATTTTCACCAAGAATCAATCATATATGCAACCAATTTTTAGCACAGCCAATTTATACAACTTTCACACAAATCAAACACAAATAATCAAGATTAATTTCGTGACACCCTACCTGGTTTTGCTGCTCCTAATTCAATCAAACTTTCAGGTGGTCCTTAAGCACTTTTTCCTCCTAAAACACATCAAGAAAACACATATTTACCCATGTTTCCTTGAAACCGAATTGAAGAGGGAGGGAGACAGCCATCTCACCTTATTTCCAGCCTTGATAAGTCACATGGTTATGTAGAGGAAGAAGAGAGGATCATTTTGGTGAAATCGGAGTTTTGATTTGAGTTTTAGTTCAGAAGAAATCAAGCTTTGAAGATTTATGAACCAAGAACTTTCTCTCCTTTTTCTCTTGGTGATTTTCGGCCACAATGAGCAAATGAGGCAGCCTTGGGGGTTTTGGGGGTGTAGGGTGAGTTGTGATTGGTTGGCTTGGAGGTGGATTAAAATAATATTAAAATATCTCAGGTGTATAACTACTAAAACTAGGTGTATCGGAACACTTGCAAAAACATCTCTAAAAATTATTTTCTGAGCTACTAGCATAAATGACACTAGTAACATATTTATTATGAGAATAAAACATGAATGATGAGGCCTTAGCATTGCTAAAGTCATCAGAGAGTGCTGGTGCTAAGCTGCACCAGTAAACCGTAAACCCGGTTAAACTGATTTTCTGTTTTTAACAAAAACCCACTAGCTAACCTTATAATATCATTCAAGAATTTTCTAATACTAGTATAATGATAATATTATACTATTATCTCTCTCCTCTCATGAATCGAGTCTGGTTCGTCAAACAGAGACTATTTACGAAAATCAGAATCAAAACTGCCAACCGATACGGTTCAAAAACTAGGTTCTTCGCGATTGCATTATCGAGCTTGCCTTGGAAAAGTTCTAGCTTAAAGATGACATAATGACAATGAGGATTGAGATACTTGATGATATATCAAAGGTTCTCCTTTTACCGATCCTCCGGAGTTCTCCGTATCTTTAGAAAAGATCTCACGTACTCAAAAATTAGGGTTGTTACACCATTATCTGTGGTGATGGAGTGAGGAACCCCAAACCTCATGATAATTTTCCTATATAGGAATTTCCGACTTCTTTGGACAGTGGCATTGTCTAGGGGCTCTGCCTCCATCTATTTTGTGAAATAATCTACCCTACAATAAGGAACTTAACCTGTCCCAACCCCTGGAGGAAGGGCCCAAGATGGTCGAGTCCCCACTTTGCAAATGGCCAAGGTGATGTTACGCTGATGAGTTCCTCTGGTGGGGTGACATGGAAGTTGGCATGTTTCTGACATGGTGGACACGTCTTAACATACTTGGTGGATTCTTTTTGCAAAGTCGGCCAAAAGAATCCGGCTTGGGGTACTTTTTTGACAAAGGCTCGTGCTCCGAGATGGTTCCCACAGGTGCCACTATGTATCTCTTCCAAGACCTCTTTTGTGTTAGAGGTCAGTACACATTTTAGTAGAGGTGTCGAAATCCCTCTCTTGTATAGAATGTCATTTATGATGGTGTAATACTGTGCCTCTCGGTTTAACCTCTTTGCCTCCTTCTTATCTGCAAAGAGTATCTCTGATTTGAGGTAGTTGATTATGGGAGCCATCCATCGTTGATCCTGGCCTGATATGGCTAGGATTTTTTCTTCTTCTGAGATTGATGGGTTTTGTAGTATTTCCTGGATGAGGCTCCTATTATTGCCCCCTGGTTTGGTGCTGGATAATTTTGAGAGTGCGTTAGGTCGGGCATTCTGTTCCCGAGTTATATGTTGCATCTCATATTCCTAGAATTGCTCGAGTTGTTCCCTGGTTTTGTCCAGGTATTTTTTCATAGAAAAATCTTTGGCTTGGTAAGTCCCTGCTGTTTGTGAGGTAACCACCTGTGAATCACTAAAGATGACAAGTTTTTGGGCTTCGATTTCTTTAGCCAGCTTCAAACCAGCCAATAGCGCCTCGTACTCAGCCTGGTTATTGGAAGCAGGGAACTCGAATTTTAGTGAGAGTTCGATTTGGGTTCCCTGATTACTTTCTATTATCACACCTGCTCCACTCCCGATTTTATGAGGAGTCATCCATGTAAAGATTCCAATTTGTAGGGATTTTTGGGGTGTCAGTGTACTCTGCAATGAAGTCGTCCAGATACTGTGATTTGATCACCGTCCGAGCTTTATATTGGAGGTTGAATTCGAATAACTCGATTTCCCACTGTAGGATTCTTCCCGCTAAATCAGGTTTCTGTAGAATACATTTTTTGGGCTGGTTGGTTCGAACTTTAATGGTGTGAGCCTGGAAGTATGAGCGAAGTCGTCGAGAGGTTAATATGAGAGCGTAGGCGAACTTCTCTATCTTTTGATAGTTCAGTTCGGACCCTTGTAGCGCTTTGCTGATGAAGTATATAGGTTGCTATCCGCTTTCGTCCTCTCTGACTAGTGCTGAAGCTACTGCCCGGCTTCCTACTGCGAGGTATAATATGAGTGTTTCTCCTTCCCGAGGTCGGGTAAGAATGGGTGGTTGTCCCAGGAATCTTTTGAATTCCTGGAAAGCTAGCTCGCACTCTGGTGTCCATTCGAACTTCTTTCCCTTCCTTAGCGTAGCGTAGAAGGGGATAGATCTTATGGCTGATCCGGCTAGAAATCTGGACAAGGCTGTTAGTCGCCCGTTCAGTTGTTGCACTTCTTTGACATTGCTCGGGCTTTTCATGTCGAGTATGGCCTGGCACTTGTCCGAGTTTGCTTCGATTCCTCTTTGTGTGAGCATGAATCCCAAGAATTTTCCAGCTTCTACTTCGAAGGTGCATTTTGTTAGGTTAAGTCGCATGCCATGCTTTCTTATTGTATTGAACACTTGGGCGAGGTCGGACAGTAACGATTCCTCACTTTGTGTTTTTACTAGCATATCGTCCATGTATACCTCCATTAGTTTTCCAATGTGATCTGTGAAGACTTTGTTCATTAACCTTTGGTAGGTAGCTCCTGCATTTTTGAGTCCGAATGGCATGACGACGTAGCAGTAATTTGCCTTGGGTGTTAAAAATGAGGTTTTTTCTTGATCAGGTGAGTACATCGGCATTTGATTGTATCCTAAATAAGCGTCCATAAATGAGAGGTACTTGTATCTGGAAGAGGCGTCCACTAGAGTGTCGATACTTGGGAGCGGGTAAGGATCTTTTGGGCAAGTTTTGTTGAGGTCGGTGTAATCAGTGCACATCTGCCACTTCCCATTTGACTTTTTCACCAAGATGACATTGGCTAGCCATAGTGGGTACTTAACTTCTCTGATGAATCCTGCCTCTAGTAGAGCTTGTTTCTGTTCTTTCACAGCTTGGGATCTTTCTGGTCCGAGCTTTCTACGCCTTTGCTGTACTGGCTGAGATCTTGGATATACTGCCAGCTTGTGGCACATTAGCTTGGGATCTATGCCCGGCATGTCTGCGGCCTTCCATGCGAAGAGGTTGGCATTATCTTTTAAGAACTGTATGAAGGACTTTTTTACTTCTCCCTTTAGAATTGCGCCAATATTGGTCGTTTTATCTGGGACATATCTGATCTGGACTTTTTCTATCTTGCCTTCAGGTTATGGACGGAATTCTTCCCGACCTCGAATTCCCCCAAATTCGATGGTGTGGATTTCTTCTCCTTTGCCTCTAAGGTTCAAACTTTCATTGTAACAGCAGCGTGCTATTTTCTGGTCTCCCTTTATCGTAGCGATCCTTTCTGTAGTTGGAAACATCATGCATAGATGTGGAGTCGAGACTACTGTCCCGAGCTGATATAGCATTATCCGACCTATTAAAGCATTGTAGGCTGAGTTTACGTCGACCACAATGTAGTCTATGTTGAGTGTCTGATGATGCAGAAATTGGTGAATTAAAAATTATTAAAATATGTACGTTGCAAGTATAGTTCTTAACTCACCAGAAATCCACTTATCAATTTAGAAAGGTGTCACAGAAATTTAAATTTTAAAATACAGGGAGTATGAATCCCAGGTCGTCTCCCAACGAGTTGTAGAGAAGTGTGCTATTTTATTAATCAGATGTTTTCAAAAAGGTTTGAGTTAAGTAAACAGGAAATAAAATTGGAGAATTTGAATAATGTAAATAAGAGCCTTGATTGGGAGTTGATTAGTTGGAAGTCCTGCTATTATTGGATTACTCTCTAGATTAATTGATAATTAAAGGCTATCCCGTTTAGTTATCTCTTACTAGGTAAGGAAAAGTTAAACAAGTTGGGATGCTATGCCCATTCACAAATTGCAATCCACTTGATTAAAAGGGATTGATGTTAGTGACTAGAGGGCAAGCCAACAATAACCCAATTACAATCTTTCTTTCAAGCCTTCCAACTCAATTGGTTCCTTTCAATCAACTCCCCATCAAGTTAGGAAACTACTCGCTCATTGTGAATGTAAAATTCATAACATATGAAAAGGAATTAAAGAAAGACATTGTAAATAAAATCAAAATAATCAAATAAAAATAAAAGTAATCCTTGTATTAAATAAATCCTAATAATATTCCAATGGTAAAATTAACAAAGCAAAGAACATGGAAGAGTAAAGCCAAGTAAAGAAAACGAACTAGAATGACGAAGTCTTGATGAGGTAATAACTTTTCTCAATATCCCAATGCAAAAAGTGAGAGAAAAATAAAATTCTAAGATTATCAATGTGTAGAGAGAAAAACCTAGAGGAGGAGTAAAAACTAGATCTAAAACTAAAAACTGTGTAGAATGAATGTTGTCTCTGGTTTCTGCATGTCCTCTGGTTCTAGTCTGCTGTTCTGGGCCGAGAACTGGGTCAAAATAGGGCCCAAAATCGCCCCCAGCGGAATCTGCAGATTATGCAGATCGCGCACGTCACGCGATCGCGTTGTCAATGCGGATGCGTCATTCGCGTTTTTCCCTACCGCGCGTTCGCGTCGTCCATGCCTCCGCGTCATTTGTGCTTTTCCATTCCGCGCAGTCGCGTGAGCCATGCGGCCGCGTCACTGCGATTTCTCCTCTTTCACGCGAACGCGTGAGCCATGCGGCCGCATCACTTTTCGCTGGTTATCTCCTCAATTTCTTGTGTTCCTTCCATTTTTTGCTAGCTTTCTTTCCAATCTCCAACTCATCCATGCCCTATAAAGCTTGAAACACTTAACACACAGATCACGGCATCGAATGGGATAAAAGAGAACTAAAATTCATAATTAAAAAGTCTTTAGGAAGTAATTTTCAACCATGTAATAATTTCAGGAAGGAAATGTAAATGCATGCTAAATTAATGAATAAGTGGGTAAGGATCATGATAAAACCACACAATTAAACACAATACTAACCATAAAATAGTGGTTTATCAACCTCCCCACACTTAAACATTAGCATGTCCTCATACTTAATTGAAGGAGATAAGATAAATAAGTATGAACGTGTAGAAAATTATGCAATGCAATGCAACCTATATATATATAAATGCAACTATGTAGTTCTTGCCCACTTGATCAAAAGAAAATAAGCTCTTCAAAACAATTATAAATCAAATTCCACTAATTCTATCATTATACAGCAAGACAGATAAAAGTGCAAGAAAATAGCTCATGAAAGCAGGGAACATGGAAATTCAAACATTGAACCCTCACTGATGATGTATGTACGCTCTAATCTCTCTAGTGTATAGGGTAATCACTCTATCCTTCTCTAATCATGCTCTCTAACTTTTGTTTTCTCCTAACCAATCAACAACAGTTAATATGCCAATACAGACATCATGAGGTCTTTTCAAGGTTGTAATGGGGCCAAGGTAAGGGTAGGGATACATATATGGTTAAGTAAGCTTATAAATTGAATCTTTAATTAACCCAGCTTTAACCCAACCTATATATTTTATATAACTTTAGAATTCATACCTAGCTACCCAGAATTCCCTTTTACATTCCATACTCATGTATCAATTTTATCATATGTGCATTGATCTTTGAATTTTTTATTTAACATTGGGGTAATTTTGCCCCCTTATTTATTTATTGATTTTTTTTCATAGACATAAAAATAAACATAGCTTATCAATGCACATAGATTTTTAATTCTTATAGTTTCACATGAGTAGGTATCCAAATTCTCATTGTATTATCATGACACATTCCCTTAATAACTTTTGTTCCCATAAATTTTCATACTTAACTAGCATACACAATTCTATCTTAAGCTAACCAAAGATTCAATTTGGGATATACAATGGTTTTTCCGCTTAAGGCTAGTAATGTGGTAAAATATAAAACAAATGGGATTTAAAGGCTCAAAGTGGTTAACAAAGGTAATTAAAAAGGGTAGGCTTAATTTGGATAAGTGAGTTTAAACAAATAATGGCCTCAATCACATGCAAGCATATAAACATAATAATTATTGGACATATAGGATGAAACAAAATATAGATTATAATCATAGAGAAGTAAACACACAAGAATAAAATAATTATGGTTAAATAATGTAACCATGCATAAAGGCTCAAATTTTCACAGGTTATGTGTTCTTTAGCTCAAAAATCATGTTCCAAATACAGTTTCAAGCAAATTTATCATAAAAGTTTTGATTAAATTAGTGAAATTTTGTTCCAAAGATATCTTTTTAGAAGAAACTTATTGTCTTTTCAATCAAGTAGAACATGCATGCAACTAACCTATTACTATGCAATTTATTCTATTCTATAAAAGAAAGAAAATCTAACTAAAATATCCTAATTTATTGGTGCTAGGGAAGAGAAATTACCTCCGGAAGTCAGGTACTGACCGACCTCCCCACACTTAAGGCTTTGCACCATCCTCGGTGCCATCTGTCAGGGACAATGGTGGGCTGGTGGCAGTGTCTCCACAGTCGGGGCCGTCATGGCTCCCTGTGCTGGTGAAGCAAGTGGAGTCCGGGGTGTCTGAGTCTCTGCAATCTCCTCTAAGCAGCTCCCTGAGGTGTTTGAATCGGCGTTGATTACGGCGCTCTCGGAGCTTTGCTTTCTTTTCATGTTGGTCCAACCGCTTCAGTATTTGATACAGCAGTTGACTAGTAGATGGTGGAGGAGCTGCAGCATCCTCTGTGGACTGACTGGTAGTGGCAAGTTGTGGCCTGAGATATCTCCCATTAGGGATATACTAATCATCCCCTGGAAGAATGGCTTCGGTGTCTCTAGCTCTGTAGGATACTCTGGCTGCTGAGATAAGATCAGAGACCAGTGCGGGGAAAGGTTGGTTGCCCGTGATCTGCACATGTTCCATAGCATTCTGGATATGTCGTGGTAAATTGAGAGGCTGGTCTGTGAGAATGCACCATAGTAGAACGGCCATGTCTGCGGTGAAGGAGGACTCATGAGTACTCGGGAAGACGTAATGGGACATAATCTGTGCCCATACGTGAGCCTCTAAGGTAAGTGCCGAAGCCATGATTCCCTTAGGACGGGGACGATGGTATCCGAAGATCCATTTGCTGTTAGGGCGAGCAATAACTCTGAGAACAGTGTCCCAGTCAAAAGTGTATGCCTGGCGCTTGGTTGTAGCTTTCTGAAAGGCGTCCAATCCTTCTGGAGCAGGTGGGAGATCTAAGGCTTGCTGTATGGCTTCTTCTGTAATGGGGACTTGCTTCTGGCGTAAATAGATGAACTACAGAGACAGCAGGTGGAAGTTGTAGTAGAACTCAACAACCCAAGAAAGATTAACCTGTCGTGGCTGTCTCTATAAAAATCTTCATTGTCTTCGTGCAATTTGTGGCTCAACAAACTCAGCGATATGAGGCGGAAGGATAAGAAGGTGTTCATTGTTGTAATTTCGAGCTGCCAGAATGGGAAACATCTGCTCACAGTAGCGATTTGGGAATCGTGTAGTGTCATTGGCTGGGAAGGCTCGTTCCTTTTTATCAACCTTGATAATCCTTTTAATTCTCTTTGTTGAGGGCTTGACTGCAGTTGAAGAAGGTTCTGCCACTAATGCTCTCTTCGTTCCTTTCCTCGCTATGGGTTTAGGGGTAGCTTTCTCTTTGCCTTTCTTGGTGGCCATTCTGAAAAAGGAAAGAGAAAGTAAGTTAGATCCAAAGAATCAAAGCAAGGAAGGAGATGGAGTGAGTAATAAACGGTGCACGGTGAAGATGAATGAAATAAACACATGGTCATGACAACATGTGAAAAGATCATTAAAGGAAATAGGATAGGTGCATAAAAAGGTAAGTAGATGCAAGATGATTATTGGCATGCCGGCAAGGGCATGAGTAGCATAGATCAAGCATCACTTTGTAACAAACTAACATGTTTGTATTGGCAATTAAATTGAATTAATAAAATAGTAAAGGAAATTTGTGAAAAACATGCATTGAGTAGTAGAATAGAATAATGTAGAAAAGTGCATGATGCCATATGGGCTTTTTCACAAACGCATAGCATGCATGGTAAATAAGTCATAGAAAGTATTAAAGTAAACATGCAAGCAATCCTTTTATGAAAATAAGATATAATTGCCAAATAATTTGCAACAATCCACAAGCAAATAATGAGGAATGATGACTCGAATAACTTTTTAGCACCATGTAAAAAGGAAAGAAGAAGAAAGAAAATATGGATAATGAAAAAAAAAAGAAAAGAAAAGAAAATAACATAGAAAATAAGAAGAATGATAGGAAAGGAAGAAGGGAAGAAGAAAATAAAACCTTGTTAATGGAGGTGAGAGAAAGAGAGAGTGAAAGGTGAGATAGAAGGGAGAAAGGAGAATGAAGAAATAAGGAGGGAAAAGAAAAATTAGGATTTGGAGGAGAGAAAGATAAGATATTTTGGCAGTTTTGGTAGAGCTGTGCGGCGCAATCGACGCGACCGCGTGGGGTACGCGTTCGCGTGATTGTGCTTTAGTTCAGTTGACGCGGTCGCGTCGGCCACGCGATCGCGTGACCCATATTGTGCTTCTAGCGCGAGGGTAGCCTCGTGCCTGCACAACTCTCTGTTCAAATTGATATATTTGCCAAAATTGGGGTGACGCGATCGCGTGGGGCATGAAATCGCGTGAGTGGGCTTCAGAAGAGAGGACGCGGACGCATCAGCGACGCGGTCGCGTGATAGGGATGGTGCGTCCAGCACCAATCCAGCACCACTCTCGCACAATATTTTGTTGTGCACCCCTTTTACGTCGGAAATCAGGGCACGCGGCCGCGTGGGGCACGCGGTCGCATGGGGCACGCAGTCGCGTGGGAGGCTAGGAATCCCATGCGACGCGGATGCGTCAGTGACGCGGTCGCGTGGGACAATTTGTGCCATTGGCACGCCTCCAGCCACGCACCAGCGAAACTCTCTGTTCGTTTTTTATTTTCTCACCTCGTCTAGCGACGCGGACGCGTCGCTGATGCGGTTGCGTCACGCGACTCTTCTTTTTTTTTATAAAAATATGTGAATGCAGATGCATGAAGGTACTGATAAAGAGAAGAGTTATTGACTAGGAAAAAAACTAAAGATAGAAAGAAAGGAGCGATCATACCATGGTGGGTTGTCTCCCACCTAGCACTTTGCTTTAACGTCCGTAAGTTGGATGCTCCACTAGCTCAAACTTCTGCTATGTGGGGATCTTCCAAGAGGAAGATCTCAAGCTCTTTGTTTTTCTGCATCTTCTCTCCATGGTACAGTTTCAGACGTTATCCATTAACTTTGATAAGTTCAGAGCTTGAAGGGTGGCTTAGGTGATAAACTCCGTATGGTTCGGTCTTCTATACTCTGCATGGACCTTCCCATCTTGATCTCAACTTGCCTGGCATGAGCCTTAGTCGAGATTTGTAAAGGAGGACTAAATCCCCAGGTTGGAACTCTTTTCTCTTAATGTGCTGATCATGTACAGCCTTCATCTTCTCCTTGTATATTCTTGAGTTCTCATAAGCTTCTAGGCGAAGGCTCTCCAGTTCTTGCAGTTGTAACCTCCTTTCAGCCCCAGCTTGCTCAATTCCCATGTTGCACTCCTTGACTGCCCAAAAGGCTCTGTGCTCTACTTCAACTGGGAGATGACAAGCTTTTCCATAAACTAAGCAGAAAGGACTCATCCCAATGGGTGTTTTGTATGCTGTCCTGTATGCCCATAATGCATCTTGTAGCCTGGTGCTCCAGTCTTTTCTATGAGGTTTGACTATCTTCTGCAAGATACGCTTTATCTTTCTGTTTGACACCTCGGCTTGCCCATTAGTTTGAGGATGGTATGCTGTTGCAACCTTATGAATTATCCCATGCTTCTTCATCAATCCTGTTAGTCTCCTATTACAAAAATGGGTGCCTTGATCGCTCACGATTGCTCGTGGTGATCCAAAGTGGCAAATAATATGGTTTCTCACAAAGGAAACAACAGTGTTAGCATCATCAGTGCGGGTAGGAATTGCTTCCACCCATTTGGAAACGTAATCCACAGCTAACAATATATAAAAATGACCATTAGAATTTGGAAACGGACCCATGAAGTCATTGCCCCAAACATAAAAAATTTCACAAAAAAGCATAATTTGTTGAGGCATCTCGTACCTCCTGGATATATTACCAAATTTTTGGCATGGGGAACAAAATTTACAAAACTTAACAGCGTCTCCAAAAATAGTAGGCCACCAGAATCCACAGTCTAAGATCTTTCTAGCTATTCTTGGAGGGCCAAAATGTCCTCCACTCTCAAATGAGTGACAGGCCTCTAAAATGGACTGGAATTCTGATTGAGGCACACAACGTCTAATTACCTGATCAGTGCCACATCTCCACAAATATGGGTCATCCCATATATAATGTTTAGACTCGCTTTTCAGCTTGTCCCTTTGATGCTTAGAAAAGTGTGGAGGAAATGTGTGGCTAACTAGATAATTAGCTACAGGTGCATACCAAGGGGCTACTTCAGATACTGCTTGTAGGTTATCTAATGGGAAATTATCATCTATAGGAGTAGAATCATCCTTAATGTGCTCAAGGCAACTCAAGTGGTCTGCCACTAGATTCTGGTTACCACTCCTATCCTTTATTTCTAAATCAAATTCTTGTAAAAGCAGTACCCAACGTATGAGCCTTGGTTTGGACTCTTTTTTAGCTAATAGATACTTTAAAGCTGCATGGTCCGAATACACTACTACTCTAGTACCAAGTAAATAAGCTCGAAATTTATCCAGAGCAAAAACAATAGCAAGAAGCTCTTTCTCAGTAGTAGTATAATTGGACTGGGCAGCGTCTAAAGTCTTAGACGCATAAGCAATAACAAAAGGATCTTTACCTTCATGCTGAGCTAGCGCTGCTCCTACTGCATGGTTGGAAGCATCGCACATGATTTCAAACGGCTGGCTCCAGTCTGGTCCTCTCACAATTGGAACTTGAGTCAGGTTAGTCTTCAGCTTATCAAACGCTTGCTTACAATCCTCACTGAACTCGAGCTCAATATCCTTCTGCAGTAATCTTGATAAGGGAAGTGCTACCTTACTGAAGTCCTTAATAAATCTCCTGTAAAAACTTGCATGGCCAAGGAATGAACGAACTTCCCTCACAGAGGAGGGGTAAGGTAAACTAGAAATAACATTCACCTTTGCTGGGTCTACAGAAATACCAGTATTAGATACAACATGTCCTAGTACAATCTCTTGTTTAACCATAAAATGACATTTTTCAAAATTTAATACAAGGTTTGTATTGACACATCTATCCAATACTCTAGATAATCCATCTAAGCAAAGGCTAAAAGAATCACCATAAATGCTAAAATCATCCATAAAAACCTCCATACAGTCCTCAATAAGATCAGAGAAAAGACTCATCATGCACCTCTGAAAAGTAGCTGGTGCATTGCACAAGCCAAAGGGCATTCTCTTGTAAGCATAAGTCCCAAAAGGACATGTAAAAGTAGTCTTTTCCTAATCCTAAGGAGTTATATGAATCTGGAAATAACCTGTGTAACCATCTAAAAAGCAATAATGTGATTTACCTGACAGACGATCCAGCATTTGATCAATGAATGGGAGTGGGTAGTGATCCTTGCGAGTAGCTTGGTTGAGATGCCTGTAATTAATGCAGACTCTCCAAGTGTTCTATACTCTGGTTGTTATGAGCTCTCCATGCTCATTCTTCACTGTAGTGACTCCAGACTTCTTGGGCACCACTTGTACTGGGCTAACCCATTCACTGTCTGAATTGGGATAAATGATACCTGCTTCCAATAGTCTGGTCACTTTCTTTTTGACAACTTCCAAAATAGTGGGATTCAGTCTTCTTTGGGGTTGGCAGACAGGTCTTGCTCCTTCCTCTAAAAATATTTTGTGCTCACATACTTGAGGGTTGATGCCTACTGTTCATACCCTGACCGAGCTCTCCAAACTCGGTAAAGCTGATAGAAGGCCCGACCTCGACCCAAGGCCCACGTTCGAGGTCGGACCTCGGACAAACAGGCCAAAGAAAGGCCCGTCAGAAGGAACTAAGCCCAAAACCTAAAGGCCGAAAGGGCCTGGGAAAGGC
The DNA here is from genome assembly GCF_014773155.1 of Arachis stenosperma. NCBI lineage: Eukaryota > Viridiplantae > Streptophyta > Magnoliopsida > Fabales > Fabaceae > Arachis > Arachis stenosperma. The sequence goes on along the minus strand of NC_080381.1, from coordinate 88,974,831 downwards.
GGTTCCGCAAAGATAGAGATAAATCTCCCAAAAGATAAGATAAGATAAGAATATCTTATCCAGGGATGATCGCAGCCAACTACTATAAATACACTGGAGCACCCAGGTATAACTCATACTCTAATTCTACTTGATATCTGCTTGGACCCATGCTAACTTAAGCATCGGAGTGTCATTGCAGGTACAACCCCCCGCCGTTCAGCACAACCAGCTCGGGTCACAGACCCCCCACCTCGGGCCTTGCCAGAAGACCGAGCTACACGTTTCAGGTAACCCTCGGAACATTGGCGCCGTTGCCGGGGACCTGGAAGTCATCCCTTTACCATGGCGGACGACCCTCCCAACAATAACCACGCTACATCAGAACAAGAAGAGGAAGTTGACACCGGAGAACGGCCGGACAGCCCTCTATCACCACGCACTCCAGGAGGAAACAAACAGAATCGCCCAAAGACATCACCCCCAGACAAAGATCCACAAAATCCCGAAAGAGAAAAAAGTTCGGAGATTCTGGAAACAGTTCGGGCACAACAAAGCCGGCTGAGACAACTCGAAGAGGACGTAAAGAAGCAGAAGGAAACTGAACAGGATCTGAGAAGGGAAGCTCGCAAACGCAGGGAATTGGAAGAAAAACTGCGGAAGATAGAGGCCAACCTAAAAGATCGGATGGAACACGGCACCACTCCCGAAAGCAACCATGATCCCTTCACACAAGAGATCATGAAAGAGAAGGTACCGCGAAACTTCAAACCACCAGATATGGACCTCTACGACGGCACCACCGATCCAAGTCATCACCTCAGCAATTTCAGAAGCAGAATGTACTTAGTCGACGCCTCCGACGCGATTCGATGCAAAGCCTTCCCCACCACTCTCACTAAGTCAGCCATGAAGTGGTTCGACAACCTGCCACCAGGATCAATCTCCAGCTTTGAAGACCTAACCAAAAAATTCTTAACAAGGTTCTCTATTCAAAAGGACAAGGCAAAACATGCCCCCAGCCTACTCGGGATCAAACAGGGCAACCAAGAAACTCTCAGAGAGTACATGGAGCGATTCAACAAGGCCTGCCTGGACATACAACACTTGCCCACGGAAGCAGCCATCATGGGATTAGCAAACGGCCTAAAAGAAGGACCGTTTAGCCAATCCCTATCCAAAAGATACCCGACCTCCTTATACGAAGTACAAGAACGGGCAGGAAAGTATATCAACATGGAAGAAACCTCCCAGCTGAGAGACTCTTCCAGGAAGGAGTCAACCTACCCGCCCCGAGATCGAGATCGGGAACAAAAAAAGAAAGAAGAATCCAACTCGGACAAGCCACGAAAATACCACAGCTACACTCCCCTCCGAGTCTCCCTGGTAGACGTCTACAGAGAAGTATGCCACACCGAGAAGATCCCACCACCCAAACCTCTGAAGCACAAGAGAGCAGGAAGAGATCGGTCCGAGTACTGCGAATATCACAGACTCTACGGCCACTCTACTAACGATTGCCACGACTTAAAGAATGTTATAGAAAAGCTAGCCAGAGAGGGAAAACTCGACAGATACATAGCTGAGAAAGGAGAAGAAACCAGAAAGAGAAGACGGGGAGACAACGAAGATCGGGCCGAGCAAACACGAACCCCGCGAACTCCTGAAAGGCACATACACATGATAAACGGAGGTTTCGCAGGGGGAGGGACATCCAAATCCTCACGGAAGAGACACCTCAAAGAAGTCTACCATGTCCGAGAAGACAGCCCCTTACCCGAGTTACCTACTATCTCATTTACCCGAGAAGATGCTCTTGGAATAATACCCGGACACGACGACCCTATGGTGATCACCATCATCCTAGCCAACGCCAACTTACATCGAACCCTGATCGACCAAGGAAGCTCAGCAGATATCCTGTTCAAAGCAGCCTTCGACAAGCTCGGACTCGAAGAAAAGAGCTAAAAGCCTATCCCACCGACCTGTTTGGACTAGGAGATACCCCGATCCGCCCCTTGGGATACATCTCATTACACACTACCTTTGGAAAAGGCGAGCAAACCAAAACACTAAACATCGACTACATTGTAGTCGACGTCACTTCAGCATACAATGCCCTCATCGGCGACCAACCCTAAACAGACTAGCGGCTATAGTCTCGACCCCACACCTCTGTATGAAGTTCCCTACCGCAAAGGGAATCGCTACCCTAAAAGGCGACCAAAAAACTAGCACGACGATGCTACAACGAAAGTCTGAGCCTAAAAGGGAAAGAGGTCAACATAATAGAACTCGGGCGAGTCCAAGCCCGAGAAGATCTTCGGCCACAACCAGAAGGAGAGACCAAAAAGATCCAGATCGGGAACACACCCGAGAAAGTAACAAACATAGGGGCAAACCTCGAGGCAGGCCTAAAGGAGGAACTCACAACCCTCTTAAGGGAGAATTCCGACCTCTTCGCCTGGAAAGCCTCCGATATACCAGGCATAAGCCCCGACCTGATGTGCCATAAGCTATCAGTATACCCGGGATCCCGACCTGTCCAACAAAGACGCAGGAAGCTCGGGCCCGAACGCATGCAAGCAATAGAAGAACAAGTGCAAGCACTACTAGATGCAGGGTTCATTAGGGAAGTAAAGTACCCCCTATGGCTCGCAAATGTGGTCCTAGTGAAGAAGCCCAATGGAAAATGGAGGATGTGCGTCGACTACACGGATCTCAACAAAGCCTGCCCCAAAGATCCATATCCACTACCGAACATCGACGCCTTAGTCGATGCCGCTTCGGGCTACAGATACCTCTCCTTCATGGATGCATACTCGGGATACAATCAAATCCCGATGTATGGACCCGACCAAGAAAAGACCTCGTTCATAACCCCAAGGGCAAACTACTGCTACGTAGTAATGCCCTTCGGGCTGAAGAACGCAGGGGCAACCTACCAGAGGCTAATGAACAAAGTGTTCTCAGAACACATCGGGCTACAGCTAGAGGTGTACGTCGACGACATGCTAGTAAAGACACAAGAAGATAGAAACTTGGTCGCCGACCTCAGCAGTATCTTCGACACCCTCCGGAAACACAACATAAGACTTAACCCGACAAAGTGCACCTTCGCCGCAGAAGCCGGGAAGTTCTTAGGCTTCATGCTGACTCAGAGAGGCATCGAAGCAAACCCGGACAAATGCCAAGCAATACTCAATATGAAAAGCCCGACGTGTGTCAAAGAAGTACAACAACTAAATGGGAGACTAGCCGCCCTATCAAGATTCTTGGCAGGATCAGCGATAAGATCACTCCCTCTCTACTCACTCCTAAAGAAAGGGAAACCCTTCTCTTGGACCCCGGAATGCGAAAAGGCCTTCCAAGAATTCAAGGAATTCCTCGGGCAGCCACCAATCTTAACCCGACCTCTAAAAGGGGAAGAGCTCGTACTATACCTGTCGGTCGGACATCGGGCAGTCGCCTCGGCACTAATACGAGAAAATGAGGAGGGGCAACACCCCATATACTTCGTAAGCAAAGCACTACAAGGGGCCGAATTAAACTATCAGAAAATAGAGAAATTCGCCTATGCACTAGTGTTCACAGCTCGGAGACTCCGCCCCTACTTTCAAGCCCACACCATCAAAGTCCGGACAAACCAACCCATGAGACACATCCTACAAAAGACAGACATGGCAGGACGAATCCTACAATGGGCGGTGGAATTGTCCGAGTTCGGCCTCCACTATGAAGCCCGGACTGCCATAAAATCTCAATACCTAGCCGACTTCGTCGCAGAATACACTGAGACCCCGGTAACCCCACTCTCATGGAATCTGTATGTCGACGGATCCTCAAACAAAACAGGAAGCGGGGCCGGTGTTATACTCGAAAGCGATCAAGGAACACGGATTGAGCTATCCCTAAAATTCGAGTTCCAGGCCTCAAATAACCAAGCCGAATACGAAGCCCTACTAGCGGGACTAAAACTAGCCGAAGAGGTCAGAGCAAAGAGGATCACGATCTTCAGCGACTCCCAGGTCGTCACATCACAAGTAAATGGAAGCTACCAGGCCAAAGACCCTACTATGAAAAAATACCTGGACCAAACACAGGCGCAATTACGACACTTCCCGGAAATACAAATCCAGCACATACCCCGGGAGCAAAATGCCCGGGCAGACGCCCTCTCAAAACTTGCTAGCACCAAGCCCGGAGGGAACAACAGAAGTCTCCTCCAAGAAACTCTACAATCCCCCTCCGTGTTAAGGGAGGAAGAAATACTAAATATATCCGGGCAACAACAAGGATGGATAACCCCCATACTCAACTATCTGAAATCGGGAACTCTCCCCGCCGAAAGAAAAGAAGCTAAAAGGCTTACAAAAGACGCCCAGAACTACACGTTAATCCACGACGTATTATACAGAAGAGGATTCTCAAACCCCCTCCTGAGGTGCGTCCCGACCACAGAAACAAAGAGCGTCCTCGAAGAAGTCCACAAAGGCATGTGTGGGAACCATCTCGGAGCCCGGGCCCTGTCCAAGAAAATAGTCAGAGCCGGGTTCTACTGGCCGACCTTGCAAAGAGACGCGGCAGAGTTTGTGAAAATATGCCCCCCCTGCCAAAAACACGCCAATTTTCACAAAGCACCGCCCGAAGACCTCATAAGCATCACCGCACCATGGCCCTTCGCAAAGTGGGGACTCGACCTACTCGGCCCATTCCCACAAGGACCGGGGCAAGTCAAGTACCTCATAGTAGGGGTCGACTACTTCACAAAGTGGATCGAGGCTGAACCCTTAGCCACTATTACGGCTCAGAAAAGCCGTAAATTCCTATACAAAAACATTGTCACGAGGTTCGGAGTCCCCTACTCCATCACAACAGACAATGGAACACAGTTCACAGACACAAGTTTTCAGAACTTGGTGGCCGAGCTAAAAATCAAACAGCAGTTCACATCGGTCGAACACCCGCAAGCCAATGGACAAGCAGAGGCCGCAAATAAAGTCATCTTGGCCGGGTTAAAACGAAGACTCCAAGAGGCCAAAGGGGCATGGGCCGATGAACTCCCCCAGGTATTATGGGCATATCGGACAACCCCGCACTCTACAACAGGAGAATCCCCATTCCGACTAGCCTACGGAATGGAGGCAATGATTCCCGTCGAAATAGACGAAGGATCACCCAGAACCATCTTCTACAACGAAGGAGGCAACCCTCAGGCACAAAGGGAAGAACTCGACCTCCTACCCGAGGTCCGAGAAAGAGCCCGAATCAGAGAAGAAGTCTTAAAACGACGAACGGCCCTCAGATATAACCGAAAGGTGATAAAACGAAGCTTCTCCACTCACGACCTGATTTTAATCCGAAACGACATCGGAACACAAAAATCGGGAGAAGGAAAGCTAGCCGCAAATTGGAAGGGGCCCTACAAAGTAACAGAAGTCTTAGGGACAGGCTACTACAAGATATCCGACCTAGAAGGCAATGAGCTGCCCAGAACCTGGCACGCCTGTAACCTAAGACGATACTACAGCTAGAAAAACTTAACCCGAGGTGTACTCTTTTTCCCCACGAGGGTTTTTTAATGAGACACCCGGTTAAGTAGGACACCCGACCTAGTCAAAAGGGTAAACACTTTGTACATATTCTTCTTTTTAATACTAATCAAATTTCTTTATTTTCTCTTTCTCGTTATAAAGCATATCCTAAAAAGTACCCCACCAAGGCGCATTAATTTATGCTCGGCAAAACGCAAAAAATCATTTGCCAAAGGCCATACGAGGTCGGCAAAGATGAAGCGACGAGGTTCAAATTAATGTGAGAAGTTATAAAAGTAACTCTGAAATGGCTCAAAAAGCCAAATAGAAAAGAAGTTACAAAAATAACTTAAAAAGGCCGACCAAACAACGAAGTCGGACCTGACCAAGGGGTACTCAAGGATCCCGATGTCCGAGAGTAAACTCGGACCCAAGAAAGAAGCTGGCAAAGAACCAGGACTTCGAGAAACGCTAGCTAAAAAGTTGTTACCCAAAAACAACTAAAAAGCAAAAAGCGAGAAAGTCAAGGCGCTAGCTAAAAAGTTGTTACCCAAAAACAACTAAAAAGCAAAAAGCGAGAAAGTCAAGGCGCTAGCTAAAAAGTTGTTACCCAAAAACAACTAAAAAGCAAAAGCGAGAAAGTCAAGGCGCTAGCTAAAAAGTTGTTACCCAAAAACAACTAAAAAGCAAAAAGCGAGAAAGTCAAAACGCTAGCTAAAAAGTTGTTACCCGAGAACAACTAAAAAGCATAAAAGCGGAACGAGACAATCGAAACACAAAGCATGGCATAATAAAGCTACAAGAGTAGCTAAAATAGCAGAACAGGTGTCCAAAATGTTTGCAGAAAACATCCAAAAACAAAAAGCCCACAGGTCGGGCAAAAGCACAAAAAGTACAAAAATTACAGAGGATCAAGGCCCTTTCCAGACTCCGCATCAACACCTGGCTGAAACATGGATATCGGGACTGCAGGAACAGCACCATCGCTTGGAACCTCCATACCAACTCTATCCTCGGCCAAAGGTGAAGTCGGGTTCACGACCGGAGCCTCGGGGTCGGACACCGAGCCTTGGGGTCGGACATCGGAACCTCATCCTCAACAGGGGCAGGAACAATCTTCCCCTCCACAACCATGTTATCCGTACTGAACAAACTGAGATCCAATTCGGGAGCAAGAACCCGGACCTGATCCCTCAAATTCACAAACATAGCATCCATACCCTTGGCCACATTATCTTCCAGCTCATAAAAGTCATCCCGAGCAGATTGCAGCTTCTCCTTCGTCTCCACAAGCTCAGCATACAGCTTGGTATAGTTCTCCGTCGCCACCCTCGCCATCTCCTCAGACGTCTTCGCCACCGCCACAGCCGCGGTAGCCCTAGTCTTCTTCCTCCAAAGACTCCTCCAGCTCGGCAATCCTAGCATCCTTCAGCTGACTAACCTTATCAAGCTCGGACCGGGCCTTCTCAAGTCGGGAGCTGGTCGCCCCAAGGGGAGCTTTCTTAAACTCCCGAGCAATGGCGGCATGAAGGCTAGCCATCCGAACACAACTCCGCGCCATATACTGAAAGTGATGCTCCATGGACGCATCATCAGTAGAAATAAAGTCTGAGGAAGAATGTGCTGCTCAACCCAACCGAGAGCATCGAAATCCTTGTCATTGAAACCAGCAGGCTCTCGGGAAGTCTTCTGTTTCTTGGGGGGAGGACCCGAGGTCGAGGTCGGGGAAAGCTGACCGGGTCCGGAGATCGGAGGATCCTGAGTTATAGCTCGGAACTGAGGGACCGGAATGGTCTTCGACCGAGTCTGAACACCAATTGTAGTCTTCTGCGGAGAAGGTCGGGGAGAAGCTTCAGCCTCGATATTCCGAGATGCCGCAGATTTCTTCGCTCGACGGAGAACTTCATAGAATCAGCCTGAGAAGACATCTCTGCAGAAACGAAACAAAGAGGTTATCAAACAGAAAGATCAAAACAAAGTCAAATATGAAAATGAAATCTCAAAAAGAGGTCGGGAACTACCTAACTCGGAACGGAGAAGGCTTGGATCTCCCAACATTTTCTTCGTATCCAAGTGAGGTGCCCGACCCCATAGACTGCTCAACACACCAACGAAAGCCTGTTCCACCTCATCTAGACTCTCGAAGGTGTACTTAACCGACACCACACTCTCTTGCCAACAAAGAGGAAACGAAGGCTCCCCACTCTCATCTAAGAAAAAAGGTCGGACATCTCCAACAGCCCGGACTTTGAAGTAATAGTTTTTGAAATCGTGAAACGACTCATCATACAAAGTGCAAAATTTCCTACCCTGGTTAGCCCTAAACGAAACCCAGGACACCTTCCCAGCACCCGACCCCGGCTTCGTCAGTACAAACAGATAAGAAAAAAGAGAAACAGAAGGGGAGACGCCTAAAATCTGACACAAAAGTTGGAAAAGCTTTAAAAACGCCCAAGAGTTCGGATGGAGTTGTGTAGGGGCAAGGTTACAAGACCAAAGGACCTCGGATTCCAGGTCGGTGAAAGGAAGACGGACACCTAGCTTGGAGAAGAAACAATCATAAGCATAGAAGAAAAGTTTCTCGGAACTCTCTAACGGCGGAAAACATACCCTCTCCTCGGACTCCGGGGCTGCTAACTCGTAATCCCGCTCAGACTCCCTGTTCTCACAAATACTACACTCCCTACGGAACCTAATCAGATACTCAGAATCTACAACAGACGGGACCCTTAAAGGAGCAGGATCTACCCAACCTAGACCACTCGGAATCTTGGTCGACATTGCTTGAAACACCTTTCGAGACATAAAAAAATCTTGCCTACAAAGAAAGAATACAACAGCAAGACAAAATCACACAAAGGCAGAAAAACCAAATTCAACAAAAACAAAAGAAAGCAAAGTTTTTTACAAACAAGAAGGCAGCAACTCGAATAACAAAAAGGGATCAGAGAAAAGAGTCCCCCCCCCATACACACGCATACAAAGCAATAGCGGCGCCTCTTTCGGGGCAACCGGGCATAGAAGATATCAGAAAAAAGAAGCGTACAAAGAATAAAAGCAAAAAAAAAAGCAAACCTGGAAAGAAGAAAGCGACGAGCTCCGACGAAAGGAAAACGGCGGCGCAGAAAGAACTCTGAAAAAACGCACAAAAAATGGAAGACGAAGAACGAGAGAAAGAAGAGAAGATGCTCGAAAAGAAGTGATGAATAAACAAAGAAAAATGAAGAAAGGGGCAAATAAATAAGCCTCCACAGAGCGCCGCACGGAAATCGAGGAAGAAACGGTAACAAGCAATAAATGCTGAAACGACCGTTTTCAAATTTGAAAAACTACTATGCCCGAGCTCGACCTTCCGAAAAAAGACGAACTCGGGCAGGGGCACTGTTCATACCCTGACCGAGCTCTCCAAACTCGGTAAAGCTGATAGAAGGCCCGACCTCGACCCAAGGCCCACGTTCGAGGTCGGACCTCGGACAAACAGGCCAAAGAAAGGCCCGTCAGAAGGAACTAAGCCCAAAACCTAAAGGCCGAAAGGGCCTGGGAAAGGCGGTTCCGCAAAGATAGAGATAAATCTCCCAAAAGATAAGATAAGATAAGAATATCTTATCCAGGGATGATCGCAGCCAACTACTATAAATACACTGGAGCACCCAGGTATAACTCATACTCTAATTCTACTTGATATCTGCTTGGACCCATGCTAACTTAAGCATCGGAGTGTCATTGCAGGTACAACCCCCCGCCGTTCAGCACAACCAGCTCGGGTCACAGACCCCCCACCTCGGGCCTTGCCAGAAGACCGAGCTACACGTTTCAGGTAACCCTCGGAACACCTACTATGTCTGCCAAACTCTACCCAATTGCTTTCTTGTGCTTCCTCAGCACATTAAGTAACTGCTCTTCCTGTTCAGGAGTGAGGTCGTGTGCAATGATAACTGGAAACTTCTGCCCATCTTCTAGATAAGCGTATTTGAGATGTGGAGGGAGAGGTTTCAACTCTATCTTCTGGTCATGGGCAGGCTCTGGATTGTCGGGAGTTTGTGAAAATGCCAAAGTATCCTTATTGTCAGTTAATAGAGTCCCCACACTTGGACTTTGTTCTGTGTATTTTTCTTCCAGCTCTTTCTGGTGAATTTCAGCTACAGTTTCATCTATGATATCACACTGGAAGATAGAATGATCTTCTGAAGGTTTGTTTGGGACTCCATTCAAATTGAAGATTACTATTCGGCCATCTATTTCAAAAGAATATGTTCCTGAAAAAGCATCTAATCTGAATCGTGATGTCTTTAGGAATGGTCTGCCAAGTAGGATCGATGATGGCTTATCTGAGTCATTATTGGGCATCTCCAAGATATAGAAATCAGTGGGAAATGTGAGTCCTTTAATGTTCACCAAAATATCTTCAGCAACTCTAGCTACTGTAATAATGCTTTTATCTGCCAACACAAAACGAGCTGCCGACCTTTTTAAGGGAGGGAGCCTTAAAACATCATATACAGATAAGGGCATTATACTAACAGATGCTCCTAAATCACACATGCAGTCATAAATTACTACACCACCAATAGTACAACTAACTATACAAGGACATGGGTCACTACATTTTTCAGGCAAATTTTCCATTAAAGCAGATATAGAACTTTCTAAAGGAATAGTTTCTAATTCATTAATTTTGTCTTTATGTATGCACAAATCTTTTAGAAACTTTGCATATTTAGGTACCTGTTGAATGACATCAAAAAGGAGAACAGTTACCTCAACCTTTTTGAAGATTTCTACCATTTTGGGGTCAGGTTCCAACTGCTTCCTGGGCTTCCTTGCAAGTTGTGGAAATGGAATGGGAGTGGTGTTTTCTGCAGTGTCTGCGCCTTTTGGTGCTTCCTCCTGTGGTTGGGCTTCTTCTTCTTCAGCTATGTTCTGTATGTCCTCTTCCTCTTCAACATCTTCTATTTCTACTACCTCTTCAGCTGAGGTGTATTCTGGTGAGCTTAGCTCCTCCTGATTTTTCTCCTGCAGTGTGGTTCCAGACCTTAAGGTGATGGCATTAATACCACCCTTTGAGTTAGGTAATGGTTGAGAGGGGAGTCCACCAGAGCTTGAGGACTGGTTGTTGGAGTTGTTCATTGATCCAATCTGTGAGACAAGGGCTTGCAAAGTAGAATTCAAACCATTCAGAGTAAAAGTAAGGTTGTTTTCCATGGCCTGTTGCCTCCGATCAATAGCTTGTAGTAATTCATCATTAGGAGATGTAGAGGGGTAAGTGATCTGAGAGGTCTGCTGAGATGCTTGAGGTTGTCTCAAATGAGGTGCTCTGTAGGATTGAGTCTGATTCTGCTGCCTGAAATTATTATTATTCCACCTCTGGTTTTCATTGTTATCTCTGTCTCCTCTGTTAGAATTGTCCCTCCAACCCAGGTTAGAATTGTCTCTCCAGCCTTGGTTAGAGTTATCCTGCCATCCTTGGTTATAGTTGCCACCTTGATTGTATCCTTGATTGGGGCAGTCATGAAAGTTGTGAGTGACTGCTATAGTGTTGTCTTCTGGTTGGAGCTGTGGACACTCATCGGTATAGTGACTGTAAGGATACCTCCGCAACAGCTCTTGACCGACTTTGTCTCTGCCTATGATTCCTAGTAGAGTCAGCTAAGTCTCTGATCAATTGCCATGCTTCGTCCATAGTCTTGTACTTTTTCATAGAACCATTGTAAGCACCTTCCAGTGTGGTCCTATCTTGAGATCTCAAACCCTGTGTAAAGTAACTGAGCAAAACTATCTTGTCAATCATATGATGGGGACATGCATCTCGAAGTGTATTGAAGCGTTCCAAGTATTCATAGAGGGTCACAGATTCATCCTGAACGATCATAGACATGTCCTTCCTCAGCTTATCAGCAACTTCAGCTGGAAAGAATTTATCCAGAAATTCTCTCCTAAGTGTATCCTGATGACATGTTACCATGTCATGTTTTTCTATGCTTTTTCCTTTGTTTTCAATAGGTTTTATGCACTTTCTTGAACCATAAGCAAGCCAATTGGGTAGATTTTCATGCTTCCTTTGATTTAATCAACCATGTATGAATTCATGCTATTTCTTGAGGTTTTATGCCATAATTGGTGCACCATGTCATTTTTTCTATGCTTTTTCCTTTGTTTTCAATAGGTTTATGCACTTTCTTGAACCATAAGCAAGCCAATTGGGTAGATTTTCATGCTTCCTTTGATTTAATCAACCATGTATGAATTCATGCTATTCTTGAGGTTTATGCCATAATTGGTGCATATTAGGATAGAATGAATATCTCATGATTTTGAGCATAGCTTTGATGTTTGGTTGATTTATGATAGGGAAGAAAGCTTGGAAAAGGGTGAAGCAAGAAGGAATGGCTAGAAGCAAAGAGGAACAATGAAACAAGTGAAATTGAACAGGAAATAAAGTTGGAGTTGAAGTTAGCCCTCAAACTTTGGCACAAACTTTTGGTGCAAAGTTAGCCTCAAGTTAGCCCCCTAACTTCAAGGCTAACTTGAGAAGTTGAAATTTTCTTCCCTGGGCCACTCAAAGTTTGCGCCAACGTTAGCCCCAAACTTGGAGGCTAACGTTGGCATGACAATTCTCACCCAGGGTAGCCAAAGTTTGCGCCAACGTTAGCCCCCAAACTTGGAGGCTAACGTTGCATGTTAATTCCTCCCAGGGGCTGGCCAAAGTTTGTGGCCAACGTTAGCCCCCAAACTTGGAGGCTAACGTTGGCACATGAAAACACAACAGCTTGAAGGGGTGTACTTCCAACAAGAATAACTTGAGCTAGAGAGCTCCAAATGAGGTGATTCAAGAAGCATTGGAAAGTAGGAATCAAGAGCTTTCCAAGCTATATGGCACTGCATGGTGGACACTAAATTGACGGAGAAAACTGCCCCGCAATGTGCATAAATGAACATGTGGCAACCTGCAGTGAGGCCACTTGACCTCTGCACCTTCAATGGAGTATAACTCGAGCTGTAGAGCTCCAATTGATGCGCTTCCAACGGCAAATGAAAGTAGACATTAGGGCTTTCCAACAATGTATAGTATGGGGTGGACAAAACGTTTCAGCCTCCAGAACTGGCGTTTTCGCCAACGTTTGAGGGCAAACGTTACCCCAAACGCTGCACACCAAAGCCAGCGACCATGCCTCTTCAAATGATCATAACTTGAGTTGTAGATGTCCAATGAAGTGATTCCAAGTGGGTTAGAAAGCTGACATTCAGAGCTTTCCAACATATATGATAGTCTATATTGGGCATAAAATTGGCAACATGACAAGAGGACAAAGTTGGCGCCATTTGTGCTTGAGGGCCAACGTTGGCGCTAAAGTTAGACCCCTAACTTTGGCACCAACGTTGGCATCAGGAAATGTGGTTTGCTGATATGAAAAGTAGCCTCAAAGTTAGACCCCTAACTTTGACTCAAACTTTTAATCCAACTTTGCAAAACTCAACCCGGTTCAATTCGGTTCCTCTTCAAACTCCAAGAGCAATCAACCAGGCCTTTATCAACCAAATTCCATCAAGAGCAAGGGCCCAATTGACACCACTCAGAGGCACAAGATAGTTAGAATAGAAATTTCATTTTAATTGTAATTTGTTTTGAATTTCATTTTCATTTTGTAAATGCTTATAAATAGGCATCTGTTTCATATTTGGAAGGAGGCGAGCTCCACTAGGGAGCATTAGGAGTAGATAGCTCTCTCTTTTAGTTTTCATTTATGTTTTGAATCTTGGGTGGAGATTGGAAGGAATTATGTTTTCATTCTCACCTTGAGAATTCTCTTTGTTCTTCTTCTACAAAATTTCAGTGAATTAAGGATTTGAATCAACACTCTGTTTATTGCTTTCATCTCTATTTCTTCTTCAAATTGTTTCTCTGTTGGATCAAGGAAGGACTTGAGATCTAGACTTGTTTTCTAGTCTCATTGCCCCTGAGATCTTCAATTTCTCTTTTAGATTTTACAATTGAGCCAAGCTGCTTTCTATTTTGATTCTACAAGTGATTTTCCAAATCCATTTGAATTGCTGCATCTTTTAATTCTCTGTTTGATTGCACTTTGAATTCTCTTGTTTAGTTTTAATTTCCAGCACCCCAACTCCTTTATTCTTCCTGCAATTTAAATTTTCAGTTGCTTGAATTACTTCCTTCTTTAGTTTCCAGCACCCACTCCCCTTTACATTCACTGCAATTTACATTTCTTGTCATTTAAGCTTCCGCCCATTTAAGTTTCTGTCAAATTTAGCTTCTGCATTTTTAATTCTCGCAATTTACTTTCTGTCGGTCACTTTTCACACAATTCACTCAATGTTAGCTTGACTAAACTAATCACCCACTAAAGTTGCTTGATCCATCAATCCCTGTGGGATCGACCTCACTCCCGTGAGTTTTTATTACTTGATGCGACCCCGGTGCACTTGCCGGTTAGATGGTGTTTTTTGGGAGAATTCATTTTTCCACACAAAATATCCCATCAAGTTTTGGCGCCGTTGCCGGGGATTGATTAGATCAACAATGATTAAGTGGTGAGAAGTCTAGATCAAGCATTTTCTTTTTTTTTTTTTCTCTGTTCTAAGTTGAAACCAAGGTGTTTGAGTTATTGCCTCACTAAGAAATTCATCTCTGAGATATGAATTTCAATTTTCCTTGTTGTTGTTTTACAAAATTCAAATGGAGTTCAACTCCATCTTATGATCAAACAAATTTTATGGGATATTACCCACCATCACCAATCTCTAATGGTGGTTGGGAATATCACCAAGGAACTTCAAATTCTGGGCACTCCAATTCATGGAGCTATGCTTCAGAAACACAAGATGAGCAAGAAAATCATATGGGATACAACCACCACCACAAATGATTCAAGTCATTATCCTCATGGTGAGGGGGGTGTCGCCACAGAATGAAAGAGCATCCACCCTCACGTCCCAGTTTTCTCATCTAAAGTTCTTCATCACTTGATTATGCCTCAACACAAAGTTTCCTCCAAAATCCATACCAGTCATCCATCAATCACACAACTCATTCCACACCCCTCAACACAACTTTACCACAACACATCCACGTCACCAAAATTACTCTCAACCTTCATCTCTTGAATTAGTAGTTGAGGAGTACCTTCAATGGTCCAAAGAACCCTTAGAACGCCAACGTGAAGCCATTGAAATACACAGAAAAGTCGTGGCAAGCTTCACACAACCCCAATCTTGGGAAGAAACCATCCTCGAGGAGATGAATGGACCCTTAGAGCAAATAAAGAGGAACTTAGAACCGTCAAACAGTAAGGATGAAGACAAATTTGTGGGTGATAAAGTGGAAAGCAAGATAAGGAGGCCACTGCATCAAGTGAACTTTCAAGGAAGAATGAGGTGGTTGAACCTGAAACTGCACTTGAGATAACAAGAGAACATGAAGACTCACAGCTCTCACAAACTCCCCTGGACCAAACCGCCTCAACACTTGACTCCATGATTGAAAGGTTTGAAGAGGAGATGAAGAAATGTTGGGAAAATCGACAAACCTCCCCCATGATAGAGCTATTAAAACAAAAGTTGGGTGCAAGGAAGGAGTGGAGGAGCATGAAAGTGAGGAAGTCATTTCAGAGAATTCACACTCAAGTGAAGCAGAAAATCACATGAAGGAAAGGCTCGTGGAACCACCAATACAAGAGGCCCTTAATGAAGAAATCACTCCAATAATCACACAGCAACCATGTCTTGACATCCAAGAAGTGAAGGCAATTGACAAAGCACCAAGAAGAGGATTGTGACCAAGATACCAAGGACAACATTCATGAGAAGGTCAACTGCAAACAATCCTCCCCCTGATCCAGCAAGCAAGATCAATCAAGCCAATTTCACAAGGGAGCTTGTTGAAAGAAGACCAAGACGGGGGACAATAACTGAAACTTCTCCCCTCTTGGAGTCATTCCTCTTAACAAACTGGAAGAAGAGGAAGAAAGTAAAGAACAACATTCCAACAGTAGGTAACGTTTCTCTTCTATGCTTTGTTTTCTTTCTTTACTTTGTTTAAATTCAAAAAAATGGCATATGGTTACAATCTAAGTTTGGTGTTGCCCTGCAACAAATTATTCTCAATCTTTTTGGATGATTGCATCAAATCAAAAATGAAAGTGACACACCAAGATTCTAAGTTTGGTGTGCCACTTATTTTCTATGCAATTTATTCAAGCAACACTACTTGTCTGCATAATCATAATGCCTCTGCAGTTTTATTTGTCTCTTTTAATTTGACACTTTTTCATTCTGCTTTCTTTAGTCATTTTTTTCAGTTCTTAAATGCTTTTATTTTAGTTGCTTAGTTACTGTGTTTGTTAATACATTACCAAGAGAGCTTTATTCATGGCAAATCTTGGCTTGGTGATTGTATTCAACAATAACAGTTTCTCTTGCTTAGTTTTAATTCAAATAAAGTGACATATGGTTGCATTCTAAGTTTGGTGTTGCTATGCAACAAAATTTGGTTCCAATTCTTACAAGATACTTGCATTAATTCCAAGTGAAAGTGTCACACTAAGTTTGGTGTGCCACTTATCTTTTATGCAATGTATTGTGCACACCTTCTTATCTATGCAATCAAAATGTCTCTGTCTCTTGTGCCTTGATTATTATCTTTAATTTTGCTTGCTTAGAACACATGTACTACTAACTTTTCATTGTGTAAGACATTCATGATCCATCTTAGCCCCATAGCCGTTGTTCTAATTGTTGCTTGAGGATGAGCAAGCATTTTGAGTTGGCAAGGGAAAGAGGAAGAATGGGAGGAAAACGACAACAATAGAGAAGATGAGCTACAAGGTTGTAAAGTTCCTTTTCCTCTCATTGTTTCAAGCACTATAAACTGCATGATTGTCTTTACCTTCTCTGTATGCATGTGTGTATGAAAAGGCATAGTTTGATTTCTAAATTGCAAAATGGTGCTATGTCATTATGATTACCAACTTGAGTTTTGTGAATTCAAAAGCAACAAAGTATCATGATCATAAACAAACAAGGCATTAAAGAAGATTTTAGCATGTGCATAAAAGTATTGGAAAGCTAGTATGTTTGATTGTTGCTTAATTGCATTGGATTTTATTTAATTGAAGTTTTCATCTAGGACATTTTGTGAAATTTTTTGAAAATCATGAAAACCTTGAAGAAGCAAATACAATTAAAGCAAGAAAAGAAAAAGGGAAAGAATGAGAAAGTTGAAGGCTCTGAGTACCAATGGCAATCTATTTGCTAAGTACTTGTGGTGTTTATGTATCAAGCCAATGCTTGAAAACAAAACACTTAGAAGTCAAGGCTAGGCTCAAAGTGCAAAAGCACTCCCTCAAAGCTCAAGGCTCTGAGCATCAATGATTAGAGAGTCAAGAAAAGAAAAGAAAAATGAGCTTAATGAAGTCCTCTAATCAAATGCTTGTGGTGCTTATGTATCAAGTGGTAATACTTGAAAACAAAGCATTTAGAAGTCGTAGCTTTGTTATCAACTCATGGGGCAAAGCACCCAAAAGGAGAAGCTAAATAAAAAATTCAAAAGCTTGTTTCAAGGAAGAAATATAAAGAAAGATTTCATAAATTGAGCTAGATGGAAGCATCAATCATTTACATTTCTTTTGTGATTATAGCATGCTTAGAAAACTAGCTTACCATGAACATTGAGTTGCTAATCTTCTTTCCTTGGATTGTCAATCTTTATTGCATGATTCTTTTCTTGCTTGGGGACAAGCAAGGTTTAAGTTTGGTGTTGTGATGACATGTTACCATGTCATGTTTTTCTATGCTTTTTCCTTTGTTTTCAATAGGTTTTATGCACTTTCTTGAACCATAAGCAAGCCAATTGGGTAGATTTTCATGCTTCCTTTGATTTAATCAACCATGTATGAATTCATGCTATTTCTTGAGGTTTTATGCCATAATTGGTGCATATTAGGATAGAATGAATATCTCATGATTTTGAGCATAGCTTTGATGTGTTTGGTTGATTTATGATAGGTGAAGAAAGCTTGGAAAAAGGTTGAAGCAAGAAGGAATGGCTAGAAGCAAAGAGGGAACAATGAAACAAGTGAAATTGAACCAGGAAATATAAAGTTGGAGTTGAAGTTAGCCCTCAAACTTTGGCACAAACTTTTGGTGCAAAGTTAGCCTCAAAGTTAGCCCCCTAACTTGAAGGCTAACTTGAGAAGTTGAATTTTCTTCCCTGGGCCACTCAAAGTTTGCGCCAACGTTAGCCCCCAAACTTGGAGGCTAACGTTGGCATGACAATTCTCACCCAGGGTAGCCAAAGTTTGCGCCAACGTTAGCCCCCAAACTTGGAGGCTAACGTTGGCATGTTAATTCCTCCCAGGGGCTGGCCAAAGTTTGCGCCAACGTTAGCCCCCAAACTTGGAGGCTAACGTTGGCACATGAAAACACAACAGCTTGAAGGGGTGTACTTCCAACAAGAATAACTTGAGCTAGAGAGCTCCAAATGAGGTGCTTCAAGAAGCATTGGAAAGTAGGAATCAAGAGCTTTCCAAGCATATATGGCACTGCATGGTGGACACTAAAATTGAGGGAGAAAACTGCCCCGCAATGTGCATAAATGAACATGTGGGCAACCTGCAGTGAGGCCACTTGACCTCTGCACCTTCAATGGAGTATAACTCGAGCTGTAGAGCTCCAATTGATGCGCTTCCAACGGCAAATGAAAGTAGACATTCAGGGCTTTCCAACAATGTATAATAATATGGGGTGGACAAAACGTTTGAGCCTCCAGAACTGGCGTTTTCGCCAACGTTTGGGGGCAAACGTTACCCCAAACGCTGCACACCAAAGCCAGCGACCATGCCCTCTTCAAATGATCATAACTTGAGTTGTAGATGTCCAATTGAAGTGATTCCAAGTGGGTTAGAAATCTGACATTCAGAGCTTTCCAACCATATATGATAGTCTATATTGGGCATAAAATTGGCAACATGACAAGAGGACAAAGTTGGCGCCATATTTGTGCTTGAGGAAGGGCCAACGTTGGCGCTAAAGTTAGACCCCTAACTTTGGCACCAACGTTGGCATCAGGAAATGTGGTTTGCTGATATGAAAAGTTAGCCTCAAAGTTAGACCCCTAACTTTGACTCAAACTTTTAATCCAACTTTGCAAAACTCAACCCGGTTCAATTCGGTTCCTCTTCAAACTCCAAGAGCAATCAACCAAGGCCTTTATCAACCAAATTCCATCAAGAGCAAGGGCCCAATTGACACCACTCAGAGGCACAAGATAGTTAGAATAGAAATTTCATTTTAATTGTAATTTGTTTTGAATTTCATTTTCATTTTGTAGAGATGCTTATAAATAGGCATCTGTTTCATATTTGGAAGGAGGCGAGCTCCACTAGGGAGCATTAGGAGTAGATAGCTCTCTCTTTTAGTTTTCATTTATGTTTTGAATCTTGGGTGGAGATTGGAAGGAATTATGTTTTCATTCTCACCTTGAGAATTCTCTTTGTTCTTCTTCTACAAAATTTCAGTGAATTAAGGATTTGAATCAACACTCTGTTTATTGCTTTCATCTCTATTTCTTCTTCAAATTGTTTCTCTGTTGGATCAAGGAAGGACTTGAGATCTAGACTTGTTTTCTAGTCTCATTGAGCCCCTGAGATCTTCAATTTCTCTTTTAGATTTTACAATTGAGCCAAGCTGCTTTCTATTTTGATTCTACAAGTGATTTTCCAAATCCATTTGAATTGCTGCATCTTTTAATTCTCTGTTTGATTGCACTTTGAATTCTCTTGTTTAGTTTTAATTTCCAGCACCCCAACTCCTTTATTCTTCCTGCAATTTAAATTTTCAGTTGCTTGAATTACTTCCTTCTTTAGTTTCCAGCACCCACTCCCCTTTACATTCACTGCAATTTACATTTCTTGTCATTTAAGCTTCCGCCCATTTAAGTTTCTGTCAAATTTAGCTTCTGCATTTTTAATTCTCGCAATTTACTTTCTGTCGGTCACTTTTCACACAATTCACTCAATGTTAGCTTGACTAAACTAATCACCCACTAAAGTTGCTTGATCCATCAATCCCTGTGGGATCGACCTCACTCCCGTGAGTTTTTATTACTTGATGCGACCCGGTGCACTTGCCGGTTAGATTGGTGTGTTTTTGGGAGAAATTCATTTTTCCACACAAAATATCCCATCAAGTTTTTGGCGCCGTTGCCGGGGATTGATTAGATCAACAATGATTAAGTGGGTGAGAAGTCTAGATCAAGCATTTTCTTTATTTTTTTTCTCTGTTCTAAGTTGAAACCAAGGTGTTTGAGTTATTGCCTCACTAAGAAATTCATCTCTGAGATATGAATTTCAATTTTCCTTGTTGTTGTGTTTTACAAAATTCAAATGGAGTTCAACTCATCTTATGATCAAACAAATTTTATGGGATATTACCCACCATCACCAATCTCTAATGGTGGTTGGGAATATCACCAAGGAACTTCAAATTCTGGGCACTCCAATTCATGGAGCTATGCTTCAGAAACACAAGATGAGCAAGAAAATCATATGGGATACCAACCACCACCACAAAATGATTCAAGTCATTATCCTCATGGTAGATGGGGGTGTCGCCACAGAATGAAAGAGCATCCACCCTCACGTCCCAGTTTCTCATCTAAAAGTTCTTCATCACTTGATTATGCCTCAACACAAAGTTTCCTCCAAAATCCATACCAGTCATCCCATCAATCACACAACTCATTCCACACCCCTCAACACAACTTTACCACAACACATCCACGTCACCAAAATTACTCTCAACCTTCATCTCTTGAATTAGTAGTTGAGGAGTACCTTCAATGGTCCAAAGAACCCTTAGAACGCCAACGTGAAGCCATTGAAATACACAGAAAAGTCGTGGCAAGCTTCACACAACCCCAATCTTGGGAAGAAACCATCCTCGAGGAGATGAATGGACCCTTAGAGCAAATAAAGAGGAACTTAGAACCGTCAAACAGTAAGGATGAAGACAAATTTGTGGGTGATAAAGTGGAAGAGCAAGATAAGGAGGCCACTGCATCAAGTGAACTTTCAAGGAAGAATGAGGTGGTTGAACCTGAAACTGCACTTGAGATAACAAGAGAACATGAAGACTCACAGCTCTCACAAACTCCCCTGGACCAAACCGCCTCAACACTTGACTCCATGATTGAAAGGTTTGAAGAGGAGATGAAGAAATGTTGGGAAAATCGACAAACCTCCCCCATGATAGAGCTATTAAAACAAAAGTTGGGTGCAAGGAAAGGAGTGGAGGAGCATGAAAGTGAGGAAGTCATTTCAGAGAATTCACACTCAAGTGAAGCAGAAAATCACATGAAGGAAAGGCTCGTGGAACCACCAATACAAGAGGCCCTTAATGAAGAAATCACTCCAATAATCACACAGCAACCATGTCTTGACATCCAAGAAGTGAAGGCAATTGACAAAAGCACCAAGAAGAGGATTGTGACCAAGATACCAAGGACAACATTCATGAGAAGGTCAACTGCAAACAATCCTCCCCCTGATCCAGCAAGCAAGATCAATCAAGCCAATTTCACAAGGGAGCTTGTTGAAAGAAGACCAAGACGGGGGACAATAACTGAAACTTCTCCCCTCTTGGAGTCATTCCTCTTAACAAACTGGAAGAAGAGGAAGAAAGTAAAGAACAACATTCCAACAGTAGGTAACGTTTCTCTTCTATGCTTTGATTTCTTTCTTTACTTTGTTTAAATTCAATAAAATGGCATATGGTTACAATCTAAGTTTGGTGTTGCCCTGCAACAAATTATTCTCAATCTTTTTGGATGATTGCATCAAATCAAAAATGAAAGTGACACACCAAGATTCTAAGTTTGGTGTGCCACTTATTTTCTATGCAATTTATTCAAGCAACACTACTTGTCTGCATAATCATAATGCCTCTGCAGTTTTATTTGTCTCTTTTAATTTGACACTTTTTCATTCTGCTTTCTTTAGTCATTTTTTTTCAGTTTTTAAATGCTTTTATTTTAGTTGCTTAGTTACTGTGTTTGTTAATACATTACCAAGAGAGCTTTATTCATGGCAAATCTTGGCTTGGTGATTGTATTCAACAAATAACAGTTTCTCTTGCTTAGTTTTAATTCAAATAAAGTGACATATGGTTGCATTCTAAGTTTGGTGTTGCTATGCAACAAAATTTGGTTCCAATTCTTACAAGATACTTGCATTAATTCCAAGTGAAAGTGTCACACTAAGTTTGGTGTGCCACTTATCTTTTATGCAATGTATTGTGCACACCTTCTTATCTATGCAATCAAAATGTCTCTGTCTCTTGTGCCTTGATTATTATCTTTAATTTTGCTTGCTTAGAACACATGTACTACTAACTTTTCATTGTGTAAGACATTCATGATCCATCTTAGCCCCATAGCCGTTGTTCTAATTGTTGCTTGAGGATGAGCAAGCATTTTGAGTTGGCAAGGGAAAGAGGAAGAATGGGAGGAAAACGACAACAATAGAGAAGATGAGCTACAAGGTTGTAAAGTTCCTTTTCCTCTCATTTGTTTCAAGCACTATAAACTGCATGATTGTCTTTACCTTCTCTGTATGCATGTGTGTATGAAAAGGCATAGTTTGATTTCTAAATTGCAAAATGGTGCTATGTCATTATGATTACCAACTTGAGTTTTGTGAATTCAAAAGCAACAAAGTATCATGATCATAAACAAACAAGGCATTAAAGAAGATTTTAGCATGTGCATAAAAGTATTGGAAAGCTAGTATGTTTGATTGTTGCTTAATTGCATTGGATTTTATTTAATTGAAGTTTTCATCTAGGACATTTTGTGAAATTTTTTGAAAATCATGAAAACCTTGAAGAAGCAAATACAATTAAAGCAAGAAAAGAAAAAGGGAAAGAATGAGAAAGTTGAAGGCTCTGAGTACCAATGGCAATCTATTTGCTAAGTACTTGTGGTGTTTATGTATCAAGCCAAATGCTTGAAAACAAAACACTTAGAAGTCAAGGCTAGGCTCAAAGTGCAAAAGCACTCCCTCAAAGCTCAAGGCTCTGAGCATCAATGATTAGAGAGTCAAGAAAAGAAAAGAAAAATGAGCTTAATGAAGTCCTCTAATCAAATGCTTGTGGTGCTTATGTATCAAGTGGTAATACTTGAAAACAAAGCATTTAGAAGTCGTAGCTTTGTTATCAACTCATGGGGCAAAGCACCCAAAAGGAGAAGCTAAATAAAAAATTCAAAAGCTTGTTTCAAGGAAGAAATATAAAAGAAAGATTTCATAAATTGAGCTAGATGGAAGCATCAATCATTTACATTTCTTTTGTGATTATAGCATGCTTAGAAAACTAGCTTACCATGAACATTGAGTTGCTAATCTTCTTTCCTTGGATTGTCAATCTTTATTGCATGATTCTTTTCTTGCTTGGGGACAAGCAAGGTTTAAGTTTGGTGTTGTGATGACATGTTACCATGTCATGTTTTTCTATGCTTTTTCCTTTGTTTTCAATAGGTTTTATGCACTTTCTTGAACCATAAGCAAGCCAATTGGGTAGATTTTCATGCTTCCTTTGATTTAATCAACCATGTATGAATTCATGCTATTTCTTGAGGTTTTATGCCATAATTGGTGCATATTAGGATAGAATGAATATCTCATGATTTTGAGCATAGCTTTGATGTGTTTGGTTGATTTATGATAGGTGAAGAAAGCTTGGAAAAAGGTTGAAGCAAGAAGGAATGGCTAGAAGCAAAGAGGGAACAATGAAACAAGTGAAATTGAACCAGGAAATATAAAGTTGGAGTTGAAGTTAGCCCTCAAACTTTGGCACAAACTTTTGGTGCAAAGTTAGCCTCAAAGTTAGCCCCCTAACTTGAAGGCTAACTTGAGAAGTTGAATTTTCTTCCCTGGGCCACTCAAAGTTTGCGCCAACGTTAGCCCCCAAACTTGGAGGCTAACGTTGGCATGACAATTCTCACCCAGGGTAGCCAAAGTTTGCGCCAACGTTAGCCCCCAAACTTGGAGGCTAACGTTGGCATGTTAATTCCTCCCAGGGGCTGGCCAAAGTTTGCGCCAACGTTAGCCCCCAAACTTGGAGGCTAACGTTGGCACATGAAAACACAACAGCTTGAAGGGGTGTACTTCCAACAAGAATAACTTGAGCTAGAGAGCTCCAAATGAGGTGCTTCAAGAAGCATTGGAAAGTAGGAATCAAGAGCTTTCCAAGCATATATGGCACTGCATGGTGGACACTAAAATTGAGGGAGAAAACTGCCCCGCAATGTGCATAAATGAACATGTGGGCAACCTGCAGTGAGGCCACTTGACCTCTGCACCTTCAATGGAGTATAACTCGAGCTGTAGAGCTCCAATTGATGCGCTTCCAACGGCAAATGAAAGTAGACATTCAGGGCTTTCCAACAATGTATAATAATATGGGGTGGACAAAACGTTTGAGCCTCCAGAACTGGCGTTTTCGCCAACGTTTGGGGGCAAACGTTACCCCAAACGCTGCACACCAAAGCCAGCGACCATGCCCTCTTCAAATGATCATAACTTGAGTTGTAGATGTCCAATTGAAGTGATTCCAAGTGGGTTAGAAATCTGACATTCAGAGCTTTCCAACCATATATGATAGTCTATATTGGGCATAAAATTGGCAACATGACAAGAGGACAAAGTTGGCGCCATATTTGTGCTTGAGGAAGGGCCAACGTTGGCGCTAAAGTTAGACCCCTAACTTTGGCACCAACGTTGGCATCAGGAAATGTGGTTTGCTGATATGAAAAGTTAGCCTCAAAGTTAGACCCCTAACTTTGACTCAAACTTTTAATCCAACTTTGCAAAACTCAACCCGGTTCAATTCGGTTCCTCTTCAAACTCCAAGAGCAATCAACCAAGGCCTTTATCAACCAAATTCCATCAAGAGCAAGGGCCCAATTGACACCACTCAGAGGCACAAGATAGTTAGAATAGAAATTTCATTTTAATTGTAATTTGTTTTGAATTTCATTTTCATTTTGTAGAGATGCTTATAAATAGGCATCTGTTTCATATTTGGAAGGAGGCGAGCTCCACTAGGGAGCATTAGGAGTAGATAGCTCTCTTTTAGTTTTCATTTCTGTTTTGAATCTTGGGTGGAGATTGGAAGGAATTCTGTTTTCATTCTCACCTTGAGAATTCTCTTTGTTCTTCTTCTACAAAATTTCAGTGAATTAAGGATTTGAATCAACACTCTGTTTATTGCTTTCATCTCTATTTCTTCTTCAAATTGTTTCTCTGTTGGATCAAGGAAGGACTTGAGATCTAGACTTGTTTTCTAGTCTCATTGAGCCCCTGAGATCTTCAATTTCTCTTTTAGATTTTGCAATTGAGCCAAGCTGCTTTCTATTTTGATTCTACAAGTGATTTTCCAAATCCATTTGAATTGCTGCATCTTTTAATTCTCTGTTTGATTGCACTTTGAATTCTCTTGTTTAGTTTTAATTCCCAGCACCCCAACTCCTTTATTCTTCCTGCAATTTAAATTTTCAGTTGCTTGAATTACTTCCTTCTTTAGTTTCCAGCACCCATTCCCCTTTACATTCACTGCAATTTACATTTCTTGTCATTTAAGCTTCCGCCCATTTAAGTTTCTGTCAAATTTAGCTTCTGCATTTTTAATTCTCGCAATTTACTTTCTGTCGGTCACTTTTCACACAATTCACTCAATGTTAGCTTGACTAAACTAATCACCCACTAAAGTTGCTTGATCCATCAATCCCTGTGGGATCGACCTCACTCCCGTGAGTTTTTATTACTTGATGCGACCCGGTGCACTTGCCGGTTAGATTGGTGTGTTTTTGGGAGAAATTCATTTTTCCACACAAAATATCCCATCATATCCCAGTTGGAAACAGTTTCTCGGGGCTGAGTGTAGTACCATTCTCTTGCATGTCCCTCTAGAGAAAATAGAAAGGCTTTCAATAGAATAGAGATTTCATCAGCGCCATCACGCTTAACAGTAGAACAAGCTGTCTGGAAATCTCTAAGATGCTTGATAGGCTCTTGAGCAGGTAAGCCATGAAATTTGGGCATCAAGTTGAGTAGTGAAGATTTTATTTCAAAATCTACAGCTACTACTGGGTGGTGCGCCTGGAATGGTTGGAGCGTAAAATCAGGGGCTCCTTCCTCCTGGATGGTGACTCTTCTGGGCGCTGCCATGTCACCTGCACGTAAATGAACTGGATCAGTAGAAAGGGGGTTTGTTTCTTCCTTAAATGACGGTTCAGGTTCGTACTCAAAGAGGAGTCGTCTACGCCTAGCTCGCCTTATATGTGAAAGAGTTCTTTCAATTTCAGGGTCAAATGCTAGCAAGCTTGGATCAGGAAGCGAACGCGTCATTTAACGAAAGAAACGTACAGTTCATAGTGACAGAATGAAAAGAAAAAAATATTGCAATAAAAATAAATACCAATCAATAAATTAACACACTGTTGCAACTCCCCGGCAGCGGCGCCAAAAATTGATGATGCAGAAATTGGTGAATTAAAAATTATTAAAATGTGTACATTGCAAGTATAGTTCTTAACTCACCAGAAATCCACTTATCAATTTAGAAAGGTGTCACAGAAATTTAAATTTTAAAATACTGGGAGTATGAATCCCAGGTCGTCTCCTAACGAGTTGCAGAGAAGTGTGCTATTTTATTAATCAGATGTTTTCAAAAAGGTTTGAGTTGAGTAAACAGGAAATAAAATTGGAGAATTTGAATAATGTAAATAAGAGCCTTGATTAGGAGTTGATTAGTTGGAAGTCCCACTATTGTTGGATTACTCTCTAGATTAATTGATAATTAAAGGCTATCCCGTTTAGTTATCTCTTACTAGGTAATGGAAAGTTAAACAAGTTGGGATGCTATGCCCATTCACAAATTGCAATCCACTTAATTAAAAGGGATTGATGTTAGCGACTAGAGGGCAAGCCAACAATAACCCAATTACAATCTTTCTTTCAAGCCTTCTAACTCAATTGGTTCCTTTCAATCACTCCCCATCAAGTTAGGGAACTACTCGCTCATTGTGAATGTAAAATTCATAACATATGAAAAGGAATTAAAGAAAGACATTGTAAATAAAATAAAAATAATCAAATAAAAATAAAAGTAATCCTTGTATTAAATAAATCCTAATAATATTCCAATGGTAAAATTAACAAAGCAAAGGACATGGAAGAGTAAAGCCAAGTAAAGAAAACAAACTAGAATGACGAAGTCTTGATGAGGTAATAACTCTTCTCAATATCCCAATGCAAAAAGTGAGAGAAAAATAAAATCCTAAGATTATCAATGTGTAGAGAGAAAAACCTAGAGGAGGAGTAAAAACTAGATCTAAAACTAAAAACTGTGTAGAATGAATGTTGTCTCTGGTTTCTGCATGTTCTCTGGTTCTAGTCTGCTGTTCTGGGCAGAGAACTGGGTCAAAATAGGGCCCAAAATCGCCCCCAGCGGAATCTGCAGATTATGCAGATAGCGCACGTCACGCGATCGCGTCGTCCGTGCGGACGCGTCATTCGCGTTTTTCCCTGCCACGCGTTTGTGTCGTCCACACCTCCGCGTCATTTGTGCTTTTCCATTCCGCACGATCGCGTGAGCTATGCGGCCGCGTCACTTTTCGCTGGTTATCTCCTCAATTTCTTCTGTTCCTTCCATTTTTTGCTAGCTTCCTTTCCAATCTCCAACTCATCCATGCCCTATAAAGCCTGAAACACTTAACACACAGATCACAGCATCGAATAGGATAAAAGAGAACTAAAATGCATAATTAAAAAGTCTCTAGGAAGCAGTTTTCAACCATGTAATAATTTCAGGAAGGAAATGTAAATGCATGCTAAATTAATGAATAAGTGGGTAAGGATCATGATAAAACCACACAGTTAAACACAATACTAACCATAAAATAGTGGTTTATCAGTGTCCTTGACCAGTTTCCCTTTCCAAAGGTTGTGTGTAGCGAGATGTATCCAAGTGGTTGGATTGGAGTGTCTCCTAATCCGAATAAGCTGTTCGGATATGCTCTGATCTCTTTTTCTTCCAGGCCGACACAAGATGTCAGCCGAACTTCCTTGGTCCACCAGTATGATAGTGATGACCTTAGGATCGTCATGTCCCGAGATGAAACCAGCTGCGTCCTCTTTAGTGAAACTAATAGTAGGGAGGTCGGGTGCTTCTTTTCCTCCCTCGATGTAATATACTTCTTTGAGGTATCTTTTGCGAGATGATTTAGAGATTCCTCCTCCCGCAAATCCTTCATGTATCATGTGAACATGCCTCTCTGGGGTATGAGGTGGTCGTTCTGTTTGCCCGCCCTCTTCTTCTCTTCTTCTCTTTCTGGGCTCCTCTATCTTACTGGCTAGGTACCGATCTAGTCTCCCTTCTCTTTCCAATTTTTCTATGACATTTTTCAAGTCGAAGTACTCATTTGTGGGATGTCCATAGATTCGATGGTATTCACAGTATTCCGTCCGATTTCTGCCTCCATTTTTGCTTTTAGGTGGGCGAGGTGGTGGGATCTTTTCAGTGTGGCATACTGATGAGCGGATAATTTATACGCTTTTTGGCATTGTTTTTAGGTAGTTTTTAGTAAGTTCAATCTACTTTTAGGGATGTTTTCATTAGTTTTTATGTTAAATTCATATTTCTGGACTTTGCTATGAGTTTGTGTATTTTTTTGTAATTTCAGGTAATTTCTGGTTGAAATTGAGGGACTTGAGCAAAACTCTGAAAAAAGCTGACAAAAGGACTACTGATGCTGTTGGAATCTGACCTCCCTGCACTCAAAATGGATTTTCTGGAGCTACAGAACTCCAAATGGCGCGCTCTTAACGGCGTTAGAAATTAGACATCCAGAGCTTTCCAGCAATATATAATAGTCCATACTTTACTCGGGAATTGACGACGTAAAGTGGCGCTCAATGCCAAGTACATGCTGTTGTCTGGAGTCAAACGCCAGAAACACGTCACAACCCGGAGTTGAACGCCAGAAACACGCTATAACTCGGTGTTCAACTCCAAAGGAAGCCTCAGCTCGTGGATAGATCAAGCTCAGCCCAAACACACACCAAGTGGGCCCCGGAAGTGAATTTATGCATCAATTACTTACCTCTGTAAACCCTAGTAGCTAGTTTAGTATAAATAAGACTTTTTACTAGTGTATTAGTCGTCTTTTGACCACGTTTCATCTTTGGTCTCAGTTTTGTTTTATTCTTCATCTTAGGGGGCCATTGATCACGTTTTGGGGGGCTGGCCATTCGACCATGCCTGAACCTTTCACTTATGTATTTTCAACGGTGGAGTTTCTACACACCATAGATTAAGGGTGTGGAGCTCTGCTGTACCTCAAGTTTCAATACAATTACTATTATTTCCTATTCAATTCTTTTTTATTCTTATTCCAAGATATACGTTGCACTTCAACTTGATGAATGTGATGATCCGTGACACTCATTATCATTCTCACCTATGAACGCGCGTGACTGACAACCACTTCCGTTCTACCTAAGGCCGGGCGCATATCTCTTAGATTCCCTAATAGAATCTTCGTGGTATAAGCTAGATAGATGGCGGCATTCATGGGAATCCGGAAAGTCTAACCTTGTCTGTGGTATTCCGAGTAGGATTCCGGGAATCCGGAAAGTCTAACCTTGTCTGTGGTATTCCGAGTAGGATTCTGGGATTGAATGACTGTGACGAGCTTCAAACTCGTGAAGGCTGGGCGTTAGTGACAGACGCAAAAGAATCAAGGAATTCTATTCCAACCTGATATAGAACCGACAGATGATTAGCCGTGCTGTGACAGAGCATAGGACCATTTTCACTGAGAGGATAGGATGTATCCATTGACAACGGTGATGCCCTACATACAGCTTGCCATGGAAAGGAGTAAGAAGAATTGGATGAATGTAATATGAAAGTAGAGATTCAAGAGGAACACAACATCTCCATACGCCTATCTGAAATTTCCACTATTGATCTACATAAGTATTTCTATCCTATTTTATTTTCTGTTTATTATTAATTTTCGAATTTATCCATAATCAATTATTATCCGCCTGACTGAGATTTACAAGGTGACCATAGCTTGCTTTATACCAACAATCTCTGTGGGATCGACCCTTACTCACGTAAGGTATTACTTGGATGACCCAGTACACTTGCTGGTTAAGTTGAACAGAGTTGTGTCCACACATAGTTGTGAATCATGGTATTGGCATCATGTTTTTGGCTCCATTGCCAGGGAAAGAAAAAACAATGAATTTTACAAAATGCAATAACATATGAATCACAATTTCGTCCACCACATACTTCTTGGTATACTTCCACGAGAGACACCCGGATAGGGGGTGTAGTTGTGATTTTTTTTAATTTTCTCACCATGCTGATCTTCTTTTTTCTTGGACTCTTTATCCTTATCTCGGGAGGAGTAAAAGGATCCAAATTTCGAGGTCTCTCTTAGTCGAGAGTTTTCCTCCATGTTGATGTATTTTTCTGCTCGTTCTTACACTTCATTCAAATTGTAGGGTGTTTCTTTGATATGGATTGACTAAAAGGTCCTTCTCGTAGGCCATTGATGAGGCCCATAATAACTGCTTCAGTTGGCAGACTTTGTATGTCTAGACATGCTTTGTTGAATCTTTCCATGTAGTTACGAAAACTTTCCCGATCTCCTTGCTTAATCCCTAACAACCTTGGTGCGTGCTTGGCTTTGTCCTTCTGGATGGAGAATCTAGCAAGGAATTTCTTGGCTAGGTCATCAAAACTTGCGATAGATCTGGGCGGCAAACTGTCAAACCACTTGATTGCTGTTTTTGTTAAGGTAGTTGGGAAGGCTTTGCATCGAATTGCGTCTGAGGCATTGGTGAGATAAATTCTGCTTCTAAAATTACTGAGATGATGGCTTGGATCTGATGTGCCATCGTACGGGGTCATGTCAGGAGCTTTGAAGTCCTTTGGGACTTTGGCTTTCATAATCTCTTTGGTGAATGGGTCTTGGTCTTTGCGAGGGTTATCTTCGTGGTTGGATCGAGTAGTCTTGGCTTTTATATCTGCTTCAAGTTTTAATAGCTTGTCTTCTAACTCTTTACGTCGCCTAGTTTCCTTTCTGAGGTCCTTCTCGGCTTCTCGTTAATGTTCGGCCTCTTTTTCGAGTTGTTTGAGGCGTTCTTGTTGAGCCTGAAGTGCCTCTAGGATTTCTGCGTTTGGTGGACTCTTATCTTTGTTTGGATGAGGAGTATCCTTTGGTGTGGCGTACGCGTTCTTGTGCAGCGTCCTGTTCTCTAGATAAGGAATGCAGTGCCATTATTCAACACAACCTTCCTGAGAAGATGCCAGACCCAGGGAGCTTTGTTATTCCTTACACCATTGGAGATGTCACCATTCAGAGAGCTTTATGTGACCTTGGAGCTAGTATCAATTTAATGCCACTTTCAGTGATGAAAACGCTTCAAATTGATGAGGTAAAACCTACTCGTATTTCTCTTCAACTTGCTAATCTTTCTATTAAATTACCTGTGGGTGTTGTTGAGGATTTACTTGTTAAAGTAGGACCATTCATCTTTCCTATTGGTTTTGTTATATTAGACATGGAAGAGGAGGTAAAATCCTCTATTATACTTGGTAGACCCTTTTTAGCTACAGGTAGAGCTCTGATTGATGTACAAAACGGTGAATTAACCCTGAAGGTCAATGAAGAACAGGTGGTCCTTCATGTTTTTGAAGCTCTCAAGCACCTTAATGATTTTGAAGGGTGTATGAAAATAGATGTTATTGAACTACTTGTTCAAGAGGTATTGAAAGCTAAGGTGCTTGATGACATTCTGAATCCTATCTCTGAGTACGAATTGGTTGAAGTTGATAATTCACCACCCCAAAAGCTCATGGTTCACACACCTAGAGCAGAGGAGGAAGCCCACAAGCTTGAGCTCAAATCCTTACCCCTTCTCTGAAATATGTGTTCTTGGGTGAGAATGACTCATATCCATTGATTATTAGCTCTTCCCTAAAGTCTGAAGAGGAAGAGGCGCTTATTTCAGTGCTCAAGAGTCATAAAACAGCTCTTGGGTGGACCATTAGTGACTTGAAGGGGATTAGTCCAGCCAAGTGTATGCACAAGATCCTCCTTGAAGATGATGCTAAACCAGTTGTGCAACCACAAAGGAGACTCAATCCAACCATGAAAGAGGTGGTCCAAAAAGAGGTAATTAACTATGGGAAGCAGGAATTATTTATCCTATTTCTGACAGTCCTCGGGTAAGTCCTGTGCAAGTAGTTCCCAAGAAAGGAGGGATGACAGTGATCAAGAATGAAAAGAATGAGCTTATCCCCACAGGAACAATCACAGGATGGAGAATGTGTATAGACTACAGGAGGCTCAACACTGCTACAAGGAAGGATAATTTCCCCCTGCCTTTCATTGATCAGATGCTTGAGAGGTTAGCTGGTCATGCATTTTATTATTTTCTAGATGGATATTCTGGATATAATCAAATTGCAGTGGACCCTCAAGATCAGGAGAAGACAGCATTCACATGCCCTTTTGAAGTATTTGCCTACAGAAGAATGCCTTTTGGACTTTGCAATGCTCCAGCAACTTTTCAGAGGTGTATGCTTTCAATTTTTTTTGATATGGTTGAAAAGTTTATTGAGGTATTTATGGATGACTTTTCTATTTTCGGTAATTCTTTTGAATCCTGCCTTAAGCATTTATCTCTTGTCTTGAAACGGTGTCAAGAATCAAACCTTGTTTTAAATTGGGAAAAATGTCATTTTATGGTTACAGAAGGTATTGTTCTTGGACACCGGATTTCAAGTAAGGGGATTGAGGTTGATAGAGCAAAGGTGGAGGTAATTGAAAAATTACCACCACCAACTAATGTTAAGGCAGTCAAGAGTTTCTTGGGTCATGCAGGATTTTATAGAAGATTTATAAAGGATTTCTCTAAAATTGCCAAACCTCTAAGAAACATGTTGGTTGCTGATGTTCCTTTTGTCTTTGATTCTAATTGTTTGCATGCTTTTGAAACTCTGAAAGCAAACCTTACCTCTGCTCCCATTATAGCTCCCCCTGACTGGGATCTACCATTTGAATTAATGTGTGATGCTAGTGACTTTGCTATAGGAGCTGTTTTAGGACAGAGGCATGGTAAACTTGTGCATGTCATTTACTATGCCAGTCGTGTGTTCAGTGATGCCCAAAAGAATTACACAACTACCTAAAAGGAATTATTAGCTGTTGTGTATGCTGTTGATAAATTTAGGTCCTATTTACTTGGTTCTAAGGTTATTATTTATACTGATCATGCTGCTTTGAAGCATCTTCTAACCAAACAAGATTCTAAACCAAGATTAATTAGATGGGTGTTGCTCCTTCAGGAGTTTGATATTGAGATAAAAGACAGGAAAGGGTCTGAGAATCAAGTAGCTGACCATCTTTCCAAAATTGAGCCTGAAGTAGGAGTACAACCACCCACAGCTGTGACTGAGACGTTTCCAGATGAATAATTATTCCTCATTCAGCAGGCTCCATGGTTTGCAGACATTGCAAATTATAAGGCCACGAATTTTATCCCAAGGGAGTACAGTAGGCAACAAGTGAAGAAGCTATTGACTGATGCAAAGTACTACATTTGGGAAGAACCATACCTTTTTAAAAGGTGTTCAGATGGAATCATCCGAAGGTGTGTCCCAGATAAAGAAAAATAGCAGATTCTTTGGCACTGTCATGGTTCTGAGTATGGAGGCCACTTTGGTGGTGAAAGGACAGCTACAAAGGTCCTTCAGAGCGGGTTTTACTGGCCGACTCTCTTTAGGGACTCAAGAGCATTTGTAAAGCATTGTGACAGATGCGAGAAAGCCACGAATCTCCCTGCCAACCATGAAATGCCATAGCAGGGGATTCTTGAGGTTGAGTTATTTGATGTGTGGGGTATTGATTTTATGGGACCTTTCCCACCCTCACACTCAAACAACTATATTCTAGTGGCAGTTGACTATGTGTCCAAGTGGGTAGAAGCTGTGGCTTTGCCCACCAATGATGCCAAAGTGGTAATGAGCTTTCTTCAGAGATATATCTTTAGCCAGTTTGGTGTGCCAAGGACACTCATTAGTGATGGAGGAAGCCATTTCTGCAACAGACAGTTGGACTCTCTTCTGCTGAGATATGGAGTCCATCATAAAGTGGCAACCCCTTATCACCCTCAGACAAGTGGACAGGTTAAAGTTTCCAACAGGGAACTTCAGAGGATTCTAGAGAAGACCGTCAGTGTTTCAAGAAAGGACTGGTCTAGGAAGCTTGATGATTCTCTTTGGGCATACCGAACAGCATACAAGACTCCCATTGGCATGTCCCCTTATCAGTTGGTCTATGGCAAAGCCTGTCACTTGCCAGTTGAGCTGGAGCATAAAGCTTACTGGGCAATCAGGTATCTGAATCTTGATTCAGAAGCTGCAGGAATCAAGCGAATGCTTTAGTTGAATGAGCTTCATGAATTCAGATATTCAGCCTCTGAGAATGCCAAGCTCTATAAGGAGAGAACCAAGCTACTGCATGACAAGAAGATCGCCATCAGAGTCATTGAGCCAGGACAAAGAGTGCTTCTATTTAATTCAAGGCTCAAATTTTTTCCCGGAAAGCTAAAATCCCGGTGGTCAAGACCGTTTGTGGTTACAAGAGCTTCACCGTATGGTCATGTGGAAATACAAGAAGAGAATTCTGACAGAAAATTTAGAGTGAATGGCCAGAGGCTGAAGCACTATCTTGGAGGCGAGATTGATCGCTAGAGGTCCACTCATCTGCTGAACTAGCAGAGCTGACCGTCAAGCTAGTGACGTAAAAGAAGCGCTTGTCGGGAGGCAACCCGATAAATTCGTATCCTTAGCTATTTTTCGTAGTAGTAGTTTTCTTAGTTATTTTATTTTTTTATTTCTTACTAATTTTCTGATCATGCAGCTATGTTATTCCAGGAACCGAACACCTCACGTAAAAAAAAGGGGGGGAGCAGAAGACGCGCGAGCGTCGGTGACGCGT
Organism: Arachis stenosperma; assembly: GCF_014773155.1. Lineage (NCBI taxonomy): Eukaryota > Viridiplantae > Streptophyta > Magnoliopsida > Fabales > Fabaceae > Arachis > Arachis stenosperma. The sequence continues at coordinate 88,940,226 of NC_080381.1, read as the reverse complement.
ACGCGTCGATCATGTGTGCATGAAAAAAAAATTGACAGAGAGTTGAGCGGGAATGGTGCCGGAACCAAGCCTTTAGCACAAACAACCCACGTGTATGCGTACCCCACGAGTGCGCGTCGTTTGTAATTTTCACCATCCATGTGTGCGCGTCAGCGACTGACGTCGGGATTTTCGCCAGTAAAGAATTTCATAAAAACAGTCGCGTTGTAGATATAGTCTCTAAACCGATAGAAATCCCTTCGTACAAAGTTTTGGTTGTCACAAGTAACAAACCCCTTTAAAATTGATAACCGAGTATGAAACCTCGGGTCGTCTTCTCAAGGAATTGCAGGGAGGTATGTTCTTATTATTGGCTATGAAAAAGATAAAATTGGGGTTTTGAGAATGAGGAATAAATATGGCAAATATTTTAAATGACAATTAAAATAAATAAATACTGTAAAACAAATCCTTTGGTAAGGTACGAGAAATTGGAAATCCAGACTTAGTTATTCTTATCAATAATAATGAAAGTTGAATCTTAATTCCACTTAGTCAACCTTTGCTAAAGCAAAGGAAAGTCAAGGGACTAATTAATTGACCTTCGAATCCTATTTATTTCCTAAGAAAAGGTTGGGATTATTGAAGTTCAGTTCAATTAGCAAAGATAACAGTTATCAATTATGTTGAGCTAAGATAACTCCTGAGTTACTGATTTCTCAACCAAGACCAAAAGGAAGGAAACTAAGTCTACTGGAATAACAATATCTTCAGATGGGAAGCAATAATCATGTAAATAAAAGAAAGCAATAATAACTGAAATACCTCAAATAATATTAATTCAAAGAAAATCATAACATGAAAGGTTTACAAGCCAGTTGGGCAACATAAATCAGATACAAGTAAAAGCATTAGAGTATTCCAAATGAAATAAAAATATAAAGTAAAAGGAATATTAAACCTGGGATCGAGAGTCACTCTTAAAAACTAAGAGAAGTCCTATATCCTAGTTTCTAAAAATCCTAATTTCTAATCCTAATCCTAATCCTAAGAGAGAGAGAGGAGAGAACCTCTCTCTCTAAAACTACATCTAAAACATGAAAAGTGAATTATGAGTGAATAATTATGAATGCATGCATTCCCCCACTTTATAGCCTCTAATCTGTGTTCTCTGGGCCGAAAACTAGGTCAGAAATAGCCCAGAAGTCACTTCCAGCACTTTCTAGTCCGTACAGGTCGCGGAAAAGTGATGTGGCCGCATGGCTCATGCGGTCGCGCGGGTTGCATTCCTGCTAGATCACGCGTCCGCGTGACTCACGCGTTCGCGTCGCCTGGCTTAGAGGCAGCTATTGCAAATTATATATCAAATCGAAGCCCCAGACGTTAGCTTTCCAGCGCAACTGGAACCGCATCGTTTGGACCTCCGTAGCTAAAGTTATATCCGTTTGAGTGCGAAGAGGTCAGGCTGGACAGCTTAGCAGTTTCTCCAACTTATTGTAGTCCTTCTACTTTTGCATGCTTCCTTTCCATCCTCCAAGCCATTCCTGCCTTATAATATCTGAAAACACTTAACACATATATCAAGGCATCTAATGGTAATAAGAGAGGATTAATAATAAGCAAATATAAGATCAAAGAAGCATGTTTTCAATTAAAGCACATAATTAGGAAGGAAAATGTAAAACATGCAAATAGTATGAATAAGTGGGTAAAGAGTAGATAAAAACCACTCAATTGAGCACAAGATAAACCATGAAATATGGGTTTATCAACCTCCCCACACTTAAACATTAGCATGTCCTCATGCTAAGCTCAAGAGAAACTATAAAGATGAAGAGGAATGATTTAATGTATGAGATGCAACCTATGAATGCAACTAAATGAAAAATGTTTCTACTTACTTGGTTAAAAGCAAATAAATCCCCAAGAATAAATATGAACTGGATTTCACTAATTCAAATCATAAAAATGAAGTACAAACAGACTTGTAGAAGAAAATAGCTCATGAAAGCCGGGAACAAAGAATCGAGCATCGAACCCTCACTTAGTAGTGTATATCACTCTAATCACTCAAGTGTTTTAGGTTCGATTCTCTCAATTCTCTACTAACCTTGCTTTCTAAGGCTTGCTCTTCATCTAAAAATCAATATAAATTTAATGCATAAATACACATATCAAGAGGTCTTTTAAGGGTTGTAATGGGGTTAGGGTCAAGGTAGGATTGTATTTGGCCAAGTGGACTAAAATCTGAATCCTTAATTAACTTAAACTTTCCACCTAACTTAAGACAATCCATATAATCACAACACAACATTTAACCATCCATTAACCATGTTTTCCACATGTTCATGCATTCTAATTTCGAGTCCAACTCATATGCATTTCACCACTTACTTTGGGGCATTTTGTCCCCTTTCATTTATTTTGCTCTTTCTCTTCTTGTTTTTTTTTTTGATGCATATGATTAAATTATTGGATGCATGAATTATGTCCTAAACATTTCTTTCATATTTTTAAAAAATTCTAACATACTCAATTCTCAAACCCAATGTTTCCAAACCCACTTTTCCCCACACTTAATTCATAAGCATTCTCACTAATCTAAGCTAACCAAAGATTCAAATTAAGGACATTATTGTTTTTCGCTTAGAGTTAATGATGTGCTAAAGTAAAGAATAAAGGAGTAAAATAGGCTCAACATTGGTTTGCAAGGGATAATGAAAGGTAAGGCCATATGGGTATGTAAGCTCAGTGAAATAAAGGCCTCAATCATGTAAGTGCATGCATACATCAAATAATGGAAATATAGAATTAAGCAAGACAGAGATCACAATTTTAGGGAGAAAAACACACACCAAAAATAAAATATTGGTTGATAAAATGTAACCAATCAAATAGGCTTAAAATCTCACTGGTTTTGTGTGTTCGAGCTTTAAACCATGTTCCAAAATAATATTTCTTCAAACAAGTTTTTCAAAAAGTTTTATTCAAATTAGTGAAATACTATAAAAATTTCTTGAAAAAGAAGAATATTACTTTAACCAAGTAGTAAAATATGCACAAAAACAATTAAACATGCAAATGCAACAACTAATCTACAAAGAAAATTTAAACATTGGTGTTGAGACAAGAAAGTACTAACCCATGGAGATCGGTATTGACCTCCCCACACTTAAAGATTGCACCGTCCTCGGTGCATGCTGAGAAGTACAGGTGGGCGGGGGTGGTGATTCCTCAGCTGTTGCTCATTGTAGAGGCTTTCTCCTTACCCATTCTGGTGGCCAGCCTGAAAAAGGGAGAAGAGAAAGGGATATAAAGTCAAAGGTGTAGAGCAAAGAGGAGGGCGGTACGAGTGAATAGCATGCCAAGTAAGCAAAATAGTGAATGGAACACATGGTCGCGATTCCATGTGATCAGTTCATCAATGGAAATATAGCAAGGCATGGGGAGTATTGGATGCAAGATGTTTATTAGCATGCCGGCAAGGGCATGAGTAGCATAGATCAAGCATCAAAAGCTTTAATGTATTGTTAGTCGTAAGAAACTAACAATAACGTTTGTAATGACAATTATATTTAATTAATAAAATATAAAAAGGATTTTGTGAAAAGCAAGCATTTATAGTAGAAGATTAAAAGAAATCTTTAAAAATAGTGCACAATGCCATACGGGCGTTTTCACAAACACATAGCATGCATGGTAAATAAGCTATTTGAAAGTATTAAATTGAACATGCAAGCAATCCTTTAAAAATTAATATAATTGTCAAATAATTCCTTTAATAGTCCATAAGCAAGATATGGTAAATAATTACCCAAATAAATTTCTAACACCAATGAAAATAATGCAATGAATAAAAGTATGCAAATGAACTAAATGAAAGATAAGAAGAATGAGAAGGGAAAGAAGGGAAGAAGAATTAAGTAAGAAAGGAGGGAGAAAAAATTAGGATTGGGGAAGAAAAGATAAAATATTTTGGCAGATAAGGTTAAGGTGTGCGACGTTGGCGACGCGGTCGCGTGGGTGACGCGGCCGCGTGGTGCGCAATAAGGTCAAGCGACGCGGACGCGTGGGTCATGCGATCGCGTGACTCGATTTGTGCTAGTGGCACGAGTGCAGCCTCACGCTCGCACAACTCTCTGTTCAAAATCTTATTAGTGCCAAATTTTTAAGTGACGCGATCGCATGAGGCATGCGATCGCGTGAGTGGGCTTTAAAGGAATATGACGCAGTCACGTGGGTCACGCGGCTGCGTGGGAAGGATTATGCGTTCAGCACCAATCCAGCACCACTCTCGCACAACTTTCGGGTGTGGACCACTTTGACGTCGAAATCTTGGTCATGCGGCCGCGTGGGTCACGCGGTCGCGTGGGAGGCCATTATTCCCATGCGACGCGGTCGCGTGGGTTGATTTGTGCCATTGGCACGCCTCCAGCCACGCTCCAGCGTGACTCTCTGTTCGTTTTTATTTTTCTCTTCTCCCCTTGCGACGTGGACGCGTCGTTGATGCGGTCGCGTCGCGTAGCAATTTTTTTTTTTGAACTAAAATGCAGAATGCAGTATTAATATGAATGTGATGCAAAACTCCAGGTTCAATATAATAGAATAAAATAAAACTCAAAAGCAAATAAAACTAAATAAAAATGAAAAATGAACGATCATACCATGGTGGGTTGTCTCCCACCTAGCACTTTTAGTTAAAGTCCTTAAGTTGGACATTTAATGAGCTTCCTGTCATGGTGGCTTATGCTTGTACTGATCCAGGAATCCCCACCAATGTTTGTATCTCCAGTAACCTCCGGGGTCCCAGACTAAGCACGTAAAGCCCTTACGAAGCTTCAAACAGATTCTTAGGCTCCTGGGGTGACAAATGTCAGAACAGATTCCAGGATCTCAAACTTTACCTTTACACCCGTTTTTGTCTTGATCTGCATTTTTTCAGCCGGGTGAAAGGTGATCTGAATTCTCACTGCAGTGACCAAACAGCTCCCTAGACCCATTCAGTTGAGCTCTATACCAACCTTTGCGTTTAAACTTAAAGCTTCCAACCATAATGAACCTTGCAGGACAATTCTTACCACTGGCCATCTTCCGCTTACTCTTAATGTCACAAAGAGCTCTAAGTTGATCATCCGTCTCCAGTAGCCCATATTCAAGTGGAATTAGAAATCTAAGGGATATGAATTTTACCCACTTGAATGTTGTGAAGGATGATGGCGACTTAGGGGGAGGTATTTTTAATGAGATTGCAAGCTCCACTCCCTTGTGCTCTTTTCGGATAACTACCACCTCTTTGCAAGCTTTTTCAATTTCAACCTCTTCCTCTTGGTAGCTTTCTTCCAATTCAATCTCCTCTTCACTGCTTTCCAAGGGCATGGGAGGTTGTGCTTCTCCTTCTTGAATCTCCATCACTTGATCAACCTCTTCCAAGTCTTCAACTGTGATATGCATTGGAGGTTGTACACCTTCCTCAGCATCAATTTCAACCGTCTTGGAAGGAGGCTCGATGTCTTGACTTTCCCATGGAGGTTCTGCATCTCTTAAGTCTTCAACCACTTCTTCTTCTTCTTGAACAATGACAGCTTCTTCTACTTGTTCTAGTACGAATTCATTCTCTGTCTTGTTCACTGGGGTTTCTGGTATCTCCTTCATGCTACGCTCTTCACTAGACTATCCACATGGAGCTGTGGCTGATCCTTGTATATTTGAGCACCGGGAAGCTAATTGACTCATTATTACTTGCCCCAATTGATGCATGGTTGCCTGACATCGATCCACTGTTTCCTTGAGACGATCCTTTGTCTCTTGACGCACTCGGCTTTCATAAATAGAATCATAGTGCTCTTGGATTGATAGATATGGAGATGGTAAATATGGAGGTGGTGGTTTTTGTGAGTAATTGGGTTGGAATTGGGGTGGTTCTATATATGGTTCATATGGCTCATAAGGTGGTTGGTATGGTGGTTGAGGGTTAGGGTCATATGGAGGTGAATGGCGGCAAGGGGCTTGTGAGTTTGGTGGTCCAAAGTTATGTTAAGGAGGGGGTTCATAGGCGTATGGTGGTGGTTGTTGATAATCAAAAGAGTGCTCACCATAGCCATTGCCTTGATATGCATCACAGGATGGTTGTTGGTAGTCCATTGGAGGCGGTTGTTGCCATGAGGGTTGAGTAAATCCTTGTGGCTCCTCCCATCTTTGATTCTTCCAACCTTGATGCCTGTTCTCATTATAGTTTCCGTTCCTAACAACAACATTGGAATCAAACTTGAAACCAGAGGGGTGAGAATTCATAGTGATTAATAAAAATTAAAAACAAAAACAAATAAACAAGCACAAGAAAAAAAAATTTTAATATTTACAATAACCAATAATAAGGCACACGTTTGCAATTCCCGGCAACGGCGCCATTTTGACGTCGGGATTTTTGCCAGTAAAGAATTTCATAAAAACAGTCGCGTTGTAGATATAGTCTCTAAACCGACAGAAATCCCTTCGTACAAAGTTTTGGTTCTCAACCAAGACCAAAAGGAAGGAAACTAAGTCTACTGGAATAACAATATCTTCAGATGGGAAGCAATAATCATGTAAATAAAAGAAAGCAATAATAACTGAAATACCTCAAATAATATTAATTCAAAGAAAATCATAACATGAAAGGTTCACAAGCCAGTTGGGCAACATAAATCAAATACAAGTAAAAGCATTAGAGTATTCCAAATGGAAGAAAAATATAAAGTAAAAGGAATATTAAACCTGGGATCGAGAGTCACTCTTAAAAACTAAGAAAAGTCCTAAATCCTAGTTTCTAAAAATCCTAATTTCTAATCCTAATCCTAATCCTAAGAGAGAGAGAGGAGAGAACCTCTCTCTCTAAAACTACATCTAAAACATGAAAAGTGAATTATGAGTGAATAATTATGAATGCATGCATTCCCCCACTTTATAGCCTCAAATCTGTGTTCTCTGGGCCGAAAACTAGGTCAGAAATAGCCCAGAAGTCACTTCCAGCACTTTCTGGTCCGTACAGGTCGCGGAAAAGTGACGCAGCCGCATGGCTCACGCGGTCGCGCGGGTTGCATTCCTGCCAGATCACGCGTCCGCGTGACTCACGCGTTCGCATCGCCTGGCTTCGGGGCAGCTGTGGCAAATTATATATCAAATTGAAGCCCCGGACGTTAGCTTTCCAGCGCAACTAGAACCGCGTCGTTTGGACCTTCGTAGCTAAAGTTATATCCGTTTGAGTGTGAAGAGGTCAGGCTGGACAGCTTAGCAATTTCTCCAACTTATTGTAGTCCTTCTACTTTTGCATGCTTCCTTTCCATCCTCCAAGCCATTCCTGCCTTATAATATCTGAAAACACTTAACACACATATCAAGGCATCTAATGGTATTAAGAGAGGATTAATAATAAGCAAATATAAGATCAAAGAAGCATGTTTTCAATTAAAGCACATAATTTGGAAGGAAAATGTAAAACATGCAAATAGTATGAATAAGTGGGTAAAGAGTAGATAAAAACCACTCAATTGAGCACAAGATAAACCATGAAATATGGGTTTATCAACCTCCCCACACTTAAACATTAGCATGTCCTCATGCTAAGCTCAAGAGAAACTATAAAGATGAAGAGGAATGATTGAATGTATGAGATACAACCTATGAATGCAACTAAATGAAAAATGTTTCTACTTACTTGGTTAAAAGCAAATAAATCCCCAAGAATAAATATGAACTGGATTTCACTAATTCAAATCATAAAAATGAAGTTCAAACAGACTTGTAGAAGAAAATAGCTCATGAAAGCCGGGAACAAAGAATCGAGTATCGAACCCTCACTTAGTAGTGTATATCACTCTAATCACTCAAGTGTTTTAGGTTCGATTCTCTCAATTCTCTACTAACCTTACTTTCTAAGGCTTGCTCTTCATCTAAAAATCAACATAAATTTAATGCATAAATACACATACCAAGAGGTCTTTTAAGGGTTGTAATGGGGTTAGGGTCAAGGTAGGATTGTATTTGGCCAAGTGGACTAAAATCTGAATCCTTAATTAACGTAAACTTTCCACCTAACTTAAGACAATCCATATAATCACAATACAACATTTAACCATCCATTAACCATGTTTTCCACATGTTCATGCATTCTAATTTCGAGTCCAACTCATATGCATTTCACCACTTACTTTGGGGTATTTTGTCCCCTTTCACTTATTTTGCCCTTTCTCTTCTTTTTTTTTGTTTGATGTATATGATTAAATTATTGGATGCATGAATTATGTCCTAAACATTTCTTTCACATTTTTAGAAAATTCTAACATACTCAATTCTCAAACCCAATGTTTCCAAACCCACTTTTCCCCACACTTAATTCATAAGCATTCTCACTAATCTAAGCTAACCAAGGATTCAAATTAAGGACATTATTGTTTTTCGCTTAGAGTTAATGATGTGCTAAAGTAAAGAATAAAGGGGTAAAATAGGCTCAACATTGGTTTGCAAGGGATAATGAAAGGTAAGGCCATATGGGTATGTAAGCTCAGTGAAACAAAGGCCTCAATCATGTAAGTGCATGCATACATCAAATAATGGAAATATAGAATTAAGCAAGACAGAGATCACAATTTTAGAGAGAAAAACACACACCAAAAATAAAATATTGGTTGATAAAATACAACCAATCATATAGGCTCAAAATCTCACTGGTTTTGTGTGTTCGAGCTTTAAACCATGTTCCAAAATAATATTTCTTCAAACAAGTTTTTCAAAAAGTTTTATTCAAATTAGTGAAATACTATAAAAGAGTGTTTGGGCAGAGAGTTGTGCTAGCTTGGGGCAAGAAGTATGCTGAAAGCACAAATTTGGCCACGCGGACGCGTGATCGACGCGGCCGCGTCAATTGCACATATGGCCATCCACGCGAGTGCGTGCATGACGCGCACGCGTCATATGAAAATTTGGTTCCCAAGCCATGCAAACAGAAAGTCATGCGGGTGCGCGGCTGGTTTCGCGCAAATCGCACAAAACCCAGGGCACGCGATCGCGTGCCTGACGCTAACGCGTCATTATGAAAAATGCGCGACCCACGCGTACGCGTGCCGTACGCGTACGTGTCGCTTGCGCCGCCCAGTTTTCTTTCCCTCTCTCTCCCACTCCTAATTCTCTCGTATTCTTTTATCCTTTTATTTTTCTCTCCTCATAATATTTATCTCTTCTATTTTCAATTATTCTTTGCTTGAGGACAAGCAAAACTTTAAGTTTGGTGTTGACACTGCACTTACAGGTTTTCTAGCACGAAAGGGAGGCGAATCATCTTCACGGAGAAGCACAACCTGAAGAATAAAGCGACCACGAGGATAACTAAGGTGGTTGAGTTCCTTTCCTTTTATATTCCTTCCCTCTTTTTCTATGTTATGTTTCGGTTTCCTGTTATTTTTCTTTGTTTATTGCATGATCCTTTATTAGTCAGAATCTTAAGACTAGAAATTTTTTTCTCCTAATTGCTTTAATTCTAAAAAGATGTCTCATGTATTACTCACTGAACTTGAATTCAAATCAAAAGAATTTTTTGCATGAGAAATTGAGTTAATTTTAAGAATAGTCTGATTTACTTAAAGGTGGTGGTATTTTTTGTGATTTTTGAATGCATGATATGAACAGTACATATTTGAATTTGAATCAAGGGATGTTGATTTATAAGGAACAGGAATTTAGAGAATTATTATGACTTCTCTGAAAAAAAAAACAAAAATTTAATCTTTGAAGCAAAAGAAACAGCAAAAGAAAATAAATAAATAAATAATAATAAAAAAAGCAAGGTCTAAGGCTCTGAGCATCAATGACTAGGGAGGTCAGACATGATTAAAAGCTCAAAGAGTTGTTTCCCTAGTCATATGCTTGTGGTGTGATTGTATCAAGTAATCCTTGAGACAGAACACTTAGAGTCGAGACTAAGTGCGTTTAACAGAGTATGCCAAAGGCTTTGAGCACCACTGTCTGGGAGTAACTGAAAGAAAAATCAAGACTCAAAGAGAGTCCCCCAGTTAAGTGCTTGTGGTGTTTCTGTGTCAAGTAATCCTTGAGGCAAAGCATTTAAAGTCACGGCGAGGCTCAAGGTGCAAAGCACCAAAGAAAAAAATAAATTAAAGTCAATTTTGCTGTGTTCAAGGATTAAACTGAAATGTAAAGATCAGAGAATTCATAATATTATCCGGATTCTAATTCCGAATGACAATGACATCCTTCTGATTCAAAGGAGAGGGAGATGCCAAACCTATCCTGGATTACAGTTATAAACCCCACTATAAAAAGAGACATGAGCTTAATCGAATTCTCATTCCCATGCAAATTCACATCCTAAGCTTATATTAGTTTTGGTTTCTTGAGGACAAGCAACAGTTTAAGTTTGGTGTTGTGATGCGTGAGCATCTTGTCTATCTTTTCCTAGTGAATTTGCACTTAAATTGTTGAGTTTAATTAAGAATTAATTATATTTTAGCCACTATGGATGCTATTTTGAGTTTTGGGCAATTTTATTTATTTCAGGTAGCATTCGGTGGAATTTAACGGAGTTTCTGCAGCACAAGAATCAAAGGAGATGGCTGTGAGGAGCGACGCGCATGCGTGCCTAACGCGTGCGCATGATCTGGAAGTATCCATGGCGACGCGTGCGCGTGACTGACGCGCACGCGTGAATTGAAGATTTGCTCAGCGACGCGTTTGCGTGACTCGCAGAAAAGACCATCGACGCGTACGCGTGACTGACTCGTATGCGTGACATGCGCCACATGCAGAAAAACACAGAAAAATGTTGGGGGCGATTTTTGGACTGTTTTGACTCAGTTTTCAGCCCAGAAAATACAGATTAGAAGCTGCATAATGGACAATTCAAGTGGTCTCCACACATCAGCTGAAGACTTGTTAATTAATTTGAATTTAAATTCAAATATTGTTTTAGGAAAAGATATTATTATTTTAGATAATTAGATTTTAAATTTATTAGGATTAGTTATAAATAGGGATTGGATCCCATCATTGGACAGACAGTACATTTTTACTTGAACCCTTATTTTTTCTACTCTGAACCATGACCAACTACTCCTCCATTGTTAAGGTTAGGAGCTCTGTCTATTTGTATGGATTGATTTTATTGCTTTTTCTATTTTAATTTATGCATGGATTTATAATTCAATAATTGTTTTCGCTCTTTATTTTATGAATATGGGTGGAACGGAAGTATGACCCATGTTCTAATTGAGTTCTTGTAAAACTTGGAAAAGCTCTTTACTTGAACAAGAGCTTGAAAATATATTATACTGAATTTTGAATTGTTTGTAATTAACGGGATACGTGACATATAATCCCTTTATTTTTGGATAATTAGGATTCTTTTGACATATAAACTAGAAATTGATCATCACCTTCTAATTGGAATTAATTGACCAAGGAATTGGCAGTTAATGAATTTTAGAGGAGACTAGGAAGGTCTATGAAATTAGGGTCTAGTCACATATAGTTTGCCATGAATTAAATCTTGCATGATTAAAATAGTTATTAAGAAAAATCAATCAGGAAAATAGATAACTCTGAAACCTTAACTGTTTTTCCATATATATTTCTGAAATTCTTAATTCACTGTTTAATGTTTTTTTTTTAATACCAAAACACTCTTTTCTGCTTGTCTAACTAATCCTATCAAACGCTATTGTTGTTTAATCCATCAATCCTCATGGGATCGACCCTTACTCACATAAGGTATTACTTGGTACGACCCGGTGCACTTGCCGGTTAGTTTATGGGTTATAAAATACCGCACCAGTGATCCTTCGTCACCGAAGGGTGGTGGCACCTGCAAGGGACTCCGATGCTTAAGTTAGCAAGGGTATTAAGCACGTTTTTAGGAGAATCAGAGTATAAGTTATATCTGGGTGCTCCAGTGTATTTATAATGTTGTAGAGTGACCTTTTCGGGAGATAAGATAGTTATCTTATCTTATCTTCTTATCTTTAAGGGAACCACCCTTATCCTTTTAGGCTTGGGCTGCCTTTGGACTTGGGTTGTGTTCCTCTGTTTGGGCCCTTTTTGGGCTCTCCTGGTGATTTGGCCGATCTTTTTGAGAAGAGATCATGTAGTCCTATTGATGAGCGGATAATTTATACGCTTTTTAGCATTGTTTTTAGGTAGTTTTTAGTAAGTTCAAGCTACTTTTAGGGATGTTTTCATTAGTTTGTATGGTAAATTCACATTTCTGGACTTTACTATGAGTTTGTGTGTTTTTCTGTGATTTCAGGTAAATTCTGACTGAAATTGAGGGATTTGAGCAAAACTCTGATAAAGGCTGACAAAAGGACTGCTGATGCTGTTGGATTCTGACCTCCCTGCACTCGAAATGGATTTTCTGGAGCTACAGAACTCCAATTAGCGCGCTCTGAACGGCGTTGGAAAGTAGACATCCAGGGCTTTCCAGCAATATATAATAGTCCATACTTTATTCGGAAATTGATGACGTAACTTGGCGTTGAACGCCAAGTTCATGCTGTTGTCTGGAGTTAAACGCCAGAAAAACGTCATGATCCGGAGTTGAACGCCCAAAACACGTCATAACTCGGAGTTCAACTCCAAGAGAAGCCTCAACTCGTGGATTGATCAAGCTCAGCCCAAGCATACACCAAGTGGGCCCCGGAAGTGGATTTATGCATCAATTACTTACTCATGTAAACCCTAGGAGCTAGTTTATTATAAATAGAACATTTAACTATTGTATTAGGTGTCTTTGATCATTCGGTCTTGTGACCACATGGGGGCTGGCCATTCGGCCATGCCTGAACCTTTTACTTATGTATTTTCAACAGTGGAGTTTCTGCACACCATAGATTAAGGGTGTGGAGCTCTGCTGTACCTCAAGTATTAATGCAATTCTATTTTCTTTTATTCAATTCTATCTTATTCTTATTCCAAGATATTCATTCGCACCCAAGAACATGATGAATGTGATGATTATATGACCCTCATTATCATTCTCACTTATGAACGCACGTGATTGACAACCACTTCCGTTCTACATGCAACAGAGCTTGAATGTGTATCTCTTAGATTCCCCAACAGAATCTTCGTGGTATAAGCTAGATAGATGGCGGCATTTATGAGGATCCGGAAGGTCTCACCTTGTCTGTGGTATTCCGAGTAGGATCCTGGGAATCCGGAAAGTCTAACCTTGTCTGTGGTATTCCGAGTAGGATTCCGGTAATGAATGACTGTGACGTGCTTCAGACTCGCAAGTGCTGGGCGTTAGTGACAGACGCAAAAGAATCAAGGGATTCTATTCCAGTAGGCGCGGGAACCAACCAGTGATTAGCCGTGCTGTGACAGAGCGCGTGAGCGTAGTTTTCACTGCGAGGATGGGATGTAGCCTTCGGCCAGGTGATGCCTCCAGACGATTAGCCATGCGAGTGACAGCCGCAGAGGACCATTTTCCCGAGAGGATTGAAAGTAGCCATCGTCGAACGGTGAACCCCTATAAACAGCTTGCCATGGAAAGGAGTAAGAAGGATTGAGTTGAAGCAGTAGGAAAGCAGGCGTCCTTGAGCCATACAACATCTCCATATGCTTATCTGAAATTCCCACCAATGAATCTGCATAAGTATTCTATCCCCTTTATTATTTCTCTTTTTTTATTAATTTTCGAAACCATAAACAATTTTAATCTGCCTAACTGAGAGTTACAAGGTGACCATAGCTTGCTTCATACCGACAATCTCTGTGGGATCGACCCTTACTCACGTAAGGTTTATTACTTGGACGACCCAGTACACTTGCTGGTCAGTTGAACGGAGTTGTGAAAACAACCGATGCCATAATAATGATTTCATACAAGTACAAAAGAACATGGATCACAATTTCGTCCACCATGTTTTTGGCGCCGTTGCCGGGGATTGTTCGAGTATGGACAATTGATGGTTCATCTTGTTGCTCAGATTAGGTAATTTTCTTTTCAAAAATCTTTTTCAAAATTTTTCTTTTCTTTTGTTTTTTCTAACTTTATTTTCGAAAAAAATTAATAAAAATCCAAAAAATTATAAAATCATAAAAATCAAAAATATTTTGTGTTTCTTGTTTGAGTCTTGAGTCAATTTTTTAAGTTTGGTGTCAATTGCATGCTTTAAAAAATTTTTCTTGTATTTTTCGAAAATTCCATGCATTCATAGTGTTCTTCATGATCTTCAAGTTGTTCTTGATAAGTCCTCTTGTTTGATCTTGATGTTTTCTTGTTTTGTGTTGGTTGTTGTTTTTCATATGCATTTTTTGTTTGTTAGAGTCCATGCATTAAAGATTTCTAAGTTTGGTGTCTTGCATGTTTTCTTTGCATCAAAAATTTTTCAAAATTATGTTCTTGATGTTCATCATGATCTTCAAAGTGTTCTTGGTGTTCATCTTGACATTCATAGCATTCTTGCATGCATTCATTGTTTTGATCTAAAAAATTTCATGCATTGAGTATTTTTTGTTTTCTCTCTCATAATTAAAAATTCAAAAATCAAAAAAATATCTTTTCCTTATTTCCCTCCAAATTTTCGAAATTTTGGGTTGACTTGGTCAAAATTTTTTAAAATTAGTTGTTTCTTACAAGTCAAGTTAAAATTTCAATTTTAAAAATCTTATCTTTTTAAAATCTTTTTTCAAAAATCATATCTTTTTCATTTTTTTTATTTTCGAAAATTTCAAAAACATTTTTCAAATTATTTTCAAAATCTTTTTCTTATCTTTACATCATATTTTCGAAAATTCACTAATAATCAATGTGATTGGTTCAAAAATTTGAAGTTTGTTACTTTCTTGTTAAGAAAGGTTCAATCTTTAAGTTCTAGAATCTTATCTTGTAGTTTCTTGTTAGTGAAGTAAATAATTTTAAAATTTTTGAATTAAATCTTTTTATCTTTTATTTTATCTTTTTCAAAAAATTTTATCTTTTTCAAAAATTTGATTTCAAAATATCTCATCTAACTTCTTATTTTCTTATCTTTCTAAAATTTTGATTTCAAATCTTTTTCAATCAACTAACTAACTTTTTGTTTATTTTTTATCTTTTTCAAAACCACCTAACTACTTCTCCCTCTTCTATTTTCGAAAAATATCTCTCTCTTTTCAAAAATTCTTTTTAATTAATTAATTGTTTCAATTTTTAATTTCAATTACATTTATCTCTAATTTTTCGAAAATCACTAACCCCTTTTTAAAATTATTTTCGAAATTCTCTTTCTCTTTTCTTCTTCTATTTAATTATTTAATTACTAACACTTCTCTTCACCTCTCTTCATCCAAAAATCCGAATCTCCTTCTTCATTCTTCTACCCCATTCTTCTTCTACTAACATAAAGGAATCTCTATACTGTGACATAGAGGATTCCTCTTCTTTTCTTGTTTTCTTCTCTTTCATATGAGCAGGAACAAGGATAAAGGCACTCTTGTTGAAATTGATCCAGAACCTGAAAGGACTCTGAAGAAAAGATTAAGAGAAGCTAAATTACAACAATCCAGAAACAACCTTTCAGAAATTTTCGAACAAGAGAAGGAGATGGCAGCCGAAAATAATAATAATAATGCAAGGAGAATGCTTGGTGACTTCACAAAGCCAACGTCCAAGTTTGATGGAAGAAGCATCTCCATTCCTGCCATTGGAGCCAATAATTTTGAGCTTAAGCCTCAACTAGTTGCTTTAATGCAACAAAACTGCAAGTTTTATAGACTTCCATCTGAAGATCCTTATCAATTTTTAACTGAGTTCTTGCAGATCTGTGAGACTGTAAAGACGAATGGAGTAGATCCTGAAGTCTACAGACTCATGCTTTTCCCTTTTGCTATAAGAGACAGAGCTAGAATATGGTTGGATTCACAACCCAAGGATAGCCTGGACTCATGGGATAAGCTGGTCACTGCCTTCTTGGATAATTTCTTTCCTCCTCAAAAGCTGAGCAAGCTGAGAGTGGATGTTCAAACCTTCAAACAAAAAGATGGTGAATCCCTCTATGAAGCTTGGGAAAGATACAAGCAGCTGACCAAAAGATGTCCATCTGACATGTTTTCAGAATGGACCATATTAGATATATTCCATCATGGTCTCTCTGAATTTTCGAAAATATCATTGGACCATTCTGCAGGTGGATCTATTCACCTGAAGAAAACGCCTGAAGAGGCTCAAGAACTCATTGACATGGTTGCAAATAACCAGTTCATGTACACTTCTGAGAGGAATTCCGTGAACAATGGGATACCTCAGAACAAAGGAGTTCTTGAAATTGATACTCTGAATGCCATATTGGCTCAGAACAAAGTGTTGACTCAACAGGTCAACATGATCTCTCAAAATCTGAATGGATTGCAACACGCATCCAACAGTACTAGAGAGGCAGCTTCTGAAGAAGTTTATGATCCTGAGAACCCTGCCATGGCAGAGGTTAATTACATGGGTGAACCTTATGGAAACACCTATAACTCATCATGGAGAAATCATCCAAATTTCTCATGGAAGGATCAACAAAAGCCTCAACAAGGCTTTAACAATGGTGGACGTAATAGGCTGGGCAATAGCAAGCCATATCCATCATCTTCTCAGCAACAGACAGAGAATTTTAAACAAAACACCTCTAATTTAGCCAATGTAGTCTCTGATCTGTCAAAGGCCACTTTCAGTTACATGAGTGAAACAAGATCCTCCATTAGAAATCTGGAGGCACAAGTGGGCCAGCTGAGTAAGAAAGTCATTGAAACTCCTCCCAGTATTCTCCCAAGCAATACAGAAGAGAATCCAAAAGGAGAGTGCAAGGCCATTGACATAGTCAACATGGCCGAATGCACAAGGGAGGAGGAGGACGAAAATCCTAGTGAGAAAGACCTCCTGGGACGTCCCTCAAGCAAGAAGGAGTTTCCTATTAAGGATCCAAAGGAATCTGAGGCTCATATAGAGACCATAGAGATTCCATTAAATCTCCTTCTGCCATTCATGAGCTCTGAAGACTTTTCTTCCTCAGAAGAGGATGAAGATGTAACTGGAGAGCAAGTTGCTCAATATTTAGGAGCTATCATGAAGCTGAATGCCAAGTTATTTGGTAATGAAACTTGGGAAAGTGAACCTCCCTTGCTCATTAATGAACTGGATACTTGGATTCAGAAAATTCTACCTCAAAAGAAACAAGATCCTGGCAAGTTCTTAATACCTTGTACCATAGGCACCATGATCTTTGAAAAAGCTCTGTGTGATCTGGGGTCAAGGATAAATCTAATGCCACTCCCTGTAATGGAGAAGCTGGGGATCATTGAGGTACAACCTGCCTTGTTCTCATTACAATTGGCAGACAAGTCATTGAGACAAGCTTATGGATTAGTAGAGGACATGTTAGTAAAGGTTGAAGGCCTTTACATCTCTACTGATTTCATAATCTTAGACACTAGGAAGGAAGAGGATGATTGCATCATCCTTGGAAGACCTTTCCTAGCCACAGCAGGAGCTGTGATAGATGTCAACAGAGGTGAGTTAGTCCTTCAATTGAATGGGGACTACCTTGTGTTTAAGGCACATAGCCATTCCTCTGTGACAAAAGAGAGTAAGCATGAAGAGCTTCTCTCAGTTCAGAGTCAAGAAGAGCCCACACAGTCAAACTCTAAGTTTGGTGTTGTGAGGCCACAACCAAACTCTAAGTTTGGTGTTAAGATCCCACAACCAAACTCTAAGTTTGGTGTGGACAACTATACAACATTGACCTGATCACCTTGTGGCTCCATGAGAGCCACTGTCAAGCTATTGACATTAAAGAAGCGCTTATTGGGAGGCAACCCAGTTTTATTTATTTAATTTTATTTTATTCTATTTTATTGTTATTTTGTGTTTTATTAGGTACATGATCATGAGGAGTCACGAAAAAAATAAAAAAAAATTAAAAACAGAGTCAAAAACAGAAGAAAAAAATTTTTTTTTACCCTGGAGGACGCACAGGCTGGCGTTCAACGCCAGTAAGATGCATCTGGCTGGCGTTCAACGCCAGAACAGAGCACCATTCTGGCGCTGAACGCCAGAAACAAGCAACATTCTGGCGCTGAACGCCAGGAATGTGCCCAGAGAGGAAAAACTGGCGCTGAACGCCAGTAACAAGCATGAAACTGGCGTTCAACGCCAGAAACATGCTTTACATGGGCGTTGAACGCCCAGAATGTGCACCAATGGGCGTTTAAACGCCAGAATGATGCACGAAGGCATTTTACATGCCTATATGGTGCAGGGATGGAATTCCTTGACACCTCAGGATCTGTGGACCCCACAGGATCACCTCAGGATCTGTGGACCCCACAGGATCCCCACCTAACATATTCCCACCTTACCTTTTAATCCTAATCACACTCTCCTAATCCAAATCCACTCTTCCCCATGTCACACTTCCCAACACCTTTCACCAATCACCTCAATTCCTCTTCCCAATTACCCCATTCACCACTCACATCCATCCACTCTTCCCCATAAACCCCACCTACCTTCAAAAATTCAAAACAATTTCCCTCCCATTCCCACCCAAATGGCCGAACATACCTCCCCCCCTTTCCCTATAAATACCCTTCCATTCTACTTCATTTTCACACAACACAACCCCCCCTTCTTCACCTAAACCGAACCTACCTTTCTCCCTCTCTACCATATTTTCTTCTTCTTCTTCTTCTTCTCTTCTTTCTTTTATTGCTCGAGGGCGAGCAATATTTTAATTTTGGTGTGGTAAAAGCATAAGCTTTTTTTTGTTTTTCCATTACCAATGGCACCTAAGGCCGGAGTATCCTCTAGAAAAGGGAAAGGGAAGACAAAAGCTTCCACCTCCGAGTCATGGGAGATGGAAAGATTCATCTCCAAGAGCCATCAAGACCACTTCTATGATGTTGTGTCAAAGAAGAAGGTGATCCTTGAGGTCCCTTTCAAGCTCAAGAAAAATGAGTATCCGGAGATCCGACATGAAGTCCGAAGAAGAGGTTGGGAAGTCTTAACCAACCCCATGCAACAAGTCGGAATCTTAATGGTTCAAGAGTTCTATGCCAATGCATGGATCACTAGGAACCATGACCAAGGTATGAACCCAAGTCCAAAGAATTATCTCACAATGGTTAGGGGGAAATACTTGGATTTCAGTCCGAAAAATGTAAGGTTGGCATTCCACTTGCCTATGATGCAAGGTGATGAACGCCCCTACACTAGAAGGGTCAACTTTGATCAAAGGTTGGACCAAGTCCTTATGGACATTTGTGTAGAAGGAGCTCAATGGAAGAGAGACTCCAAAGGCAAGCCAGTCCAACTAAGAAGACTGGACCTCAAGCCTGTGGCTAGAGGATGGTTGGAGTTCATTCAACGCTCCATCATTCCTACTAGCAACCGATCTGAAGTTACTGTGGATCGGGCCATCATGATTCATGGCATCATGATTGGAGAGGATGTAGAAGTTCATGAGGTCATCTCCAATGAAATCTACAAAATAGCCGACAAGCCCTCACCTATGGCACGGCAAGCTTTTCCTCACCTTATTTGCCATCTCTGTTACTCAGCTGGAGTTATCATAGAAGGAGATGTCTCCATTGAAGAAGACAAGCCCATCACTAAGAAAAGGATGGAGCAAGCAAGAGAAGCCCCTCACAGTCCTCAAGATATGCATGAGGAAGCTCATCATCAAGAAATCCCTGAGATGCCTCAAGGGATGCACTTTCCTCCAAACAACTATTGGGAGCAACTCAACACTTCTTTAGAAGGTTTGAGCCATAATGTGGAACAATTAAGGGTGGAACATCATGAGCACTCCATCATTCTCCAAGAAATAAGAGAAGATCAAAGAGCAATGAGAGAGGAGCAACAAAGGCAAGGAAGGGACATAGAAGAGCTAAAGAACATCATTGGTCCTTCAAGAAGAAGACGCCACTAGAGGTGGATTCATTCCTTGTTCTTTATTTCCTTCTGTTTTCGGTTTTTAGTATTGTGTTTATCTATGTTTTGTGTCTTTATTTCATGATCATTAGTATGTAACCATGCCTTAAAGCTATGAATAAAATCCATTAATCCTTCACCTCTCTTAAATGAAAAATGTTTTAATTCAAAAGAACAAGAAGTACATAAATTTCGAAAATAGCTCTTGAATTTAGTTTAATTATATTGATGTGGTGACAATACTTTTTGTTTTCTGAATGAATGCTTGAACAGTGCATATTTTTGATCTTGTTGCTTATGAATGTTAAAATTGTTGGCTCTTGAAAGAATGATGAACAAAGAGAAATGTTATTGAGGATCTGAAAAATCATGAAATTGATTCTTGAAGCAAGAAAAAGCAGTGAAAAAGAAGAAGCTTGTGAAAAAAATGGCGAAAAAAAAATATTTAGAAAGAAAAAGAAAAAAGCAAGCAGAAAAAGCCAATAGCCCTTAAAACCAAAAGGCAAGGGTAAAAAGGATCCAAGGCTTTGAGCATCAACGGATAGGAGGGCCCAAGGAAATAAAATCCAGGCCTAAGCGGCTAAATCAAGCTGTCCCTAGCCATGTGCTTGTGTCATGAAGGTCCAAGTGAAAAGCTTGAGACTGAGTGGTTAAAGTCGTGATCCAAAGCAAAAAAAGAGTGTGCTTAAGAGCTCTGGACACCACTAACTGGGGACTCTAGCAAAGCTGAGTCACAATCTGAAAAGGTTCACCCAGTTATGTGTCTGTGGCATTTATGTATCCGGTGGTAATACTGGAAAACAAAATGCTTAGGGCCACAGCCAAGACTCATAAGTAGCTGTGTTCAAGAATCAACATGCTTAACTAGGAAAGTCAATAACACTATCCGAAATTCTAAGTTCCTAGAGAAGCCAATCATTCTAAACTTCAAAGGAAAAAGTGAGATGCCAAAACTGTTCAGAAGCAAAAAGCTACAAGTCCCGCTCATCTAATTATAATTAATATTCATTGATATTTTGGAATTTATAGTATATTCTCTTCTTTTTATCCTATTTGATTTTCAGTTGCTTGGGGACAAGCAACAATTTAAGTTTGGTGTTGTGATGAGCGGATAATTTATACGCTTTTTGGCATTGTTTTTAGGTAGTTTTTAGTAAGTTCAAGCTACTTTTAGGGATGTTTTCATTAGTTTGTATGGTAAATTCACATTTCTGGACTTTACTATGAGTTTGTATGTTATTCTGTGATTTCAGGTAAATTCTGACTGAAATTGAGGGATTTGAGCAAAACTCTGATAAAGGCTGACAAAAGGACTGCTGATGCTGTTGGATTCTGACCTCCCTGCACTCGAAATAGATTTTCTGGAGCTACAGAACTCCAATTGGCGCGCTCTCAACGGCGTTGGAAAGTAGACATCCAGGGCTTTCCAGCAATATATAATAGTTCATACTTTATTCGGAAATTGACGACGTAACTTGGCGTTGAACGCCAAGTTCATGCTGCTGTCTGGAGTTAAACGCCAGAAAAACGTCATGATCCGGAGTTGAACGCCCAAAACACGTCATAACTCAGAGTTCAACTCTAAGAGAAGCCTCAGCTCGTGGATTGATCAAGCTCAGCCCAAACATACACCAAGTGGGCCCCAGAAGTGGATTTATGCATCAATTACTTACTCATGTAAACCCTAGGAGCTAGTTTATTATAAATAGAACATTTAACTATTGTATTAGGTGTCTTTGATCATTCGGTCTTGTGACCACATGGGGGCTGGCCATTCGGCCATGCCTGAACCTTTTACTTATGTATTTTCAACAGTGGAGTTTCTGCACACCATAGATTAAGGGTGTGGAGCTCTGCTGTACCTCAAGTATTAATGCAATTCTATTTTCTTTTATTCAATTCTATCTTATTCTTATTCCAAGATATTCATTCGCACCCAAGAACATGATGAATGTGATGATTATATGACCCTCATTATCATTCTCACTTATGAACGCACGTGATTGACAACCACTTCCGTTCTACATGCAACAGAGCTTGAATGTGTATCTCTTAGATTCCCCAACAGAATCTTCGTGGTATAAGCTAGATAGATGGCGGCATTTATGAGGATCCGGAAGGTCTCACCTTGTCTGTGGTATTCCGAGTAGGATCCTGGGAATCCGGAAAGTCTAACCTTGTCTGTGGTATTCCGAGTAGGATTCCGGTAATGAATGACTGTGACGTGTTTCAGACTTGCAAGTGCTGGGCGTTAGTGACAAACGCAAAAGAATCAAGGGATTCTATTCCAGTAGGCGTGGGAACCAACCAGTGATTAGCCGTGCTGTGACAGAGCGCGTGAGCGTAGTTTTCACTGCGAGGATGGGATGTAGCCTTCGGCCAGGTGATGCCTCTAGACGATTAGCCATGCGAGTGACAGCCGCAGAGGACCATTTTCCCGAGAGGATTGAAAGTAGCCATCGTCGAACGGTGAACCCCTATAAACAGCTTGCCATGGAAAGGAGTAAGAAGGATTGAGTTGAAGCAGTAGGAAAGCAGGCGTCCTTGAGCCATACAGCATCTCCATATGCTTATCTGAAATTCCCACCAATGAATCTGCATAAGTATTCTATCCCCTTTATTATTTCTCTTTTATTATTAATTTTCGAAACCATAAACAATTTTAATCTGCCTAACTGAGAGTTACAAGGTGACCATAGCTTGCTTCATACCAACAATCTCTGTTGGATCGACCCTTACTCACGTAAGGTTTATTACTTGGACGACCCAGTACACTTGCTGGTCAGTTGAACGGAGTTGTGAAAACAACCGATGCCATAATAATGATTTCATACAAGTACAAAAGAACATGGATCACAATTTCGTCCACCACCTATCCTGAGGAGATCGGTCGACTTAGCCCGGGTCGTACATCTCGACCCAGCGCATAACAGTATAAGATTGAATTTGATTGAGAAAGAGACCTTGGGTAAGAGGCAGTGGCGCTGTCTTCTTGCTCCGGGTAAGGGATTGAAATTCTGGGTAAGAGACAATGGTGTTATCCACTTGCTCCGGGTAAGATTTAAGAAGCCGGGTAAGATGCGGTCATGTTGTTCACTTGCTCCGGATAAGAGTTGAGAAGCCGAGTAAGATGCGGTAGTGTTATCCACTTGCTCCGAGTAAAAGTTCGAGACTCCGAATAAGAGGCAAGGGTTGAGTTTTGATTCTCTTGCTCTGGGTTGAGAATTGTAACACCGCTTGGATAAGAGGCAAGGGTGAGGTTGTCCCCTACTCTTGGTACACGAGTAAAATGCAAGGGTTGCAGGTTGGTCCCACTTGCTCTATATTTGGTGTTCTATCTATGGTTCGCTACTAAACATATCAGGTTTGGCTATATAATGACAAATAAGACTCATCATCCATAGAACAAGCATGCATCATATGCATTTATATGTTTTGCTTGAGTGTGCATTATTTTGGTTTGCTTAACTGCCCAACTCAGTTTATCTACTACTTGTTCTACTTGTTGTAACTGGTATCTATACTTGTGCTTTCCTTGTTTGTTTTGTATGTGTTTGCAACTGAGAGATCCCTTATGCTGGTGGAGAGGATGCTAAGGGTTGTTCCACCTTTGATTCAGAGGTTTAGGAGAAAAGACAGGAAGTGATGAGATAGTTTAGAAATGAGAATCCTTTGGGCAGATTACCAAACTTTATGGTTTAGTATTAATTTTAAGTCTGATTATCTGGGTATCAAAGTTCTAGGAATGACTCTGGTTTTTTCGGGACCTTATGTATTATCTATGTGGGCACCTCTACCATGCTGAGAACCCCCGGTTCTCATTCCAAACATATATTATTGTTGTCAGATGCAGGACATGATACACCACATTGAGCTTGCTGGAGACTCTTGGAACGTGAAGACCTACCTCTGGGATTTTATACTTTGTGTTTTGTATATGTACATGTATTTAGGCTCTCCACTTGTATATATTTGAATTTTATCCCTCCTAGAGGTTGACTTGGAGAAACAGGATTTAAATTATGTATTTTGGTAAATACTTTTAGGGCTGTATATATGTATATATATTTTAGCCGGCCTTTACTTCGTAGGTCGAGTTTAGAGCTTGATTATATATCTATCTTTTGAAACTCTATTTATATACTTGTCTCTTTGGTTTTTTTTTTTGTATAAGCCTTCTACCTAATCACTTTTCGTGTATGACGTGTTTTCGGTCTTATTTTGTTCATCCTTTCTTCCAAGGCTCCTAGATAAACTATTTTTTACATATATATCTATTTATGTATTTTTGTTTTAGAGGTCGTAACGCTTCACCACATTTGATTTACGTCCAAGGCGTAAAGCTTTGTATGCTAGGGTGTTACAATATATGCTAAAAGAGAACCTTATCATTTTACCAATTGTTCTTCCATTCGATAGTTTTTAATTTTTACAAAGAAAATTAAATATGGATGATTTTGTTCCAGTTCTTTGATGTGTATGGAGGAGGGGGAATAATATTGCGTTTGACAAGACTATATAGGATCTTGAGATGTTTAAGCAAGAGGTTTAACACTTAGCAAATTTGTGGATGAAGTGTACATTGAATAAAATGATGGCTAATAAAGGAATGAATAGTTAAAGCTTACTTAATGCTAATAGTTAGGGTGTATGATAGGTGTTCTATATGTTATTCTATTTATTTCTGTTAGAAACGTTTTTAATTATGATCTGATCGAATTAGTGTAAGGGATGTAAATGTTGTATTTGTTTTGTATACTTCTAAACCTCGTCTTCCTTATGAATATTTGTAACCGGATAATTATTTAAAAAAATTGGTTTAATATTTTATACTTATTTAAATTATGATAGTAAATAATGTTTTTTTTTTCAAAACATAAATAATATGAGTTTTTTTTATAAAAAACAAAGTTTTTAGTTTAAATAATTATGAGATTAGATTATTCTAAAGATGATGATAATATCTTAATTTTAGATCTGTTATAAATAAAATAAAATTTATAGAAATATTATGTTGTATTATAAAATTTAGTTTTATTTTTCTTATCTTTAATATAAATTATTAGGATTGACATGTGCTTTAATTTTTTTATACGTTTATTAAAACTTTATTATTTTGTAAAAATTTTTTCAAATCATTAAGGAATTTATTATCTATA
Organism: Arachis stenosperma; assembly: GCF_014773155.1. Classification (NCBI taxonomy): domain Eukaryota; kingdom Viridiplantae; phylum Streptophyta; class Magnoliopsida; order Fabales; family Fabaceae; genus Arachis; species Arachis stenosperma. The sequence goes on along the minus strand of NC_080381.1, from coordinate 88,915,146 downwards.
ATTCTTATATGATTTATTTCAAAACATGTAAAAATAAATTTTAGAGGTTGATATTTTTAAAAGCGTCAGTGGCACCAAATAATAGAATTAATGTTCACATCAATTTAATTAATTTAATATTAAATATATTTTTGAAATTAATTTGTCATGAAGTAGTATCACACAATAATCTATTTTAGTATTTTTTAAGTATCCATATATAATTATTTATAATTTCTAGAGTATCAGTATGTGCTATTATAATATTGTTCATGCCTTGGGTCGAGTTGTTTGACCCGAGCTGATAGAAGACAAAGTCGACCGACCTCTTCAGGACAGGATCACCCGACCTCTTCCCAAAAAGTTCGGCTAAATCGCTATAAAGGCCCAAATCTAAAGGCAACCAAAGCTTAGAAAGATAAGGCGGTTCCCCTACAAAGATAAGATGACTTCACTCAAAGATAAGATAAGATAAACTATCTTATCTCCAAGAAGGTCACTCTACATCATTATAAATACACTAGAGCACCCAAGTATAACTCATACTCTGATTCTACTAAAAACCTGCTTAAAGCCCATGCTAACTTAAGCATCGGAGTCTCTTGCAGGTACCACCACCCTCCGGTGACGACGGATCAGCTACACCATCATGTCCAACAAGTCAGACATATCAGCTCCGACCATCGCCACAGATCTTGTCCGACATTGACCAACGGTTTCAGGTAACCCTCGGAACATTGGCGCCGTTGCCAGGGAACCCAGAAGTCATCCCATCATCATGGCGGACAACCTTGACAATGACCACGACTCAGATCTAGAAAATAGGACGCCGTATAAGAACGCGGACACTACACCAAACGATACTTCTCAACCAAACAAAGACAAGAATTCACCAAGTACAGAAATCTTGGAGGCGCTTCAAGCTCAACAAGATCGCCTCAAACAGCTCAAAAAAGAGGCCGAACATCAACGGGAAGCCGAGAAGGACCTTCGGAGGGAAACTAGACGATGCCGAGAGTTAGAGGACAAGCTCCTAAAGCTCCCCCACTGCACTGGGTCTACCCTTTGCGTTCATCTTGTCAGCCGTTGGTTGCTTTGTTGCTGGCTGGATGGCTTGCTTTCGTGCTTCTGGTTGATTTCCTTTGGGTTTCCGGCGGGAGAAATCCCAGTAAAATGAAAGATATCAGAGAATGGGAGAACTAGACCTACCGGAAGAGGTGTAGCTGCTTTCAGGTTTGTTTAAGACAGTAATCCAAACAAAAACAGCCTTCCCTTGGCTTTGATCCAATTCCGAAGCTCGTTTGCTCACTAGCCGATGTCATTTTAAATTGACTTAGTTAGAAAAGTATGGATATTTTAAGTAGAAAGAAGTTTCTAACCGACCTTAAAACAAAAACCATCGAGCCTGATCCCGAAGATAGCTCCCACAAAGATCAAGATCCTTTCACTAAAGAGATTATGAAAGCTAAAGTCCCAAAGGACTTCAAAGCTCCCGACATGACCCCGTACGACGGCACATCGAATCCAAGTCATCACCTCAGCAATTTCAGAAGTAGAATGTATCTCACCAATGCCTCGGAAGCTATTCGATGCAAAGCCTTCCCAACAACCCTAACAAAGATAGCAATTAAGTGGTTTGACACTTTGCCCCCCAGATCCATCACAAGTTTTGACGACCTGGCCAATAAATTTCTTGCCTGATTTTCCATCTAGAAGGACAAAGCCAAACACGCCCAAAGCCTATTGGGGATCAAGCAAGAAGATCGGGAGAGTCTTCGTAACTACCTGGAGAGGTTCAACGAAGCATGCCTGGACATACAAAGCTGGTGCACGAAATTGCAATCACACTTTTGCAATCCCGCACAACTAACCAGCAAGTGCACTGGGTCGTCCAAGTAATACCTTACGTGAGTAAGGGTCGATCCCACGGAGATTGTCGGCTTGAAGCAAGCTATGGTTATCTTGTAACTCTTAGTCAGGATAACAAAAATTATCAGGATTGATTGTGATAAGCAAAAGAACATGAAATAAGTACTTGTTTTGCAGTAATGGAGAATAGGCTGAGGTTTGGAGATGCTCTATCTTCTGAATCTCTGCTTTCCTACTGTCTTCTTCTTCAAGCACGCAAGGCTCCTTCCATGGCAAGCTGTATGTAGGGTTTCACCGTTGTCAATGGCTACCTCCCATCCTCTCAGTGAAAATGTTCAACGCACCCTGTCACGGCACGGCTATTCAGTTGTCGATTCTCGATCATGTCGGAATAGAATCCAGAAATTCTTTTGCGTCTGTCACTAACGCCCCACAATCGCGATTTTGAAGCTTGTCACAGTCATTCAATCATTGAATCCTACTCAGAATACCACAGACAAGGTTTAGACCTTCCGGATTCTCTTGAATGCCGCCATCAATTCTAGCTTATACCACGAAGATTCTGATTAAAGAACCCAAGAGATATCTACTAAATCTAAGGTAGAACGGAGGTGGTTGTTAGGCACGCGTTCATAGTTGAGAATGATGATGAGTGTCACGGATCATCACATTCATCCGGTTTAAGAACAAGTGATATCTTAGAATGGAAGCAAGCATGATTGAATGAGAAACAGTAGTAATTGCATTAATCCATCAAGACACAGCAGAGCTCCTCACCCCCAGCCAAGGGGTTTAGAGACTGATGCCGTAGAAGATACAATGAGAAACGTGTAAAGTGTCATGAGGTACAGATACAATGTCAAAAGATCTTATTAATAGAGAACTAGTAATCTAGGGTTTACAGAAATGAGTAAATGACAGAAAAATCCACTTCCGGGCCCACTTGGTGTGTGCTTGGGCTGAGCATTGAAGCATTTTCGTGTAGAGACTCTTCTTGGAGTTAAACGCCAGCTTTTGTGCCAGTTTGGGCGTTTAACTCCAATTTTTATGCCAGTTCCAGCGTTAAACGCTGGGAATTCTGAAGCTTATTTGCAACGCCGGTTTGGGCCATCAAATCTCGGGCAAAGTATGGACTATTATACATTGCTGGAAAGCCCAGGATGTCTACTTTCCAACGCCGTTGAGAGCGCGCCAATTGGGCTTCTGTAGTTCCAGAAAATCCACTTTGAGTGCAGGAAGGTCAGAATCCAACAGCATCTGCAGTCCCTTTAGCCTCTGAATCAGATTTTTGCTCAGATCCCTCAATTTCAGCCAGAAAATACCTGAAATCACAGAAAAACACACAAACTCATAGTAAAGCCCAGAAAAGTGAATTTTAACTAAAAACTAATAAAAATGTAATAAAAACTAACTAAAATATACTAAAAACATACTGAAAATAATGCCAAAAAGCGTATAAATTATCCGCTCATCAAAAGCCTACCAATGGAAGCAGCCATTATGGGTCTCATCAACGGCCTGCGAGAAGGACCTTTTAGTCACTCCATATCAAAGAAACATCCAACATCTCTGAAAGAAGCGCAGGAACGAGCTGAGAAGTACATCAACATAGAGGTAAACTCTCGACTAGGAGAGACCGCAAAATCCGGATTCTCCTACTCCTCCCGGGATAAGGACAAAGAGTCCAAGAAAAAAGAAGATCAGTACGACGAAAAGCCTAAAAAAATACAACAACTACACCCCCCTTCAGGTGTCTCTTGTGGATGTTTACCGAGAAGATCCCACCACCTCGCTCACTCAAAAGCAAGAAAGGAGGAAGAAATCGGATAGAATACTGTGAATATCACCGAATCTATGGACATCCTACCAATGAGTGCTTCGACTTAAAAAATGTTATTGAGAAATTGGTAAGAGAAGGACGACTAGATCGGTATTTAGCCAACAAATTGGATGAGCCCCAAAAAAGAAGAAGGGATGAAGAGGTCGAACGAGGAGAACGACCACCTCGCACCCCAGAGAGACACGTTCATATAATAAACGGAGGATTTGCAGGAGGGGGTTCTCAAAATCATCTCGCAAAAGGCACATTAAATAAGTATATCATGTCGAGGGAGGAGAAGGATCACTCGACCACCCTACTATTACTTTCACCCAAGAAGACGCGGCAGGCATCATCCCGGGACACGACGATCCTATGGTCATCACTATCATATTGGCCAATGCTAACCTCCGCTGCACACTGGTGGACCAAGGAAGCTCGGCAGATATCTTGTTTAAACCCGCCTTCGATAAACTTGGCCTGCAGGAGAAAGAGCTCAGAGCATATCCAAACAGCTTGTTTAGACTAGGAGACACTCCAATCCAACCTCTTGGATACATCTCACTACACACACCCTTCAGAAAAGGAACCCGATCAAGGACACTCAATATAGACTACATTGTAGTCGACGTAAGCTCAGCCTACAATGCCCTAATAGGTCGGGCAACATTGAATCAGCTCGCAACAGTAGTTTCAACTCCACATCTATGCATGAAGTTCCCAACTTTAGAGGGGATCGCTACAATAAAAAGAGACCAGAAAATAGTGTGACGCTGTTACAACGACAGTCTGAAACTCAGGGGCAAAAGAGAAGAAATCCACACCATCGAGCTCAGTGGAGTTCGAGGTCGGGAAGAACTTCGTCCGCAACCTGAGGACGAGATCGAAGAAGTTCAGATCGGAGACACCCCAGAAAAAAATGACAAAAATTGGGGCAACCTTAAATGGAGATGTAAAGGAGCCTCTGTTTCAGTTCCTAAGGAACAATGTCGACCTCTTTGCATGGAAGGTCGCAGACAAGCTTTATCATCTTCAGCGATTCACAAGTCGTCACCTCATAAATAGTAGGGAGCTACCAAGCTAAGGACTCTACCATGAAAAACTACCTGGACAAAACCAGGGAAAAGCTCAGACAGCTCGGGGAATATGAGGTCCGCCATATACCTCAAGAACAGAATGCTTGAGCTGATGCACTCTCAAAATTAGCCAGCACCAAACCAGGGGGCAATAATAGAAGCCTCATCCAGGAAGTACTGCAAAGCCCATCAATCTCGGGGGAAAAAAGGTCTCGGGGGAAGAAAAGGTCCTAGCCATAACAGGTCAGGATCATGGATGGATGACCCCCATAATCAACTACCTCAAATCGAAGACACTCCCTACAGATAAGAAGGAGGCGAAGAGACTAAAACGGGAGGCACAATACTACACCATCATAAACAATACTCTATACAAAAGAGGGATTTCAACACCCCTGTTAAAATGTCTGCCAACCTCCAACACAAAGGAAGTTTTGGAAGAAGTACATAGTGGCATGTGCGGCAATCACCTCGGAGCACGAGCTCTCTCCAAATAAGTACTCCGAGCCGGGTTTTTTTGGCCGACCTTGCAAAAAGAAACAACCGAGTTCGTTAAATTATGCCCACCATGCCAAAAACATGCCAACTCCCACATCGCCCCACCAGAGGAACATCAGGATGACATCACCTTGGCCATTCGCAAGATGGGGACTCGACCTCCTAGGACCCTTTCCCCAAGGATCCGGACAAGTCAAATTCCTTTTTGTAGGGGTAGATTACTTTACCAAATGGATTGAGGCAGAGCCTCTAGCTAATGCCACTGCCCAAAGAACTCGGAAATTTTTATATAGAAACATTGTTACAAGGTTTGGGGTCCCTCATACCATCACCACAGACAATGGCACGCAATTCACGGATGCGGGTTTTAGGAAATTAGTAGCTGACTTGAAAATAAAGCACCAATTCACATCCGTAGAACACCCCCAGGCTAATGGACAAGTAGAAGCCACCAATAAAGTCATACTATCCGGGTTAAAGCGGAGACTACAGGAAGCAAAGGGAGCTTGGGCTGAAGAGCTCCCGCAAGTCCTATGGGCATATCAGACAACTCCACACTCTACAACGAGGGAATCACCCTTTCGATTGGCTTATGGAATGGAGGCAATGATCCCAGTAGAAATTGAAGAAGGATCCCCCAGAATGATCCAGAAAAATGAAGAGGTCAACTCCCAAAACCAAAGGAAAGAGCTCGACTTGCTTCCAGAAATCCGAGAGAGAGCTCGGATTAGGGAGGAAGCATTAAAATGTCAAATGGCCTCAAGATACAATCAGAAAGTAGTCCGGCAAAGTTTCACCAACACCGATCTCATCCTAATCCGAAATAACATTGGAACAGGTCGACCAGGAGAAGGAAAGCTAGTAGCTAACTGGAAAGGACCCTACCGAGTTACAGAGGTACTAGGAAAAGGCTACTACAGGGTGTCTGAACTCGAGGGGCGAGAACTACCAAGGTCATGGCATGCTTGCAACCTAAGAATGTATTATAGTTAGGATCTTAGGCCAAGGTGCACTCTTTTTCCTTAAAAGGTTTTTTAACAAGGCACCAATCCAAGATCTAGAGGAGTAAGCACCCACATGTATATATTTTATGCCTACATGTCTATTTTTTATTTTGAATAAAGTTTTCCAGATTTTCTACAAAGTCTCTTTACCAAGATGCATTAATCTAAATGCAAAAAATCATCACCCGATCAAGACAAAGCTACAGGTCAGTAAGGTGAAAACCAAATTCACCGCCTGATCATGACAAAGCTATAGGTCGGTGATGAGCGGATAATTTATACGCTTTTTGGCATTGTTTTTAGGTAGTTTTTAGTAAGTTTAAGCTACTTTTAGGGATGTTTTCATTAGTTTTTATGTTAAATTCACATTTCTGGACTTTACTATGAGTTTGTGTGTTTTTCTATGATTTCAGGTAATTTCTGGCTGAAATTGAGGGACTTGAACAAAACTCTGAAAAAGGCTGACAAAAAAGGACTGCTGATGCTGTTGGATTCTGACCTCTCTGCACTCAAAATGGATTTTCTGGAGCTACAGAATTCCAAATGGCGCGCTCTCAATGGCGTTGGAAAGTAGACATCCAGAGCTTTCCAGCAATATATAATAGTCCATACTTTATTCGGGAATTGATGACGTAAAGTGGCGCTCAACGCCAGGTACATGCTGCTGTCTAGAGTTAAACGCCAGAAACACGTAATAACCCGGAGTTGAACGCCAGAAACACGCTATAACTCGGCGTTCAACTCCAATAAAAGCCTCAGCTCGTGGATAGATCAAGCTCAGCCCAAGCATACACCAAGTGGGCCCCGGAAGTGGATTTATGCATCAATTACTTACTCATGTAAACCCTAGTAGCTAGTCTAATATATGTAGGACATTTAACTATTGTATTAGATATCTTTGGACCATTCGATCTTTTGACCATTCGGTCTTTTGATCATTCAGGGGGCTGGCCATTCGGCCATGCCTGAACCTTTCACTTATGTATTTTCAACGGTGGAGTTTCTGCACACCATAGATTAAGGGTGTGGAGCTCTGCTGTACCTCAAGTTTCAATACAATTACCATTACTTTATATTCAATTCTCTTTTATTCTTATTCCAAAATATACGTTGCACTTCAACTTGATGAATGTGATGATCTGTGACACTCATCATCATTCTCACCTATGAATGCATGACTGTGACGAGCTTCAAACTCCTGCAGGCTGGGCGTTAGTGACAGACGCAAAAGAATCAAGGGATTCTATTCCAACCTGATTGAGAACCGACAGATGATTAGCCGTGCTGTGACAGAGCATTTGGACCATTTTCACTGAGAGGATGGGATATAGCCATCAACAAGGGTGATGCCTTCAGACGATTAGCCATGCAGTGACAGCGCATAGGACCATTTTCCCGAGAGGATGAAAAGTAGCCATTGAAGACGGTGATGCCCTACATACAGCTTGCCATGGAAAGGAGTAAGAAGGATTGGATGAATGTAATAAGAAAGTAGAGATTCGAGAGGATTCTAGCATCTCCACACGCCTATCTGAAATTTCCACCATTAATTTACATAAGTATTTCTATCCTATTTTATTTTCTGTTTATTATTAATTTTCGAACTCATCATAAACCAATTTAATCTGCCTAACTGAGATTTACAAGGTGACCATAGCTTGCTTCATACCAACAATCTCTGTGGGACCGACCCTTACTCACGTAAGGTATTACTTGGATGACCCAGTACACTTGCTGGTTAAGTTGAACGGAGTTGTGTCCACACATAGCCAATAGCCATTAAATAAATCTCATGCAAATACAAAGAGGGTCACAATTTCGTCTACCAAGTTTTTGGCACCGTTGCCGGGGATTGTTCGAGTATGGACAACTGACGGTTCATCTTGTTGCTCAGATTAGGTAATTTTCTTTTCAAAAATCTTTTTCAAAATTTTTCTTTTGTTTTTCGTTTTTCCAAACTTTATTTTCGAAAAAATTAATAAAAATCCAAAAACATTAATAAAATCATAAAAACCAAAAATACTTTGTGTTTCTTGTTTGAGTCTTGAGTCAACTTTTAAGTTTGGTGTCAATTGCATGCTTTTAAAATTTTTTCTTGCATTTTTTGAAAATTCCATTCATTCATAGTGTTCTTCATGATCTTCAAGATGTTCTTGACAAGTCTTCTTGTTTGATCCAGATGTTTTCTTGTTTTGGGTTGTTTATTGTTTTTCATGTGCATTTTTCGTTTGTTAGAATCCATGCATTAAAAATTTCTAAGTTTGGTGTCGTGCATGTTTTCTTTGCATAAAAAATTTTTCAAAAATATGTTCTTGATGTTCATCATGATCTTCAAAGTGTTCTTGGTATTCATCTTGACATTCATAGTGTTCTTGCATGCATTTTGTGTTTTGATCTAAAATTTTCATGTTTTGGGTCATTTTCGTGTTTTTCTCTCTCATAATTAAAAATTCAAAAATCAAAAAATATATCTTTTCCTTTTTTCTCTCCAAATTTTCAAAATTTTGGGTTGACTTGGTCAAAAATTTTCAAAATTAGTTGTTTCTTACAAGTCAAGTCAAATTTTCAATTTTAAAAATCTTATCTTTTCAAAGTCTTTTTAAAAAATTATATCTTTTTCATTTTTTTTCTATTTTTCGAAAATTTCAAAAATCTTTTTCAAAATATTTTCAAAATCTTTTTCTTATCTTTATATCATATTTTCGAAAATTCACTAACAATTAATGTGATTGATTTAAAAATTTGAAGTTTGTTACTTCCTTGTTAAGAAAGGTTCAATCTTTAAGTTCTAGAATCTTATCTTGTAATTTCTTGTTTGTGAAGTAAGTAATTTCAAATTTTTGAATTAAATCTTTTTATCTTTTATCATATCTTTTTCAAAAATTTTATCTTTTTCAAAACCACCTAACTACTTTTCCCTCTCTAATTTTCGAAAATATCTCACTTCTTTTTCAAAAATTCTTTTTGTTCTAAATTTTAATTTTAATTATATCTTATCTTTAATTTTCGAAAATTACTAACCCTTTTTTTAAAAATTATTTTCGAATTTTCTATCCCTTCTCACTTATTCTATTTAATTATTTAATTACTAATACTTCTCTTCACCTCTCTCCATCTAAATATCCGAATCCCCTCTTCTACATTCTTCTCCCCTTTCTTCTTCTACTAACATAAAGGAATCTCTATACTGTGACATAGAGGATTCCTCTTCTTTTCTTGTTTTCTTCTCTTTCATATGAGCAGGAACAAGGAAAAAGGCACTCTTGTTGAAATTGATCCAGAACCTGAAAGGACTCTGAATAGAAAATTAAGAGAAGCTAAGTTACAACAATCTAAAGGTAACCTTTCAGAAACATTAGAGCAAGAGAAGGAGATGGCAGCCGAAAATAATAATAATGCAAGGAGAATGCTTGGTGACTTCACAAAGCCAACGTCCAAATTTGATGGAAGAAGCATCTCCATTCCTGCCATTGGAGCCAATAATTTTGAGCTTAAGCCTCAACTAGTTGCTTTAATGCAACAGAACTGCAAGTTTTATGGACTTCCATCTGAAGATCCTTACCAGTTTTTAACTGAGTTCTTGCAGATTTGTGAGACTATTAAGACGAATGGAGTTGATCCTGAAGTCTACAGACTCATGCTTTTCCCTTTTGATGTAAGAGACAGAGCTAGAATATGGTTGGATTCACAACCTAAGGATAGCCTGGACTCTTGGGATAAGCTGGTCACAGCCTTCTTGGATAAATTCTTTCCTCCTCAAAAGCTGAGCAAGCCTAGAGTGGATGTTCAGACCTTCAAACAGAAAGATGGTGAATCCCTCTATGAAGCTTGGGAAAGATACAAGCAGCTGACCAAAAGGTGTCCATCTGACATGTTTTCAGAATGGACCATATTAGATATATTCTATTATGGTCTATCTGAGTTTTCGAAAATGTTATTGGACCATTCTGCAGGTGGATCAATTCACCTAAAGAAAACACCTGCAGAAGCTCAAGAACTCATTGACATGGTTGCAAATAACCAATTTATGTACACTTCTGAGAGGAATTCCGTGAATAATGGGACACCTCAGAGGAAGAGAGTTCTTGAGATTGATGCTCTGAATGCCATATTGGCTCAGAACAAAGTGTTGACTCAGCAAGTCAACATGATCTCTCAAAGTCTGAATGGATGGCAAAATGCATCCAACAGTACTAAAGAGGCAGCTTCTGAAGAAGCTTATGATCCTGAGAACCCTGCAATGGCAGAGGTCAATTACATGGGTGAACCTTATTGAAACACCTATAATTCATCATGGAGAAATCATCCAAATTTCTCATGGAAGGATCAACAAAAGCCTCAACAAGGCTTTAACAATGGTGGACGCAATAGGCTGAGCAATAGCAAGCCTTTCCCATCATCTCAGCAACAGACAGAGAATTCTGAACAAAACACTTCTAATTTAGCCAATCTAGTCTCTGATCTGTCAAAGGCCACTTTCAGTTTCATGAGTGAAACAAGATCCTCCATCAGAAATCTGGAGGCACAAGTGGGCCAGCTGAGTAAAAAAGTCATTGAAACTCCTCCGAGTATTCTCCCAAGCAATACAGAAGAGAATCCAAAAGGAGAGTGCAAGGCCATTGATATAATCAATATGGCCAAATGCACAAGGGAGGAGGAGGACGAAAATCCTAGTGAGGAAGACCTCTTGGGACGTCCCTCAAGCAAGAAGGAGCTTCCTATTAAGGATCCAAAGGAATCTGAGGCTCATATAGAGACCATAGAGATTCTATTAGATCTCCTTCTGCCATTCATGAGCTCTGAAGACTATTCTTCCTCTGATGAGGATGAAGATGTGACTGGAAAGCAAGTTGCTCAATATTTAGGAGCTATCATGAAGCTGAATGCCAAGTTGTTTGGTAATGAGACTTGGGAAAGTGAACCTCCCTTGCTCATTAGTGAACTAGATACCTGGATTCAGCAAATTTTACCTCAAAAGAGACAAGATCCTGGCAAGTTCTTAATACCTTGTACCATAGGCACCATGACCTTTGAAAAAGCTCTATGTGATATGGGATCAGGGATAAATCTTATGCCACTCTCTGTAATGGAGAAGCTGGGGATCATTGAGGTACAACCTGCCTTGTTCTCATTACAATTGGCAGACAAGTCATTAAGACAAGCTTATGGAATAGTAGAGGACGTGTTAGTAAAGGTTGAAGGCCTTTACATCCCTGCTGATATCATAATCTTAGACACTAGGAAGGAAGAGGATGAATGCATCATCCTTGGAAGACCTTTCCTAGCCACAGCAGGAGCTGTGATAGATGTCAACAGAGGTGAATTAGTCCTTCAATTGAATGGGGACTACCTTGTGTTTAAGGCACATGGCCAACCCTCTGTGACAAAAGAGAGTAAGCACAAAGAGCTTCTCTCAGTTCATAGTCAAGAAGAGCCCCCACAGTCAAACTCTAAGTTTGGTGTTGGGAGGCCACAACCAAACACTAAGTTTGGTGTTAAGACCCCATATCCAAACTCTAACTTTGGTGTTGGGACTATACAACATTGACCTGATCACCTTGTGGCTCCATGAGAGCCCACTATCAAGCTATTGACATTAAAGAAGCGCTTGTTGGGAGGCAACCCAATTTTATTTATTTAATTTTTATTTTATTTTATTTTATTGTTATTTTGTGTTTTATTAGGTACATGATCATGTGGAGTCACGAAAAAAATATAAAAATTAAAAACAGAATCAAAAATAGCAGAAGAAAAATCACACCCTGGAGGAAGCACAGACTGGCGTTCAACGCCAGTAAGGAGCATCTGGCTGGCGTTCAACGCCAGTAAGGAGCATCTGGCTGGCGTTCAACGCCAGAAACAAGCAACATTCTGGCGTTTGAACGCCAGGAATGTGCCTTAAGAAAAGCTGGCGCTGAACGCCAATAACAAGCATGGAACTGGCGTTCAACGCCAGAAACATGCTACATATGGGCGTTGAACGCCCAGAACATGCTTTACATGGGCGTTGAACGCCCAGAACATGCTTTACATGGGCGTTGAATGCCCAGAACGTGCATCACCTCGGTGTTTAAACGCCAGAATGGTATGCAAAGGCATTTTACATGCCTATTTGGTGCAGGGATGGAATTCCTTGATACCTCAGGATCTGTGGACCCCACAGGATCACCTCAGGATCTGTGGACCCCACAGGATCCCCACCTAACATATTCCCACCTTACCTCCTAATCCTATTTACACTCTCCCCCATATCACATTTCCCAAAACCCTTCACCAATCACCTCAATCCATCCACTCTTCCCCATAAACCCCACCTACCTCCAAAATTCAAAAATCTTCCCCACCCAAACCCACCCTAAAATGGCCGAACCTACCCTCTCCCCTTTCCCTATATATACCCCTCCATTCCACTTCATTTTCACACAACACAACCCCCTCTTCTATACCTTGGCCGAAACACCATCTCTCCCTTCTCCTCAATATTTTCTTTTTCTTCTTCTTCTCTTCTTTCTTCTCTTGCTCGAGGATGGTGCACGAAATTGTGATCATCAATAGCGCCATCAACATGGTACGCTCAATTGTAATCTCAACTCTTTATCACAACTTTGCACAACTAACCAACAAGTGCACTGGGTCGTCCAAGTAATAAACCTTACGCGAGTAAGGGTCGATCCCACGGAGATTGTTGGTATGAAGCAAGCTATGGTCACCTTGTAAATCTTAGTCAGGCAGATTCAAATGGTTATGAATGATATATGAATAAAGCATAAAGATAGAGATACTTATGTAATTCATTGGTGAGAATTTCAGATAAGCGAATGGAGATGCTTTGTCCCTTCCGTTTCTCTGCTTTCCTACTGTCTTCATCCAATCCTTCTTACTCCTTTCCATGGCAAGCTATATGCTGGGCATCACCGTTGTCAGTGGCTACAGTCCCGTCCTCTCAGTGAAAATGTTCAACGTACCCTGTCACGGCACGGCTAATCATCTGTCGGTTCTCAATCAGGTTGGAATAGAATCCATTGATTCTTTTGCGTCTGTCACTAACGCCCAGCCTTCAGGAGTTTGAAGCTCGTCACAGTCATTCAATCATTGAATCCTACTCAGAATACCACAGACAAGGTTTAGATCTTCCGGATTCTCTTGAATGCCGCCATCAATTCTAGCTTATACCACGAAGATTCCGATTAAAGAATCCAAGAGATAAACATTCAAGCCTTGTTTGCTTGTAGAACGGGAGTGGTTGTCAGGCACGCGTTCATGAGTGAGAATGATGATGAGCGTCACATAATCATCACATTCATCAAGTTCTTGAGTGCGAATGAATATCTTGGAATAAGAACAAGCTGAATTGAATAGAAGAACAATAGTAATTGCATTAATACTCGAGGTACAGCAGAGCTCCACACCTTAATCTATGGTGTGTAGAAACTCCACCGTTGAAAATACATAAGAACAAGGTCTAGGCATGGCCGAATGGCCAGCCTCCCAATACATGATCAAAAGACTCAAAATGATCAAGGATCAAAAGATTCAAAGATCTAAAGATGATCTCTGATCCAAAGATGAAAAATACAATAGCAAAAGGTCTTATTTATAAAGAACTAGTAGCCTAAGGTTTACAGAAATGAGTAATTGACAGAAAAATCCAATTCTGGGCCCACTTGGTGTGTGCTTGGGCTGAGCATTGAAGCATTTTCGTGTAGAGACTCTTCTTGGAGTTAAACGCCGGCTTTTGTGCCAGTTTGGGCGTTTAACTCCCATTCTTGTGCCAGTTCCGGCGTTTAACGCCGGACAGTTTTGAGCTGATTTGGAACGCCGGTTTGGGCCATCAAATCTCGGGCAAAGTATGGACTATTATACATTGCTGGAAAGCCCAAGATGTCTACTTTCCAACGCCGTTGAGAGCGCGCCAATTGGGCTTCTGTAGCTCCAGAAAATTCACTTCGAGTGCAGGGAGGTCAGAATCCAACAGCATCTGCAGTCCTTTTCAGTCTCTGAATCAGATTTTTGCTCAGGTCCCTCAATTTCAGCAAGAAAATACCTGAAATCACAGAAAAACACACAAACTCATAGTAAAGTCCAGAAAAGGGAATTTTAACTAAAAACTAATAAAAATATACTAAAAACTAACTAAAACATACTAAAAACATACTAAAAACAATGCCAAAAAGCGTACAAATTATCCGCTCATCACAACACCAAACTTAAATTGTTGCTTGTCCTCAAGCAACTGAAAATCAAATAAGATAAAAAGAAGAGAATATGCAATGAATTCCAAAAACATCTATGAAGATCAGTATTAATTAGATGAGCGGGACTTTTGGCTTTTTGCCTCTGAATAGTTTTGGCATCTCACTCTATCTTTTGAAATTTAGAATAATTGGCTTCTATGGGAACTCAGAATCCAGATAGTGTTATTGATTCTCCTAGTTAAGTATGATGATTCTTGAACACAGCTACTTTATGAGTCTTGGCCGTGGCCCAAAGCACTCTGTCTTCCAGTATTACCACCGGATACATACATGCCACAAACACATAATTGCATGAACCTTTTCAGATTGTGACTCAGCTTTGCTAGAGTCCCCAATTAGAGGTGTCTAGGGTTCTTAAGCACACTCTTTTTGCCTTGGATCACAACTTTATTTCTTTCTTTTTCTTTCTTTTTCTCTTTCTCCCTTTTTTTTCCTTTTTTTTCGCTTCTTCTCTTTTTTTTTTTTTGTATTCACTACTTTTTCTTGCTTCAAGAATCATTTTTATGAGTTTTCAGATCCTCAGTAACATGTCTCCTTTTTCATCATTCTTTCAAGAGCCAACATTCATGAACCACAAATTCAAAAGACATATGCTCTGTTTAAGCATACATTTAGAAAACAAAAGTATTGCCACCACATCAAAATAATTAATCTGTTATAAAATTTAAAATTCATGCAATTCTTCTCTTTTTCAATTAAGAACATTTTTCATTTAAGAAAGGTGATGGATTCATAGGACATTCATAACTCTAAGGCATAGACACTAAGACACTAATGATCATAAGACACAAACATAGATAAACATAAGCATACAATTCGAAAAACAAGAAAATAAAGAACAAGGAAATTAAAGAACGGGTCCACCTTAGTGATGGCGGCTTGTTCTTCCTCTTGAAGGTCTTATGGAGTGCTTGAGCTCCTCAATGTCTCTTCCTTGCCTTTGTTGCTCCTCTCTCATGATTCTTTGATCTTCTCTAATTTCATGGAGGAGGATGGAATGTTCTTGGTGCTCCACCCTTAGTTGTCCCATGTTGGAACTCAATTCTCCTAGGGAGGTGTTGATTTGCTCCCAATAGTTTTGTGGAGGAAAGTGCATCCCTTGAGGCATCTCAGAGATTTCATTATGAGTGGGGTCTCTTGTTTGCTCCATCCTTTTCTTAGTGATGGGCTTGTCCTCATCAATGGGAATGTCTCCCTCTATGTCAACTCCAACTGAATAACAGAGGTGACAGATGAGATGAGGGAAGGCTAACCTTGCCAAGGTAGAGGACTTATCCGCCACCTTATAAAGTTCTTGGGCTATAACCTCATGAACTTCTACTTCTTCTCCAATCATGATGCTATGAATCATGATGGCCCGGTCTATAGTAACTTTGGACCGGTTGCTAGTGGGAATGATTGACCGTTGGATAAACTCCAACCATCCCCTAGCCACGGGCTTGAGGTCATGCCTTCTCAGTTGAACCGGCTTCCCTCTTGACTCTCTCTTCCATTGGGCGCCCTCTTCACAAATGATTGTGAGGACTTGGTCCAACCTTTGATCAAAGTTGACCCTTCTAGTGTAAGGGTGTTCATCTCCTTGCATCATGGGCAAGTTGAATGCCAACCTTAAATTTTCCGGACTAAAATCTATGTATTTCCCCCGAACCATTGTAAACAAATTCTTTGGGTCCGAGTTCACACTTTGATTATGGTTCTTGGTGATCCATGCATTGGCATAGAACTCTTGAACCATTAAGATTCCGACTTGTTGAATACGGTTGGTAAGAACTTCCCAACCTCTTCTTCGAATTTCATGTCGGATCTCCGGATATTCACTCTTTTTGAGTTTGAAAGGGACCTCGGGGATCACCTTCTTCAAGGCCACAACTTCATAGAAGTGGTCTTGATGCACCCTTGAGATGAATCTCTCCATCTCCCATGACTCGGAGGTGGAAGCTTTTGCCTTCCCTTTCCTCTTTCTAGAGGTTTCTCCGGCCTTGGATGCCATAAATGGTTATGGTAAAACAAAAAGCAATGCTTTTACCACACCAAACTTAAAAGGTTTGCTCATCCTCGAGCAAAAGAAGAAATAAGAGACTAGTAGAAGAAGAAATAGAGGAGATGGAGATGGCTTTGTGGTTCGGCCAAAGGGGGAGAAGTAGTAATTTGGATGTGTGAAAATGAAGGAGTGAAGATGGGTTTATATAGGGGTGGAGAGAGGGATAGGGTTCGGTTATGGGAGGGTGGGTTTGGAAGGGAAAGTGGTTTAAATTTGAATGGTGAGGTAGGTGGGGTTTTATGAAGGATGGATGTGAGTGGTGAAGAGAAAGATGGGATTTGATAGGTGAAGGGTTTTTAGGGAAGAGGTGTTGAGGTGATTGGTGAATGGATGAAGAAGAGAGAGAGTGGTGGGGTAGGTGGGGATCCTGTGGGGTCCACAGATCCTGAGGTGTCAAGGAAAAGTCATCCCTGCACCAATTGGCGAGCAAAATTGCTCTCTGTGCCAATTCTGGCGTTAAACGCCGGGCTGGTGCCCATTTCTGGCGTTTAACGCCAGCTTCTTGCCCTTTTCTGGCGTTTAACGCCAGTCTGGTGCCCCTTTCTGGCGTTAAACGCCCAGAATGGTGCCAGACTGGGCGTTAAACGCCAGCAAGGTCTTCCTCCAGGGTGTGCTATTTTTCTTTCTATTTTTCATTCTGTTTTTGCTTTTTCAATTGATTTTGTGACTTCTCATGATCATCAACCTACAGAAAACATAAAATAACAAAGGAAAATAGATAAAATATAACGTTGGGTTGCCTCCCAACAAGCGCTTCTTTAATGTCAGTAGCTTGACAGAGGGCTCTTAATGAGCCTCACAGATACTCAGAGAAATGTTGGAACCTCCCAACACCAAACTTAGAGTTTGAATATGGGGGTTCAACACCAAACTTAGAAGTTGGTTGTGGCCTCCCAACACCAAACTTAGAGTTTGACTGTGGGGGCTCTGTTTGACTCTGTTTTGAGAGAAGCTCTTCATGCTTCCTCTCCATGGGGACAGAGGGATATCCTTGAGCCTTAAACACAAAGGATTCTTCACTCACTTGAATGATCAGTTCACCTCTGTCAACATCAATCACAGCCTTTGCTGTGTCTAGGAAGGGTCTGCCAAGGATGATGGATTCATCCATGCACTTCCCAGTCTCTAGGATTATGAAATCAGCAGGGATGTAATGGTCTTCAATCTTCACCAAAACATCTTCTACAAGTCCATAAGCTTGTTTTCTTGAGCTATCTGCCATCTCTAGTGAGATTCTTGCAACTTGTACCTCAAAGATCCCTAGCTTCTCCATTACAGAGAGAGGCATGAGGTTTATACTTGACCCTAGGTCACACAGAGCCTTCTTAAAGGTCATGGTGCCTATGGTACAAGGTATTGAAAACTTCCCAGGATTTTGTCTCTTTTGAGATAATATCTGCCTAGACAAGTCATCCAGTTCTTTGGTGAGCAAAAGAGGTTCGTTCTCCCAAGCCTCATTACCAAATAACTTGTCATTTAGCTTCATGATTGCTCCAAGGTATTTAGCAACTTGCTCTTCAGTGACATACTCATCCTCTTCAGAGGAAGAATACTCATCAGAGCTCATGAATGGCAGAAGTAAATCCAATGGAATCTCTATGGTCTCAATGTGAGCCTCAGATTCCCATGATTCCTCATTAAGGAACTCATTGGAGGCCAGTTGACGTCCATTGAGGTCTTCCTCAGTGGCGTTTACTGCCTCTTCCTCCTCTCCAAGTTCGGCCATGTTGATGGCCTTGCACTCTCCTTTTGGATTCTCTTCTGTATTGCTTGGAAGAGTACTAGGAGGGAGTTCAGTAATTTTCTTGCTCAGCTGACCCACTTGTGCCTCCAAATTCCTAATGGAGGACCTTGTTTCAGTCATGAAACTTTGAGTGGTTTTGATTAGATCAGAGACCATGGTTACTAAGTCAGAGTGGTTCTGCTTAGAATTCTCTGTCTGTTGCTGAGAAGATGACGGAAAAGGCTTGCCATTGCTAAACCTATTTCTTCCACCATTATTGTTGTTGAAACCTTGTTGAGGTCTCTGTTGATCCTTCCATGAGAGATTTGGATGATTTCTCCATGAAGAATTATAGGTGTTTCCATAGGGTTCTCCCAGGTAATTCACCTATTCTATTGAAGGGTTCTCAGGATCATAAGCTTCTTCTTTAGATGAAGCATCCTTAGTACTGCTTGGTGCATTTTGCATTCCAGACAGACTTTGAGAAATCAAATTGACTTGCTGAGTCAATATTGTAGAACCTATGCACAATTACTCAAGAGGGGGAGTGAATTGAGTAATGCAACAACAATGAATCTTTTTGCGAAAGTTAAAGACAATATACAAAAGTGTTATTGTACTAGTATTTTTCCAAGAGCTTAACTCAATTGCTAAGCATTTATAAGGAGCTTTTACTTTCCAATAGACACCAACTCAAATAAATTGATCAAGCTTTTCACCAATCGGACTTAAGCCACTCCTTAAGTACTTACGAAGCTACTTTTCGATCACAATTTATTTGCTCAAAAGTAAAAGACGATAATATTGAAGAGATGAGTTTGGAGAGATGCAAACGCTATTTAGAGTGGTTCGGCACAATCCTTGTCCTACGTCCACTTTCTTTCTCAATCGCAATTGAGAAGTTCCACTATTGCCAAGCTTCAAGGTGCTCGCGCAAAACCTTTTACAATCCGAGTCCTTAGTTTCTAACACCTCACGGTATATGATCACCACTCGTATACTAACCCACTCCACTTAGAGATACCTTTCTCTAAGATTTGCCTTGAGTATTTAGTATGCCTCTTTGGTATCCTCACCGACTATAGTGTTTATAACTCTTGACTCAACCTTGGAGATCACACTCCAATTTACAAGGTGTACAAGAAAACAATTCTCAGAGAATTGTTGAGATGAAATGAGTACTCTCTAGAAGAGTGTATGATTACAAGTTTAGCACTATTGAACCAATTGATATTGCTCTCTCAAATTGTGTGTTATATCTCTTTAAAAAATGTGTAGAATGAAAGAATATGAACAAGATAGTTTCCAAATACTCAAAATTGTGAAATAAGGCTTCAATCCATCCATTTATAGATTCCTCAAACCTTAGAAACGTTGGGGAATTAATGGGATGGAGCCTTTATGTCAAAACTAGCCGTTTTTATGTTTTTGAATTATTTGCATCGATGCATAACACTTTGCATCGATGCAAATGTGTCTTCGACGCTGAAATTTGAATTTTCAGCTAGGTTGCATCGATGCAAACATCTTTGCATCGATGCAACAAGTCGTTGCATGCTTTGCATCGATGCAAGATGAGTGTGCATCGATGCAAACCTTAAAGAATGGCTTAAAATCACTTCAAAATGCTTAGGATTGATCTCAAACTTGTTGGAGTCAATTCCTATGCTTTTGTATCTTTGAAAAACAAGTTTTAAACCATTTGGCTAGCATCGAGTTGCAAGATGTGCATCAAAACATTTTGTGAGTGTGTGTTGAGAGATTTAGCAATTGGTTCTTAACAAGAAGTTACCTAAGTCCTAAGACACTATACTTGTCTTCAAATGTTGTGGACTTGAGTTTCTTGTTGTTGTTGTGTTGCTTTCAACTCTTCATTCCTCAACGTTGAATGTTGGTTGATCTTTCAACATGCTTGATCATTCAAGTTGTTTGTTTGGTTTGTCTTTCATGTCGTTTGTTGGTTTGTCATTCATCAAAACCTACGAATACAAACTAAGCAACATGATTTACAATTTCCCCCTTTTTGATAATGACAAACCAATTTTGAGGATATGCATTTATAAATGATTTTGAAAGCAACAATAATGCACTTTGTTTTATAGAAAGCTTTGGAGAAGACTTCACAAAAAATTTTGCAGGAGTTCCCCCTAAATATGTGCATTTGTTCCTTTAAAGGGCGTTTATCAAAGAAAACGATTTAGATATCAAAGTTTTTGCTTAGCGGAAGTCTTTTTGAAATCATTGTTTTGCAAACTTATTTCTTCTTTTCAAATCCTCAAGAAAAAGTTCAAAACTTCAAATATTCTCAAACTTTTCTTCCTTTTTCAAAAGTTCAAAACTTCAAATATCCTCAAACTTTTCTTCCCCCTTTTGACATTATCAAAAAAAAGAGGGAGTTTGAAATGTGTCATAGAAGCATGCATAAAACAATGAAAAAATTTTTAAATTCAATTTCTCTATTAATCTCAAGGATGAGATATTCCCCCTTTCAAAAGGAATTTGATTTCCTCTTTTTATATAGAATAAGCATGCATAATTCCCCCTAAAATATATCAAGGCATGCACATTAACTTAAAATAGGGGTACCAAGCCTATTTTGAGTTATTTACCAAATAAACATACAAGCATTAATCATTTAACAGAATTATGAAGGAAATATCAAAGTGTTTAAACCATAATAGAAATCCTTAACTTACTAGGAGTTAGTTTAACAATTCATATAATCAAATAAGCATAAAGCAATAAAAAGTGACTTGATGAAGAGGAGACAATCAATCTTGGTCTTCATCATCATCAATATCCTCTTCATATGGTAGGTGGATGCCGAAATGCTCATATAAGTCATCAATACGACGATCCAAGCGACCCGTGCGATGATCTACACGAGACACACGACGATTAAGTGCTTTAAGTTGCCTACCATGCTCTACTTCAATCCTTTGGATGTTTTGGTTGATGGATTGTAATTCTCTCATTACATCAACCAAGGAGGGTGGTTCTTGAGCTTGAGGTGCTTGTGGGGGAGCTTGCTCTTGAGGATCTTGTTCATCAACATTTCTTCTTCCCATTTTATTGAGAAGATGAGTGTTGATACAAGATTGAGGTGGTACTTCCTTGGCAATCTCATTTGATACATCAATACCAACATAATCAAAGACTTTAGACCATAGGCAAAGGAATCCTAATCCACCATTCCTATCCTTCATCTTGAGCCTAATCATATGTTGTACTATAAAGTATGGCCAATTAATCTTAATCCCATTTATCATAGCCCACATGACAATCAAATCTTCATCATTTACATTCGCATGCCCGGATATTCTAGGTTGCAATACATAGGTGACTAGATATAACAAGGTTCTATGTTCCGCACTCATTGAATTGCAACTAATTTTGGAGTGAGCTCCTTGTACAAGGTTGAACAAATGCATGGCATTTTCCTTTGAATAACCCCATTCATCAATTGGGATTTTACCACCTTGAAACAAGTCACCTTGATTTGGCAACTCCCAAATGGTGGCTAACTCATCACCATCTAGCCTATAATCCTTTCTTCCTATCTTGAAGAATAATGTGAAATTTGATTCATCTTCCTCATCAATCTCAATCATGAGTGTACTATAGGCTATGGCAACTAAATCCGGATAATATTTACTCTTAATTTGAACAAAATCCATGAGGCCTTGTTGAACTAGAATAGCCTTAAGAGTATCAAACTTATGAATGACAAGAAGGGTCGGATCCAAATACCTCGGAGGAATTTCCTTTCTTCCGGCGAGCCTTGCCTCATAGAATTGAAGATCTTCATTAGAAGCAAAGTACCTTGCCAAAGGATGATTATTTGGAGGTGGAACCACACTTGAAGAGCTTTTTGACTTCTTCATGGTTCTCTTGATTCTAGGCATTGTTGATGATTTTGTTTTATGGGTTTTGTAGAGGAGAATGTGGGGATTTCAAATATGTAGTTTGTTTGTAGTGGGTATCAAAGTTTTGTGAGTTGTATGAAGCTATATGTGAGCTTGTTTTGGAGGTTATGGAGGTTTGAATTTGGGGATATGAGTTGTGAGGTTGAAGATGATGAAAAAGTGGGGTTTTGTTGCTCAAAAATGCCAAATTCACGTGTTTTTGTGCAATTTGGTCGAGTTTGCATCGATGCAATAGGCTTTGCATCGATGCACATAGCACGTCGTGTGCTTTGCATCGATGCAGAGCTTGGTTGCATCGATGCAACATACATCATTTTGCCCAAAGTCACCAAATTTTCATCCTTTGGTGGTTCTTTCTTCAATCCTTTGAGTTCATTATGTATATACTCACTTAAACCATGATAAACTTCAATTTGTTGATCCTCCATTGTTTATAATCTTCAAGTTCTTCAATCTACCTCAAGATTAATCACTCATTCATCAACTCATAAACCTACAAAACAATGGCTAATTGGATATCTCCAATGCTTAAGTTAGTAAGAGATACAAAAATAGCAATATAAATACAATGAATTCAAACAAATCATATTAGATTGGAATCCAAGATACCAAGTTCATTTCGGATGTTAAAAAAACTTTCTTTACATAAAGGTTTAGTGAAGATGTCCGCTAGTTGTTTACTAGTTTCGACAAATTCAATAACCACATCACCCTTTTCAACATGGTCTCTTATGAAGTGATGTCTAATCTCAATATGCTTGGTTCTTGAATGTTGAACCGGATTCTTGGTTAAATTTATTGCACTAGTATTATCACATTTGATAGGAATGTGATCAAGCATGAGTCCATAGTCCACATGTTGTTGTTTCATCCATAAAATTTGGGCGCAACAACTACCGGCGGCTACATACTCGGCTTCGGCGGTAGACAAGGCTACACTTACTTGTTTCTTACTATGCCATGAAACAAGAGAGTTTCCTAGCAAGTGACAAGTGCCGCTAGTGCTTTTCCTATCCAATTTGCAACCGGCAAAATCGGAATCGGAATAACCAATCAAATCACAAGTGGATCCTTTCGGATACCACAATCCAACATTTAATGTTCCTATGAGATACTTCATAATCCTTTTCACCGCACTTAAGTGAGATTCCTTAGGATTAGCTTGGTATCTCGCACACATGCATACACTAAACATGATATCTGGCCTACTTGCCGTTAGATAAAGTAATGATCCTATCATGCCTCTATACTTCTTTACATCTATGCTTTTACCTTGTTCATCTTTGTCAAGATAGCAAGTAGTGCTCATTGGTGTGTCCATTGCCTTAGCATTGTCCATTCCAAATCTTTTGAGCAATTCCTTGCAATATTTGGTTGGGCTAACGAAAGTTCCTTCTTTTCCTTGTTTGATTTGCAGACCAAGGAAGAAGTTGAGTTCGCCCATCATGGACATTTCAAATTCACTTTGCATGAGGTTTGAGAAAAACTTGCAAAGTGATTTGTTAGTTGAACCAAATATTATGTCATCGACATAAACTTGTACCAAAAGGATATTTTTGTTTTCAATCAAGATAAATAAAGTTGTATCAACCTTCCCTCTTCTAAAACCCTTTTCTATTAAAAACTTGCTCAAACGTTCATACCAAGCTCTTGGAGCTTGTTTAAGACCATAAAGAGCTTTCTTGAGTTTAAAAACATGGTTAGGATTTTCATAATCCTCAAAACCGGGAGGTTGTTCAACATATACTTCTTCTTTAATGAAACCATTAAGAAAGGCACTCTTAACATCCATTTGATAAAGTTTGAAGTTATAAGAGGATGCAAAAGCAAGTAACATCCTAATTGCTTCTAATCTAGCTACGGGAGCATAAGTTTCGTCATAATCAATGCCTTCCTCTTGATTATAACCTTTAGCTACTAATCTAGCTTTGTTTCTAACAATTGTACCATTTTCATCGAGTTTATTTCTAAAAACCCATTTTGTTCCTACAATTGTTTGATTACTTGGTTTAGGCACCAATTCCCAAACGTCATTTCGTTTGAATTAGTTAAGCTCCTCTTGCATTGCCATAACCCAATGTTCATCATTAATTGCGGACTCAATGGTAGATGGTTCAATTTGAGAAACAAAAGCACTATATGCAAATAAATTTCTAAAAGTGGATCGAGTTGTTACCCCTTTCGAAACATCACCAATGACGTTGTCTAGAGGATGATCCTTTGAAGTACGCCAATCCTTTGGAAGTGCATTTGTTTGTGCTTGTGATGGTTCAATTTCTTCAACTTGAACACTATCCTTTGTTGAGCTTGTAGAGGCTTCATTTAAATCTTTTTCTTTGTCTTCACCATTCAAATTTAGTGAATCGAAGTTTTCTACATTTTCATCAAAATCTTTTCTAGTACAACAATGGTTAGTTTCATCAAAAGCGACATGAATACTTTCTTCCATAGTCATGATGCGTTTATTATATACTCTAAAAGCTTTGCTAGTTAAAGAGTAGCCTAAGAAGATTCCTTCATCAGCCTTAGCATCAAATTTTCCTAAGTTATCTTTTCCATTATTTAGAATAAAGCATTTACAACCAAAGACGTGAAGGTGGGAAATATTTGGCTTTCTTCCTTTGTACAATTCGTACGGTGTTTTCTTAAGAATAGGTCGAATGATAATCCTATTCATAACATAACACGCGGTACTAACCGCATCCGCCCAAAAGTACTTAGGAATATTAGCCTCATTGAGCATAGTTCTCGCCATTTCTTCTAAATGACGATTTTTCCTTTCAACCACACCATTTTGTTGTGGTGTTCTAGGAGAGGAAAAATTATGCTCAATGCCATTTTCTTCACAAAAAGTTTCAAAAAGATTGTTTTCAAATTCTCCACGATGATCACTTCTAATAGATGATATATGCAGATTCTTTTCATTTTGAATAACTTTGGCTAATCTTTTGAATGCTCGAAATGCATCACTCTTGTTTGCTAGGAACAAGGTCCATGTAAATTGAGAGTAATCATCGACAATAACTAAAGCATAGTAATTGCCACCAAAGCTCATAGTTCTAGAAGGACCAAATAAATCCATGTGCAAAAGTTGTAATGGCCTTGTTGTTGAAACAATGTTTTTGGATTTAAAAGAGGCCTTTACTTGTTTTCCCTTTTGACATGCGTCGCAAAGGACATCTTTTTCAAAACGTAGCTTTGGTAAGCCAATTCACATCATTTGAGGAAACTTCATTTAGATTAATCATGTATACATTGTCAACACGGTGCCCAATTAGCACAATTTCATTAGTGTCTTGCCTTTTTATCAAACAACATTTTGAATCAAAGGTGACTAAGTTTCCTTTGTCACAAAGTTGGCTAACACTAATGAGATTATGTTTGAGACCTTTGACAAGTATAACATTATCTATGGAAGTAGAAGGATTTTTACCAACTTTTCCAACGCCGATTACTTTGCCGGTGTTGTTGTCTCCATAGATCACGTTTCCTCCGTTTGTAGGCTCTATTGCGGTGAACTTTGATTCATCGCCGGTCATGTGTTTGGAGCATCCACTATCAACATACCAATTTGTATCCTTAGCTCCAACACGTACCTACAAAATAATTAAAATTGGGATTTAGGTACCCAAGTGAATTTGGGTCCTTGATGGTTAGTATAAGCATAATGCCCATAAGGTGCCCATCTCGTATCTTGACTACGAAAGTTTATATGTTTAATTCTAGTAAAGCATACGGGTGCTATATGACCTATTTTATTACAATAATGACATATGACATTTGGATTATGCATCCTATGCATGTTTCTAAATGGTTGCCTAGGTTGTTTCCTAAATGCAACATCTTTTGATCTATATGCATTGTGATTATAATTTCTAAATGAAGCATGTTGAGGAGGATGTTTAAAGGCTTCATTCCTTTTAGGCATGCTTACCTTTTGGGCTTGCGGTTGCCTAATAGGAGTTTTAGCATTTTTAAATTTTCCTTTTTCAAAACCCAAACCTTCCTTATTATGAACATGCTTTTGGTTTTTCAACATTTTATCTAAGTTCTTTGACGATTCATTGAACTTAGCTAAAGTGTTCTTAAGATTTGTAATTTCATTTTCATGCATTTTACAAGATTTGTATGGATCACTACTTGTGCTACACTTATCTTTTCCAAGATTGATGTTCTCGTTTTTCAACATCTCATTTTGTTTTAAAAGTTCCATGTTCTTTTTCTTTAGGAGAGAATAATCTTGGGTAAGTTTTGTGTACACCTCAAGTAAGGCATCATATTCATCTTGTAAATTAAAAGAAGTGGGGTTGTCATCACTAACCTTTTCTTCGCTTGCCATTAAGCAAAGATTTGCAACCTCGTCGTCATCGGAGTCGGATTCATCCTCGTTCTCCCATGATATGTATGCTTTCTCCTTCTTCTTAAATTTCTTGTTTTTGTCTTCCTTTTGAAGTTTTGGACAATTGGGTTTGATGTGTCCAACTTCTCCACACTCAGAGCATTTTGGTACCTTTGTTTTGCTCTTGAAGTTTTTCTTCATTGCAAACTTATTAAATCTTTTTAATAAGAGTGCAAATTCTTCATCTCCTTCTTCTTCATTATCATCACTCTCTTCTTGCAGTGATGTTGTTTTAAGGGCGAGACTTTTCTTCTTGCTTTCTTCACCTTTTTGTCTATTTAGCATAGTCATTTCATAGGTGAGAAGATTTCCTCGCAGTTGATCAAATGTAAGTTGATCATAGAGCCTTCCTTCCACAATGGCGTTCACTTTGGAGTTCCATTTTGGTGTAAAGCTTGTAAGCACCTTGGTCACAATTTGTTTATCATTGTATTTTGTGCCAAGCATGCTTAGATTGTTGAAGATCTTGGAGAGTCTTTCAAGAGCTTCTTCAATGCTCTCTTCATCTTTCATTTTAAAATTTTCCCATTCATGAACCAACATAAATACCTTTGATTCTTTAACGTGGTCGGTTCCTTCGTAAGTGATTTGGAGTTTATCCCAAATCTCTTTAGCAGTTTCACATGTAGAGATCTTCATATAATCATGCTCGTTAAGTGCACAATGAATGAAGTTGATGGCTTTATCATTCATTGCCACTTTCTTCCAATCATCGTCACTATATTCATCTTCTCCTTTCGGTACTTGCTTCGAGACGGAGACTCCTTCTTCTTTAGCGCTTGTTGTCTTTGTTGGAATGTGATTTCCATTCTCAATTACTTTCCAAATTCTCACATCTTGAGAACGGATCCAAATTCTCATCTTATTTTTCCAATAAGAGTAATTTGTTCCGCTAAAAAGAGGAGGTCTAGCGGTTGAGTTACCTTCGCTAGTGTTGTTGTTGTTAAAGCCTATGCTTGCCATGATCTTTTCCCTTAAACGGTTAAGTCTTTCAAAGGGTTAAGCTCTGATGCCACTTGTAGAACCTATGCACAATTACTCAAGAGGGGGGGTGAATTGAGTAATGCAACAACAATGAATCTTTTTGCGAAAGTTAAAGACAATATACAAAAGTGTTATTGTACTAGTATTTTTCCAAGAGCTTAACTCAATTGCTAAGCATTTATAAGGAGCTTTTACTTTCCAATAGACACCAACTCAAATAAATTGATCAAGCTTTTCACCAATCGGACTTAAGCCACTCCTTAAGTACTTACGAAGCTACTTTTCGATCACAATTTATTTGCTCAAAAGTAAAAGACGATAATATTGAAGAGATGAGTTTGGAGAGATGCAAACGCTATTTAGAGTGGTTCGGCACAATCCTTGTCCTACGTCCACTTTCTTTCTCAATCGCAATTGAGAAGTTCCACTATTGCCAAGCTTCAAGGTGCTCGCGCAAAACCTTTTACAATCCGAGTCCTTAGTTTCTAACACCTCACGGTATATGATCACCACTCGTATACTAACCCACTCCACTTAGAGATACCTTTCTCTAAGATTTGCCTTGAGTATTTAGTATGCCTCTTTGGTATCCTCACCGACTATAGTGTTTATAACTCTTGACTCAACCTTGGAGATCACACTCCAATTTACAAGGTGTACAAGAAAACAATTCTCAGAGAATTGTTGAGATGAAATGAGTACTCTCTAGAAGAGTGTATGATTACAAGTTTAGCACTATTGAACCAATTGATATTGCTCTCTCAAATTGTGTGTTATATCTCTTTAAAAAATGTGTAGAATGAAAGAATATGAACAAGATAGTTTCCAAATACTCAAAATTGTGAAATAAGGCTTCAATCCATCCATTTATAGATTCCTCAAACCTTAGAAACGTTGGGGAATTAATGGGATGGAGCCTTTATGTCAAAACTAGCCGTTTTTATGTTTTTGAATTATTTGCATCGATGCATAACACTTTGCATCGATGCAAATGTGTCTTCGACGCTGAAATTTGAATTTTCAGCTAGGTTGCATCGATGCAACAAGTCGTTGCATGCTTTGCATCGATGCAAGATGAGTGTGCATCGATGCAAACCTTAAAGAATGGCTTAAAATCACTTCAAAATGCTTAGGATTGATCTCAAACTTGTTGGAGTCAATTCCTATGCTTTTGTATCTTTGAAAAACAAGTTTTAAACCATTTGGCTAGCATCGAGTTGCAAGATGTGCATCAAAACATTTTGTGAGTGTGTGTTGAGAGATTTAGCAATTGGTTCTTAACAAGAAGTTACCTAAGTCCTAAGACACTATACTTGTCTTCAAATGTTGTGGACTTGAGTTTCTTGTTGTTGTTGTGTTGCTTTCAACTCTTCATTCCTCAACGTTGAATGTTGGTTGATCTTTCAACATGCTTGATCATTCAAGTTGTTTGTTTGGTTTGTCTTTCATGTCGTTTGTTGGTTTGTCATTCATCAAAACCTACGAATACAAACTAAGCAACATGATTTACAAATATCTTGTTCTGAGCCAATATGGCATTGAAAGTATCAATCTCAAGAACTCCTTTCTTCTGATTTATCCCATTGTTCACAGGATTCCTTTCAGAAGTGTACATGAATTGGTTATTTGCAACCATTTCAATTAGTTGTTGAGCTTCTGTAGGCGTCTTCTTCAGATGAAGAGATCCTCCAGCAGAGCTATCCAATGACATCTTGGACAGTTCAGACAGACCATCATAGAAAATACCTATGATGCTCCATTTAGAAAGCATGTCAAAGGGACACTTTCTGATCAATTATTTGTATCTTTCCCAAGCTTCATAGAGGGATTCACCTTCCTTCTATCTGAAGGTTTGGACTTCCACTCTAAGCTTACTCAATTTTTGAGGTGGAAAGAACTTTGCCAAGAAGGCATTGACTAGCTTTTCCCAAGAGTTCAGGCTTTCTTTAGGTTGTGAGTCCAACCATATTCTAGCTCTGTCTCTTACAGCAAATGGGAATAGCATAAGTTTGTAGACCTCAGGGTCAACCCCATTAGTCTTGACAGTGTCACAGATTTGCAAGAATTCAGCTAAAAACTGATGAGGATCTTCCAATGGAAGTCCATGGAACTTGCAATTCTGTTGCATCAGAGAAACTAATTGAGGCTTAAGCTCAAAGTTGTTTGCTCCATTGGCAGGGATAGAGATGCTTCTCCCATAAAAGTCGGGAGTAGGTGCAGTAAAGTCACCCAGCACCTTCCTTGCATTGTTGGCATTGTTGTTGTTTTCGGCTGCCATGGGTTCTTCTTCTTTGAAGATTTCTGTTAGGTTCTCTATAGAGAGTTGTGCCTTAGCTTCTCTTAGCTTTCGCTTCAAGGTCCTTTCAGGTTCACGGTCAGCCTCAACAAGAATGCTTTTGTCTTTGCTCCTGCTCATATGAAAGAGAAGAGAACAAGAAAATATGGAATCCTCTATGTTGTAGTATAGAGATTCCTTGAGGTGTCAGAGGAAAAGAAAAATAGAAGGAAGAAGTAGAGAATTCGAACTTATCAAGAAAGATGGAGTTCGAATTGTGCATTAAGGAATAGTGTTAGTCCATAAATAGAAGGATATGAGAAGAGGGGAAGAAATTTTCGAAAATTAAGTAAAAGATTTTAAAAACATTTTGAAAAACACTAATTGATTTTCGAAAACCAAGAGTGGAAAAGAAATCAAGTGATTTTTGAAAAAGATTTTGAAATTAGAAATCAAAAAGATATGATTGAAAATTATTTTGAAAAAGATGTGATTAAAAAGATATGATTGAAAAGTTATGGTTTTAAAAAGATATGATTGAATAGATATGATTTGAAAAACAATTTAAAAAGATTTGATTTTTGAAAATTAATGACTTGGCTTACAAGAAAAGATATGATTCAAGCATTAAACCTTTCTCAACAGAAAAGGCAACATTCTTGAAATGTTGAATCAAATCATTAATTGATAGCAAGTATTTTTGAAAATGGAAAGAAATTGATTTTGAAAAAGATTTGATTGAAAAGATTTGATTTGAAAAAGATTTGATTTTGAAAAATTTTGAAAACCTGAAAAAAATTTGAATTAAAAACAGAATCTTCCCTCTTGTGCCCTCCTGGCGTTAAACGCCTAGAATGGTGCACATTCTGGCGTTTAACGCCCAAAGCACTACCCTTTTGGGCGTTAAACGCCCAGCCAGGCACCCTGGCTGGCGTTTAAACGCTAGTTTGCCTTCTTCACTGGGCGTTTTGAACGTCCATCTTTTTCTGTGTAATTCCTCTGCTGTATGTTCTGAATCTTCAATTCTCTGTATTATTGACTTGAAAAGACACAAATCAAAAATATTTTTGGATTTTTATTAATGAGGAATAATCAAAATGCAACTAAAATCAAATAACAATGCATGCAAGACACCAAACTTCGTAGTTTGTATACCATTGACACTAACAAAATGAGAATGTATATGAGAAACAACAAAACACTCAAGTCAAGAGAATTTAAATATCAGAGCAAGGAAATCATCAAGAACAACTTGAAGATTAATGAAGACACATGAATGAATGCAAGAAGAATAGAAACATGCAATTGACACCAAACATAAAATGAGACACTAGACTCAACAAGAAACATGCGATATTTTTGGTTTTTATGATTTTGTAATTTTTTTTTGGCTTTTTCGAAAATTAAGTGGAAAAAGAAAATAAAGATATCAAAATTCTTAATGAGAATTCCAGGAATCATGCAATGTTAGTCTAAAGCTTTAGTCTAAAGAAATTAGACATGGCTAGCCAAGCTTCAGCAGGACATTACATTCAAGAGCTAAATTGATGAGAATCAATCAGCTTTGGTGATGATAAGAGCATCACCTTGAAACACTAGAATTCATTCTTAAGAACTCTGAAGAAATACCTAATCTAAGCAACAAGATGAACCGTCAGTTGTCCAAACTCAACAATCCCCGGCAACGACGCCAAAAACTTGGTGCACGAAATTGTGATCATCAATGGCGCCATCAACATGGTACGCTCAATTGTAATCTCAACTCTTTATCACAACTTCGCACAACTAACCAGCAAGTGCACTGGGTCGTCCAAGTAATAAACCTTACGCGAGTAAGGGTCGATCCCACGGAGATTGTTGGTATGAAGCAAGCTATGGTCACCTTGTAAATCTTAGTTAGGCGGATTCAAATGGTTATGAATGATATATGAATAAAGCATAAAGATAGAGATACTTATGTAATTCATTGGTGAGAATTTCAGATAAGCGAATGGAGATGCTTTGTCCCTTCCGTCTCTCTGCTTTCCTACTGTCTTCATCCAATCCTTCTTACTCCTTTCCATGGCAAGCTGTATGTTGGGCATCACCGTTGTCAGTGGCTACAATCCCGTCCTCTCAGTGAAAATGTTCAACGCACCCTGTCACGGCACGACTAATCATCTGTCGGTTCTCAATCAGGTTGGAATAGAATCCATTGATTCTTTTGCGTCTGTCACTAATGCCCAGACTTCAGGAGTTTGAAGCTCGTCACAGTCATTCAATCATTGAATCCTACTCAGAATACCACAGACAAGGTTTAGACCTTCCGGATTCTCTTGAATGCCGCCATCAATTCTAGCTTATACCACGAAGATTCCGATTAAAGAATCCAAGAGATAAACATTCAAGCCTTGTTTGCTTGTAGAACGGGAGTGGTTGTCAGGCACGCGTTCATGAGTGAGAATGATGATGAGCGTCACATAATCATCACATTCATCAAGTTCTTGAGTGCGAATGAATATCTTGGAATAAGAACAAGCTGAATTGAATAGAAGAACAATAGTAATTGCATTAATACACGAGGTACAGCAGAGCTCCACACCTTAATCTATGGTGTGTAGAAACTCCACCGTTGAAAATACATAAGAACAAGGTCTAGGCATGGCCGAATGGCCAGCCTCCCAATACATGATCAAAAGACTCAAAATGATCAAGGATCAAAAGATTCAAAGATCTAAAGATGATCTCTGATCCAAAGATGAAAAATACAATAGCAAAAGGTCTTATTTATAAAGAACTAGTAGCCTAAGGTTTACAGAAATGAGTAAATGACAGAAAAATCCACTTTCGGGCCCACTTGGTGTGTGCTTGGGCTGAGCATTGAAGTATTTTCGTGTAGAGACTCTTCTTGGAGTTAAACGCCGGCTTTTGTGCCAGTTTGGGCGTTTAACTCCCATTCTTGTGCCAGTTCCGGCGTTTAACGCCGGGCAGTTTTGAGCTGATTTGGAACGCCGGTTTGGGCCATCAAATCTCGGGCAAAGTATAGACTATTATACATTACTGGAAAGCCCAAGATGTCTACTTTCCAACGCCGTTGAGAGTGCGCCAATTGAGGTTCTGTAGCTCCAGAAAATCCACTTCGAATGCAGCGAGGTCAGAATCCAATAGCATCTGCAGTCCTTTTCAGTCTCTGAATCAGATTTTTGCTCAGGTCCCTCAATTTCAGCCAGAAAATACCTGAAATCACAGAAAAACACACAAACTCATAGTAAAGTCCAGAAAAGTGAATTTTAACTAAAAACTAATAAAAATATACTAAAAACTAACTAAAACATACTAAAAACATACTAAAAACAATGCCAAAAAGTGTACAAATTATTCGCTCATCAGAGGGCAAGCAATATTTTAAGTTTGGTGTGGTAAAAGCATAAGCTTTTTGTTTTTCCATTACCATCAATGACACCTAAGGCCGGAGAATCCTCTAGAAAAGGAAAAGGGAAGACAAAAGCTTCCACCTCCGAGTCATGGGAGATGGAAAGATTCATCTCCAAAAGCCATCAAGACCAATTCTATGATGTTGTGGCAAAGAAGAAAGTGATCCCTGAGGTCCCTTTCAAGCTCAAGAAAAATGAGTATCCGGAAATCCGACATGAGATCCGAAGAAGAGGTTGGGAAGTCCTAACCAACCCCATGCAACAAATCGGAATTTTAATGGTTCAAGAGTTCTATGCCAATGCATGGATCACTAGGAACCATGATCAAAGTATGAACCTGAGTCCAAAGAATTATCTCACAATGGTTCGAGGGAAATACTTAGATTTTAGTCCGGAGAATGTGAGATTGGCGTTCCACTTGCCCATGATGCAAGAAGATGTACGCCCCTACACTAGAAGGGTCAACTTTAATCAAAGGTTGGACCAAGTCCTTATGGACATATGTGTGGAAGGAGCTCAATGGAAAAGAGACTCCAAAGGCAAGCCAGTTCAACTAAGAAGACTGGACCTCAAGCCTGTGGCTAGAGGATTGTTGGAGTTCATTCAACGCTCCATCATTCCCACTAGCAACCGATCCGAAGTTATTGTGGATCGGGCCATCATGATTCATAGCATCATGATTGAAGAGGAAGTAGAAGTTCATGAAGTCATCTCCAATGAATTCTACAAAATAGCCGAAAAGCCCTCCACCATGGCAAGGCTAGCTTTTCCTCACCTTATTTGCCATCTATGTTACTCAGCTGGAGTTATCATAGAAGGAGACATCTCCATTGAAGAGGATAAGCCCATCACCAAGAAAAGGATGGAGCAAGCAAGAGAGACCCTCCACGGTTCTCAAGAGATGCATGAGGAAGCTCATCATCAAGAAATCCCTGAGATGCCTCAAGGGATGCACTTTCCTCCCAACAACTATTGGGAACAACTCAACACTTCCTTAGAAGATTTGAGCCACAATGTGGAACAATTAAGGGTGGAACATCATGAGCACTCCATCATTCTCCATGAAATAAGAGAAGATCAAAGAGCAATGAGGGAGGAGCAACAAAGGCAAGGAAGGGACATAAAAGAGCTTAAGGATATTGTTGGTCCTTCAAGAAGAAGACGCCACTAAGGTGGACTCATTCCTTGTTCTTATTTCTTTCTGTGTTTCGGTTTCTATGTTATGTTTATCTATATTTTGTGTCTCTACTTCATGATCATTAGTATGTAGTAACTATGTCTTAAAGCTATGAATAAATTTCATGAATCCTTCACCTCTCTTAAATGAAAAATGTTTTAATTCAAATGAACAAGAAGTACATGAATTTCGAATTTATCCTTGAATTTAGTTTAATTATATTGATGTGGTGACAATACTTTTTGTTTTCTGAATGAATGCTTGAACAGTGCATATGTCTTTTGATCTTGTTGTTTATGAATGTTAAAACTGTTGGCTCTTGAAAGAATGATGAACAAAGAAAAATGTAATTAATGATCTGAAAAATCATGAAATTGATTCTTGAAGAAAGAAAAAGCAGTGAAAAACAAAAGCTTGCGAAAAAAAAAAATAATAGAAAGAAAAAAAGCCAATAGCCCTTAAAACCAAAAGGCAAGGGTAAAAGGGATCCAAAGCAAAAGAGTGTGCTTAAGAGCTCTGGACACCTCTAACTGGGGACTCTAGCAAAGCTGAGTCACAATCTGAAAAGGTTCACCCAGTCATGTGTCTGTGGCATTTATGTATCCGGTGGTAATACTGGAAAACAAAATGCTTAGGGCCACGGCCAAGACTCATAAGTAGCTGTGTTCAAGAATCAACATGCTTAACTAGGAAAGTCAATAACACTATCCGAAAATCTAAGTTCCTAGAGAAGCCAATCATTCTAAACTTCAAAGGAAAAAGTGAGATGCCAAAACTGTTCAGAAGCAAAAAGCTACAAGTCCCGCTCATCTAATTATAATTAATATTCATTGATATTTTGGAATTTATAGTATATTCTCTTCTTTTTATCCTATTTGATTTTCAGTTGCTTGGGGACAAGCAACAATTTAAGTTTGGTGTTGTGATGAGCGGATAATTTATACGCTTTTTGGCATTGTTTTTAGGTAGTTTTTAGTAAGTTCAAGCTACTTTTAGGGATGTTTTCATTAGTTTTTATGTTAAATTCACATTTCTGGACTTTACTATGAGTTTGTGTATTTTTCTGTGATTTCAGATAATTTCTGGCTGAAATTGAGGGACTTGAGCAAAACTCTGAAAAAGGCTGACAAAAGGACTGCTGATGCTGTTGGATTCTGACCTCCCTGCACTCGAAATAGATTTTCTGGAGCTACGAAACTCCAAATGGCGCGCTCTCAACGGCGTTGGAAAGTAGACATCCAGAGCTTTCCAGCAATATATAATAATCCATACTTTATTCGGGAATTGATGACGTAAAG
Source organism: Arachis stenosperma (assembly GCF_014773155.1). Taxonomy (NCBI): domain Eukaryota; kingdom Viridiplantae; phylum Streptophyta; class Magnoliopsida; order Fabales; family Fabaceae; genus Arachis; species Arachis stenosperma. The sequence goes on along the minus strand of NC_080381.1, from coordinate 88,879,410 downwards.
TGGCGCTCAACGCCAAGTACATGCTGCTGTCTGGAGTTAAACGCCAGAAACACGTCATAACCCGGAGTTGAACGCCAGAAACACGCTATAACTCGGCGTTCAACTCCAATAAAAGCCTCAGCTTGTGGATAGATCAAGCTCAGCCCAAGCATACACCAAGTGGGCCCCGAAAGTGGATTTATGCATCAATTACTTACTCATGTAAACCCTAGTAGCTAGTCTAGTATATATAGGACATTTAACTATTGTATTAGATATCTTTGGACCATTCGATCTTTTGACCATTCGGTCTTTTGATCATTCAGGGGGCTGGCCATTCGGCCATGCCTGAACCTTTCACTTATGTATTTTCAACGGTGGAATTTCTGCACACCATAGATTAAGGGTGTGGAGCTCTGCTGTACCTCAAGTTTCAATACAATTACCATTACTTTATATTCAATTCTCTTTTATTATTATTCCAAAATATACGTTGTACTTCAACTTGATGAATGTGATGATCCGTGACACTCATCATCATTCTCACCTATGAACGCGCGTGACTGACAACCACTTCCGTTCTACGTTAGGCCGGGCGCATATCTCTTAGATTCCCCAACAGAATCTTCGTGGTATAAGCTAGATAGATGGCGGCATTCATGGGGATCCGAAAAGTCTAACCTTGTCTGTGGTATTCCGAGTAGGATCCCGGGAATCCGGAAAGTCTAACCTTGTCTGTGGTATTCCGAGTAAGATTCCGGTATTGAATGACTGTGACGAGCTTCAAACTCCTGCAGGCTGGGCGTTAGTGACAGACGCAAAAGAATCAAGGGATTCTATTCCAACCTGATTGAGAACCGACAGATGATTAGCCGTGCTGTGACAGAGCATTTGGACCATTTTCACTGAGAGGATGGGATGTAGCCATCAACAAGGGTAATGCCTCCAGACGATTAGCCATGCAGTGACAGCGCATAGGACCATTTTCCCGAGAGGATGAAAAGTAGCCATTGAAGATGGTGATGCCCTACATACAGCTTGCCATGGAAAGGAGTAAGAAGGATTGGATGAATGTAATAAGAAAGTAGAGATTCGAGAGGATTCTAGCATCTCCACACGCCTATCTGAAATTCCCACCATTAATTTACATAAGTATTTCTATCCTATTTTATTTTCTTTTTATTATTAATTTTCGAACTCATCATAAACCAATTTAATCTGCCTAACTGAGATTTACAAGGTGACCATAGCTTGCTTCATACCAACAATCTCTGTGGGATCGACCCTTACTCACGTAAGGTATTTGGTGGACGAAATTGTGATCACATCAATGTAGTATTCTTTGTTGTTGTATGGAATCATTTTTATGGCACTTATGTGTGGACACAACTCCGTTCAACTAACCAGCAAGTTTACTGGGTCGTCCAAGTAATACCTTACGTGAGTAAGGGTCGATCCCATAAAGATTGTTGGTATGAAGCAAGCTATGGTTACCTTGTAAATCTCAGTTAGGCAAATTAAATGGTTATGGGTTTCGAAAATTAATAATAAATAGAAAATAAAAAGGGATAGAAATACTTATGTAAATCAATAGGGGGAATTTCAGATAGGTGTGTGGAGATGCTAGAATCCTTTCGAATCTCTACTTTCTTATTGCTTTCATCCAATCCTTCTTACTCCTTTCCATGGCAAGCTGTATGTAGGGCATCACTATCATCAATGGCTACTTTTAATCCTCTCGGGAAAATGGTCCTATGCGCTGTCACTGCACGGCTAATCGTCTGGAGGCATCACCCTTGTTGATAGCTACATCCCATCCTCTCAGTGAAAATGGTCCAAATGCTCTGTCACAGCACGGCTAATCATCTGTCGGTTCTCAATCAGGTTGGAGTAGAACCCATTGATTCTTTTGCATTTGTCATCACGCCCAGCCTTCAGGAGTTTGAAGCTCATCACAGTCATTCAATACCGGAATCCTACTCAGAATACCACAGACAAGGTTAGATTTTTCGGATTCCCAGGATCCTACTCGGAATACCACAAACAAGGTTAGACTTTCCGGATCCCCATGAATGCCACCATCTATCTAGCTTATACCATGAAGATTCTGTTGGGGAATCTAAGAGATATGCGCCCGACCTAAGGTAGAACAGAAGTGGTTGTCAGTCAAGCGCGTTCATAGGTGAGAATGATGATGAGTGTCACAGATCATCACATTCATCAAGTTGAAATGCAAAGTATATCTTGGAATAAGAATAAAAGAAAATTGAATAGAAAGTAATAGTAATTGTATTGAAACTTGTGGTACAGCAGAGCTCCACACCCTTAATCTATGGTGTGTAGAAACTCCACCGTTGAAAATACATAAGTGAAAGGTTCAGGCATGGCCAAATGGCCAGCCCCCTAAAACGTGATCAATAGCCTCTTAAGATGAAGAATAAAACAAAACTGAGACCAAAGATGAAACGTGGTCAAATGACAACTAATACATTAGTAAAAAGTCTTATTTATACTAAACTAGCTACTAGGGTTTACATGAGTAAGTAATTGATGCATAAATCCACTTCCGGGGCCCACTTGGTGTATGCTTGGGCTGAGCTTGATCTATTCACGAGCTGAGGCTTTTCTTGGAGTTGAACTCCAAGTTATAACGTGTTTTGGGCGTTCAACTCCGGATCATGACGTGTTTCTGGCGTTTAACTCCAGACAACAGCATGTACTTGGCGTTCAATGCCAATTTACGTCGTCAATTTCCGAATAAAGTATGAACTATTATATATTGATGGAAAGCTCTGGATGTCTATCTTCTAACGCCGTTGAGAGTGCGCCATTTAGAGTTCTGTAGCTCTAGAAAATCCATTTTGAGTGCAGGGAGGTCAGATTCCAACAACATCAGTAGTCCTTTTGTCAGCCTTTTTTCAGAGTTTTGCTCAAGTCCCTCAATTTCAGCTAGAAATTATCTGAAATCACAGAAAAACACCCAAACTCATAGTAAAGTCCAGAAATGTGAATTTAACATAAAAACTAATGAAAACATCCCTAAAGGTAGCTTGAACTTACTAAAAACTACCTAAAAACAATGCCAAAAAGCGTATAAATTATCCGCTCATCACAACACCAAACTTAAATTGTTGCTTGTCCCCAAGCAACTGAAAATCAATTAGGATAAAAAGAAGAGAATATACTGTAAATTCCAAAATATCAATGAATATTAATTCTAATTAGATGAGCGGGACTTGTAGCTTTTTGCTTCTGAACAGTTTTGGCATCTCACTTTTTCCTTTGAAGTTTAGAGTGATTGGCGTCTCTAGGAACTTAGATTTTCGGATAGTGTTATTGACTTTCCTAGTTAAGCATGTTGATTCTTGAACAAAGCTACTTAGGAGTCTTGGCCGTGGCCCTAAGCACTTTGTTTTCCAGTATTACCACCGGATACATAAATGCCACAGACACATAACTAGGTGAACCTTTTCAGATTGTGACTCAGCTTTGCTAGAGTCCCCAGTTAGTGGCGTCCAGAGCTCTTAAGCACACTCTTTTTGCTTTGGATCATGACTTTAACTACTTAGTCTCAAGCTTTTCACTTGGACCTTCATGACACAAGCACATGGTTAGGGACAGCTTGATTTAGCCGCTTAGGCCTGGATTTTATTTCCTTGAGCCCTCCTATCCATTGATGCTCAAAGCCTTGGATCTTTTTTACCCTTGCCTTTTGGTTTTAAGGGCTATTGGCTTTTTCTGCTTGCTTTTTTCTTTTTCTTTCTATTTTTTTTCGCAATTTTTTTTTCTTTTTTTTTCCACAAGCTTTTTACTTTTCACTGCTTTTTCTTGCTTCAAGAATCAATTTCATGATTTTTCAGATCATCAATAACATTTCTCTTTGTTCATCATTCTTTCAAGAGCCAACAATTTTAACATTCATAAACAACAAGATCAAAAATATGCACTGTTCAAGCATTCATTCAGAAAACAAAAAGTATTGTCACCACATCAATATAATTAAATTAAATTCAAGGATAAATTCAAAATTCATGTACTTTTTGTTCTTTTGAATTAAAACATATTTCATTTAAGAGAGGTGAAGGATTAATGGATTTTATTCATAGCTTTAAGACATGGTTACTACACACTAATGATCATGAAGTAGAGACACAAAACATAGATAAACACAACATAAAAACCGAAAAACAGAAAGAAATAAGAACAAGGAATGAATCCACCTTTAGTGGCGTCTTCTTCTTGAAGGACCAACAATGTTCTGAAGCTCTTCTATGTCCCTTCCTTGCCTTTGTTGCTCCTCCCTCATTGCTCTTTGATCTTCTCTTATTTCATGGAGAATGATGGAGTGCTCATGATGTTCCACCCTTAATTGTTCAACATTGTGGCTCAAATTTTCTAAGGAAGTGTTGAGTTGTTCCCAATAGTTGTTGGGAGGAAAGTGCATCCCTTGAGGCATCTCAGGGATTTCTTGATGATGAGCTTCCTCATGCATCTCTTGAGAACCGTGAAGGGGGCTTGCTCCATCCTCTTCTTGATGATGGGATTATCCTCTTCAATGGAGATGTCTCCTTCTATGATAACTCCAGCTGAGTAACATAGATGGCAAATAAGGTGAGGAAAAGCTAGCCGAGCCATAGTAGAGGGCTTGTCGGCTATTTTGTAGATTTCATTGGAGATGACCTCATGAACTTCTACTTCCTCTCCAATCATGATGCTATGAATCATGATGGCCCGATCCACAGTAACTTCAGATCGGTTGCTAATGGGAATGATGGAGCGTTGAATGAACTCTAGCCATCCTCTAGCCACAGGCTTGAGGTCCAGTCTTCTTAGTTGAACTGGCTTGCCTTTGGAGTCTCTCTTCCATTGAGCTCCTTCCACACATATGTCCGTAAGGACTTGGTCCAACCTTTGATTAAAGTTGACCCTTCTAGTGTAGGGGCGTTCATCTCCTTGCATCATGGGCAAGGGGAATGCCAACCTCACATTTTCCGGACTAAAATCTAAGTATTTCCCCCAAACCATTGTGAGATAATTCTTTGGACTCGGGTTCATACTTTGATCATGGTTCCTAGTGATCCATGCATTGGCATAGAACTCTTGAACCATTAAGATTCCGACTTGTTGCATGGGGTTGGTTAGGACTTCCCAACCTCTTCTTCGGATTTCATGTCGGATCTCCGGATACTCATTTTTCTTGAGCTTGAAAGGGACCTCAGGGATCACCTTCTTCTTTGCCACAACATCATAGAAGTGGTCTTGATGGCTCTTGGAGATGAATCTTTCCATCTCCCATGACTCGGAGGTGGAAGCTTTTGTCTTTCCTTTTCCTTTTCTAGAGGATTCTCCGGCCTTAGGTGCCATTGATGGTAATGGAAAACAAAAAGCTTATGCTTTTACCACACCAAACTTAAAATATTGCTCGCCCTCGAGCAAGAGAAGAAAGAAGAGAAGAAGAAGAAGAAGAAGAAAATAGAGGAGAGTGAGGGGAGATGGATTCGGCCAAGGTATAGTAGAGGGGGTAGTGTTGTGTGAAAATGAAGTAGAATGGAAGGGTATATATAGGGATAGGGGAGAGGGTAGGTTCGGCCATTTAGGGTGGGATTGGGTGGGAAAATATTTTTGAATTTTGAAGGTAGGTGGGGTTTATGGGGAAGAGTGGATGGATGTGAGTGGTGAATAAGTGATTGGGAAGAGAGATTGAGGTGATTGGTGAAGGGTTTTTGGGAAGTGTGACATGGGGAAGAGTAAAATAAGATTAGGAGGTAAGGTGGGAATATAGTAGGTGGGGATCCTGTGGGGTCCACAGATCCTGAAGTGTCAAGGAATTCCATCCCTGCACCAAATAGGCATGTAAAATGCCTTTGCACACCATTCTGGCATTTAAACGCCGAGTGGTGCACGTTCTGGGCGTTCAACGCCCATGTAAAGCATGTTTCTGGCGTTGAACGCCAATTTCATGCTTGTTACTGGCGTTCAGCGCCAGCTTTTCCTCTAGGCACATTCCTGGCGTTCAAACGCCAGGATGTTGCTTATTTCTGGCGTTCAGCACCAGATTCATGCTCTGTTCTGGCGTTGAACGCCAGCCAGATGCTTCTTACTGGCGTTGAACGCCAGTCTGTGCTTCCTCCAGGGTGTGATTTTTCTTCTGCTGTTTTGCTTCTGTTTTTAATTTTTATATTTTTTTCGTGACTCCACATGATCATGTACCTAATAAAACACAAAATAACAATAGAATAAAATAAAATAAAAATTAGATAAATAAAATTGGGTTGCCTCCCAACAAACGCTTCTTTAATGTCAATAGCTTGACAGTGGGCTCTCATGGAGCCACAAGGTGATCAGGTCAATGTTGTATAGTCCCAACACCAAACTTAGAGTTTGGATATGTGGTCTTAACACCAAACTTAGAGTTTGATTGTGGCCTCCCAACACCAAACTTAGAGTTTGACTGTGGGGGCTCTTCTTGACTCTGAACTGAGAGAAGCTCTTCATGCTTATTCTCTTTTGTCACAGAGGGATGGCCCTGTGCCTTAAACACAAGGTAGTCCCCATTCAATTGAAGGACTAATTCACCTCTGTTGACATCTATCACAGCTTCTGCTGTGGCTAGGAAAGGTCTTCCAAGGATGATGCATTATCCTCTTCCTTCCTAGTGTCTAAGATTATGAAATCAGCAGGAATGTAAAGGCCTTCAACCTTTACTAACACGTCCTCTACTATTCCATAAGCTTGTCTCAATGACTTGTCTGCCAATTGTAATGAGAACAAGGCAGGTTGTATCTCAATGATCCCCAGCTTCTCCATTACAGAGAGTGGCATAAGATTTATCCCTGACCCCAGATCACACAGACCTTTTGCAAAGGTCATGGTGCCTATGGTACAAGGTATCAAAAACTTGCCAGGATCTTATTTCTTTTGAGGTAGAGTTTGCTGAATCCAGGTATCCAGTTCACTAATGAGCAAAGGAGGTTCACTTTCCCAAGTCTCATTACCAAACAACTTGGCATTCAGCTTCATGATAGCTCCTAAATATTGAGCAACTTGCTCTCCAGTCACATCTTCATCCTCTTCAGAGGAAGAATAGTCTTCAGAGCTCATGAATGGCAGAAGGAGATTTAATGGAATCTCTATGGTCTCTATATGAGCCTCAGATTCCTTTGGATCCTTAATAGGAAACTTCTTCTTGCTTGAGGGACGTCCCAGGAGGTCTTCCTCACTAGGATTTTTGTCCTCCTCCCCCCTTGTGCATTCGGCCATATTGATTATATCAATGGCCTTGCACTCTCCTTTTGGATTCTCTTCTGTATTGCTTGGGAGAATACTAGGAGGAGTTTCAATGACTTTCTTACTCAGCTGGCCCACTTGTGCCTCCAGATTTCTAATGGAGGATCTTGTTTCACTCATGAAACTGAAAGTGGCCTTTGACAGATCAGAGACTAGATTGGCTAAATTAGAAGTGTTTTGTTCAGAATTCTCTGTCTGTTGCTGAGAAGATGATGGAAAAGGCTTGCTATTGCTCAGCCTATTGCGTCCACCATTGTTAAAGCCTTGTTGAGGCTTTTGTTGATCCTTCCATGAGAAATTTGGATGATTTCTCCATGATGAGTTATAGGTGTTTCCATAAGGTTCACCATGTAATTAACCTCTGCCATGGCAGGGTTCTCAGGATCATAAGCTTCTTCAGAAGCTGCCTCTTTAGTGCTGTTGGATGCATTTTGCCATCCATTCAGACTTTGAGAAATCATGTTGACTTGCTGAGTCAACACTTTGTTCTGAGCCAATATGGCATTCAGAGCATCAATTTCAAGAACTCCTTTCTTCTGAGGCATCCCATTATTAATGGAATTCCTCTCAGAAGTGTACATGAATTGGTTATTTGTAACCATGTCAATAAGCTCTTGAGCTTTTGCAGGTGTTTTCTTCAGGTGAATAGATCCACCTGCAGAATGGTCCAATGACATTTTCGAAAATTCAGATAGACCATAATAGAATATATCTAATATGGTCCATTCTGAAAACATGTCAGATGGACATCTTTTGGTCAGCTGCTTGTATCTTTCCCAAGCTTCATAGAGGGATTCACCATCTTTTTGTTTGAAGGTTTGAACATCAACTTTCAGCTTGCTCATCTTTTGAGGAGGAAATAATTTATCCAAGAAGACTATGACCAGCTTATCCCAGGAGTCCAGGCTATCCTTAGGTTGTGAATCCAACCATATTCTAGCTCTGTCTCTTACAGCAAAAGGGAAAAGCATGAGTCTGTAGACTTCAGGATCAACTCCATTCGTCTTTACAGTCTCACAGATCTGCAAGAACTCAGTTAAAAACTGATAAAGATCTTCAGATGAAAGTCCATAAAACTTGCAGTTTTGTTGCATTAAGGCAACTAGCTGAGGTTTCAGCTCAAAGTTATTGGCTCCAATGGCAGGAATGGAGATGCTTCTTCCATCAAATTTGGACGTTGGCTTTGTGAAGTCACCAAGCATTCTCCTTGCATTATTATTATTTTTGGCTGCCATCTCCTTCTCTTGTTCGAAAATTTCTGAAAGGTTGTTTCTGGATTGTTGTAATTTAGTTTCTCTTAGTTTCCTTTTCAGAGTCCTTTCAGGTTCAGGATCAATTTCAACAAGAGTGCCTTTTTCCCTGTTCCTGCTTATTTGAAAGAGAAGAAAACAAGAAAAAAAAGAGGAATCCTCTATGTCACAGTATAGAGATTCCTTTGTGTTAGTAGAAAAAGAAAGGGTAGAGGAATGTAGAAGAGTGGGTTCGGATATTCAGATGGAGAGAGGTGAAGAGAAGTGTTAGTAATTAAATAATTAAATAGAATAAGAAAAGGGAGGGAGAATTTTGAAAATAATTTTGAAAAAGGGATTAGTATTTTCGAAAATTAGAGATAAGATGTAATTAAAATTAAAACATGAAACAATTAGTTAATTAAAAAGAATTTTTGAAAAAGGGGTGAGATATTTTCGAAAATTAGAGAGGAAAGAGTAGTTAGGTGGTTTTGAAAAAGATAAGAAGCAAACAAAAAGTTAATTAGTTAGTTGAAAACGATTTTAGAATCAAATTTTAAAAAGATAAGAAGATAAGAAGTTAGATAAGATATTTTAAAATCAAATTTTGAAAAAAGATAAAATTTTGAAAAAGATAAGATAAGATATGTTTGAAAAAGATTTAATTTAAAATTAAAATTAATTACTAACATGAAACTAAAAGATAAGATTCTAGAATTTAAAGATTGAACCTTTCTTAACAAGCAAGTAACAAACTTCAAATTTTTGAATCAATCACATTAATTGTTAGCTAATTTTCGAAAATTTGATATAAAGATAAGAAAAAGATTTTGAAAATATTTTGAAAAAAAAAAGATTTTTGAAATTTTCGAAAAAGAGGAAAAATTGGAAAGATATGACTTTTGAAAAAGATTTTGAAAAGATAAGATTTTTAAATTTTTTAAAATTTGACTTGACTTGTAAGAAACAACTAATTTTAAAAATTTTTGACCAAGTCAACCCAAAATTTCGAAAATTTGGAGGGAAATAAGGAAAAGATATTTTTTGATTTTTGAAAATTTTTTATGATGAGAGAGAAAAACACAAGTATGACCCAAAACATAAAAATTTTGGATCAAAACACAAGATGCATGCAAGAACACTATGAATGTCAAGATGAACACCAAGAACACTTTGAAGATCATGATGAACATCAAGAACATAATTTTGAAAAATTTTTGATGCAAAGAAAACATGCAAGACACCAAACTTAGAAATCTTTAATGCATGGACTCTAACAAACGAAAAATGCATATGAAAAACAACAAACAACACAAAACAAGAAAACATCAAGATCAAACAAGAGGACTTATCAAGAACAACTTGAAGATCATGAAGAACACTATGAATGCATGGAATTTTCAAAAAATGCAAAAAAATTTTAAAGCATGCAATTGACACCAAACTTAAAAGTTGACTCAAGACTCAAACAAGAAATACTAAATATTTTTTTATTTTTATGATTTTATTGATTTTTTTTATTTTTATTAATTTTTTTTCGAAAATAAAGTTTAGAAAAACGAAAAATAAAAGAAAAATTTTGAAAAAGATTTTTGAAAAGAAAATTACCTAATCTGAGCAACAAGATGAACCGTCAGTTGTCCAAACTCGAACAATCCCCGGCAACGGCGCCAAAAACTTGGGGGACGAAATTGTGATCACATCAATGTAGTATTCTTTGTTGTTGTATGGAATCATTATTATGGCACTTATGTGTGGACACAACTCCGTTCAACTAACTAGCAAGTGTACTAGGTCGTCCAAGTAATACCTTACGTGAGTAAGGGTCGATCCCACAGAGATTGTTGGTATGAAGCAAGCTATGGTTACCTTGTAAATCTCAGTTAGGCAGATTAAATGGTTATGGGTTTCGAAAATTAATAATAAATAGAAAATAAAAAGGGATAGAAATACTTATGTAAATCAATAGTGGGAATTTCAGATAGGTGTGTGAAGATGCTAGAATCCTTTCGAATCTCTACTTTCTTATTGCTTTTAATCCTCTCGGGAAAATGGTCCTATGCGCTGTCACTGCATGGCTAATCGTCTGGAGGCATCACCCTTGTTGATAGCTACATCCCATCCTCTCAGTGAAAATGGTCCAAATGCTCTGTCACAGCACGGCTAATCATCTGTCGGTTCTCAATCAGGTTGGAGTAGAACCCATTGATTCTTTTGCATTTGTCATCACGCCCAACCTTCAGGAGTTTGAAGCTCGTCACAGTCATTCAATACCGGAATCCTACTCGGAATACCACAGACAAGGTTAGACTTTCCGGATTCCCAGGATCCTACTCGGAATACCACAGACAAGGTTAGACTTTCCAGATCCCCATGAATGCCGCCATCTATCTAGCTTATACCACGAAGATTCTGTTGGGAAATCTAAGAGATATGCGCCCGGCCTAAGGTAGAACGGAAGTGGTTGTCAGTCACGCACGTTCATAGGTGAGAATGATGATGAGTGTCACGGATCATCACATTCATCAAGTTGAAGTGCAACGTATATCTTGGAATAAGAATAAAAGAAAATTGAATAGAAAGTAATAGTAATTGTATTGAAACTTGAGGTACAGCAGAGCTCCACACCCTTAATCTATGGTGTGTAGAAACTCCACCGTTGAAAATACATAAGTGAAAGGTTCAGGCATGGCCGAATGGCCAGCCCCCTAAAACATGATCAATAGCCTCTTAAGATGAAAAATAAAACAAAACTAAGACCAAAGATGAAACGTGGTCAAAAGACAACTAATACATTAGTAAAAAGTCTTATTTATACTAAACTAGCTACTAGGGTTTACATGAGTAAGTAATTGATGCATAAATCTACTTCCGGGGCCCACTTGGTGTATGCTTGGGCTGAGCTTGATCTATCCACGAGCTGAGGCTTTTCTTGGAGTTGAACTCCAAGTTATAACGTGTTTTGGGCGTTCAACTCCGGATCATGACGTGTTTCTGGCGTTTAACTCCAGACAGCAGCATGTACTTGGCGTTCAACACCAAGTTACGTCATCAATTTCCGAATAAAGTATGGACTATTATATATTGCTGGAAATCTCTGAATGTCTACTTTCCAACGCCATTGAGAGCGCGCCATTTGGAGTTCTGTAGCTCCAGAAAATCCATTTTGAGTGTAGGGAGGTCAGATTCCAACAGCATCAGCAGTCCTTTTGTCAGCCTTTTTTCAGAGTTTTGCTCAAGTCCCTCAATTTCAGCCAGAAATTATCTGAAATCACAGAAAAACACACAAACTCATAGTAAAGTCCAGAAATGTGAATTTAACATAAAAACTAATGAATACATCCCTAAAAGTAGCTTGAACTTACTAAAAACTACCTAAATACAATGCCAAAAAGCGTATAAATTATCCGCTCATCAGTATTACTTGGATGACCCAGTACACTTGCTGGTTAAGTTGAATGGAGTTGTGTCCACACATAGCTAATAGCCATTAAATAAATCTCATGCAAATACAAAGAGGGTCACAATTTCGTCCACCAGTCGCCAAGGTGAAAACCAAATTCACCGCCCGATCACGACAAAGCTACAGGTCGGCAAGGTGAAAACCAAATTCACCGTCCGATCACGACAAAATCGGCAAGATGAAAAAGCGACAAAAACAGATTAATGCAAGAAGTTATAAAAAGTGATCCATAGAAAGAGGCCCGATAGGGTCTGAGAAAAAATGGATTGTTAAAAAAAACTTGGGAAGGACCGACATAAAAAAGTCAGACCAATCGAACTAAGCGACAAAAGTTAAAAAAAAAAGTAATCCATAGAAATAGGCCTGACGTGGTCTGAGAAAAAATGGATTGCTAAAAATAACTTAGAACGGACCGACATGAAAAAGTCGGACCCAACAGATCAAAGCGACAAAGTTATAAAAAGTAATCCATAGAAAGAGGCCTGGCCAGCCCTTATCAAAAGTGGATTACTAGAACTAACTTAGAAAGGACCGACATAAAGAAGTCGGACCAATCGACCAAAGCGACAAAAGTTATAAAAAAAGTAATCCATAGAAAGAGGCCTGACGTGGTCTGAGAAAAAATGGATTGCTAAAAATAACTTAGAACGGACCGACATGAAAAAGTCGGACCCGACTGATCAAAGCGACAAAGTTATAAAAGTAATCCATAGAAAGAGGCCTGGCTAGCACTTATCAAAAGTGGATTACTAGAAATAACTTAGAAAGGACCGACATGAAGAAGTCGGCCCAAGCCGTTTAAAGCTACAAAGTTATAAAAAGTAATCCATAAAAAGAGACCCAGTGAGGTCCAACTAAAAATGGATTACTAAAAATAACTTGAGAAGGACCGACATGAAGAAATCGGACCAAACAGATTAAAGCGACAGAGTTATAAAAAGTAAATCCATAAAAAGAGACCCGGCGAGTGATAAACCCCAATTTGACGGTTTATCTTGTATTGAATTTAGAGTATTTTGATGACCTTTACCCACATTTATTCAATGAAATAGCATGGTTTTATAACTTGTCCTTTAATTGTGCTTAAGAGTGAAAACATGCTTTTTAGGTCTTAAAATAGTTAAATTTAATTCACCTTGATTCCATTAGATGCCTTGATATGTTTGTTAAGTGATTTAAAGTTTAGGAGGCAAAGATTGGATCAAGGGAATGAAGAAAGAAAGCATGAAAAGTTGGAGAACTCATGAAGAAATGAAAGAACCGGAAAGCTGTCAAGCCGACCTCTTCGCACTTAAATGACCATAACTTGAGCTACAGAGGTCCAAATGATGCTATTCCAGTTGGGTTGGAAAGCTATCATCCGGGGCTTCAAAATGATATAAGATTTGCCATAGTTGCTACACGTATGGTGGCGCGCACGCGCAAAGTACGTTCACGCGCCGTTGCTGCCACCTGGTTCACTTAAAGCAAAATGACGCCAGCGAATTCTAAAGCCTTGTGGGCCCAATCCAACTCATTTCTGATGCTATTTAACCCAAGAAATGAAGAGGGAAATGGATGTTAGTTACCATTAGTCATAGTTTAGTTTTAGAAGTAGTTAGAACTAGTTTCTAGAGAGAGAAGCTCTCACTTCTCTCTAGAATTAGGATTAGGATTAGGTTTAGTTCTTAGATCTAGATTTAGATTCATCTTCTTCTACTTCTATCTTCTCAATTCCTTGTTGTTACATTCATCTTCCTCTATTCTTTTGTTGTAATTTCCTTTATGTTGTTCTTATACTTTGTTGTAGATCTACTTTTGTTCCTCCTATTCTCTTTCAATTCAATTAGAGGTAATTCATAATAATTGTGTTCATTTGATTTGTTGTTGTTTAGTTCCTTGCAATTGAGTAGTGTAGATTTACTTTTCTTGCAATTTTACTATGCTTTCCTTTTATGCCTTTCAAGTGTTTGATGAAATGCTTGGTTGGATTTTAGAGTAGAATTTTATACTCTTGGCTTGGAAAGGTAACTTAGGACCTCTAGAGTTACTAATGTCCAAGTAATTGATGATTGGGATCCATTGACTCTAGTTCTCACTAATTGAATTAGTGGAGAGTTAGGACTTATGGACTAGGATTGATATAGCTCATTTGACTTTCCTTTACTACTAGTTAGAGGATGATTTAATGAGATTAATCCTTGCCAATTCTCATATTGTGGTTAGTGATTAGGATAGAGATCATTGACCACCAACCCTTGCCAAGACCTTTTTAGCCCTTAGTTTACTTTCTTGTCATTTATCTTTCATGATTCTTATCAAAACCCCAAAATAACTCACAACCAATAACAAGACACTTTATTGTAATTCCTAGGGAAAACGACCCGAGATTTGAATACTTCGGTTTATAAATTTTAGGGGTTTGTTTTAGTGACAAACAACTTTTTGTATGAAAGGATTAGTGATTAGTTTAGAAACTATACTTGCAACGAGAATTCATTTGTAAATTCTAAACCGTCAAAAATCCAATCATCAAAATGGCGCCGTTGCCGGGGAATTGCAATGGTGTTGTGTTATTGGCTATTGTATGTATGTGAATATTGTGAATATGTTTGCTTTTTGCTTCTTTGTTAGTTTTTAGTTTGTTCTCTTTATTTGTTACTATTTTTTGTTTTTGCCCTCTCTTGCTATCATGAATTCTCATTTTGGCTATGAGTGTGATTACAACTATGTTGTAGGAGATGTGAATTTCAATGACAAAATGTATCAAGGATGGGATAACCAAAGGTGGGAGGAGCCATATGCTTATGATCAATTCTCATGGCAACAACCCCCACTAATGCACTATGAAGAAGAGCCATTCTATGATGCATATCAATCCAATGGCTATGGTGAATCACTTTGTGACTTTCAAGAACTACCACCATATGCCTATGAACCATATCCTCAACATGAGCCTCAACCACACTCACAAGCCTCTTTTCACCAAACACCTTCATATGACCCTAACCTATATCCATCCTACCAACAACCATATGAGCCATATGAGTCACATATAGAGCTACCACCACCCCAACATCAACATTTTCAAGAGCCACCCCCTCCATATTATTACCATGATGAACCACCTCCAATATACGAAAATTTTCAACCACAAGATGAATACTACTTTCCACCACAACCTCCCATGGAAGAATACTCATATCCATTGATCCAAGAGCCACATGATCCTAATCATATTATCCAAGAGGAACAAGAGTCAAGGGATCATCTCAAGGAAGCATTAGATCAATTTCAAGCAACCA
Source organism: Arachis stenosperma (assembly GCF_014773155.1). Taxonomy (NCBI): domain Eukaryota; kingdom Viridiplantae; phylum Streptophyta; class Magnoliopsida; order Fabales; family Fabaceae; genus Arachis; species Arachis stenosperma. The sequence goes on along the minus strand of NC_080381.1, from coordinate 88,864,168 downwards.
TGGAGTGTGTTGTGCAACAAGTGGAAAGAATGGAAAACATTGAACCACCACAACTCTACCAAGAAGAACCACCTTCCTACTATGAACCCTTCCCCCAAAATGATGAATCCTTCCAACCACCCCAATCTCTAATGGATGAAACCCTTGGTGTTCTTGTTCAAGGGCAAGAAGAGATGCAAAGGGATGTGCAAAATTTCATGGCCGCCTTGGATGCGGTAACAAATCAATTAGCCTCCCAATGCTTGAACACTCAAGGAACTCCCACGGCTACATGTGGAGAATCGAATGAAGAATATAGCATGAAAGAGAGATTGGAAACTGCGGTGGGAAATGAGGGAAGTTGCTTTGTATTGGAACAATTGAAGGAAGCTTTAATTGTTGAAGACAAGGAAGAAGTGGTAGAAGACTTAGGAGATGTGGAGCCTCCATGGGAACATAGAGTTGAAGAAAACCCCTCCAAGATGATTGAAATTGATGCTAGGGAGGAAAGTGCACACCTTCCAAAGCATATTCCATATGAAGACTTGGATGGGATAGAGAAAGAATTGAGTTCCCTTGGTGATGAAGATCAAGCATCAAGTCTTAGTGGTGAAGAATCCTTTGAGCATGAAGAACCTTCTCCGGTTGGATTTGAAAGCATTAAGGAGGTAAATTTTTCTCATCCTCCCTATTATGATTTGAGTAAAGGAAAAGGTTTAGATAAAATTGTTAAACAAAGGATTGAGATTAAGAGATCTTGTGAAGAGGTGGAAGTCCCTAGAAATGGAAGAACTAGGGTTGGTTATGCTTTGTCAAGATCTTTGGAAGCATCTTTGCCTAGGTTGCCATCTACACCTTCATTTGAGTGGGTGAAATTCATTTCTATTAGTTTTATTATCCCACTTGAATATGGTTTGCTTGAAACGGATGGCCAACTTAGGGAAGTTTGTGGGATGAAGCGTAAGCGGAAAAGGTTTTGTGGTGGGCGTTGCAAATCAAGGCTCATTATGGTTGATGCATCAAACATGAGATATAAAGGTTGGAGTGGTGCTCAAATAGATGGGTCCAGGAGGATTGTTGGCCACTATATAGAGAATTCACTTTACTTACCACCCGGATGGACTAATAATGATAATCAACTTCAAGACGGGTGTGAAAATAAAGTGTGGGATCCCGGATTAGAAGAAGAGGATCAACTTTGGGAGCCCCAAGCTTGTGAAGAACACCATCAACACTTGGCTCTATCCATGAGAAATCTTGGGGCACAATGGAGAACCAAGCATTGGTGGGAGTTCCAAGATGAGTACAAGCACAAGCCACCTTGATGAGGAGCTCCCCATAAGTCCAACTTAAGGACAATAAACAAAAGTGCTAGGTGGGAGACACCCCACCATGGTAAAATCCTTTCATTTTCTCTTTTGCACATATTGGTAGAACTAGTTTAATTTCATGTTTAGATTAGTTGGTTGAGTTTAATTAGTATTTTAACATGTTAAATAAGGTTTTAGGGTGTTTTGGTAGTAGCTTAGAGGTTTGGAATGCTTGGATTGGTGCAAAAACATAGCAAAAAATTTTTGAAAAATAGAACACCATCCACACGTTCACGCACATGACGCGTACGCGCACCTGAGCATTTTCGACCACCCACGCGGACGCGCACTGTACGCGTACGTGTGGATGCAAAAAATTCGACCCCAGCCAAAAACCCGAGAGTCAGGCCTGCACTGTGCGAACATTGGGCCTAGGGCACAAGTCTATGCACGCGTGCGCGCACCTGGCGCGTACGCGCACATGATCTTAAATTAGCAATGCACGCGCACGCACACTGTGCGCGCGCGCGTCGATTGCATGATCTACACTCCTGGTACTTTTACCCGAGAGTTGTGCCAGATTTGGGCCAACATTATGCCTCCGGCCTAACTCGATGCACGCGTGCGCGCACCTGGCGCGTACGCGTCCTTCAACCAATATGCACATCGACGCGTAAGCACGCATGACGCGCATGCGTCGGTTAAAAAAAAAAAGAAGAGTTTTTTTCTCCCCTTCCATTTTCTTTTGCTTATCACATTCGCATACTTCTACTCTTCCCATTTTCATTTAGTTTTTGTAGCATGTTTTCGTTTTTTTTTAGTCATTTTCATAATGGTGTTGCATCTTCCTACTCAATTGTTGAGGATTCATTGCATTACTTTGGTGCTTCTTGACTTGTTTCATATTGTTGGGAGATGTTTCTCTTCAAATCAATGCTCAATCTTTTATGCACTTGTGTTCTTTGTGCATTGATACAACCTTATATTGTCTTTCATGGCCCACTCTCTCTTGTTCGAACTTGATGTTCATCATGCTCTTCATGCTTTGACCTTACTCTTGCATCAAGTATCATTGATATGCCATTTTCTCTTATTGTTTCCTCCTCTACATGTTGTAGCTACCATGTAGTAGAGAACCATAAACCTACTTGGCATTAGCCCCCGCCTATGTCCTATTTGCTTCGATATCTTTGTTATAGGCCTAATATTCCTTTCCTTTTCTATCCTTTTAGGTTGGCCACCAAGGAGGGAGAAAGGAAAAGCTTTCAAAGGGGGCAACAAACAAGTCATTCGCACAACCTTTTGAATGAGCTCATCAATTGTAGCAACCCGTCCACCCTGCTCTTCTTTGCATGCACCGAGGACGGTGCAATCTTCAAGTGTGGGGAGGTCGTCGACCGATCTCCATGGGTAACAATTTTCTTTTTCAACACCAATGTTAGTTAGTTATTGCATTGCATGATAGGTTTCATGTTAGTTAGAATTTGTACATATTTTTACCACTCTTTCTTATTAGGACTACTTGGTTAGGGTGATGATTTCCTTTCCAAGAAACTATTTTAGGGCACCCTACCAATTAAAACAAATTTTTTTGTTGAACTTGCTTGAAAGAATTTATTTTGGAACATGGTTTTTGAGCTAAGAACACACAAGCATGTGAGCTTTGAGCCTTATGGTGTGGTTACATCTTATAACCACTTATTCTTCCTTCTTGTGTGCATTATTCCCTTCCTATGATTGTAATCTTTGATTTGTTTGATTCTTTATGTCCATTATTTTGTGTATTCATGCATTTATATGATTGAGGCCATCATTTCATTTAGCTTACTTACCCAAAAAGCCTTACCTTTTATCATCCATTGTTAGCCAATTTGAGCCTACGCTTAACCCACTTGTTCTTAATTTTAGCACATTACAAGCTTAAAGCGGAAAAACAATAAATGTCCTTAATTTGGATCTTTGATTGGCTTAGGCTAGTGTGTGTGAGTATCATTCAAGTGTGGGAACCTTGGGACAATGGGTGAATAAAAGGGTAGTTTTGTATTATTATTGAAAATATTGGGAATTGCGATACATGCTCGTGTATTGATCAAATGTATAGACCTTATGCATTGATGCTCTTGTATATAAAAAAAATGAGGAAAAAAACAAAAGAAAAAGAAAAGAAAAATAATATGGAAAATAAAAAAATATAGAAAAAAATAGAAAAGAAAGAAAAAGAAAAACAATAAAAAGGGGACAAAATGCCCCAAAGTAAAGCTCAAATAAAAGTCAATGCATATGTGTTGTGAAATGAAAAGAGAATGCATGAGTATGTGGAAAAATGAAGAATGGGTAGTTAGGTTAGAATATAGGATGTCATAGGTTAGGTGGGAAGTCTAAGCCTATCAAAGATTCAAACTTCAAGCTCACTTGACCAAATATGCATCCTACCTTAACCCTAGCCCCATTACAACCTAAAGAAAAGACCTCATGATAATTGTATGCGTGCATTGAATAATTGTTGATTGTTAGATGAAAAACAAATCTTGGAAAGCATGATTATGGGAGAATTGAGTGAATCAACCCCAAACACCGAGTGACTAGAGTGCAAACACTTCCGATGAAGGTTCGATGCTCAATTCCTTGATTCCCGGCTTTCACGAGCGTTCTTCTTGCAAATCTATGTGAACTTCATGTTTATACTTCAATTGGTAGGACTCATGAATCGTTATATGATCTCAAGCCCTACTTGTGCATGTATGTCTTGGAGATCAATTTATTTTTAACCAAGTCATAGCTATGAACTTGATAGCTACGATTTAGGAAATTGCACAATCGGCAAAATTCCTTCCGGCAAGTGCACCGGTTATCGTCAAGTAAAAACTCACAATAGAGTGAGGTCGAATGCCACAAGGATTGGTTGAGTGAGCAATTCGGATTAGAAGTATGTTCTAGTTGGGCGGAATCAAAATTTAGATGAGAATTACGAAATATAAAATTGCATGAATTAAAGAGCGAGAAGCTAAATTGCTGAAATTAAAAGGGATGGGGGTGATTGCATGAACTTAATTGCAGAATGTAAAGAGAAAGTGTAGATCAGAAATGGGGAGTTCATTGGGTGTTAGGAGATATTGAGATCTCCGAATCAAAACAACTTTTATCCCTTCCTCAACTAATGCATTCATTGAATTTTGCTTGGCAATCTTATATGATTGGATCCCAATCCCTTGGCTCACCAATTCTCTCTAAAAACAAACAAATTCCCAATCCCTTGGTTTAAATGTTCATAAGAAGAGATGATGCTCGATCACTGATTATACCACACAGTTTCATGAACCACAATTTGGTAGGATTACATGTCACAATATCCATCCAAACTCCAATCCAATTCACTGTGAGAAAGCTTCTCTAGCATGAATCCTCCATTCCTTTCCCAAGGTTCCGAAGGATTCCAATTATGGGTAGTTTCTTTCCCAAGACAACTACCCAATGGAATTAGATCGAGAAGCTTTCTAACAAAATTCAAGAGAAAAGATTGAAGAAGAAGATAAAACTATTATTGATTCATTGAATTACAATAGAGCTCCCTAACCCAATGAAAGGGGTTTAGTGAGTCATAGCTCTGAATTCAATTACAAGAGTATGAAAACTAGCAAAATGATCAAAAAGTTCCCTAGTGTCAAAAGTGCTAACTAACTTAAATTCTATCCTATTTATACACTTTCTAAATTGAGCTTCTGTTGTGTTTCTTGGGCTTTGAGGCCTTTCCTTGATTTCCTTTTGCTTTAGGTTTATGGTCCATAATCCTGATGAGGCTGTGATCCAATTCTGTAACATTCATTGAGCAAACTTAGTGATAAACAAGTAATGACACGAGACTCAACAAATTGAAGTTCCAGACTCATCAATTTTTCAGGCCCAATCCCATAAACCATGATATTCAATTGGGTTTCATACCATAATACGTTTAAGTTAATGTTTGTGCTCAAATGCTAACTTAAACTTCAATATATTTGGCCCAGAAACCCTTTCAAAAAGTGGCGTTTAAGTTGAAGTTTAAGTTTCAGTTTAAGGTTAAACTGAAACTTAAACGTGGAAATGGAAGAAAGCAACCCAGGAGTATGAAATGTCGAACACGTTTAAGCTTCAGTTAAAGGTTAAACTGAAGCTTAAATGTGGAAATGAGAAAGCAACCCTGGAGAAGAGAAATAGTCGAACACGTTTAAGCTCCAGTTTAAGGTTAAACTGGAGCTTAAACGTGGAAATGCTCCTGGTGCCTTTCTTACTTCTGGCGTTTAACCTCCAGTTTAAGGTTAAACTGGAGGTTAAACGTGGAAATGCTTCCTGATGAGAAATTGTGTCGAACACGTTTAACCTCCAGTTTAAGGTTAAACTGGAGGTTAAACGTGGAAATGCTCCCTTGGTGAAATTCTCATTCTGGCGTTTAACTTCCAGTTTAAGGTTAAACTTGAGGTTAAACGCCAGTTTCAGCATTTCTCAACTTCCATGATTCTGGCGTTTAACTCCCAGTTTAACCTTAAACTGGAGGTTAAACGCCAATTTCAGCTTTGATGCATTTCTCATTCTGGCGTTTAACTTCCAGTTTAAGGTTAAACTGGAGGTTAAACGCCACTTTCAGCATTATATGGCTTGGCAGTTTAAGTTCCAGTTTAAGCTTAAACTGGAACTTAAACTCCACATGTGATCTTCAAGCTTCCTTTATTGATTTTGTTGCTTCCTTGCCTAGCCTCTTCTTCCCTGAAATCATCCAAACAATTGCATCAAAGTCTTGCAAAATTTCATGAGAAATCTTCTATTCATAGCATTCAAGTAATATAACTAAAAACTCATGGAATTTGCATCAAAATTATACTGTTTGGACGATTCATTACTTTGTTGTTCATTTAACCATTCTTGGTTACTTTAAGCTCAAGAAAATGCATAAAACAACTAAAACTAACAGGAAAATGCTAGTGAAACTAGCCTAAGATGCCTTGGCATCACAACACCAAACTTAATACTTGCTTGTCCCTAAGCAAGTCCTGAGTTATTTGAGAAGAAAGTATGAATCAAAAAGCAATTACATTGGCTATATTAGCAAGCATTTGAAGTTCATCAGAAGGGTTTTATGCAGAAAGTTGCAGCATCACTTTTTCATTCTTATCAGGTAGGATTCTCACTTTTTCATTGCATCCATCAAACACTGCTATGGCCTCTTGTTATTCTTATGTCCTTGGCACTTTTTCCTTTCTTTGTTTTTCTTTTTCTTAGAGCTCCTTTGCTCCTTGTTTGCTCAGTATCATATGTTGCACAAGCCTTTGGCATTTTCTTTTTCTTGTCAGTGCACTACACATATCCACTACAGGCATTTTAGTTCACATTTCTTCTTGAGACATTGGTGCCCAGCACCTCTTTGTGTGACTAAATTTTTTGTATTTAGGTTGCTCTTGATAATGGACTTTTGGTTGATAATCCCGGGTTAGTTAACCCAAGTTACCAAGTGTTGAAACACTCCTCAGAACCTATTCATCCAAGCATATCCTTAATACATAAACACCACAGGCATTTGTCTCAGAAGTTCAAACCATTGGTGCCTAGCTTATTTTCTCAATTTTTTTTGCTTTTTGGTTGCCCTTTTTCAGTGGCTTTTTCTTCTTCTTTTTCTTTCTTTTTCATGTCCAAAGACATTTATTCATCAAGATCCATAGACAGTATTCAACTTCTACACAAAAATGATAATTCTACACTCAATTTCCAGTGAGCTGACTAAACAATCAAGCATGCATACCACCACTTAATTCTACTTGATTTGTCACTAATTGAGCCAAGTTACTTTTGTTCAAACTTTTCTTTTATTTTTGGAAACAGAACAAGCATGGCAAGCATTTGTTTAAGAAGGTGGAGTTATATCCAAACATCTAGGCATTCACTTTATTCAAAGTAGTAAACTAACACTCATACTAAAAACTTCACATTCCAGAAAGATTCAACAATTACAGTTTAAACCAGAATAAGCATGCTTTTGTTTGCCTTTTAAAGAATGGTCAAGGAACCACACCACCTTGTGAAATTTCTTGTTTTCTCTTTGTTGCCAGGAAACAATTTGATTCCTCCTTCTTCTCCTAGTTGTTGCTTCATGTTCTTTCTAAGATCCTTGTTTCCTTTCCTGCAAAGAGTGATGAAGTTGCTTGCTTCTCAAGCACTTGAGTGGTTAGCTCAACTATGTATGGGTAAGTGTCTGAGTTTTAAGTTGGTGTGTGAACACCAAACTTAGTCTCCTACTTACTCCTCTGCTCTCTGAATCCTTGAATTCTCCTTGGAATGAAGTTGCTGCTAAGGATTTTAAGCATTTCTGTGATTGCTTAGAATGGTTGTTTCTTTCATATAATTCAAAGGTTGTTGTGTTCAGTTGATCTGTATGGTGGAACACCAAACTTAGAGTCACACATCCCCCTTTGAATTATTGATCCACGAATTCATTGTTTGGTGTGAAACACCAAACTTAATTCTTTGCAATGCACAGAAACTACTTCACCTTTTTATTGAAACAAATAAAAGAAACAGCAAAGGGGTATTACCTCAGGTTGGGTTGCCTCCCAACAAGCGCTTCTTTAACGTCACTAGCTTGACGGTTGTCCCTTGTTAGGGTGGATTGTAGTGCTTGATGTCCTCGCCTCTCACTATGAAAACGTCCCCATTTGATTCCTTCATGATTTCCAAATGTTCCATAGAAAGAACTTTCCTGATTGTGAACACTTGAGGGAGCTGGGAAGGAATGGTTTTGAGGCCAGGTGGGATTGGCAGATAATGACTTGATATCACTTTATCTCCCGGAGAGAAACCTTCAGTGGGAATTTTCTTGTTTCTCCACCCTCTTGGAAATTTCTTTACAATTCTTCCCTCTCTCTTGAGGATTTCTTCATTGACCCTTATGCCAGGAGGATCCTTCTGAGTTGTTTCTATTGATTCTTGTGGCTTTAACTCTTGCAATTCTTGTTTGCGTTCCAAGGACTGTTTCAGAGTTTTAGCTGCTGGATTGCTTTCCTCCAAACACAGATGGCTACTATCATCCTTAGGCTTTTCAGGTTCTGGTTCAGGCTCAGATGCAGGTTTGAAAACATGGAAAATGAGCTGTTCATCATGTATTCTCAAAATTAGCTCTCCTTGTTCTACATCTATGAGCGCTCTAGCAGTGGCTAGAAATTGCCTTCCCAGAATGATAGGGTGTAGGTAGCTTTCCTCCATGTCCAAAATGACAAAGTCTGTGGGGAAGAAATAATTTCCCACTTTCACCAGCACATTCTCAACTACCCCTTCAGCTTGCTTCTGAGTTTTGTCAGCCAGTTGTATGATTACATCAGTGGATCTCACCTCATTCAGTTGTAGCCTCTTCATAAGAGTCAGAGGCATCACATTTATGCTAGCTCCTAGATCACAGAATCCTCTGTCAATTTTTGTTTCCCCTATGATGCAGGGGATATGAAAACTTCCTGGGTCTGTTTTCTTAGAGACTATGTCCTTCTTGATGAGTGCACTGCATTCTTTGTTCATTATTACAGTTTGTCCTCCCTTCAAAACTCTTTTCTTGCTCAGCAATTCCTTCAAATACTTGATATGTGTAGGCATCTGCTGGAGAATCTCAAGAAAGGGAATATTGATATGGAGAGACTTAAATGTCTCTAAAAACCTTGAATATGTTTTCCCTTTTCACCTCCTCCTAACCTCTGAGGAAATGGTGCTTTTGGTTGGTATGTTTCCAGCATGCCTTTATTTTGCAGTTCCTTGGCTTGCTCAGTTTCACTTTCCTGCTTAGCTTCTTCCACACCTTCCTTCAAGATTTCTGGCTCCTGTTCTGAGGGTCTGATTCCTTCTTCTTCTGAGACTTCCTTCAATATGGTGATGGCTTTGCATTCTTCCCATCTCACTCCTTTTTGTTCCCCTTTAGGATTCTTTTCTGTGTCACTAGGGAACACTGCAGTTGACTTGGGGGCCTGTTGAGATAGCTCTCCTACTTGAGACTCCATCCTCTTGAGTTTTTCACCATGGTTCCTTAAGGTAGATCTCACATCATCCCTAAAGCTTTTCAACTCACTTATGTCCTAACCCATGTTTACAAGCATTCCTTCTATCCTGTTTAATTGATCTTGAAATTGTTGGTTCGGATTAGGTTGGGCAGGTTGATTATTTTGGCCATGATATGGTGGTTGGGAGTAAGTGTTTTGTGTGGCTTGGTGTGATCTTTGGTTGGAGTTTTGGTATGTGGAATTGTTATGTTGGTTGGGGTTGTAAGGTTTGTGGTTTTGTGGTTGGGTTTGCTGGTTTCCCCACCCAAAGTTTGGGTGGTTTTTCCAGCCTGGGTTGTAAGTGTTGGAATGTGGACCATATGGTTGCCTTTGTTGAATTCCCACATAGTTGGCCTCTTCCCAATCACCTCCTTCAATGCTTACTTCCTCTTGATCTTGTGTGTGTATTGCAGCCACTTGCTTTGTGTCTAATTTCCTGGTGAGCTCTGCTAGTTGCTTGGCAAACACCTTGTTTTGGGCTAAAATTGTATCAACATGGTTCAGCTCCATGACTCCCTTAGTGTTGTGCCTCTCTGAAGCATAGTAGTACTCGTTCTCAGCCACTGTCTCAATCACTTCAATGGCTTCTTCCACAGTCTTTTTCCTGTTCAATGAACCTCCTGATGAATGGTCTACAGCCTTCCTTGATTCATAAGAAAGTCCATCATAGAAAATATGCAATTGCACCCAGTCATGGAACATGTCTGGTGGGCATTTCCTTGTCAATTCTTTGAACCTCTCCCATGCCTCGTAGAGCGTCTCACCATCTTGTTGTCTAAAAGTCTGAACCTCAGATCGAAGCCTATTGACCTTTTGAGGGGGGTAGAAACGTGCCAGAAACTTGCTTTCCACCTCATCCCAGGTTGTTAGGCTCCCCCTTGGGAATGATTCCAGCCACTTAGCTGCCTTGTCCCTAAGTGAAAATGGGAACAAGAGCAGTTTATAGGCATCTTCCTGGACTCCATTGGACTTCACAGTGTCGCAAATTCTTAGGAATTTTGTGAGATGTTGGTTTGGGTCTTCATTAGCACTCCCACCAAATGAACAATGATCCTCCACCAATGATATTAGCTGTGGTTTGAGTTCAAAATTGTTGGCCTGAATGGGTGGTTTCTGAATGCTGCTACCACAATTCCCAGAGGTTGGGTTTATGTATGAACCAAGAACCCTCCTCCCAGGAATGGCATTGTTTCCATCAGCCCTCTCATGGTTGTGAACTTCTCTATCCATGTTGAGATCTAGAGCTTCCTCAAAATTGTCCTCAGATTCTCCTTCAGATTCTTCTTCTCTCAGTACTCTCTTCCCTCTTGCTTCCCTTCTCAGTCTATGAAGGGTCCTCTCTGGTTCGGTATATGGAGGAGTTGATATCTCTCCTCTCCTACCTGTCATACAAGAACACAGCACAGGCAGCAAACAAGTGAAATACTCTTGGTTAATGGAAGAGTATGGTTAGAGCAGTTGAGGAATTAATTCAAATAGTTAGTGGGTCAGTGAGTTAGTTGCTTGAATTGAAAGGCATAAGAAAGAAAAAGCAAATAACAGAGTGCAGAAATTAAAATTTAACAAGTAACTTGAACTAAATTAACAAAACAAGAAAAAATGCTCAATCTAGTTAACTTCCAATTTGAGAATTGTCAATCGAAAACCAATCCCCGGCAACGGTGCCATAAACTTGATGCTCATAGCTATGAACTTGATAGCTACGATTTAGGAAATTGCACAATCGGCAAAATTCCTTCCGGCAAGTGCACCGGTTATCGTCAAGTAAAAACTCACAATAGAGTGAGGTCGAATCCCACAAGGATTGGTTGAGTGAGCAATTCGGATTAGAAGTATGTTCTAGTTGGGCGGAATCAAGATTTAGATGAGAATTACGAAATATAAAATTGCATGAATTAAAGAGCGAGAAGCTAAATTGCTGAAATTAAAAGGTATGGGGGTGATTGCATGAACTTAATTGCAGAATGTAAAGAGAAAGTGTAGATCAGAAATGGGGAGTTCATTGGGTGTTAGGAGATATTGAGATCTCCGAATCAAAACAACTTTTATCCCTTCCTCAACCAATGCATTCATTGAATTTTGCTTGGCAAACTTATATGATTAGATCCCAATCCCTTGGCTCACCAATTCTCTCAAAAAACAAACAAATTCCCAATCCCTTGGTTTAAATGTTCATAAGAAGAGATGATGCTCGATCACTGATTATACCACACAGTTTCATGAACCACAATTTGGTAGGATTACATGTCACAATATCCATCCAAACCCCAATCCAATTCACTGTGAGAAAGCTTCTCTAGCATGAATCCTCCATTCCTTTCCCAAGGTTCCGAAGGATTCCAATTATAGGTAGTTTCTTTCCCAAGACAACTACCCAATGGAATTAGATCGAGAAGTGATGAGCGGATAATTTGTATGCTTTTTGGCATTATTTTTAGTATATTTTTAGTATGATCTAGTTAGTTTTTAGTATATTTTTATTAGTTTTTAGTTAAAATTCACTTTTCTGGACTTTACTATGAGTTTGTGTGTTTTTCTGTGATTTCAGGTATTTTCTGGCTGAAATTGAGGGACCTGAGCAAAGATCTGATTCAGAGACTCAAAAGGACTGCAGATGCTGTTGGATTCTGACCTCCCTGCACTCGAAGTGGATTTTCTGGAGCTACAGAAGCCCAATTGGCTCGCTCTTAACGGCGTTGGAAAGTAGACATCCTGGGCTTTCCAGCAATATATAATAGTCCATACTTTGCCCAAGATTTGATGGCCCAAACCGGCGTTCAAAGTCACCTCAAGAAATTCCAGCGTTAAACGCCGGAACTGGCACCTAATTGGGAGTTAAACGCCCAAACTGGCACTAAAGCTAGCGTTTAACTCCAAGGAGAGTCTCTACACGAAATTGCTTCATTGCTCAGCCCAAGCACACACCAAGTGGGCCCGGAAGTGGATTTTTATGTCATTTACTCATCTATGTACTAGTTTTCTATAAGTAGGACCTTTTACTATTGTATTAAGGGGCTTTTAGAGACTTTTGGGATAGCTATCTTTGTTTTATGCTATCTTAGAGAGGCTGGCCATTCGGCCATGCCTAGACCTTATGCTTATGTATTTTCAACGGTGGAGTTTCTACACACCATAGATTAAGGTGTGGAGCTCTGCTGTACCTCGAGTATCAATGCAATTACTATTGTTCTTCCATTCAATTCTGCTTGTTCTTTGTCCAAGATATCACTTGTTCTTCAACATGATGAAGGTGATGATTGACGCCCATCACCATTCTCACCCATGAACAAGGTGACTGACAACCATTCTTGTTCTACAAGCATCCGAGGCTTAGTGAATATCTCTTGGATTCTTTAATCGGAATCTTCGTGGTATAGGCAGGACTTGATGGCAGCATTCAAGAGAATCCGGAAGGTCTAACCTTGTCTGTGGTATTCTGAGTAGGATTCAATGATTGAATGACTGTGACGTGCTTCAAACCTGTAACCTACTGGGCGTTAGTGACAGACGCAAAAGAGTGATTCTATTCCGGTAGGGGAGGGAACCAAACCGGTGATTGGCAGTACTGTGACAGAGTGCGTGCATTAGCTTTCACTGCGAGGATGGGAGGTAGCTGCTGACAACAGTGAAACCCTACACGAGCTTGCCATGGAAAGGAGTAAGAAGGATTGGATGAAGGCAGTAGGAAAGCAGAAAGACAGAAGGGAAGGCATCTTCATACGCTTGTCTGAAGCTCTTACACCAATGATATACATAAGTATCACTATCCTTATCTTTATATTATTTTCGTTCATCATCATATACATTTGAGTTTGCCTGACTAAGATTTACAAGATGACCATAGCTTGCTTCAATGCTAACAATCTCCGTGGGATCGACCCTTACTCACGTAAGGTATTACTTGGACGACCCAGTGCACTTGCTGGTTAGTTGTGCGAAGTTGTGTAATGCCATGGAATTGAACTACCAAGTTTTTGGAGTTCATGACCAGGGATTATGAGAGTTGTGAAAAAGTATTGTTCACAATTTCGCGCACCAAGTTTTTGGCGCCGTTGCCGGGGATTGTTCAAGTTTTGAGCAAGCTTTTGGTAACAATGCCTGGGATTGTTCTAGTTTGGACAACTGACGGTTCATCTTGTTGCTTAGATTAGGTATTTATTTTTTTTTCGAAATTCTTGAAGATGAATTCTAGAGTTTCATGATGATTTGTTGAAATTTGGCTGGCTGAGAAGCCATGTCTAATCTGATTGGACCGAGGTTTCAACTTATCACCACAAGAGCGTGTTGATTTTCATCAATTTTGCTTTTGGAGCGGTGATCTGCTAAGGCTTGGCTGACCTTTGGTCATGTCTAGTGTTTTGGACCGAAGCTTTCTTTGAAAGCTTGGCTGGCTGTGAAGCCATGTCTAATTCCTGGACCGGAGTCTTAGACTAGCATTGCACTAATTCCTGGAAATTCTCATTAAGAATTTTGATACCTTTTCCCACTTAATTTTCGAAAAATACAAAAAAATTTACAAAATCATAAAAAAACCAAAAATATTTGATGTTTCTTGCTTTAGTCTAGTGTCTCATCTTAAGTTTGGTGTCAAATGCATGTTTTTTTTACATTTTTCGAATCCATGCATATATTTCTTGTTTTGATCTTTAAATTCTATTGACTTGAGTGTTCATGCGTCTCATATAGTGTCAGTAGCACACAAACTGCTAAGTTTGGTGTCTTGCATGCATTGTTAATTGATTCCTGTTGCATTTTGATTATTAAAAAATCCAAAAATATTTTTAATTTGTGTCTTTTCAAGTCAATGATACAAAGAATTGAAGATTCAGAACACACTGTAGAGGAATTATACAGAAAAAGCTGAGCATTCAAAAATGCCCAGTGAAGAAGGCAGACTGGCGTTTAAACGCCAGCCAGGGTACCTGGTTGGGCGTTTAACGCCCAAAAAGGGTGCATTTTGGGCGTTAAACGCCAGAATGTATACCATTCTGGGCGTTTAACGCCAGGATGGTGCTAGGAGGAAGATTTTGTTTTCAAAATCAATTTTTTTTCAAGTTTTCAAAGTTTTTCAAAACCAAATCTTTTTCAAATCATATCTTTTCAATCAAATGTTTTCAAAATCAATTTCTTTCCTTTTTCAAAGATACTTACTAACAATTAATGATTTGATTGAACATTTTTTGCCTTTTCTACTAAGAAAGGTTTTATGTTTGAATCATATCTTTTCTTGTTAGGCAAGTCATTAATTTTTAAAATCACATCTTTTTAAATTGTTTTCAAATCATATTTTCTCAATCACATTTTTTTAAACCAATCATATCTTCTTAACCACATCTTTTCCAAAATAGTTTTCAATCAAATTTTTAATTTCTAATTTCAAAATCTTTTTCAAAAATCACTTGATTTCTTTTTCACTATGAATTTTCGAAAATTACCAATCAAATTTTCAAAATGTTTTCAAAATCTTTTAATTGAATTTTCGAAAATCTTCTTCCCTCCTTCCCACATCCTTCTATTTATGGAGTACCACTCCTTCTAAATGCACAATTCGAACCTTATCTAACTAAAGTTCGAATTCTTCTTCTCCTTCTTCTTACTATTTCTATTTTCCTCTGACACTTCAAGGAATCTCTATACTGTGACATAGAGGATTCCACAGTTTCTTTTTCTCTTCTCTTTCATATGAGCAGGAGCAGAGACAAAGGCATTCTTGTTGAAGCTGATCCTGAGCCTGAGAGAACCTTGAAGCGAAAGCTAAGAGAAGCTAGAGCACAACTCTCTGTTGAGGACCTGACCGAATTCTTCAAGGAAGAAGAACCCATGGCAGCCGAAAACAACAACAATGCCAACAATGCAAGGAAGGTGCTGGGTGACTTTACTGCACCTACTCCTGATTTCTATGGGAGAAGCATCTCTATCCCTGCCATTGGAGCAAACAACTTTGAGCTTAAGCCTCAATTAGTTTCTCTAATGCAACAGAATTGCAAGTTCCATGGACTTCCAATGGAAGATCCTCATCAGTTCTTAGCTGAATTCTTGCAAATCTGTGACACAGTCAAGACTAATGGGGTTAACCCTGAGGTCTACAGACTGATGCTATTCCCTTTTGCTGTAAGAGACAGAGCTAGAATATGGTTGGATTCTCAACCTAAAGAAAGCCTGGACTCTTGGGAAAAGCTAGTCAATGCCTTCTTGGCAAAGTTCTTTCCACCACAAAGATGGAGTAAGCTTAGAGTGGAAGTCCAAACCTTCAGACAGAAGGATGGAGAATCCCTCTATGAAGCTTGGGAAAGATACAAACAATTAATCAGAAGATGTCCCTCAGACATGCTTCTGAATGGAGCATCATAGGTATTTTCTATGATGGTCTCTCTGAACTATCCAAGATGTCTTTGGATAGCTCTGCAGGAGGATCTCTTCATCTGAAGAAGACGCCTGCAGAAGCTCAAGAATTGATTGAAATGGTTGCAAATAACCAATTCATGTACACTTCTGAAAGGAATCCTGTGAACAATGGGACTAGTCAGAAGAAAGGAGTTCTTGAGATTGATACTCTGAATGCCATATTGGCTCAGAACAAGATATTGACTCAACAAGTCAATTTGATTTCTCAAAGTCTGTCTGGAATGCAAAATGCACCAAACAGTACTAAGGATGCTTCATCTGAGGAAGAAGCTTATGATCCTGAGAACCCTTCAATGGAAGAGGTGAATTACCTAGGAGAACCCTATGGAAACACCTATAATTCTTCATGGAGAAATCACCCAAATTTCTCATGGAAAAATCAAGAGAGACCTCAACAAGGTTTCAATAATAATAATGGTGGAAGAAACAGGTTTAGCAATAACAAGCCTTTTCCATCATCTTCTCAGCAACAGACAGAGAGTTCTAAGCAGAATACCTCTGACTTAGCAACAATGGTCTCTGATCTAATCAAAACCACTCAAAGTTTCATGAATGAAACAAGGTCCTCCATTAGGAATTTGGAAGGACAAGTGGGTCAGCTGAGCAATAAAGTTACTGAACTCCCTCCTAGTACTCTCCCAAGTAATACAGAAGAAAATCCAAAAGGAGAGTGCAAAGCCATAACCATGGCCGAATATGGAGAGGAAAGAGAGGAGGTGGACGCCACTGAGAAAGACCTCAATGGGCGTGCACCAACCTCCTCTGAGTTCCCCAATGAGGAACCATGGGAATCTGAGGCTCAAAATGAGACCATAGAGATTCCATTGGACTTACTTCTGCCATTCATGAGCTCTGATGAGTATTCTTCCTCTGAAGAGGATGAGTATGTCACTGAAGAGCAAGTTGCTAAATACCTTGGAGCAATCATGAAGCTAAATGACAAGTTATTTGGAAATGAGACTTGGGAGAATGAACCTCCTTTGCTCACCAAGGAGCTGGATGACTTGTCTAGGCAGAAACTGCCTCAGAAGAGGCAGGACCCTGGGAAGTTTTCTATACCTTGTACCATAGGCACCATGACCTTCAAGAAGGCCTTGTGTGACTTAGGGTCAAGTGTAAACCTCATGCCCCTCTCTGTAATGGAGAAATTAGGGATCTTTGAGGTGCAAGCTGCAAAAATCTCACTAGAGATGGTAGACAACTCAAGAAAACAAGCCTATGGACTTGTAGAGGATATTCTGGTAAAAGTTGAAGACCATTACATCCCTACTGATTTCGTAGTCCTAGAGACTGGGGAGTGCATGGATGAATCCATCATCCTTGGCAGACCCTTCCTAGCCACAGCAAAGGCTGTGATTGATGTTGATAGAGGAGAGTTGATCATTCAAGTGAATGAAGAATCCTTGGTGTTTAAGGCCCAAGGACATCCCTCTATCATCATGGAGAGGAAGCATGAAGAGCTTCTCTCAAAGCAGAGCCAAGCAGAGCCCCCACAGTCAAACTCTAAGTTTGGTGTTGGGAGGCCACAACCAAACTCTAAGTTTGGTGTTGAACCCCCACATTCAAACTCTAAGTTTGGTGTTGGGAGGTTCCAACACGGTTCTGAGTATTTCTGAGGCTCCATGAGAGTCCTCTGTCAAGCTAATGACATTAAAGAAGCGCTTGTTGGGAGGCAACCCAATGTTTTATAGTTAACTATTTCCTTTTGTTATTTTATCTTTTTTGTAGGTTGATGATCATAAGAAGTCACAAAAACAATGAAAAAAGCAAAAACAGAATGAAAAACAGGAAGAAAAACAGCACACCCTGGAGGAAGAAGCTGCTGGCGTTTAAACGCCAGTAAGCCTAGCAGTTGGGCGTTTAACGCCCAGTCTGGCACCATTCTGGCGTTTAACGCCAGAAAGGGGCACCAGACTGGCGTTAAACGCCAGAAAAGGGCAACAACCTGGCGTTAAACGCCAGGAATGGGCACCAGCCCGGCGTTTAACGCCAGAAATGGCTCAAAACGTGATTTTGAGCAACATTTGGTGCAGGGATGACTTTTCCTTGACACCACAGGATCTGTGGACCCCACAGGACCCCACCACCACTCTCTCTCTTCTTCCCCCATTCACCAATCACCTCAATACCTCTTCCCCAAAAACCCTTCACCTATCAAATCCCATCTTTCTCTTCACCACTCACATCCACCCTTCATAAATCCCCACCAACCTCACCCTTCAAATTCAAACCACTTTCCCTCCCAAACCCACCCTCAATGGCCGAACCATTACCCCCCCTCTCTCCTATATATACCCTTCTTCAACCCTTCATTTTCACACAACCTAAACACCCCTTCTTTCCCTTCTTGGCCGAACACACCATCTTCTCCCTCTTCCTCATTTCTTCTTCTTCTACTCTCTTCTTTCTTCTTTTGCTCGAGGACGAGCAAACATTTTAAGTTTGGTGTGGTAAAATCGTTTCTTTTTCGTTTTCCATAACCATTTATGGCATCCAAGGCCGGAGAAACCTCTAGAAAGAAGAAAGGGAAGGCAAAAGCTTCCACCTCCGAGTCATGGGAGATGGATAGATTCCTCTCAAGGGTGCATCAAGACCACTTCTATGAAGTTGTGGCCTTGAAGAAGGTGATCCCCGAGGTTCCCTTCTCACTCAAAAAGAGTGAATATCCGGAGATCCGCCATGAGATCCGAAGAAGAGGTTGGGAAGTACTCACCAACCCCATTCAACAAGTCGGAATCTTGATGGTTCAAGAGTTCTATGCCAATGCATGGATCACCAAGAACCATGACCAAAGTGTGAACCCGAATCCCAAGAATTATCTCACTATGGTTCGGGGGAAATACTTGGATTTTAGTCCGGAGAGTGTGAGGGTGGCGTTCAACTTGCCTATGATGCAAGGAGATGAGCATCCTTACACTAGAAGGGTCAACTTTGATCAAAGGTTGGACCAAGTCCTCACAGTCATATGTGAAGAGGGCGCACAATGGAAGCAAGATTCAAGAGGAAAGCCGGTTCAATTGAGAAGGCATGACCTCAAGCCCGTGGCTAGAGGATGGTTAGAGTTCATACAACGCTCAATCATTCCCACTAGCAACCGTTCCGAAGTTACCATAGACCGGGCCATCATGATCCATAGCATCATGATTGGAGAAGAAGTGGAAGTTCATGAGGTTATAGCCCAAGAACTCTACAAAGTGGCGGACAAGACCTCCACTTTGGCAAGGTTAGCCTTCCCTCATCTCATCTGTCACCTCTGTTATTCAGTTGGAGTTGACATAGAAGGAGATACCCCCATTGATGAGGACAAGCCCATCACCAAGAAAAGGATGGAGTACACAAGAGACCCCTCTCACCATGAGATCCCTGAGATTCCTCAAGGGATGCACTTTCCTCCACAAAATTATTGGGAGCAAATAAACACCTCCCTAGGAGAGTTGAGTTCCAACATGGGACAACTAAGGGTGGAGCATCAAGAACACTCCATCATCCTTCATGAAATTAGAGAAGACCAAAGGATCATGAGGGAGGAGCAACAAAGACAAGGAAGAGACATTGAGGAGCTCAAGCACTCCATAGGACCTTCAAGAGGAAGGAAGAGCCGCCATCACTAAGGTGGACCCGTTCCTTGATTTCCTTGTTCTTTATTCTTCTGTTTTTCGAATTTTTGTGCTTATGTTTATCCATGTTTGTGTCTTGTGATCATTAGTGTCTTAGTGTCTATGCCTTAAAGTTATGAATGTCCTATGAATCCATCACCTCTCTTAAATAAAAACGTGCTTAATTGAAAAGGAAAGAGTTGCATGAATTCTGAATTTTATAATAGTTTAATTATTTTGATGTGGTGGCAACACTTTTGTTCTCTGAATGTATGCTTGAACAGTGCATATGTCTTTTGAATTTGTGGTTCATGAATGTTGGCTCTTGAAAGAATGATGAAAAAGGAGACATGTTACTGAGGATCTGAAAAATCATTAAAAATGATTCTTGAAGCAAGAAAAAGCAAAAAGAAAAAAAAAAGAGAAAAAGCAAACGAAAAAAAAAAAACCGAAAAAAAAAAGAGAAAGAAAAAGAAAGAAATAAAGTTGTGATCCAAGGCAATAAGAGTGTGCTTAAGAACCCTGGACACCTCTAATTGGGGACTTTAGCAAAGCTGAGTCACAATCTGAAAAGGTTCACCCAATTATGTGTCTGTGGCATGTATGTATCCGGTGGTAATACTGGAAGACAGAGTGCTTTGGGCCACGGCCAAGACTCAAGAAATAGCTATGTTCAAGAATCATCATACCTTACTAGGAGAATCATTAACACTATCTGGATTCTGAGTTCCTAAAGAAGCCAATCATTCTGAATTACAAGGGATAGAGTGAGATGCCAAAACTGTTCAGAGGCAAAAAGTTGAAAGCCCCGCTCATCTAATTGATACTGATCTTCATAGATGTTTTTGGAGTTCATTGCATATTCTCTTCTTTTTATCTCATTTGACTTTCAGTTGCTTGGGGACAAGCAACAATTTAAGTTTGGTGTTGTGATGAGCGGATAATTTGTATGCTTTTTGGCATTGTTTTTAGTATATTTTTAGTATGATCTAGTTAGTTTTTAGTATATTTTTATTAGTTTTTAGTTAAAATTCACTTTTCTGGACTTTACTATGAGTTTGTGTGTTTTTCTGTGATTTCAGGTATTTTCTGGCTGAAATTGAGGGACCTGAGCAAAGATCTGATTCAGAGACTCAAAAGGACTGCAGATGCTGTTGGATTCTGACCTCCCTGCACTCGAAGTGTATTTTCTGGAGCTAAAGAAGCCCAATTGGCGCGCTCTCAACGGCGTTGGAAATTAGACATCCTGGGCTTTCCAGCAATATATAATAGTCCATACTTTGCCCAAGATTTGATGGCCCAAACCGGCGTTCAAAGTCACCTCAAGAAATTCCAGCGTTAAACGCCGGAACTGGCACCTAATTGGGAGTTAAACGCCCAAACTGGCACTAAAGCTAGCGTTTAACTCCAAGGAGAGACTCTACACGAAATTGCTTCATTGCTCAGCCCAAGCACACACCAAGTGGGCCCGGAAGTGGATTTTTATGTCATTTACTCATCTATGTACTAGTTTTCTATAAGTAGGACCTTTTACTATTGTATTAAGGGGCTTTTAGAGACTTTTGGGATAGCTATCTTTGTTTTATGCTATCTTAGAGAGGCTGGCCATTCGGCCATGCCTAGACCTTATGCTTATGTATTTTCAACGGTGGAGTTTCTACACACCATAGATTAAGGTGTGGAGCTCTGCTGTACCTCGAGTATCAATGCAATTACTATTGTTCTTCCATTCAATTCCGCTTGTTCTTTGTCCAAGATATCACTTGTTCTTCAACATGATGAAGGTGATGATTGACGCCCATCACCATTCTCACCCATGAACAAGGTGACTGACAACCATTCTTGTTCTACAAGCATCCGAGGCTTAGTGAATATCTCTTGGATTCTTTAATCGGAATCTTCGTGGTATAGGCAGGACTTGATGGCAGCATTCAAGAGAATCCGGAAGGTCTAACCTTGTCTGTGGTATTCTGAGTAGGATTCAATGATTGAATGACTGTGACGTGCTTCAAACCTGTAACCTACTGGGCGTTAGTGACAGACGCAAAAGAGTGATTCTATTCCGGTAGGGGAGGGAACCAAACCGGTGATTGGCAGTACTGTGACAGAGTGCGTGCATTAGCTTTCACTGCGAGGATGGGAGGTAGCTGCTGACAACAGTGAAACCCTACACGAGCTTGCCATGGAAAGGAGTAAGAAGGATTGGATGAAGGCAATAGGAAAGCAGAAAGACAGAAGGGAAGGCATCTTCATACGCTTGTCTGAAGCTCTTACACCAATGATATACATAAGTATCACTATCCTTATCTTTATATTATTTTCGTTCATCATCATATACATTTGAGTTTGCCTGACTAAGATTTACAAGATGACCATAGCTTGCTTCAATGCTAACAATCTCCGTGGGATCGACCCTTACTCACGTAAGGTATTACTTGGACGACCCAGTGCACTTGCTGGTTAGTTGTGCGAAGTTGTGTAATGCCATGGAATTGAACTACCAAGTTTTTGGAGTTCATGACCAGGGATTATGAGAGTTGTGAAAAAGTATTGTTCACAATTTCGCGCACCAAGAAGCTTTCTTACAAAATTCAAGAGAAAAGATTGAAGAAGAAGATAAAACTATTATTGATTCATTGAATTACAATAGAGCTCCCTAACCCAATGAAAGGGGTTTAGTGAGTCATAGCTCTGAATTCAATTACAAGAGTATGAAAACTAGCAAAATGATCAAAAAGTTCCCTAGTGTCAAAAGTGCTAACTAACTTAAATTCTATCCTATTTATCCACTTTCTAAATTGAGCTTCTGTTGTGTTTCTTGGGCTTTGAGGCCTTTCCTTGATTTCCTTTTGCTTTAGGTTTATGGTCCATAATCCTGATGAGGTTGTGATCCAATTCTGTAACATTCATTGAGCAAACTTAGTGATAAACAAGTAATGACACGAGACTCAACAAATTGAAGTTCCAGACTCATCAATTTTTTAGGCCCAATCCCATAAACCATGATATTCAATTGGGTTTCATACCATAATACGTTTAAGTTAATGTTTGTGCTCAAATGCTAACTTAAACTTCAATATATTTGGCCCAGAAACCCTTTCAAAAAGTGGCGTTTAAGTTGAAGTTTAAGTTTCAGTTTAAGGTTAAACTGAAACTTAAACGTGGAAATGGAAGAAAGCAACCCAGGAGTGTGAAATGTCGAACACGTTTAAGCTTCAGTTTAAGGTTAAACTGAAGCTTAAACGTGGAAATCAGAAAGCAACCCTGGAAGAGAGAAATAGTCGAACACGTTTAAGCTCCAGTTTAAGGTTAAACTGGAGCTTAAACGTGGAAATGCTCCTGGTGCCTTTCTTACTTCTGGCGTTTAACCTCCAGTTTAAGGTTAAACTGGAGGTTAAACGTGGAAATGCTTCCTGGTGAGAAATTGTGTCGAACACGTTTAACCTCCAGTTTAAGGTTAAACTGGAGGTTAAACGTGGAAATGCTCCCTTGGTGAAATTCTCATTCTGGCGTTTAACGTCCAGTTTAAGGTTAAACTGGAGGTTAAACGCCAGTTTCAGCATTTCTCAACTTCCATGATTCTGGCGTTTAACTCCCAGTTTAACCTTAAGCTGGAGGTTAAACGCCAATTTCAGCTTTGATGCATTTCTCATTCTGGTGTTTAACTTCCAGTTTAAGGTTAAACTGGAGGTTAAACGCCACTTTCAGCATTATATGGCTTGGCAGTTTAAGTTCCAGTTTAAGCTTAAACTGGAACTTAAACTCCACATGTGATCTTCAAGCTTCCTTTATTGATTTTGTTGCTTCCTTGCGTAGCCTCTTCTTCCCTGAAATCATCCAAACAATTGCATCAAAGTCTTGCAAAATTTCATGAGAAATCTTCTATTCATAGCATTCAAGTAATATAACTAAAAACTCATGGAATTTGCATCAAAATTATACTGTTTGGACGATTCATTACTTTGTTGTTCATTTAACCATTCTTGGTTACTTTAAGCTCAAGAAAATGCATAAAACAACTAAAACTAACAGGAAAATGCTAGTGAAACTAGCCTAAGATGCCTTGGCATCACCAAGTAGGTAGAATCATTTTGCATATAGTTTCTTTGCTTTGAATAAGTGTGGGGAGGTTGATAAACCCCAATTTGACGGTTTATCTTGTATTGAATTTAGAGTATTTTGATGACCTTTACCCACATTTATTCAATGAAATAGCATGGTTTTATAACTTCTCCTTTAATTGTGCTTAAGAGTGAAAACATGCTTTTTAGGTCTTAAAATAGTTAAATTTAATTTACCTTGATTCCATTAGATGCCTTGATATATTTGTTAAGTGATTTAAGGTTTAGGAGGCAAAGATTGGATCATAGGAATGAAGAAAGAAAGCATGAAAAGTTGGAGAACTCATGAAGAAATGAAAGAACAGTTGGGTTGGAAAGCTAACATCCGGGGCTTCGAAATGATATAAGATTTGCCATAGTTGCTACACGTATGGTGGCGCGCACGCGCAAAGTACGCGAACGCGCCGT
The DNA here is from genome assembly GCF_014773155.1 of Arachis stenosperma. Classification (NCBI taxonomy): domain Eukaryota; kingdom Viridiplantae; phylum Streptophyta; class Magnoliopsida; order Fabales; family Fabaceae; genus Arachis; species Arachis stenosperma. The sequence goes on along the minus strand of NC_080381.1, from coordinate 88,840,304 downwards.
TGCTGCCACCTGGTTCACTTAAAGCAAAACGTGGCCAGCGAATTCTAAAGCCTTGTGGGCCCAATCCAACTCATTTCTGATGCTATTTAACCCAAGAAATGAAGAGGGAAACAGATGTTAGTTACCATTAGTCATAGTTTAGTTTTAGAAGTAGTTAGAACTAGTTTCTAGAGAAAGAAGCTCTCATTTCTCTCTAGAATTAGGATTAGGATTAGGTTTAGTTCTTAGATCTAGATTTAGATTCATCTTCTTCTACTTCTATCTTCTCAATTCCTTGTTGTTACATTCATCTTCCTCTATTCTTTTGTTGTAATTTCCTTTATGTTGTTCTTATACTTTGTTGTAGATCTACTTTTGTTCCTCCTATTCTCTTTCAATTCAATTAGAGGTAATTCATAATAATTGTGTTCATTTGATTTGTTGTTGTTTAGTTCCTTGCAATTGAGTAGTGTAGATTTACTTTTCTTGCAATTTTACTATGCTTTCCTTTTATGCCTTCCAAGTGTTTGATGAAATGCTTGGTTGGATTTTAGAGTAGAATTTTATACTCTTGGCTTGGAAAGGTAACTTAGGACCTCTAAAGTTACTAATGTCCAAGTAATTGATGATTGGGATCCATTGTCTCTAGTTCTCACTAATTGAATTAGTGGAGAGTTAGGACTTATGGACTAGGATTGATATAGCTCATTTGACTTTCCTTTACTACTAGTTAGAGGATGATTTAATGAGATTAATCCTTGCCAATTCTCATATTGTGGTTAGTGATTAGGATAGAGATCCTTGACCACCAACCCTTGCCAAGACCTTTTTAGGCCTTAGTTTACTTTCTTGTCATTTATCTTTCATGCTTCTTATCAAAACCCAAAAATAACTCACAACCAATAACAAGACACTTTATTGTAATTCCTATGGAAAACGACCCGAGGTTTGAATACTTCGGTTTATAAATTTTAGGGGTTTGTTTTAGTGACAAACAACTTTTTATATGAAAGGATTAGTGATTGGTTTAGAAACTATACTTGCAACGAGAATTCATTTGTAAATTCTAAACCGTAAAAAATCCAATCATCAGCGAGGTCCAATTAAAAAGGGATTACTGTAAATAACTCGAGAAGGTTTGATGAGAGAAATCGACCAAACAAGAAGGCGCGCGCTAGAAGGGACGCAGCTTGACCCAAAAAACCACGACCTCACCCAAATCGGTTTTACAAGTATTCTATGAGAATACTAAAAAGAATAGTCGAACAAAGCTAGCGTCAAATGTCACTTCGATTAAAGCAGGAAATAAACAAATACAAAGGCAATCAAAAAGAGGTCGGACAGCAAAAGCTCCAACACTCTTAAAGATTCCTGGAAGTTCCAAAAGATTGCAAACAAACATACCAAGATTAGCGAAGCTACTATAATAAAGACTCAGAAGGCCACCCGAGAGTCGACCTTATGAGTTCAAAAGCATTTGTTTTTCTAAATAAAGTTGCTAAGAAAAAGCAACTAAAATGTCACAGTCAAACAACTACAAGCTACAGAAAATAGAGTTCAAATACCCACAAGCCGGGCCAAGAAGCAAACCAGAAACTACAAAGGATTCAAAGATTCCCCAGTGGCGGCATCTCGAGGTGAAAAAGGACGAGTCGCGAGCGGGACAGCATCAACTGTTCCATCCGGCCAGTTCAGGATCTGAACATCAGGATCTGACTCAGGATGGTCGACCTCAGCTGCAGGAGTTGGGGAAGTCGGGGCAACAGAAGCTTTGGCTGATGGTGCAGGAAGAGGGTCTACATCGTCATCATCTTCATCTGGGGCAGCGACGATCTTACCATTCTCCACAATATTGTCCAAACTAAAGAGAGCCAGGTCGAGCTCGAGAGCAAGAACTCGAACTTGAGCCTTCAAATTCTCATAGGCAGCAGTCACACTGCCCACAAGATGGCCCTGGAGCTCGGTATAATCAGCTTGAGCAGATTCCAACCTCTCCCTGACATCCATCAACTCACCATAAGTCCGGACATAGCTCTCTTTATGCTTCTGTGCCATCTTCTCAGCCAGAATTGCAAAAGCCATCGCAGCAGTAGCCCGAGTCTTCTCATTTTTCAAATCTTTCTCCAGCTTTGCCACTATTACATCAAGTTCCTCCTTCAATCCTTTGATCCTATCGTACTCTGACTTGGCCTCCTCCATAAAAGCCTTTATCGCATGAACTGGAACATCCTGAGCAGTCCGAAATAAGGCCGCTCCTATGTGTGCCATCTTAACATTACTTCAGGTAATAAAGTCCAAATGATAGAGAATGGACACACCATTCATAGGAAGTCGGCCATAAAGAGCGATTTGATGGTCAACAAACCCCACAGCATCAAAATCGGGGGAATCCAAATCAAAGGGTTCAACAGCTTTCTGTCTTTTTGGTGGAGGGCCAGTGGTGCACGAATTTGCAGTCACACTTTTGCAATTCCGCACAACTAACCAGCAAGTGCACTGGGTCGTCCAAGTAATACCTTACGTGAGTAAGGGTCGATCCCACGGAGATTGTCGGCTTGAAGCAAGCTATGGTTATCTTGTAACTCTTAGTCAGGATATCAATAATTATCAGGTTTAATTGTGAAAAGTAAAAGAGCATGAAATAAGTACTTGTTTTACAGTAATGGAGAACAGGTTGAGGTTTTGGAGATGCTCTATCTTCTGAATCTCTACTTTCCTACTGTCTTCTTCTTCATGCACGCAAGGCTCCTTTCATGGCAAGCTGTATGTAGAGTTTCACCGTTTTCAATGGCTACCTCCCATCCTCTCAGTGAAAATGTTCAATGCGCTCTGTCACAGCACGGCTAATCATCTATCGGTTCTCAATCAGGTTGGAATAGAATCCAGTGATTCTTTTGTGTCTGTCACTAACGCCCAGCATTCAGGAGTTTGAAACTCGTCACAGTCATTCAATCGTTGAATCCTACTCGGAATACCACAGACAAGGTTTAGACCTTCCGGACACTCTTGAATGCCGCCATCAATTCTAGCTTATACCACGAAGATTCTGATTAAAGAATCCAAGAGATATCTACTCAATCTAAGGTAGAACAGAGGTGGTTGTCAGACACACGTTCATAAGTGAGAATGATGATGAGTGTCACGGATCATCACATTCATCAAGTTTAGGAACAAGTGATATCTTAGAATAGAAGCAAGCGTGATTGAATGAAAAACAGTAGTAATTGCATTAATCCATCAAGACACAGCAGAGCTCCTTACCCCCAACCATGGGGTTTAGAGACTCATGCCGTAGAAGGTACAGTAAGAAACGTGTAATGTGTCATGAGGTAAAGATACAATGTCAAAAGATCCTATTAATAGTGAACTAGTAACCTAGGGTATACAGAAATGAGTAAATGACGTAAAAATCCACTTCCGGGATCCACTTGGTGTGTGCTTGGGCTGAGCATTGAAGCTTTTATGTGTAGAGACTTTTTCTGGAGTTAAACGCCAGCTTTTATGCCAGTTTGGGCGTTTAACTCCAATTTTTGTGCCAGTTCCGGCGTTAAACGCCGGGAATTTTGAAGCTGATTTGCAATGCCGGTTTGGGCCATTAAATCTCGGGCAAAGTATAGACTATTATACATTGCGGGAAAGCCCAGAATGTCTACTTTCCAACGCAATTGAGAGCGTGCAAATTGGGCTTGTGTAGCTCCAGAAAATCCACTTCGAGTGCAGGGAGGTCAGAATCTAATAGCATCTGCAGTCCTTTTCAGCCTCTAAATCAGATTTTTGCTCAGGTCCCTCAATTTCAGCCAGAAAATACCTGAAATCACAAAAAAACACACAAACTCATAGTAAAGCCCAGAAAAGTGAATTTTAACTAAAAACTAATAAAAAATATAATAAAAACTAACTAAAATATACTCAAAACATACTAAAAACAATGCCAAAAAGCGTATAAATTATCCGCTCATCACAACACTGGTGTGCGAAATTGTGATCACTACTTTTCACAACTCAAATAATCCCTAGTAATGGCCCCAAAAACTTGGTGCTCAATACCATGGCATAAACACAACTTTGCACAACTAACCAGCAAGTGCACTGGGTCGTCCAAGTAATAAACCTTACGCGAGTAAGGGTCGATCCCACGGAGATTGTTGGTATGAAGCAAGCTATGGTCACCTTGTAAATCTTAGTCAGGCAGACTCAAATGGATATAGTGATATACGAATGAGACATAAAGATAAAGATAGAGGTACTTATGTAATTCATTGGTAGGAACTTCAGATAAGCGTATGAAGATGCCTTCCCTTCCGTCTCTCTGCTTTCCTACTGTCTTCATCCAATCCTTCTTACTCCTTTCCATGGCAAGCTTATGCAAGGGTTTCACCGTTGTCAGTGGCTACCTCCCATCCTCTCAGTGGAAATGTTCAACGCACCCTGTCACGGCACGGCTATCCATCTGTCGGTTCTCAATCAGGCCGGAATAGAATCCAGTGATTCTTTTGCGTCTGTCACTAACGCCCCGCCTTCAGGAGTTTGAAGCACGTCACAGTCATTCAATCATTGAATCCTACTCAGAATACCACAGACAAGGTTAGACCTTCCAGATTCTCTTGAATGCCGCCATCAGTTCTTGCCTATACCACGAAGACTCTGATCTCACGGAATGGCTGGCTCGTTTGTCAGGCGAGCACTCGGTTGTCAGGCGATCAACCATGCATCGTGTATCAGGAATCCAAGAGATATTCACCCAATCTAAGGTAGAACGGAGGTGGTTGTCAGTCACACGTTCATAGGTGAGAATGATGATGAGTGTCACGGATCATCACATTCATCAAGTTGAAGAACAAGTGATATCTTGGACAAAGAACAAGCGGAATTGAATAGAAGAACAATAGTAATTGCATTAATACTCGAGGTACAGCAGAGCTCCACACCTTAATCTATGGTGTGTAGAAACTCCACCGTTGAAAATACATAAGAACAAGGTCTAGGCATGGCCGTGAGGCCAGCCTCCCAATGATCTAAGAACTAGATGTCCCAAGATGAAAATACAATAGTAAAAGGTCCTACTTATAGAAAACTAGTAGCCTAGGGTGTACAGAGATGAGTAAATGACATAAAAATCCACTTCCGGGCCCACTTGGTGTGTGCTTGGGCTGAGCAATGAAGCAATTTCGTGTAGAGACTCTTCTTGGAGTTAAACGCCAGCTTTTATGCCAGTTTGGGCGTTTAACTCCCATTTAGGTGCCAGTTCCGGCGTTTAACGCTAGAATTTCTGAAGGTGACTTTAAACGCCAGTTTGGGCCATCAAATCTTGGGCAAAATATAGACTATCATATATTGCTGGAAAGCCCAGGATGTCTACTTTCCAACGCCGTTGAGAGCGCGCCAATTGGGCTTCTGTAGCTCCAGAAAATCCACTTCGAGTGCAGGGAGGTCAGAATCCAACAGCATCTGCAGTCCTTTTCAGTCTCTGAATCAGATTTTTGCTCAGGTCCCTCAATTTCAGCCAGAAAATACCTGAAATCACAGAAAAACACACAAACTCATAGTAAAGTTCAGAAAAGCGAATTTTAACTAAAAACTAATAAAAATATACTAAAAACTAAACCAAATATACTAAAAACATACTAAAAACAATGCCAAAAAGCGTACAAATTATCCGCTCATCACAACACCAAACTTAAATTGTTGCTTGTCCCCAAGCAACTAAAAATCAAATAAGATAAAAAGAAGAGAATATGCAATGAATTCCAAAAACATCTATGAAGATCAGTATTAATTAGATGAGCGGGGCTTTTAGCTTTTTGCCTCTGAACAGTTTTGGCATCTCACTCTATCCTTTGCAACTCAGAATGATTGGCTTCTTTAGGAACTCAGAATCCAGATAGTGTTATTGATTCTCCTAGTTAAGTATGATGATTCTTGAACACAGCTACTTTATGAGTCTTGGCCGTGGCCCAAAGCACTCTGTCTTCCAGTATTACCACCGGATACATACATGCCACAGACACATAATTGGGTAAACCTTTTCAGATTGTGACTCAGCTTTGCTAGAGTCCCCAATTAGAGGTGTCCAGGGTTCTTAAGCACACTCTTTTTGCCTTGGATCACAACTTTATTTCTTTCTTTTTCTTTCTTTTTCTCTTTCTTTTTCGATTTTTTTTTTCGCCTCTTTTCTCTTTTTTTTTTTTGTATTCACTGCTTTTTCTTGCTTCAAGAATCATTTTTTTATGATTTTTCAGATCCTCAATAACATGTCTCCTTTTTCATCATTCTTTCAAGAGCCAACATTCATGAATCACAAATTCAAAAGACATATGCACTGTTTAAGCATACATTCAGAAAACAAAAATATTGCCACCACATCAAAATAATTAAACTGTTATAAAATTCAAAATTCATGCAATTCTTTTTCTTTTCAATTAAGTACGTTTTTTTTTTTTAGAAAGGTGATGGATTCATAGGACATTCATAACTTTAAGGCATAGACACTAAGACACTAATGATCACAAGACACAAACATAGATAAACATAAGCACTAAAATTCGAAAAACAGAAAATAAAGAACAAAGAGATTAAAGAACGGGTCCACCTTAGTGATGGCGGCTCTTTCTTCCTCTTGAAGATCCTATGGAGTGCTTGAGCTCCTCAATGTCTCTTCCTTGTCTTTGTTGTTCCTCTCTCATGATTCTTTGATCTTCTCTAATTTCATGGAGGATGATGGAGTGTTCTTGATGCTCCACCCTTAGTTGTCCCATGTTGGAACTCAATTCTCCTAGGGAGGTGTTTAGTTGCTCCCAATAGTTTTGTGGAGGAAAGTGCATCCCTTGAGGAATCTCAGGGATCTCATGATGAGTGGGGTCTCTTGTGTGCTCCATCCTCTTCTTAGTGATGGGCTTGTCCTCATCAATAGGGATGTCTCCCTCTATGTCAACTCCAACTGAATAACAGAGGTGACAAATGAGATGAGGGAAGGCTAACCTTGCCAAGGTAGAGGACTTGTCCGCCACCTTATAAAGCTCTTGAGCTATAACCTCATGAACTTCTATTTCTTCTCCAATCATGATGCTATGAATCATGATAGCCCGGTCTATGGTAACTTCGGACCGATTGCTAGTGGGAATGATTGAGCGTTGGATAAACTCCAACCATCCTCTAGCCACAGGTTTGAGGTCATGCCTTCTCAATTGAACCGGCTTTCCTTTTGAATCTCTCTTCCATTGGGCGCCCTCTTCGCATATGACTGTGAGGACTTGGTCCAACCTTTGATCAAAGTTGACCCTTCTAGTGTAAGGATGTTCATCTCCTTGCATCATGGGCAAATTGAATGCCAACCTTACACTTTCCGGACTAAAATCCAAGTATTTCCCCCGAACCATAGTAAGATAATTCTTTGGAACCGGGTTCACACTTTGATCATGGTTCTTGGTGATCCATGCATTGGCATAGAACTCTTGAACCATCAAGATTCCGACTTGTTGAATGGGGTTGGTAAGAACTTCCCAACCTCTTCTTCGGATCTTATGTCGGATCTCCGGATATTCACTCTTTTTGAGTGAAAAAGGGACCTCGGAGATCACCTTCTTCAAGGCCACAACTTCATAGAAGTGGTCTTGATGCACCCTTGAGATAAATCTCTTCATCTCCCATGACTCGGAGGTGGAAGCTTTTGCCTTCCCTTTCCTCTTTCTAGAGGTTTCTCCGGCCTTGGATGCCATAAATGGTTATGGAAAAACAAAAAGCAATGCTTTTACCATACCAAACTTAAGAGGTTTGCTCGTCCTCGAGCAAAAGAAGAAAGAGAGAAGAAGAAGAAGAAATGAGGAAGAAGGGAATGGCTTTTGTGTTCGGCCAAAGAGGGGGAGAAGTGGTGTTTAGGTTGTGTGAAAATGAAGGGGTGAAGAAGGGTATATATAGGGGAGGGGGAAGGGTAAGGTTCGGTCAAGTTAGGGTGGGTTTGGAAGGGAAAGTGGTTTGAATTTGAATGGTGAGGTAGGTGGGGTTTTATGAAGGATGGATGTGAGTGGTGAAGAGGAAGATGGGATTTGATAGGTGAAGGGTTTTTGGGGAAGAGGTGTTGAGGTGATTGGTGAATGGGTGAAGAAGAGAGAGAGTGGTGGGGTTGGTGGGGATCCTGTGGGGTCCACAGATCCTGTGGTGTCAAGGAAAAGTCATCCCTGCACCAAATGGCATGCAAAATCACGTTTTGAGCCAAATCTGGCGTTAAACGCTGGGCTGGTGCCCATTTCTGCCGTTTAACGCCAGGTTCTTGCCCTTTTCTGGCGTTTAACGCCAGTCTGGTGCCCCTTTCTGGCGTTAAACGCCCAGAATGGTGCCAGACTGGGCGTTAAAAGCCCACCTGCTAGCCTTACTGGCGTTTAAACGCCAGTAAGTTCTTCCTCCAGGGTGTGCTATTTTTCTTCCTGTTTTTCATTCTGTTTTTGCTTTTTCAATTGATTTTGTGACTTCTCATGATCATCAACCTAAAAAAAAAAAAACATAAAATAACAAAAGAAAATAGATAAAATATAGCATTGGGTTGCCTCCCAACAAGCGCTTCTTTAATGTCAGTAGCTTGACAGAGGGCTCTCATGGAGCCTCACATTTTCTCAGAGCAATGTTGGAACCTCCCAACACCAAACATAGAGTTTGAATGTGGGGGTTCAACACCAAACTTAGAGTTTGGTTGTGGCCTCCCAACACCAAACTTAGAGTTTGACTGTGGGGGCTCTGTTTGACTCTGATTTGAGAGAAGCTCTTCATGCTTCCTCTCCATGGTGACAGAGGGATATCCTTGAGCCTTAAACACAAAGGATTCTTCATTCACTTGAATGATCAGTTCGCCTCTATCAACATCAATCACAGCCTTTGCTGTGGCTAGGAAGGGTCTGCCAAGGATGATGGTTTCATCCATGCACTTCCCAGTCTCTAGGACTATGAAATCAGCAGGGATGTAATGGTCTTCAATCTTCACCAAAACATCCTCTACAAGTCCATGAGCTTGTTTTCTTGAGTTGTCTGCCATCTCTAATGAGATTCTTGCAGCTTGCACCTCAAAGATCCCTAGCTTCTCCATTACAGAGAGAGGCATGAGGTTTACACTTGACCCTAAGTCACACAGAGCCTTCTTGAAGGTCATGGTGCCTATGGTACAAGGTATTGAAAACTTCCCAGGATCTTGTCTCTTTTGAGGTAATTTCTGCCTAGACAAGCCATCCAGTTCTTTGGTGAGCAAAGGAGGTTCATTCTCCCAAGTCTCATTTCCAAATAACTTGTCATTTAGCTTCATGATTGCTCCAAGGTATTTAGCAACTTGCTCTTCAGTGACATACTCGTCCTCTTCAGAGGAAGAATACTCATCAGAGCTCATGAAAGGCAGAAGTAAGTCCAATGGAATCTCTATGGTCTCATTTTGAGCCTCAGATTCCCATGGTTCCTCATTGGGGAACTCATTGGAGGCTAGTGCACGCCCATTGAGGTCTTCCTCAGTGGCGTCCACTTCCTTTTCCTCCTCTCCAAATTCGGCCATATTGATGGCCTTGCACTCTCCTTTTGGATTTTCTTCTGTATTGCTTGGAAGAGTACTAGGAGGGAGTTCAGTAATTTTCTTGCTCAGCTGTCCCACTTGTGCCTCCAAATTCCTTATGGAGGACCTTGTTTCAGTCATGAAACTTTGAGTGGTTTTGATTAGATCAGAGACCATGGTTGCTAAGTCAGAGGTGTTCTGCTTAGAACTCTCTGTCTGTTGCTGAGAAGATGATGGAAAAGGCTTGCCATTGCTAAACCTGTTTCTTCCACCATTATTGTTGTTGAAACCTTGTTGAGGTCTTTCTTGATTCTTCCATGAGAAATTTGGGTGATTTCTCCATGAAGAATTATAGGTGTTTCCATAGGGTTCTCCTAGGTAATTCACCTCTTCCATTGAAGGGTTCTTAGGATCATAGGCTTCTTCTTCAGATGAAGCATCCTTAGTACTGCTTGGTGCATTTTGCATTCCAGACAGACTTTGAGAAATCAAATTGACTTGTTGAGTCAATATCTTGTTCTGAGCCAAAATGGCATTCAGAGTATCAATCTCAAGAACTCCTTTCTTCTGATTAGCCCCATTGTTCACAGGATTCCTTTCAGAAGTGTACATGAATTGGTTATTTGCAACCATTTCAATTAGTTCTTGAGCTTCTGTAGGCGTCTTCTTCAGATGAAGAGATCCTCCAGCAGAGCTATCCAAAGACATCTTGGACAGTTCAGAGAGACCATCATAGAAAATACCGATGATGCTCCATTCAGAAAGCATGTCAGACGGACATTTTCTGATCAATTGTTTGTATCTTTCCCAAGCTTCATAGAGGGATTCTCCATCCTTCTGTCTGAAGGTTTGGACTTCCACTCTAAGCTTACTCAATTTTTGAGGTGGAAAGAACTTTGCCAAGAAGGCATTGACTAGCTTTTCCCATGAGTCCAGGCTTTCTTTAGGTTGTGAATCCAACCATGTCCTAGCTCTGTCTCTTACAGCAAAAGGGAATAGCATAAGTCTGTAGACCTCAGGGTCAACCCCATTAGTCTTGACAGTGTCACAGATTTGCAAGAATTCAGCTAAAAACTGATGAGGATCTTCCAATGGAAGTCCATGGAACTTGCAATTCTGTTGCATTAGAGAAACTAATTGAGGCTTAAGCTCAAAGTTGTTTGCCCCAATGGTAGGGATAGAGATGCTTCTCCCATAGAAGTCGGGAGTAGGTGCAGTAAAGTCACCCAGCACCTTCCTTGCATTGTTTGCATTGTTGTTGTTTTCGGCTGCCATGTCTTCTTCTTCTTTGAAGATTTCTGTTAGGTCCTCTATAGAGAATTGTGCCTTAGCTTCTCTTAGCTTTCGCTTCAAGGTCCTTTCAGGTTCAGGGTCAACTTCAACAAGAATTCCTTTGTCTCTGCTCCTGCTCATATGAAAGAGAAGAGAACAAGAAAATATGGAATCCTCTATGTCACAGTATAGAGATTCCTTGAGGTGTCAGAAGAACAGAAAAATAGAAGAAAGATGGTAGAAGAATTCGAACTTAATCAGATAGAGTTCGAATTGTGCATTGAGAAGGAGTGGTACTCCATAAATAGAAGGATGTGAGAAGAGAGGAGGAGCTTTTTTTCGAAAATTAAGTTAAAGAATTTGAAAACATTTTGAAAAACACTAATTAATTTTCGAAAATAAGAGTGGGAAAGAAATCAAGTGATTTTTGAAAAAGATTTTGAAATTAGAAATCAAAAAGATTTGATTGAAAACTATTTTGAAAAAGATGTGATTAAAAAGATATGATTGGTCTTAAAAAGATGTGATTGAGAAGATATGATTTGAAAACAATTTTTAAAAAGATTTGATTTTAAAAATTAATAACTTGGCTATCAAGAAAAGATATGATTCAAACATTAAACCTTTCTCAACAGAAAAGGCAACAGACTTGAAATGTTGAATCAAATCATTAATTGATAGCAAGTATCTTTGAAAAAGGAAAGAAATTGATTTTGAAAACATTTGATTGAAAAGATATGATTTGAAAAAGATTTGATTTTGAAAAACTTTGAAAACTTGAAAAAAAAATTGATTTGAAAATAAAATCCTCCCCCTTGTGCCATCCTGGCGTTAAATGCCCAGAATGGTGCACATTCTGGCGTTTAACGCCCAATGCACTACCTTTTTGGGCGTTAAACACCCAACCAAGTACCCTGGCTGGCGTTTAAACGCCAGTCTGTCCTTCTTCACTGGGCGTTTTGAACGCCCAGCTTTTTCTGTGTAATTCCTCTGCTGCATGTTCTGAATCTTCAGTTCCCTGTACTATTGACTTGAAAATAGAACCAAGATCAAATAAACAATACATGCAAGACACCAAACTTTAAAATTAGACACTAGACTCAAACAAGAAACATAAAATCTTTTGGTTTTTTTTATTTGAAATTTTTTGTGTTTTTTCGAAAATTATATGGAAATAGAAAATAAAAGTTTCAGAATTCTTAATTTGGATTCCAGGAATCATTGCAATGCTAGTCTAAGACTCCGGTCCAGGAATTAGACATGGCTTCACAGCCAGCCAAGCTTTCAAAGAAAGCTTCGGTCCAAAACACTAGACATGGCCAATGGCCAGCCAAGCCTTAGCAGATCATTGCTCCAATAGCAAGATTGATAGAGATCAACAAGCTTTTGTGATGATCAGTTGAAACCTCGGTCCAATAAGATTAGACATGGCTTCTCAGCCAGCCAGACTTTAACAGATCATCATGAAACACTAGAATTCCTTCTTAAGAACTCTGAAGAAAAATACATAATCTAAGCAACAAGATGAACCGTCAGTTGTCCATACACGAAACAATCCCCGGCAACGGCGCCAAAAACTTGGTGTGCGAAATTGTGATCACTACTTTTCACAACTCAAATAATCCCTAGAATGGCCCCAAAAACATGGTGCTCAATACCATGGCATAAACACAACTTTGCACAACTAACCAGCAAGTGCACTGGGTCGTCCAAGTAATAAACCTTACGCGAGTAAGGGTCGATCCCACGGAGATTGTTGGTATGAAGCAAGCTATGGTCACCTTGTAAATCTTAGTCAGGCAGACTCAAATGGATATAGTGATATACGAATGAGACATAAAGATAAAGATAGAGGTACTTATGTAATTCATTGGTAGGAACTTCAGATAAGCGTATGAAGATGCCTTCCCTTCCGTCTCTCTGCTTTCCTACTGTCTTCATCCAATCCTTCTTACTCCTTTCCATGGCAAGCTTATGCAAGGGTTTCACCGTTGTCAGTGGCAACCTCCCATCCTCTCAGTGGAAATGTTCAACGCACCCTGTCATGGCACGGCTATCCATCTGTCGGTTCTCAATCAGGCCGGAATAGAATCCAGTGATTCTTTTACGTCTGTCACTAACGCCCCGCCTTCAGGAGTTTGAAGCACGTCACAGTCATTCAATCATTGAATCCTACTCAGAATACCACAGACAAGGTTAGACCTTCCGGATTCTCTTGAATGCCGCCATCAGTTCTTGCCTATACCACGAAGACTCTGATCTCACGGAATGGCTGGCTCGTTTGTCAGGCGAGCACTCGGTTGTCAGGCGATCAACCATGCATCGTGTATCAGGAATCCAAGAGATATTCACCCAATCTAAGGTAGAACGGAGGTGGTTGGCAGTCACACGTTCATAGGTGAGAATGATGATGAGTGTCACGGATCATCACATTCATCAAGTTGAAGAACAAGTGATATCTTGGACAAAGAACAAGCGGAATTGAATAGAAGAACAATAGTAATTGCATTAATACTCGAGGTACAGCAGAGCTCCACACCTTAATCTATGGTGTGTAGAAACTCCACCGTTGAAAATACATAAGAACAAGGTCTAGGCATGGCCGTGAGGCCAGCTTCCCAATGATCTAAGAACTAGATGTCCCAAGATGAAAATACAATAGTAAAAGGTCCTACTTATAGAAAACTAGTAGCCTAGGGTGTACAGAGATGAGTAAATGACATAAAAATCCACTTCCGGGCCCACTTGGTGTGTGCTTGGGCTGAGCAATGAAGCAATTTCGTGTAGAGACTCTTCTTGGTGTTAAACGCCAGCTTTTATGCCAGTTTGGGCGTTTAACTCCCATTTAGGTGCCAGTTCCGGCGTTTAACGCTGGAATTTCTGAAGGTAACTTTGAACGCCGGTTTGGGCCATCAAATCTTGGGCAAAGTATGGACTATCATATATTGCTGGAAAGCCCAGGATGTCTACTTTCCAAAGCCGTTGAGATCGCACCAATTGGGCTTCTGTAGCTCCAGAAAATCCACTTCGAGTGCAGGGAGGTCAGAATCCAACAGCATCTGCAGTCCTTTTCAGTCTCTGAATCAGATTTTTGCTCAGGTCCCTCAATTTCAGCCAGAAAATACCTAAAATCATAGAAAAACACACAAACTCATAGTAAAGTCCAGAAAAGTGAATTTTAACTAAAAGCTAATAAAAATATACTAAAAACTAAACCAAATATACTAAAAACATACTAAAAACAATGCCAAAAAGCGTACAAATTATCCGCTCATCAAACACCAAACTTAAATTGTTGCTTATCCCCAAGCAACTGAAAATAAAAATAGAATAAAAAGAAGAGAATATACTATAGACTCCAAAATATCAAAGAAACTTAGCTCCAGTTAGATGAGCGGGACTAGTAGCTTTTTGCTTCTGAACAGTTTTGGCATCTCACTTTATCCTTTGAAGATTAGAATGATTGGCATCTATAGGAACTCAGAACTCAGATAGTGTTATTGATTCTCCTAGTTAAGTATGATGATTCTTGAATATAGCTACTTTATGAGTCTTGGCTGTGGCCCAAAGCACTCTGTCTTCCAGTATTACTACCAGATACATTCATGCCACAGACAAATGACTGGGTGAACCTTTTCAGATTGTGACTCAGCTTTGCTAGAGTCCCCAATCAGAGGTGTCCAGGGTTCTTAAGCACACTCTTTTTGCCTTGGATCACTCAAAAATAATAATAAATTTTTTTTATTGCTTTTTCTTGCTTCAAGAATCAATTTGATGATTTTTCAGATCCTCAACAACATTTTTCCTTTTCCATCATTCTTTCAAGAGCCAACAAGTTTAACATTCTTTAATCAACAAATTCAAAAGACATATGCACTGTTCAAGCATTCATTCAGAAAACAAAAATTATTGTCACCACATCAAACTAATTCAAGTAGTTTCAGAGATGAATTCGAAATCCTGTATTTCTTGTTCTTTTGTGATTAGAGCATTTTTCATTTAAGAAAGGTGATGGATTCATAGGACATTTATAGCTTTAAGACATGAACCTTAAATTTTATTAATCATGAATTAAGAACAAGACTCAGAAATAGATATAAGATAAGACTAATAGTAATAGAAAACAAAATTTAAATTACTCTAAAATAGACTCCTAATGATAGGGATTATCACAGAGTTAGAACTCAACAACCTTGATCTTGAGAAGTGGATGCTCCCTCAACTTGTGGGGTAATTGACCCTTCAAGGGAGAGCTTTTGGCGCTTCAGCTCCTGTAGCTCAAGCCCCTGCTTCTCTTGTTCCTTCAGCAATTTGCAGAGCATGCAGTTTTGATTCTGCTATTCTTCCTTAATTTGTTCCATAGCTTCTTGCAGCTTGGCAACAGATGCTTCTAGACGAGTCCAGTAGTCAATTTCAGGAAGTTCAGGGAGGAACTCCTGTGCCCTCCTTTTGATAGAGTTATCTTGCATTTGTCCTTCCATTTACCTTTTGGTGATTGGGGTCTCAATTGGGATGAATTCATCTACTCCCATCCTCACCCCAGCATCTTTACATAGCAAAGAGATTAAGCTTGGGTAAGCTAGTTTGGCTTCAGTGGAGTTCTTGTGTGCAATTGTGTAAATCTCACAAGCAATCAGATGATGAATCTCCACTTCTTTTCCCAGCATAATACAATGAATCATCACTGCTCTCTTGATAGTAACCTCAGAACGGTTTCTAGTGGGCAAGATAGAACGCCCTATGAAGTCCAACCAGCCTCTTGCAACTGGTTTGAGATCTCCCCTCTTAAGTTGGTTTGGGACACCTTTTGAATTGGTCATCCACTTGGTTCCAGGGAGGCATATATCCTCTAGAACTTAATCCAACCCCTTATCTACTCTCACCATTCTCCTATTAAAGGATTCAGGATCATCTTGTAGTTGAGGTAATTTGAAGACTTCTCTTATTTTGTCCAGATGGAAGTAAATAATTCTCCCTCTGACCATGGTTCTGTAGGTATGAAAAGCGGTTCCAGTCATTCTCTACTTATCTGTCAGCCACAGATTTGAGTAGAATTCCTGAACCATATTTCTTCCAACCTTTGTCTCAGGGTTGGTTAAAACCCCCCATCCTCTGTTTCGAATTTGTTCTTGGATCTCCGGATATTCATCTTCTTTCAGATCAAATTTAACTTCCGGGATCACTGACCTTAGACCCATTACTTTGTGGTAATGGTCTGCATGTTCTTTGGTTAAGAACCTCTCTTGACTCCAAAGATCTTTTGGAGCATTCTCTTTCTTGCCTCTTAAATTGGTTTGTTTTCCTTTGGGGGCCATGATCTTGATGAGCCTTAGCTTAGTGATCACGGAAAAACACACCAAACTTAGAGGTTTGCTTGTCCTCAAGCAAAAGAAAGGAAAGAGGAGAGAGAGAAAGAGAGCAAATTCGAATGGTGGGGAAGGGGGGTACGGCCGAACATATATTTATAAGGAAGGGAGAGAGATTTCGAAAATTTTGAAGGAGATTTGAGAAGATATGGAAACAATTTGAGAGATATTTGAGTTTTTTGAAGAACATTTGGAAAGGATTTGAAAGAGATTTGAAGAATGATTTTAATTTTGAAAATTTGAAGGTGAATAATGAAAGTTTGAAATGTGTTTATGTAGAAAATTATGGATCAAAATAGGAAAGTTTGAAAAAAATTTGAAGTGGAAAGCAAAATCTCTGTCCCCCACCTTTCTGGCGTTAAATGCCCAGAATGGTATCCATTCTGGCGTTTAACACCCAAATGTTGGCCAATTTGGGCGTTTAACGCCCAGCCAGGTACCCTGGCTGGCGTTAAACGCCAGAAACCCCTTCATCACTAGGCGTTTTGCTAAACGCCCAGGATGCTGCACACCTGGCGTTAAACGCCCAGAATGGTGCCCATTCTGGCGTTTAACGCCCAGAGTACCCCTTACTGGCATTTTTTCGCCAGCAAGCTCCTTTTCTCTACTTTTTGCACTGAATCCTTCTGTAACTCTGTGAATTCCTTCAATTTTGATGATCGCCCTTTGAGAATATGTATCAAAATTTTATTAAACAAAACGGATAACCTGCTAATGACTGGGTTACCTCCCAGCAAGCGCTTCTTTATTGTCTTTAGCTGGACCTTCACTGAGAATCATTCAAGCCTCAGTTTTGCGCATTCTTGCTCAAAATTTCTTTCAAGATAATGTTTGATCCTCTGTCCATTAACAATGAACTTTTTGTCAGAATCAATATCCTGAAGCTCAACATATCCGTATGGTGACACTCCTGTAATCACATACGGACCCCTCCACCGGGATTTAAGTTTTCCTGGGAATAGTCTGAGCCTAGAGTTTAAAAGCAGAATTTTTTGTCCTGGCTCAAACACTCTGGATGACAACTTCTTGTCATGTCGTTTCTTTGCCTTTTCCTTATAGATTTTTGCATTTTCAAAGGCATTGAGTCTAAATTCATCTAGCTCATTTAGCTGGAGTAATCTTTTTTCACTAGCTAATTTAGCATCCAGGTTTAGGAATCTGGTTGCCCAGTAGGCTTTATGTTCCAGTTCCACGGGCAGATGACAGGCCTTGCCATACACAAGTTGGTATGGAGAGGTTCCTATAGGAGTCTTGAATGCTGTTCTCTATGCCCACAGAGCATCATCCAAGCTCTTTGCCCAATCCTTTCTACGGGCAATTACAGTCCGTTCTAAGATTCTTTTTAGCTCTCTGTTAGAGACTTCAGCTTGCCGATTTGTCTGTGGATGACACGGAGTTACTACTTTGTGACTAATTCCATATCAGACCATAGCAGAGTATAGCTGTTTATTGCAGAAATGAGTGCCCCCATAACTGATTAGTACTCTGGGAACACCAAACCTGCTGAAGATGTGTTTTTGGAGGAATTTTAGCACGGTCTTAGTATCATTATTGGGTGTAGCAATTGCTTCTACCCATGGACTCTAACAAACGAAAAATGCATATGAAAAACAACAAACAACACAAAACAAGAAAACATCAAGATCAAACAAGAGGACTTATCAAGAACAACTTGAAGATCATGAAGAACACTATGAATGCATGGAATTTTCAAAAAATGCAAAAAATTTTTAAAGCATGCAATTGACACCAAACTTAAAAGTTGACTCAAGACTCAAACAAGAAATACTAAATATTTTTTTATTTTTATGATTTTATTGATTTTTTTTATTTTTATTAATTTTTTTTTCGAAAATAAAGTTTAGAAAAACGAAAAATAAAAGAAAAATTTTGAAAAAGATTTTTGAAAAGAAAATTACCTAATCTGAGCAACAAGATGAACCGTCAGTTGTCCAAACTCGAACAATCCCCGGCAACGGCGCCAAAAACATGGTGGACGAAATTGTGATCACATCAATGTAGTATTCTTTGTTGTTGTATGGAATCATTATTATGGCACTTATGTGTGGACACAACTCCGTTCAACTAACCAGCAAGTGTACTGGGTCGTCCAAGTAATACCTTACGTGAGTAAGGGTCGATCCCACAGAGATTGTTGGTATGAAGCAAGCTATGGTTACCTTGTAAATCTCAGTTAGGCAGATTAAATGGTTATGGGTTTCGAAAATTAATAATAAATAGAAAATAAAAAGGGATAGAAATACTTATGTAAATCAATAGTGGGAATTTCAGATAGGTGTGTGAAGATGCTAGAATCCTTTCGAATCTCTACTTTCTTATTGCTTTTAATCCTCTCGGGAAAATGGTCCT
The DNA here is from genome assembly GCF_014773155.1 of Arachis stenosperma. Lineage (NCBI taxonomy): Eukaryota > Viridiplantae > Streptophyta > Magnoliopsida > Fabales > Fabaceae > Arachis > Arachis stenosperma. The sequence continues at coordinate 88,821,794 of NC_080381.1, read as the reverse complement.
ATGCGCTGTCACTGCATGGCTAATCGTCTGGAGGCATCACCCTTGTTGATAGCTACATCCCATCCTCTCAGTGAAAATGGTCCAAATGCTCTGTCACAGCACGGCTAATCATCTGTCGGTTCTCAATCAGGTTGGAGTAAAACCCATTGATTCTTTTGCATTTGTCAACATGCCCAACCTTCAGGAGTTTGAAGCTCGTCACAGTCATTCAATACCGGAATCCTACTCGGAATACCACAGACAAGGTTAGACTTTCCGGATTCCCAGGATCCTACTCGGAATACCACAGACAAGGTTAGACTTTCCAGATCCCCATGAATGCCGCCATCTATCTAGCTTATACCACGAAGATTCTATTGGGAAATCTAAGAGATATGCGCCCGGCCTAAGGTAGAACGGAAGTGGTTGTCAGTCACGCACGTTCATAGGTGAGAATGATGATGAGTGTCACGGATCATCACATTCATCAAGTTGAAGTGCAACGTATATCTTGGAATAAGAATAAAAGAAAATTGAATAGAAAGTAATAGTAATTGTATTGAAACTTGAGGTACAGCAGAGCTCCACACCCTTAATCTATGGTGTGTAGAAACTCCACCGTTGAAAATACATAAGTGAAAGGTTCAGGCATGGCCGAATGGCCAGCCCCCTAAAACATGATCAATAGCCTCTTAAGATGAAGAATAAAACAAAACTAAGACCAAAGATGAAACGTGGTCAAAAGACAACTAATACATTAGTAAAAAGTCTTATTTATACTAAACTAGCTACTAGGGTTTACATGAGTAAGTAATTGATGCATAAATCCACTTCCGGGGCCCACTTGGTGTATGCTTGGGCTGAGCTTGATCTATCCACGAGCTGAGGCTTTTCTTGGAGTTGAACTCCAAGTTATAACGTGTTTTGGGCGTTCAACTCCGGATCATGACGTGTTTCTGGCGTTTAACTCCAGACAGCAGCATGTACTTGGCGTTCAACGCCAAGTTACGTCATCAATTTCCGAATAAAGTATGGACTATTATATATTGCTGGAAATCTCTGAATGTCTACTTTCCAACGCCATTGAGAGCGCGCCATTTGGAGTTCTGTAGCTCCAGAAAATCCATTTTGAGTGCAGGGAGGTCAGATTCCAACAGCATCAGCAGTCCTTTTGTCAGCCTTTTTTCAGAGTTTTACTCAAGTCCCTCAATTTCAGCCAGAAATTATCTGAAATCACAGAAAAACACACAAACTCATAGTAATGTCCAGAAATGTGAATTTAACATAAAAACTAATGAATACATCCCTAAAAGTAGCTTGAACTTACTAAAAACTACCTAAATACAATGCCAAAAAGCGTATAAATTATCCGCTCATCAGTATTACTTGGATGACCCAGTACACTTGCTGGTTAAGTTGAACGGAGTTGTTTCCACACATAGCTAATAGCCATTAAATAAATCTCATGCAAATACAAAGAGGGTCACAATTTCGTCCACCAGTCGCCAAGGTGAAAACCAAATTCACCGCCCGATCACGACAAAGCTACAGGTCGGCAAGGTGAAAACCAAATTCACCGTCCGATCACGACAAAATCGGAAAGATGAAAAAGCGACAAAAACAGATTAATGCAAGAAGTTATAAAAAGTGATCCATAGAAAGAGGCCCGATAGGGTCTGAGAAAAAATGGATTGTTAAAAAAAACTTGGGAAGGACCGACATAAAAAAGTCAGACCAATCGAACTAAGCGACAAAAGTTAAAAAAAAGTAATCCATAGAAAGAGGCCTGACGTGGTCTGAGAAAAAATGGATTGCTAAAAATAACTTAGAACGGACCGACATGAAAAAGTCGGACCCAACAGATCAAAGCGACAAAGTTATAAAAAGTAATCCATAGAAAGAGGCCTGGCCAGCCCTTATCAAAAGTGGATTACTAGAACTAACTTAGAAAGGACCGACATAAAGAAGTCGGACCAATCGACCAAAGCGACAAAAGTTATAAAAAAAAGTAATCCATAGAAAGAGGCCTGACGTGGTCTGAGAAAAAATGGATTGCTAAAAATAACTTAGAACGGACCGACATGAAAAAGTCGGACCCGACTGATCAAAGCGACAAAGTTATAAAAGTAATCCATAGAAAGAGGCCTGGCCAGCACTTATCAAAAGTGGATTACTAGAAATAACTTAGAAAGGACCGTTGATGTGCTATTTTGGTGGAAAAATGGATTTCTCCCAAAACACACAAATCTAACCAGCAAGTGCACCGGATCGCATCAAGTAATAAAAACTCACGGGAGTGAGGTCGATCCCACAGGGATTGAAGGATTGAGCAATTTTAGTTTAGTGGTTGATTTAGTCAAGCGAATCAAGATTTGGTTGATTGATTGGCGAGTTGCAAAATTTAAATTGCAAGAAATAAATTGATGAATCTTAAAGAACAAGAAATTAAATGGCAGAAACTTAAAGAGCAAGAAATGTAAATTGCAAGAATCTTAAATGACAAGAAATGTAAATGGCTTGAAATGTAAAGGGGATTGGGACTTGGATTTGCAGAAATTAAACAAAGAGAAATTAATTTGCATCAAACAGAAGAGTAAATGGGAATTGGGATTGAATCGGATTCAAACAGACAAGTAAAATGAACAAATAAAGCAAGGAAACAGAAAATTGAAATGGTAAAATGAGATCTCAGGACCCAGAGACTAGAAAACCAAGTCTAGATCTCAATGCCTTCCTAGATCCAACAAGAACAATAGCAAGGGAATTGTAAATTGCAAAGAGAGTAGATGAGAAGCAAGTAACCGAAATGGAAATTTAATAACAATGAAAAATAAACAAGATCCAAGGTGAGATTGAAACAGAATTTCTTCAATTCTTCAACCCAAGATCCAAGACAAGTGTAATTGAAATTGAAAGCAATTAAACTAAGAAATTCAAGATCACTCAAGCTCCCAAACCAAAAAGAAAGCTCTCTAAAAACTAAAAAGGGAAGCTCCCCGAATAACTTGAATTCTAGCCTATTTATACACTTTCTTCAAATGATCTTCAAGCCTTGAGTTGGGCCTTTGCTCTTGGTGGAATTGGGTTGAAAGAGGCCTTGGTTAATTGCTCTTGAAGTTTGGAGAGGAACCCAAGTGAACCAATTGAACCGGATTGAATTTTTATAGAAGTTGGAGTAAAAGTTTGAGTCAAAGTTAGGGGTCTAACTTTGAGGCTAACTTTTCATATCAGAGAGCCCAAGTTACTGATGCCAACGTTGGTGCCAAAGTTAGGGGTCTAACTTTAGCTCCAACGTTGGCCCTTCCTTATGCACAAATGGCGCCAACGTTAGCCTCCAAGTTAGGGGGCTAACGTTGGCGCAAACGTTGGCTAGCCCTGGAGCAAAATTCTCATGCCAACGTTAGCCTCCAAGTTAGGGGGCTAACGTTGGCGCAAACGTTGGCTACCCCTGGGACACATTTTCATGCCAACGTTAGCCTCCAAGTTAGGGGGCTAACGTTGGCGCAAACGTTGGCTACCCTGGGATAAATTTTTCATGCCAACGTTAGCCTCCAAGTTAGGGGGCTAACGTTGGCGCAAACGTTGAGTAGCCCTGGGTGAATTTTTCAATTCCCACGTTAGCCTTCAAGTTAGGGGTCTAACTTTGAGGCTAACTTTTCACCCAAAAGTTTGTGCAAAAGTTTGAGGGCTAACTTCAAGTCCAACTTTATGCTTCCTGGTTCAATTTCACTTGTTTCATTGTCCCCTCTTTGCTTCTAGCCATTCCTTCTTACTTCCACTTTTTTCCAAGCTTTCTTCACCTATCATTAATCAACTAAACACATCAAAGCTATGTTCAAAATCATGAGATATTCAATCTATCAAAATATGTAACAATTATAGCATAAAACCTCATGAATTTGCATTAATTCACATATGGTTGATTCAATCAAAGGAAGCATGAAAATCTACCCAATTGGCTTGCTAATGGCTCAAGAAAGTGCATAATTCAAGTGAAAACAAAAGAAAAAAGCTAGTGGAACTAGGCTAAGATGACTTGTCATCACAACACCAAACTTAAAGCTTGCTTGTCCCCAAGCAAGAAATGAATTATGTTCAGAGGTTCTTTCAATTAAGATGGATTGAAGAACACTTGTAAAATACAGTGAGTGCAGTGATTAAGTAACAGTGGGGTGAACTCTAAATTATACGCTCATGCAAGGGCTTCAGTGCTCACTAGTCCTTACATATTGGGAGTCGTAGGTCTTAGGATTTTCATCCGAATGGTATCATAGAGATCTCTTTATATGTAATCACCTTGAAGCAGCTTATAGTTTTTGTGCTTTGGCCTCGACTCTAAGTGTCATGTCTCAAGGCGGCTCTTTAAATAAGTTTTCAATCAATACTCCTAAACCAGTTGGTTTTAAGGTATTAGGTGTTAAAGCACCCCTAAGGATTTACTTGCTCAAGCCTCTTTCCTTGACACACTTCAACCACAAGCATTTACTAGGATAGCAACTCTTTGAGTTTTTGTTTCTTTCTTTCTTTTTCTGCCTAGTAATTGATGCTTAGAGCCTTGGGCCATGTTCTTTTTGTTTTTGTATTTTCTTTACTTTTCTTTTTTGTTTTGTTTGCTGCTTCTCGGATTAATTGATTTTTGAGAATCTCCACAATACTTCTTTGAACTTCATATCCTGCCTATGAGCTCCCATGCAAGTTTTCACAAGCATGCAACCTCAATACATAATCATACAACTAGAACCACCACTTCTCCTAATCTTTTGCTTACCTCAAAATTGTTTAATTCCTCAATCCTTCGTTTCAAAGAACTTTCATGTGATGCATTCTTGAAAATTGAGTGCAAACAAGTTTTGAAGATAAGAATGTTGTGAATAATCAAGCATCTTGCTTATTGAATTATAAAGAAAGACTATGCTATGCAGGCAGGCAGGGGTATATAAAGAAAACTATACTATGCAAACAGGCAGGACAAATAAGGATACAATCCAACTTTCAATTACAGCAATATTTGATGTAAAACAATCACTTAACAATACAACCTGTTGGAGTTCACTTGCTTTCCCTCTTCTCATAATCATCAATGCTGGCTTTCATGTTCATCTTTCTCCTCTTTGGTTGATGATGCTAAAAATCTCCAAGAGTTTGTATGATATTCTGCAGTGATATTGGAAGTTGCTTGTTCCCCAAGCACTTAGAAACAGTGGTTAGTCTGCATGATTTATTTGTGGGCTTTTTGAACTTACTTTGGTGTGGAAACACCAAACTTAGTACCTTGCCAAATGTTTTCATTAACCATGTGTGAAATTCTCTTTTTTTTTTTTTCAAAAGTAATAAGGCTGAAAACTAGAAAACAGCAAAATAGTTAACTAATTCATCCAGTATGCTTGAAGCCCATATTATGCATAAGGTGATAATGTGTGTTATAATGGGATTTTGGTGGAACACCAAACTTAAAATTCTACATTCTCCCTTAAATTGTTTTTGGTGTGTAACACCAAACTTAGCTTCTTGCAGTCTAGATAAAACTAATTAACAGTTTTATTGAATTGGATATGAAAAGATGGTTACCTCTGGTTGGGTTGCCTCCCAACAAGCGCTCTTTTATTGTCACTAGCTTGACATCTTGCTCTTTGATTATGGAGGTTGAAAATCATAATGCCTCAGTTTTTCTCCTCTTGCTGTAGGATTCCTTTCCTCCATGATCTGCACAATCACAAACAATCCAAATGAAAATTGGATATTCTCATGCCAGAATGTAGTCAGAGGATTAGTTGACACAATGTGTCAAACAGTTAATAGGCTTTGAGAGAAAATCAGAAGAAAATTGCTCTTGTTGTACAGAACAACAAGAAACGGACACAGAACCAGAAAAGCAATGTACTCTACTGAGAGAGCAAAGTTAGTGTTAGTTTAGGCAAAAATTCAAACAGTTAGTGGGTTAGTCAAAAAATAAAGAGAAAGTGCTTGATCTAAACTTCCACCTCACTTAATCATTGTCAATCTAATCAATCCCCGGCAACGGCGCCAAAAACTTGATGTGCTATTTTGGTGGAAAAATGGATTTCTCCCAAAACACACAAATCTAACCGGCAAGTGCACCGGGTCGCATCAAGTAATAAAAACTCACGGGAGTGAGGTCGATCCCACAGGGATTGAAGGATTGAGCAATTTTAGTTTAGTGGTTGATTTAGTCAAGCGAATCAAGATTTGGTTGATTGATTGGCGAGTTGCAGAATTTAAATTGCAAGAAATAAATTGATGAATCTTAAAGAACAAGAAATTAAATGGCAGAAACTTAAAGAGCAAGAAATGTAAATTGCAAGAATCTTAAATGACAAGAAATGTAAATGGCTTGAAATGTAAAGGGGATTGGGACTTGGATTTGCAGGAATTAAACAAAGAGAAATTAATTTGCATCAAACAGAAGAGTAAATGGGAATTGGGATTGAATCGGATTCAAACAGACAAGTAAAATGAACAAATAAAGCAAGGAAACAGAAAATTGAAATGGTAAAATGAGATCTCAGGACCCAGAGACTAGAAAACCAAGTCTAGATCTCAATGCCTTCCTAGATCCAACAAGAACAATAGCAAGGGAATTGTAAATTGCAAAGAGAGTAGATGAGAAGCAAGTAACCGAAATGGAAATTTAATAGCAATGAAAAATAAACAAGATCCAAGGTGAGATTGAAACAGAATTTCTTCAATTCTTCAACCCAAGATCCAAGACAAGTGTAATTGAAATTGAAAGCAATTAAACTAAGAAATTCAAGATCACTCAAGCTCCCAAACCAAAAAGAAAGCTCTCTAAAAACTAAAAAGGGAAGCTCCCCGAATAACTTGAATTCTAGCCTATTTATACACTTTCTTCAAATGATCTTCAAGCCTTGAGTTGGGCCTTTGCTCTTGGTGGAATTGGGTTGAAAGAGGCCTTGGTTAATTGCTCTTGAAGTTTGGAGAGGAACCCAAGTGAACCAATTGAACCGGATTGAATTTTTATAGAAGTTGGAGTAAAAGTTTGAGTCAAAGTTAGGGGTCTAACTTTGAGGCTAACTTTTCATATCAGAGAGCCCAAGTTACTGATGCCAACGTTGGTGCCAAAGTTAGGGGTCTAACTTTAGCTCCAACGTTGGCCCTTCCTTATGCACAAATGGCGCCAACATTAGCCTCCAAGTTAGGGGGCTAACGTTGGCGCAAACGTTGGCTAGCCCTGGAGCAAAATTCTCATGCCAACGTTAGCCTCCAAGTTAGGGGGCTAACGTTGGCGCAAACGTTGGCTACCCCTGGGACACATTTTCATGCCAACGTTAGCCTCCAAGATAGGGGGCTAACGTTGGCGCAAACGTTGGCTACCCTGGGATAAATTTTTCATGCCAACGTTAGCCTCCAAGTTAGGGGGCTAACGTTGGCACAAACGTTGAGTAGCCCTGGGTGAATTTTTCAATTCCCACGTTAGCCTTCAAGTTAGGGGTCTAACTTTGAGGCTAACTTTTCACCCAAAAGTTTGTGCAAAAGTTTGAGGGCTAACTTCAAGTCCAACTTTATGCTTCCTGGTTCAATTTCACTTGTTTCATTGTCCCCTCTTTGCTTCTAGCCATTCCTTCTTACTTCCACTTTTCTCCAACCTTTCTTCACCTATCATTAATCAACTAAACACATCAAAGCTATGTTCAAAATCATGAGATATTCAATCTATCAAAATATGCAACAGTTATAGCATAAAACCTCATGAATTTGCATTAATTCACATATGGTTGATTCAATCAAAGGAAGCATGAAATTCTATTCAATTGGCTTGCTTATGGCTCAAGAAAGTGCATAATTCAAGTGAAAACAAAAGAAAAAAACTAGTGGAACTAGGCTAAGATGACTTGTCATCAACCGACATGAAGAAGTCGGCCCAAGCCGTTTAAAGCTACAAAGTTATAAAAAGTAATCCATAAAAGGAGACCCAGTGAGGTCCAACTAAAAATGGATTACTAAAAATAACTTGAGAAGGACCGACATGAAGAAATCGGACCAAACAGATTAAAGCGACAGAGTTATAAAAAGTAAATCCATAAAAAGAGACCCAGCGAGTGATAAACCCCAATTTGACGGTTTATCTTGTATTGAATTTAGAGTATTTTGATGACCTTTACCCACATTTATTCAATGAAATAGCATGGTTTTATAACTTCTCCTTTAATTGTGCTTAAGAGTGAAAACATGCTTTTTAGGTCTTAAAATAGTTAAATTTAATTCACCTTGATTCCATTAGATGCCTTGATATGTTTGTTAAGTGATTTAAAGTTTAGGAGGCAAAGATTGGATCAAGGGAATGAAGAAAGAAAGCATGAAAAGTTGGAGAACTCATGAAGAAATGAAAGAACCGGAAAGCTGTCAAGCCGACCTCTTCGCACTTAAATGACCATAACTTGAGCTACAGAGGTCCAAATGATGCTATTCCAGTTGGGTTGGAAAGCTATCATCCGGGGCTTCAAAATGATATAAGATTTGCCATAGTTGCTACACGTATGGTGGCGCGCACGCGCAAAGTACGTGCACGCGCCGTTGCTGCCACCTGGTTCACTTAAAGCAAAACGTGGCCAGCGAATTCTAAAGCCTTGTGGGCCCAATCCAACTCATTTCTGATGCTATTTAACCCAAGAAATGAAGAGGGAAATGGATGTTAGTTACCATTAGTCATAGTTTAGTTTTAGAAGTAGTTAGAACTAGTTTCTAGAGAGAGAAGCTCTCACTTCTCTCTAGAATTAGGATTAGGATTAGGTTTAGTTCTTAGATCTAGATTTAGATTCATCTTCTTCTACTTCTATCTTCTCAATTCCTTGTTGTTGCATTCATCTTCCTCTATTCTTTTGTTGTAATTTCCTTTATGTTGTTCTTATACTTTGTTGTAGATCTACTTTTGTTCCTCCTATTCTCTTTCAATTCAATTAGAGGTAATTCATAATAATTGTGTTCATTTGATTTGTTGTTGTTTAGTTCCTTGCAATTGAGTAGTGTAGATTTACTTTTCTTGCAATTTTACTATGCTTTCCTTTTATGCCTTTCAAGTGTTTGATGAAATGCTTGGTTGGATTTTAGAGTAGAATTTTATACTCTTGGCTTAGAAAGGTAACTTAGGACCTCTAGAGTTACTAATGTCCAAGTAATTGATGATTGGGATCCATTGACTCTAGTTCTCACTAATTGAATTAGTGGAGAGTTAGGACTTATGGACTAGGATTGATATAGCTCATTTGACTTTCCTTTACTACTAGTTAGAGGATGATTTAATGAGATTAATCCTTACCAATTCTCATATTGTGGTTAGTGATTAGGATAGAGATCCTTGACCACCAACCCTTGCCAAGACCTTTTTAGCCCTTAGTTTACTTTCTTGTCATTTATCTTTCATGCTTCTTATCAAAACCCTAAAATAACTCACAACCAATAACAAGACACTTTATTGTAATTCCTAGGGAAAACGACCCGAGATTTGAATACTTCGGTTTATAAATTTTAGGGGTTTGTTTTAGTGACAAACAACTTTTTGTATGAAAGGATTAGTGATTGGTTTAGAAACTATACTTGCAATGAGAATTCATTTGTAAATTCTAAACCGTCAAAAATCCAATCATCAAAATGGCGCCGTTGCCGGGGAATTGCAATGGTGTTGTGTTATTGGCTATTGTATATATGTGAATATTGTGAATATGTTTGCTTTTTGCTTCTTTGTTAGTTTTTAGTTTGTTCTCTTTATTTGTTACTATTTTTTGTTTTTGCCCTCTCTTGCTATCATGAATTCTCATTTTGGCTATGAGTGTGATTACAACTATGTTGTAGGAGATGTGAATTTCAATGACAAAATGTATCAAGGATGGGATAACCAAAGGTGGGAGGAGCCATATGCTTATGATTAATTCTCATGGCAACAACCCCCACCAATGCACTATGAAGAAGAGCCATTCTATGATGCATATCAATCCAATGGCTATGGTGAATCACCTTGTGACTTTCAAGAACCACCACCATATGCCTATGAACCATATCCTCAACATGAGCCTCAACCACACTCACAAGCCTCTTTTCACCAAACACCTTCATATGACCCTAACCTATATCCATCCTACCAACAACCATATGAGCCATATGAGCCACATATAGAGCTACCACCACCCCAACATCAACATTTTCAAGAGCCACCCCCTCCATATTATTACCATGATGAACCACCTCCAATATACGAAAATTTTCAACCACAAGATGAATACTACTTTCCACCACAACCTCCCATGGAAGAATACTCATATCCATTGATCCAAGAGCCACATGATCCTAATCATATTATCCAAGAGGAACAAGAGTCAAGGGATCATCTCAAGGAAGCATTGGATCAATTTCAAGCAACCATGGAGTGTGTTGTGCAACAAGTGGAAAGAATGGAAAACATTGAACCACCACAACTCTACCAAGAAGAACCACCTTCCTACTATGAACCCTTCCCCCAAAATGATGAATCCTTCCAACCACCCCAATCTCTAATGGATGAAACCCTTGGTGTTCTTGTTCAAGGGCAAGAAGAGATGCAAAGGGATGTGCAAAATTTCATGGCCGCCTTGGATGCGGTAACAAATCAATTAGCCTCCCAATGCTTGAACACTCAAGGAACTCCCACGGCTACATGTGGAGAATCGAATGAAGAATATAGCATGAAAGAGAGATTGGAAACTGCGGTGGGAAATGAGGGAAGTTGCTTTGTATTGGAACAATTGAAGGAAGCTTTAATTGTTGAAGACAAGGAAGAAGTGGTAGAAGACTTAGGAGATGTGGAGCCTCCATGGGAACATAGAGTTGAAGAAAACCCCTCCAAGATGATTGAAATTGATGCTAGGGAGGAAAGTGCACACCTTCCAAGGCATATTCCATATGAAGACTTGGATGGGATAGAGAAAGAATTGAGTTCCCTTGGTGATGAAGATCAAGCATCAAGTCTTAGTGGTGAAGAATCCTTTGAGCATGAAGAACCTTCTCCGGTTGGATTTGAAAGCATTAAGGAGGTAAATTTTTCTCATCCTCCCTATTATGATTTGAGTAAAGGAAAAGGTTTAGATAAAATTGTTAAACAAAGGATTGAGATTAAGAGATCTTGTGAAGAGGTGGAAGTCCCTAGAAATGGAAGAACGAGGGTTGGTTATGCTTTGTCAAGATCTTTGGAAGCATCTTTGCCTAGGTTGCCATCTACACCTTCATTTGAGTGGGTGAAATTCATTTCTATTAGTTTTATTATCCCACTTGAATATGGTTTGCTTGAAACGGATGGCCAACTTAGGGAAGTTTGTGGGATGAAGCGTAAGCGGAAAAGGTTTTGTGGTGGGCGTTGCAAATCAAGGCTCATTATGGTTGATGCATCAAACATGAGATATAAAGGTTGGAGTAGTGCTCAAATAGATGGGTCCAGGAGGATTGTTGGCCACTATATAGAGAATTCACTTTACTTACCACCCGGATGGACTAATAATAATAATCAACTTCAAGACGGGTGTGAAAATAAAGTGTGGGATCCCGGATTAGAAGAAGAGGATCAACTTTGGGAGCCCCAAGCTTGTGAAGAACTCCATCAACACTTGGCTCTATCCATGAGAAATCTTGGGGCACAATGGAGAACCAAGCATTGGTGGGAGTTCCAAGATGAGTACAAGCACAAGCCACCTTGATGAGGAGCTCCCCATAAGTCCAACTTAAGGACAATAAACAAAAGTGCTAGGTGGGAGACACCCCACCATGATAAAATCCTTTCATTTTCTCTTTTGCACATATTGGTAGAACTAGTTTAATTTCATGTTTAGATTAGTTGGTTGAGTTTAATTAGTATTTTAACATGTTAAATAAGGTTTTAGGGTGTTTTGGTAGTAGCTTAGAGGTTTGGAATGCTTGGATTGGTGCAAAAACATAGCAAAAAATTCTTGAAAAATAGAACACCATCCACGCGTTCGCGCACATGACGCGTACGCGCACCTGAGCATTTTCGACCACCCACGCGAACGCGCACTGTACGCGTACGTGTGGATGCAAAAAATTCGACCCCAGCCAAAAACCCGAGAGTCAGGCCTGCACTGTGCGAACATTGGGCCTAGGGCACAAGTCTATGCACGCGTGCGCGCACCTGGCGCGTACGCGCACATGATCTTAAATTAGCAATGCACGCGCACGCACACTGTGCGCGCGCGCGTCGATTGCACGATCTACACTCCTGGTACTTTTACCCGAGAGTTGTGCCAGATTTGGGCCAACATTATGCCTCCGGCCTAACTCGATGCACGCATGACGCGCACGCGTCGTTAAAAAAAAAAGAAGAGTTTTTTTCTCCCCTTCCATTTTCTTTTGCTTATCACATTCGCATACTTCTACTCTTCCCATTTTCATTTAGTTTTTGTAGCATGTTTTCGTTTTTTTTAGTCATTTTCATAATGGTGTTGTATCTTCCTACTCAATTGTTGAGGATTCATTGCATTACTTTGGTGCTTCTTGACTTGTTTCATATTGTTGGGTGATGTTTCTCTTCAAATCAATGCTCAATCTTTTATGCACTTGTGTTCTTTGTGCATTGATACAACCTTATATTGTCTTTCATGGCCCACTCTCTCTTGTTCGAACTTGATGCTCATCATGCTCTTTATGCTTTGACCTTACTCTTGCATCAAGTATCATTGATATGCCATTTTCTCTTATTGTTTCCTCCTCTACATGTTGTAGCTACCATGTAGTAGAGAACCATAAACCTACTTGGCATTAGCCCCCGCCTATGTCCTATTTGCTTCGATATCTTTGTTATAGGCCTAATATTCCTTTCCTTTTCTATCCTTTTAGGTTGGCCACCAAGGAGGGAGAAAGGAAAAGCTTTCAAAGGGGGCAACAAACAAGTCATCCGCACAACCTTTTGAATGAGCTCATCAATTGTAGCAACCCGTCCACCCTGCTCTTCTTTGCATGCACCGAGGACGGTGCAATCTTCAAGTGTGGGGAGGTCGTCGACCGATCTCCATGGGTAACAATTTTCTTTTTCAACACCAATGTTAGTTAGTTATTGCATTGCATGATAGGTTGCATGTTAGTTAGAATTTGTACATATTTTTACCACTCTTTCTTATTAGGACTACTTGGTTAGGGTGATGATTTCCTTTCCAAGAAACTATTTTAGGGCACCCTACCAATTAAAACAAATTTTTTTGTTGAACTTGCTTGAAAGAATTTATTTTGGAACATGGTTTTTGAGCTAAGAACACACAAGCATGTGAGCTTTGAGCCTTATGGTGTGGTTACATCTTATAACCACTTATTCTTCCTTCTTGTGTGCATTATTCCCTTCCTATGATTGTAATCTTTGATTTGTTTGATTCTTTATGTCCATTATTTTGTGTATTCATGCATTTATATGATTGAGGCCATCATTTCATTTAGCTTACTTACCCAAAAAGCCTTACCTTTTATCATCCATTGTTAGCCAATTTGAGCCTACGCTTAACCCACTTGTTCTTAATTTTAGCACATTACAAGCTTAAAGCGGAAAAACAATAAATGTCCTTAATTTGGATCTTTGATTGGCTTAGGCTAGTGTGTGTGAGTATCATTCAAGTGTGGGAACCTTGGGACATTGGGTGAATAAAAGGGTAGTTTTGTATTATTATTGAAAATATTGGGAATTGGGATACATGCTCGTGTATTGATCAAATGTATAGACCTTATGCATTGATGCTCTTGTATATAAAAAAAATGAGGAAAAAAACAAAAGAAAAAGAAAAGAAAAATAATATGGAAAATAAAAAAATATAGAAAAAAATAGAAAAGAAAGAAAAAGAAAAACAATAAAAAGGGGACAAAATGCCCCAAAGTAAAGCTCAAATAAAAGTCAATGCATATGTGTTGTGAAATGAAAAGAGAATGCATGAGTATGTGGAAAAATGAAGAATGGGTAGTTAGGTTAGAATATAGGATGTCATAGGTTAGGTGGGAAGTCTAAGCCTATCAAAGATTCAAACTTCAAGCTCACTTGACCAAATATGCATCCTACCTTAACCCTAGCCCCATTACAACCTAAAGAAAATACCTCATGATAATTGTATGCGTGCATTGAATAATTGTTGATTGTTAGATGAAAAACAAATCTTGGAAAGCATGATTATGGGAGAATTGAGTGAATCAACCCCAAACACCGAGTGACTAGAGTGCAAACACTTCCGGTGAAGGTTCGATGCTCAATTCCTTGATTCCCGGCTTTCACGAGCGTTCTTCTTGCAAATCTATGTGAACTTCATGTTTATACTTCAATTGGTAGGACTCATGAATCGTTATATGATCTCAAGCCCTACTTGTGCATGTATGTCTTGGAGATCGATTTATTTTTAACCAAGTAGGTAGAATCATTTTGCATATAGTTTCTTTGCTTTGAATAAGTGTGGGGAGGTTGATAAAGCCCAATTTGACGATTTATCTTGTATTGAATTTAGAGTATTTTGATGACCTTTACCCATATTTATTCAATGAAATAGCATGGTTTTATAACTTCTCCTTTAATTGTGCTTAAGAGTGAAAACATGCTTTTTAGGTCTTAAAATAGTTAAATTTAATTTACCTTGATTCCATTAGATGCCTTGATATATTTGTTAAGTGATTTAAGGTTTAGGAGGCAAAGATTGGATCATGGGAATGAAGAAAGAAAGCATGAAAAGTTGGAAAACTCATGAAGAAATGAAAGAACAGTTGGGTTGGAAAGCTAACATCCGGGGCTTCGAAACGATATAAGATTTGCCATAGTTGCTACACGTATGGTGGCGCGCACGCGCAAAGTACGCGCACGCGCCGTTGCTGCCACCTGGTTCACTTAAAGCAAAATGTGGCCAGCGAATTCTAAAGCCTTGTGGGCCCAATCCAACTCATTTCTGATGCTATTTAACCCAAGAAATGAAGAGGGAAACAGATGTTAGTTACCATTAGTCATAGTTTAGTTTTAGAAGTAGTTAGAACTAGTTTCTAGAGAAAGAAGCTCTCACTTCTCTCTAGAATTAGGATTAGGATTAGGTTTAGTTCTTAGATCTATATTTAGATTCATCTTCTTCTACTTCTATCTTCTCAATTTCTTGTTGTTACATTCATCTTCCTCTATTCTTTTGTTGTAATTTCCTTTATGTTGTTCTTATACTTTGTTGTAGATCTACTTTTGTTCCTCCTATTCTCTTTCAATTCAATTAGAGGTAATTCATAATAATTGTGTTCATTTGATTTGTTGTTGTTTAGTTCCTTGCAATTGAGTAGTGTAGATTTACTTTTCTTGCAATTTTACTATGCTTTCCTTTTATGCCTTCCAAGTGTTTGATGAAATGCTTGGTTGGATTTTAGAGTAGAATTTTATACTCTTGGCTTGGAAAGGTAACTTAGGACCTCTAAAGTTACTAATGTCCAAGTAATTGATGATTGGGATCCATTGTCTCTAGTTCTCACTAATTGAATTAGTGGAGAGTTAGGACTTATGGACTAGGATTGATATAGCTCATTTGACTTTCCTTTACTACTAGTTAGAGGATGATTTAATGAGATTAATCCTTGCCAATTCTCATATTGTGGTTAGTGATTAGGATAGAGATCCTTGACCACCAACCCTTGCCAAGACCTTTTTAGGCCTTAGTTTACTTTCTTGTCATTTATCTTTCATGCTTCTTATCAAAACCCAAAAATAACTCACAACCAATAACAAGACACTTTATTGTAATTCCTATGGAAAACGACCCGAGGTTTGAATACTTTGGTTTATAAATTTTAGGGGTTTGTTTTAGTGACAAACAACTTTTTATATGAAAGGATTAGTGATTGGTTTAGAAACTATACTTGCAACGAGAATTCATTTGTAAATTCTAAACCGTAAAAAATCCAATCATCAGCGAGGTCCAATTAAAAAGGGATTACTGTAAATAACTCGAGAAGGTTTGATGAGAGAAATCGACCAAACAAGAAGGCGCGCGCTAGAAGGGACGCAGCTTGACCCAAAAAACCACGACCTCACCCAAATCGGTTTTACAAGTATTCTATGAGAATACTAAAAAGAATAGTCGAACAAAGCTAGCGTCAAATGTCACTTCGATTAAAGCAGGAAATAAACAAATACAAAGGCAATCAAAAAAGAGGTCGGACAGCAAAAGCTCCAACACTCTTAAAGATTCCTGGAAGTTCCAAAAGATTGCAAACAAACATACCAAGATTAGCGAAGCTACTATAATAAAGACTCAGAAGGCCACCCGAGAGTCGACCTTATGAGTTCAAAAGCATTTGTTTTTCTAAATAAAGTTGCTAAGAAAAAGCAACTAAAATGTCACAGTCAAACAACTACAAGCTACAGAAAATAGAGTTCAAATACCCACAAGCCGGGCCAAGAAGCAAACCAGAAACTACAAAGGATTCAAAGATTCCCCAGTGGCGGCATCTCGAGGTGAAAAAGGACGAGTCGCGAGCGGGACAGCATCAACTGTTCCATCCGGCCAGTTCAGGATCTGAACATCAGGATCTGACTCAGGATGGTCGACCTCAGCTGCAGGAGTTGGGGAAGTCGGGGCAACAGAAGCTTTGGCTGATGGTGCAGGAAGAGGGTCTACATCGTCATCATCTTCATCTGGGGCAGCGACGATCTTACCATTCTCCACAATATTGTCCAAACTAAAGAGAGCAAGGTCGAGCTCGAGAGCAAGAACTCAAACTTGAGCCTTCAAATTCTCATAGGCAGCAGTCACACTGCCCACAAGATGGCCCTGGAGCTCGGTATAATCAGCTTGAGCAGATTCCAACCTCTCCCTGACATCCATCAACTCACCATAAGTCCGGACATAGCTCTCTTTATGCTTCTGTGCCATCTTCTCAGCCAGAATTGCAAAAGCTATCGCAGCGGTAGCCCGAGTCTTCTCATTTTTCAAATCTTTCTCCAGCTTTGCCACTATTACATCAAGTTCCTCCTTCAATCCTTTGATCCTATCATACTCTGACTTGGCCTCCTCCATAAAAGCCTTTATCGCATGAACTGGAACATCCTGAGCAGTCCGAAATAAGGCCGCTCCTATGTGTGCCATCTTAACATTACTTCGGGTAATAAAGTCCAAATGATAGAGAATGGACACACCATTCATAGGAAGTCGGCCATAAAGAGCAATTTGATGGTCGACAAACCCCACAGCGTCAAAATCGGGGGAATCCAAATCAAAGGGTTCAACAGCTTTCTGTCTTTTTGGTGGAGGGCCAGTGGTGCACGAAATTGCAGTCACACTTTTGCAATTCCGCACAACTAACCAGCAAGTGCACTGGGTCGTCCAAGTAATACCTTACGTGAGTAAGGGTCGATCCCACGGAGATTGTCGGCTTGAAGCAAGCTATGGTTATCTTGTTACTCTTAGTCAGGATATCAATAATTATCAGGTTTAATTGTGAAAAGTAAAAGAGCATGAAATAAGTACTTGTTTTACAGTAATGGAGAACAGGTTGAGGTTTTGGAGATGCTCTATCTTCTGAATCTCTACTTTCCTACTGTCTTCTTCTTCATGCACGCAAGGCTCCTTTCATGGCAAGCTGTATGTAGGGTTTCACCGTTTTCAATGGCTACCTCCCATCCTCTCAGTGAAAATGTTCAATGCGCTCTGTCACAGCACGGCTAATCATCTATCGGTTCTCAATCAGGTTGGAATAGAATCCAGTGATTCTTTTGTGTCTGTCACTAACGCCTAGCATTCAGGAGTTTGAAACTCATCACAGTCATTCAATCCTTGAGTCCTACTCGGAATACCACAGACAAGGTTTAGACCTTCCGGACACTCTTGAATGCCGCCATCAATTCTAGCTTATACCACGAAGATTCTGATTAAAGAATCCAAGAGATATCTACTCAATCTAAGGTAGAACAGAGGTGGTTGTCAGACACACGTTCATAGGTGAGAATGATGATGAGTGTCACGGATCATCACATTCATCAAGTTTAGGAACAAGTGATATCTTAGAATAGAAGCAAGCGTGATTGAATGAAAAACAGTAGTAATTGCATTAATCCATCAAGACACAGCAGAGCTCCTTACCCCCAACCATGGGGTTTAGAGACTCATGCCGTAGAAGGTACAGTAAGAAACGTGTAATGTGTCATGAGGTAAAGATAAAATGTCAAAAGATCCTATTAATAGTGAACTAGTAACCTAGGGTATACAGAAATGAGTAAATGACATAAACATCCACTTCCGGGATCCACTTGGTGTGTGCTTGGGCTGAGCATTGAAGCTTTTATGTGTAGAGACTTTTTCTGGAGTTAAACGCCAGCTTTTATGCCAGTTTGGGCGTTTAACTCCAATTTTTGTGCCAGTTCCGGCGTTAAACGCCGGAAATTTTGAAGCTGATTTGCAATGCCGGTTTGGGCCATTAAATCTCAGGCAAAGTATAGACTATTATACATTGCGGGAAAGCCCAGAATGTCTACTTTCCAACGCAATTGAGAGCGCGCGAATTGGGCTTCTGTAGCTCCAGAAAATCTACTTTGAGTGCAGGGAGGTCAGAATCTAACAGCATCTGCAGTCCTTTTCAGCCTCTAAATCAGATTTTTGCTCAGGTCCCTCAATTTCAGCCAGAAAATACCTGAAATCACAAAAAAACACACAAACTCATAGTAAAGCCCAGAAAAGTGAATTTTAACTAAAAACTAATAAAAAATATAATAAAAACTAACTAAAATATACTCAAAACATACTAAAAACAATGCCAAAAAGCGTATAAATTATCCGCTCATCACAACACTGGTGTGCGAAATTGTGATCACTACTTTTCACAACTCAAATAATCCCTAGTAATGGCCCCAAAAACTTGGTGCTCAATACCATGGCATAAACACAACTTTGCACAACTAACCAGCAAGTGCACTGGGTCGTCCAAGTAATAAACCTTACGCGAGTAAGGGTCGATCCCACGGAGATTGTTGGTATGAAGCAAGCTATGGTCACCTTGTAAATCTTAGTCAGGCAGACTCAAATGGATATAGTGATATACGAATGAGACATAAAGATAAAGATAGAGGTACTTATGTAATTCATTGGTAGGAACTTCAGATAAGCGTATGAAGATGCCTTCCCTTCCGTCTCTCTGCTTTCCTACTGTCTTCATCCAATCCTTCTTACTCCTTTCCATGGCAAGCTTATGCAAGGGTTTCACCGTTGTCAGTGGCTACCTCCCATCCTCTCAGTGGAAATGTTCAACGCACCCTGTCACGGCACGGCTATCCATCTGTCGGTTCTCAATCAGGCCGGAATAGAATCCAGTGATTCTTTTGCGTCTGTCACTAACGCCCCGCCTTCAGGAGTTTGAAGCACGTCACAGTCATTCAATCATTGAATCCTACTCAAAATACCACAGACAAGGTTAGACCTTCCGGATTCTCTTGAATGCCGCCATCAGTTCTTGCCTATACCACGAAGACTCTGATCTCACGGAATGGCTGGCTCGTTTGTCAGGCGAGCACTCGGTTGTCAGGCGATCAACCATGCATCGTGTATCAGGAATCCAAGAGATATTCACCCAATCTAAGGTAGAACGGAGGTGGTTGTCAGTCACACGTTCATAGGTGAGAATGATGATGAGTGTCACGGATCATCACATTCATCAAGTTGAAGAACAAGTGATATCTTGGACAAAGAACAAGCGGAATTGAATAGAAGAACAATAGTAATTGCATTAATACTCGAGGTACAGCAGAGCTCCACACCTTAATCTATGGTGTGTAGAAACTCCACCGTTGAAAATACATAAGAACAAAGTCTAGGCATGGCCGTGAGGCCAGCCTCCCAATGATCTAAGAACTAGATGTCCCAAGATGAAAATACAATAGTAAAAGGTCCTACTTATAGAAAACTAGTAGCCTAGGGTGTACAGAGATGAGTAAATGACATAAAAATCCACTTCCGGGCCCACTTGGTGTGTGCTTGGGCTGAGCAATGAAGCAATTTCGTGTAGAGACTCTTCTTGGAGTTAAACGCCAGCTTTTATGCCACTTTGGGCGTTTAACTCCCATTTAGGTGCCAGTTCCGGCGTTTAACGCTGGAATTTCTGAAGGTGACTTTGAACGCCAGTTTGGGCCATCAAATCTTGGGCAAAGTATGGACTATCATATATTGCTGGAAAGCCCAGGATGTCTACTTTCCAACGCCGTTGAGAGCGCGCCAATTGGGCTTCTGTAGCTCCATAAAATCCACTTCGAGTGCAGGGAGGTCAGAATCCAACAGCATCTCCAGTCCTTTTCAGTCTCTGAATCAGATTTTTGCTCAGGTCCCTCAATTTCAGCCAGAAAATACCTGAAATCACAGAAAAACACACAAACTCATAGTAAAGTCCAGAAAAGTGAATTTTAACTAAAAACTAATAAAAATATACTAAAAACTAAACCAAATATACTAAAAACATACTAAAAACAATGCCAAAAAACGTACAAATTATCCGCTCATCACAACACCAAACTTAAATTGTTGCTTGTCCCCAAGCAACTAAAAATCAAATAAGATAAAAAGAAGAGAATATGCAATGAATTCCAAAAACATCTATGAAGATCAGTATTAATTAGATGAGCGGGGCTTTTAGCTTTTTGCCTCTGAACAGTTTTGGCATCTCACTCTATCCTTTGCAACTCAGAATGATTGGCTTCTTTAGGAACTCAGAATCCAGATAGTGTTATTGATTCTCCTAGTTAAGTATGATGATTCTTGAACACAGCTACTTTATGAGTCTTGGCCGTGGCCCAAAGCACTCTGTCTTCCAGTATTACCACCGGATACATACATGCCACAGACACATAATTGGGTGAACCTTTTCAGATTGTGACTCAGCTTTGCTAGAGTCCCCAATTAGAGGTGTCCAGGGTTCTTAAGCACAATCTTTTTGCCTTGGATCACAACTTTATTTCTTTCTTTTTCTTTCTTTTTCTCTTTCTTTTTCGATTTTTTTTTTCGCCTCTTTTCTCTTTTTTTTTTTTTGTATTCACTGCTTTTTCTTGCTTCAAGAATCATTTTTTTATGATTTTTCAGATCCTTAGTAACATGTCTCCTTTTTCATCATTCTTTCAAGAGCCAACATTCATGAATCACAAATTCAAAAGACATATGCACTGTTTAAGCATAAATTCAGAAAACAAAAATATTGCCACCACATCAAAATAATTAAACTGTTATAAAATTCAAAATTCATGCAATTCTTTTTCTTTTCAATTAAGTACTTTTTTTTTTTTAGAAAGGTGATGGATTCATAGGACATTCATAACTTTAAGGCATAGACACTAAGACACTAATGATCACAAGACACAAACATAGATAAACATAAGCACTAAAATTCGAAAAACAGAAAATAAAGAACAAGGAGATTAAAGAACGGGTCCACCTTAGTGATGGCAGCTCTTTCTTCCTCTTGAAGATCCTATGGAGTGCTTGAGCTCCTCAATGTCTCTTCCTTGTCTTTGTTGTTCCTCTCTCATGATTCTTTGATCTTCTCTAATTTCATGGAGGATGATGGAGTGTTCTTGATGCTCCACCCTTAGTTGTCCCATGTTGGAACTCAATTCTCCTAGGGAGGTGTTTAGTTGCTCCCAATAGTTTTGTGGAGGAAAGTGCATCCCTTGAGGAATCTCAGGGATCTCATGATGAGTGGGGTCTCTTGTGTGCTCCATCCTCTTCTTAGTGATGGGCTTGTCCTCATCAATAGGGATGTCTCCCTCTATGTCAACTCCAACTGAATAACAGAGGTGACAAATGAGATGAGGGAAGGCTAACCTTGCCAAGGTAGAGGACTTGTCCGCCACCTTATAAAGCTCTTGAGCTATAACCTCATGAACTTCTATTTCTTCTCCAATCATGATGCTATGAATCATGATAGCCCGGTCTATGGTAACTTCGGACCGGTTGCTAGTGGGAATGATTGAGCGTTGGATAAACTCCAACCATCCTCTAGCCACAGGTTTGAGGTCATGCCTTCTCAATTGAACCGGCTTCCCTTTTGAATCTCTCTTCCATTGGGCGCCCTCTTCACATATGGCTGTGAGGACTTGGTCCAACCTTTGATCAAAGTTGACCCTTCTAGTGTAAGGATGTTCATCTCCTTGCATCATGGGCAAATTGAATGCCAACCTTACACTTTCCGGACTAAAATCCAAGTATTTCCCCCGAACCATAGTAAGATAATTCTTTGGAACCGGGTTCACACTTTGATCATGGTTCTTGGTGATCCATGCATTGGCATAGAACTCTTGAACCATCAAGATTCCGACTTGTTGAATGGGGTTGGTAAGAACTTCCCAACCTCTTCTTCGGATCTTATGTCGGATCTCCGGATATTCACTCTTTTTTAGTGAAAAAGGGACCTCAGAGATCACCTTCTTCAAGGCCACAACTTCATAGAAGTGGTCTTGATGCACCCTTGAGATGAATCTCTCCATCTCCCATGACTCGGAGGTGGAAGCTTTTGCCTTCCCTTTCCTCTTTCTAGAGGTTTCTCCGGCCTTGGATGCCATAAATGGTTATGGAAAAACAAAAAGCAATGCTTTTACCATACCAAACTTAAGAGGTTTGCTCGTCCTCGAGCAAAAGAAGAAAGAGAGAAGAAGAAGAAGAAATGAGGAAGAAGGGAATGGCTTTTGTGTTCGGCCAAAGAGGGGGAGAAGTGGTGTTTAGGTTGTGTGAAAATGAAGGGGTGAAGAAGGGTATATATAGGGGAGGGGGAAGGGTAAGGTTCGGTCAAGTTAGGGTGGGTTTGGGAGGGAAAGTGGTTTGAATTTGAATGGTGAGGTAGGTGGGGTTTTATGAAGGATGGATGTGAGTGGTGAAGAGGAAGATGGGATTTGATAGGTGAAGGGTTTTTGGGGAAGAGGTGTTGAGGTGATTGGTGAATGGGTGAAGAAGAGAGAGAGTGGTGGGGTTGGTGGGGATCCTGTGGGGTCCACAGATCCTGTGGTGTCAAGGAAAAGTCATCCCTGCACCAAATGGCATGCAAAATCACGTT
This sequence comes from Arachis stenosperma, assembly GCF_014773155.1. NCBI lineage: Eukaryota > Viridiplantae > Streptophyta > Magnoliopsida > Fabales > Fabaceae > Arachis > Arachis stenosperma. The sequence continues at coordinate 88,798,787 of NC_080381.1, read as the reverse complement.
TTGAGCCAATTCTGGTGTTAAACGCCGGGCTGGTGCCCATTTTAACGCCAGGTTCTTGCCCTTTTCTGGCGTTTAACGCCAGTCTGGTGCCCCTTTCTGGCGTTAAACGCCCAGAATGGTGCCAGACTGGGCGTTAAACGCCCACCTGCTAGCCTTACTGGCGTTTAAACGCCAGTAAGTTCTTCCTCCAAGGTGTGCTATTTTTCTTCCTGTTTTTCATTCTGTTTTTGCTTTTTCAATTGATTTTGTGACTTCTCATGATCATCAACCTAAAAAAAAAAAAAAAAAAAAACATAAAATAACAAAAGAAAATAGATAAAATATAGCATTGGGTTGCCTCCCAACAAGTGCTTCTTTAATGTCAGTAGCTTGACAGAGGGCTCTCATGGAGCCTCACATTTTCTCAGAGCAATGTTGGAACCTCCCAACACCAAACTTAGAGTTTGAATGTGGGGGTTCAACACCAAACTTAGAGTTTGGTTGTGGCCTCCCAACACCAAACTTAGAGTTTGATTGTGGGGGCTCTGTTTGACTCTGATTTGAGAGAAGCTCTTCATGCTTCCTCTCCATGGTGACAGAGGGATATCCTTGAGCCTTAAACACAAAGGATTCTTCATTCACTTGAATGATCAGTTCGCCTCTATCAACATCAATCACAGCCTTTGCTGTGGCTAGGAAGGGTCTGCCAAGGATGATGGTTTCATCCATGCACTTCCCAGTCTCTAGGACTATGAAATCAGCAGGGATGTAATGGTCTTCAATCTTCACCAAAACATCCTCTACAAGTCCATGAGCTTGTTTTCTTGAGTTGTCTGCCATTTCTAATGAGATTCTTGCAGCTTGCACCTCAAAGATCCCTAGCTTCTCCATTACAGAGAGAGGCATGAGGTTTACACTTGACCCTAAGTCACACAGAGCCTTCTTGAAGGTCATGGTGCCTATGGTACAAGGTATTGAAAACTTCCCAGGATCTTGTCTCTTTTGAGGTAATTTCTGCCTAGACAAGTCATCCAGTTCTTTGGTGAGCAAAGGAGGTTTATTCTCCCAAGTCTCATTTCCAAATAACTTGTCATTTAGCTTCATGATTGCTCCAAGGTATTTAGCAACTTGCTCTTCAGTGACATACTCGTCCTCTTCAGAGGAAGAATACTCATCAGAGCTCATGAAAGGCAGAAGTAAGTCCAATGGAATCTCTATGGTCTCATTTTGAGCCTCAGATTCCCATGGTTCCTCATTGGGGAACTCATTGGAGGCTAGTGCACGCCTATTGAGGTCTTCCTCAGTGGCGTCCACTTCCTCTTCCTCCTCTCCAAATTCGGCCATATTGATGGCCTTGCACTCTCCTTTTGGATTTTCTTCTGTATTGCTTGGAAGAGTACTAGGAGGGAGTTCAGTAATTTTCTTGCTCAGCTGTCCCACTTGTGCCTCCAAATTCCTTATGGAGGACCTTGTTTCAGTCATGAAACTTTGAGTGGTTTTGATTAGATCAGAGACCATGGTTGCTAAGTCAGAGGTGTTCTGCTTAGAACTCTCTGTCTGTTGCTGAGAAGATGATGGAAAAGGCTTGCCATTGCTAAACCTGTTTCTTCCACCATTATTGTTGTTGAAACCTTGTTGAGGTCTTTCTTGATTCTTCCATGAGAAATTTGGGTGATTTCTCCATGTAGAATTATAGGTGTTTCCATAGGGTTCTCCTAGGTAATTCACCTCTTCCATTGAAGGGTTCTTAGGATCATAGGCTTCTTCTTCAGATGAAGCATCCTTAGTACTGCTTGGTGCATTTTGCATTCCAGACAGACTTTGAGAAATCAAATTGACTTGTTGAGTCAATATCTTGTTCTGAGCCAAAATGGCATTCAGAGTATCAATCTCAAGAACTCCTTTCTTCTGATTAGCCCCATTGTTCACAGGATTCCTTTCAGAAGTGTACATGAATTGGTTATTTGCAACCATTTCAATTAGTTCAAGAGCTTCTGTAGGCGTCTTCTTCAGATGAAGAGATCCTCCAGCAGAGCTATCCAAAGACATCTTGGACAGTTCAGAGAGACCATCATAGAAAATACCGATGATGCTCCATTCAGAAAGCATGTCAGACGGACATTTTCTGATCAATTGTTTGTATCTTTCCCAAGTTTTATAGAGGGATTCTCCATCCTTCTGTCTGAAGGTTTGGACTTCCACTCTAAGCTTACTCAATTTTTGAGGTGGAAAGAACTTTGCCAAGAAGGCATTGACTAGCTTTTCCCATGAGTCCAGGCTTTCTTTAGGTTGTGAATCCAACCATGTCCTAGCTCTGTCTCTTACAGCAAAAGGGAATAGCATAAGTCTGTAGACCTCAGGGTCAACCCCATTAGTCTTGACAGTGTCACAGATTTGCAAGAGTTCAGCTAAAAACTGATGAGGATCTTCCAATGGAAGTCCATGGAACTTGCAATTCTGTTGCATTAGAGAAACTAATTGAGGCTTAAGCTCAAAGTTGTTTGCCCCAATGGCAGGGATAGAGATGCTTCTCCCATAGAAGTCGGGAGTAGGTGCAGTAAAGTCACCCAGCACCTTCCTTGCATTGTTTGCATTGTTGTTGTTTTCGACTGCCATGTCTTCTTCTTCTTTGAAGATTTCTGTTAGGTCCTCTATAGAGAATTGTGTCTTAGCTTCTCTTAGCTTTCGCTTCAAGGTCCTTTCAGGTTCAGGGTCAGCTTCAACAAGAATGCCTTTGTCTTTGCTCCTGCTCATATGAAAGAGAAGAGAACAAGAAAATATGGAATCCTCTCTGTCACAGTATAGAGATTCCTTGAGGTGTCAGAAGAACAGAAAAATAGAAGAAAGAGGTAGAAGAATTCGAACTTAATCAGATAGAGTTCGAATTGTGCATTGAGAATGAGTGGTACTCCATAAATAGAAGGATGTGAGAAGAGAGGAGGAGCTTTTTTTCGAAAATTAAGTTAACGAATTTGAAAACATTTTGAAAAACACTAATTAATTTTCGAAAATAAGAGTGGGAAAGAAATCAAGTGATTTTTGAAAAAGATTTTGAAATTAGAAATCAAAAAGATTTGATTGAAAACTATTTTGAAAAAGATGTGATTAAAAAGATATGATTGGTCTTAAAAAGATGTGATTGAGAAGATATGATTTGAAAACAATTTTTAAAAAGATTTGATTTTAAAAATTAATAACTTGGCTATCAAGAAAAGATATGATTCAAACATTAAACCTTTCTCAACAGAAAAGGCAACAGACTTGAAATGTTGAATCAAATCATTAATTGATAGCAAGTATCTTTGAAAAAGGAAAGAAATTGATTTTGAAAACATTTGATTGAAAAGATATGATTTGAAAAAGATTTGATTTTGAAAAACTTTGAAAACTTGAAAAAAAAATTGATTTGAAAATAAAATCCTCCCCCTTGTGCCATCCTGGCGTTAAACGCCCAGAATGGTGCACATTCTGGCGTTTAACGCCCAATGCACTACCTTTTTGGGCGTTAAACGCCCAACCAAGTACCCTGGCTGGCGTTTAAACGCCAGTCTGTCCTTCTTCACTGGGCGTTTTGAACGCCCAGCTTTTTCTGTGTAATTCCTCTGCTGCATGTTCTGAATCTTCAGTTCCCTGTACTATTGACTTGAAAATAGAACCAAGATCAAATAAACAATACATGCAAGACACCAAACTTTAAAATTAGACACTAGACTCAAACAAGAAACATAAAATCTTTTTGGTTTTTTTGATTTTGAAATTTTTTTGTGTTTTTTCGAAAATTATATGGAAATAGAAAATAAAAGTTTCAGAATTCTTAATTTGGATTCCAGGAATCATTGCAATGCTAGTCTAAGACTCCGGTCCAGGAATTAGACATGGCTTCACAGCCAGCCAAGCTTTCAAAGAAAGCTTCGGTCCAAAACACTAGGCATGGCCAATGGCCAGCCAAGCCTTAGCAGATCATTGCTCCAATAGCAAGATTGATAGAGATCAACAAGCTTTTGTGATGATCAGTTGAAACCTCGGTCCAATAAGATTAGACATGGCTTCTCAGCCAGCCAGACTTTAACAGATCATCATGAAACACTAGAATTCCTTCTTAAGAACTCTGAAGAAAAATACATAATCTAAGCAACAAGATGAACCGTCAGTTGTCCATACACGAAACAATCCCCGGCAACGGCGCCAAAAACTTGGTGTGCGAAATTGTGATCACTACTTTTCACAACTCAAATAATCCCTAGTAATGGCCCCAAAAACTTGGTGCTCAATACCATGGCATAAACACAACTTTGCACAACTAACCAGCAAGTGCACTGGGTCGTCCAAGTAATAAACCTTACGCGAGTAAGGGTCGATCCCACGGAGATTGTTGGTATGAAGCAAGCTATGGTCACCTTGTAAATCTTAGTCAGGCAGACTCAAATGGATATAGTGATATACGAATGAGACATAAAGATAAAGATAGAGGTACTTATGTAATTCATTGGTAGGAACTTCAGATAAGCGTATGAAGATGCCTTCCCTTCCGTCTCTCTGCTTTCCTACTGTCTTCATCCAATCCTTCTTACTCCTTTCCATGGCAAGCTTATGCAAGGGTTTCACCGTTGTCAGTGGCTACCTCCCATCCTCTCAGTGGAAATGTTCAACGCACCCTGTCACGGCACGGCTATCCATCTGTCGGTTCTCAATCAGGCCGGAATAGAATCCAGTGATTCTTTTGCGTCTGTCACTAACGCCCCGCCTTCAGGAGTTTGAAGCACGTCACAGTCATTCAATCATTGAATCCTACTCAGAATACCACAGACAAGGTTAGACCTTCCGGATTCTCTTGAATGCCGCCATCAGTTCTTGCCTATACCACGAAGACTCTGATCTCACGGAATGGCTGGCTCGTTTGTCAGGCGAGCACTCGGTTGTCAGGCGATCAACCATGCATCGTGTATCAGGAATCCAAGAGATATTCACCCAATCTAAGGTAGAACGGAGGTGGTTGTCAGTCACACGTTCATAGGTGAGAATGATGATGAGTGTCACGGATCATCACATTCATCAAGTTGAAGAACAAGTGATATCTTGGACAAAGAACAAGCGGAATTGAATAGAAGAACAATAGTAATTGCATTAATACTCGAGGTACAGCAGAGCTCCACACCTTAATCTATGGTGTGTAGAAACTCCACCGTTGAAAATACATAAGAACAAGGTCTAGGCATGGCCGTGAGGCCAGCCTCCCAATGATCTAAGAACTAGATGTCCCAAGATGAAAATACAATAGTAAAAGGTCCTACTTATAGAAAACTAGTAGCCTAGGGTGTACAGAGATGAGTAAATGACATAAAAATCCACTTCCGGGCCCACATGGTGTGTGATTGGGCTGAGCAATAAAGCAATTTCGTGTAGAGACTCTTCTTGGAGTTAAACGCCAGCTTTTATGCCAGTTTGGGCGTTTAACTCCCATTTAGGTGCCAGTTCCGGCGTTTAACGCTGGAATTTCTGAAGGTAACTTTGAACGCCGGTTTAGGCCATCAAATCTTGGGCAAAGTATGGACTATCATATATTGCTGGAAAGCCCAGGATGTCTACTTTCCAACGCCGTTGAGAGCGCGCCAATTGGGCTTCTGTAGCTCCAGAAAATCCACTTCGAGTGCAGGGAGGTCAGAATCCAACAGCATCTGCAGTCCTTTTCAGTCTCTGAATCAGATTTTTGCTCAGGTCCCTCAATTTCAGCCAGAAAATACCTGAAATCACAGAAAAACACACAAACTCATAGTAAAGTCCAGAAAAGTGAATTTTAACTAAAAACTAATAAAAATATACTAAAAACTAAACCAAATATACTAAAAACATGCTAAAAACAATGCCAAAAAGCGTACAAATTATCCGCTCATCAAACACCAAACTTAAATTGTTGCTTATCCCCAAGCAACTGAAAATAAAAATAGAATAAAAAGAAGAGAATATACTATAGACTCCAAAATATCAAAGAAACTTAGCTCCAGTTAGATGAGCGGGACTAGTAGCTTTTTGCTTCTGAACAGTTTTGGCATCTCACTTTATCCTTTGAAGATTAGAATGATTGGCATCTATAGGAACTCAGAACTCAGATAGTGTTATTGATTCTCCTAGTTAAGTATGATGATTCTTGAATATAGCTACTTTATGAGTCTTGGCTGTGGCCCAAAGCACTCTGTCTTCCAGTATTACCACCAGATACATTCATGCCACAGACACATGACTGGGTGAACCTTTTCAGATTGTGACTCAGCTTTGCTAGAGTCCCCAATCAGAGGTGTCCAGGGTTCTTAAGCACACTCTTTTTGCCTTGGATCACTCAAAAATAATAATAAATTTTTTTTGATTGCTTTTTCTTGCTTCAAGAATCAATTTGATGATTTTTCAGATCCTCAACAACATTTTTCCTTTTCCATCATTCTTTCAAGAGCCAACAAGTTTAACATTCTTTAATCAACAAATTCAAAAGACATATGCACTGTTCAAGCATTCATTCAGAAAACAAAAATTATTGTCACCACATCAAACTAATTCAAGTAGTTTCAGAGATGAATTCGAAATCCTGTATTTCTTGTTCTTTTGTGATTAGAGCATTTTTCATTTAAGAAAGGTGATCGATTCATAGGACATTTATAGCTTTAAGACATGAACCTTAAATTTTATTAATCATGAATTAAGAACAAGACTCAGAAATAGATATAAGATAAGACTAATAGTAATAGAAAACAAAATTTAAATTACTCTAAAATAGACTCCTAATGATAGGGATTATCACAGACTTAGAACTCAACAACCTTGATCTTGAGAAGTGGATGCTCCCTCAACTTGTGGGGTAATTGACCCTTCAAGGGAGAGCTTTTGGCGCTTCAGCTCCTGTAGCTCAAGCCCCTGCTTCTCTTGTTCCTTCAGCAATTTGCAGAGCATGCAGTTTTGATTATGCTATTCTTCCTTAATTTGTTCCATAGCTTCTTGCAGCTTGGCAACAGATGCTTCTAGACGAGTCCAGTAGTCAATTTCAGGAAGTTCAGGGAGGAACTCCTGTGCCCTCCTTTTGATAGAGTTATCTTGCATTTGTCCTTCCATTTACCTTTTGGTGATTGGGGTCTCAATTGGGATGAATTCATCTACTCCCATCCTCACCCCAGCATCTTTACATAGCAAAGAGATTAAGCTTGGGTAAGCTAGTTTGGCTTCAGTGGAGTTCTTGTGTGCAATTGTGTAAATCTCACAAGCAATCAGATGATAAATCTCCACTTCTTTTCCCAGCATAATACAATGAATCATCACTGCTCTCTTGATAGTAACCTCAGAACGGTTGCTAGTGGGCAAGATAGAACGCCCTATGAAGTCCAACAAGCCTCTTGTAACTGGTTTGAGATCTCCCCTCTTGAGTTGGTTTGGGACACCTTTTGAATTGGTCATCCACTTGGTTCCAGGGAGGCATATGTCCTCTAGAACTTAATCCAACCCCTTATCTACTCTCACCATTCTCCTATTAAAGGATTCAGGATCATCTTGTAGTTGAGGTAATTTGAAGACTTCTCTTATTTTGTCCAGATGGAAGTAAATAATTCTCCCTCTGACCATGGTTCTGTAGGTATGAAAGGCGGTTCCAGTCATTCTCTGCTTATCTGTCAGCCACAGATTTGAGTAGAATTCCTGAACCATATTTCTTCCAACCTTTGTCTCAGGGTTGGTTAAAACCCCCCATCCTCTGTTTCGAATTTGTTCTTGGATCTCCGGATATTCATCTTCTTTCAGATCAAATTTAACTTTCGGGATCACTGACCTTAGACCCATTACTTTGTGGTAATGGTCTGCATGTTCTTTGGTTAAGAACCTCTCTTGACTCCAAAGATCTTTTGGAGCATTCTCTTTCTTGCCTCTTGAATTGGTTTGTTTTCCTTTGGGGGCCATGATCTTGATGAGCCTTAGCTTAGTGATCACGGAAAAACACACCAAACTTAGAGGTTTGCTTGTCCTCAAGCAAAAGAAAGGAAAGAGGAGAGAGAGAAAGAGAGCAAATTCGAATGGTGGGGAAGGGGGGTACGGCCGAACATATATTTATCAGGAAGGGAGAGAGATTTCGAAAATTTTGAAGGAGATTTGAGAAGATATGGAAAGAATTTGAGAGATATTTGAGTTTTTTGAAGAACATTTGGAAAGGATTTGAAAGAGATTTGAAGAATGATTTTAATTTTGAAAATTTGAAGGTGAATAATGAAAGTTTGAAATGTGTTTATGTAGAAAATTATGGATCAAAATAGGAAAGTTTGAAAAAAATTTGAAGTGGAAAGCAAAATCTCTGTCCCCCACCTTTCTGGCGTTAAATGCCCAGAATGGTATCCATTCTGGCGTTTAACACCCAAATGTTGGCCAATTTGGGCGTTTAACGCCCAGCCAGGTACCCTGGCTGGCGTTAAACGCCAGAAACCCCTTCATTACTAGGCGTTTTGCTAAACGCCCAGGATGCTGCACACCTGGCGTTAAACGCCCAGAATGGTGCCCATTCTGGCGTTTAACGCCCAAAATGGCACCTTTACTGGCGTTAAACGCCCAGAATGGTGCCCATTTTGGCGTTTAACGCCCAGAGTACCCCTTACTGGCGTTTTTTCGCCAGCAAGCTCTTTTTCTCTACTTTTTGCACTGAATCCTTCTGTAACTCTGAATTCCTTCAATTTTGATGATCGCCCTTTGAGAATATGTATCAAAATTTTATTAAACAAAACGGATAACCTGCTAATGACTGGGTTACCTCCCAGCAAGCGCTTCTTTATTGTCTTTAGCTGGACCTTCACTGAGAATCATTCAAGCCTCAGTTTTGCGCATTCTTGCTCAAAATTGCTTTCAAGATAATGTTTGATCCTCTGTCCATTAACAATGAACTTTTTGTCAGAATCAATATCCTGAAGCTCAACATATCCGTATGGTGACACTCCTGTAATCACATACGGACCCCTCCACCGGGATTTAAGTTTTCCTGGGAATAGTCTGAGCCTAGAGTTGAAAAGCAGAACTTTTTGTCCTGGCTCAAACACTCTGGATGACAACTTCTTGTCATGTCGTTTCTTTGCCTTTTCCTTATAGATTTTTGCATTTTCAAAGGCATTGAGTCTAAATTCATCTAGCTCATTTAGCTGGAGTAATCTTTTTTCACTAGCTAATTTAGCATCCAGGTTTAGGAATCTGGTTGCCCAGTAGGCTTTATGTTCCAGTTCCACGGGCAGATGACAGGCCTTGCCATACACAAGTTGGTATGGAGAGGTTCCTATAGGAGTCTTGAATGCTGTTCTCTATGCCCACAGAGCATCATCCAAGCTCTTTGCCCAATCCTTTCTACGGGCAATTACAGTCCGTTCTAAGATTCTTTTTAGCTCTCTGTTAGAGACTTCAGCTTGCCGATTTGTCTGTGGATGACACGGAGTTACTACTTTGTGACTAATTCCATATCGGACCATAGCAGAGTATAGCTGTTTATTGCAGAAATGAGTGCCCCCATCACTGATTAGTACTCTGGGAACACCAAACCTGCTGAAGATGTGTTTCTGGAGGAATTTTAGCACGGTCTTAGTATCATTATTGGGTGTAGCAATTGCTTCTACCCATTTAGATACATAGTCCACTGCCACCAGAATGTAAGTGTTTGAGTATGACGGTGGGAACGGACCCATGAAGTCAATACCTCATACATCAAACAATTCAATCTCTAGGATCCCTTGTTGAGGCATGGCGTATCCATGAGGCAAGTTACCAGCTCTTTGGCAACTGTCACAGTTACGCACAAACTCTCGGGCATCTCTATAGAGAGTGGGCCAGTGGAAGCCACATTGGAGGACCTTAGTGGTTGTTCGCTCACTTCCGAAATGTCCCCCATACTGTGATCCATGGCAATGCCACAGGATCCTTTGTACTTCCTCTCTAGGTACACATCTGCGGATCATTCCGTCTGCACATCTCTTAAAGAGATATGGCTCATCCCATAGGTAGTATTTGGCATCTGAAATTAATTTCTTTCTTTGCACCCTGCTGTACTCCTGGGGTATGAACCTCACAGCTTTATAATTTGCAATATCTGCAAACCATGGAGCTTCCTGAATGGCAAAGAGTTGCTCATCTGGGAAGGTCTCAGAGATCTCAGTAGAAGGGAGGGACGCCCCAGCTACTGGTTCTATTCGGGACAGATGATCAGCTACTTGGTTCTCTGTCCCTTTTCTGTCTCTTATTTCTATATCAAACTCTTGCAGAAGCAACACCCATCTTATGAGCCTGGGTTTTGAATCCTGCTTTGTGAGTAAGTACTTAAGAGCAGCATGGTCAGTGTACACAATCACCTTTGATCCTCCTAAATAGGATCTAAACTTGTCAATGGCATAGACCACTGCAAGTAACTCTTTTTCTGTGGTTGTGTAATTCTTCTGTGCGTCATTTAGAACACGGCTGGCATAATAAATGACGTGAAGAAGCTTGTTATGTCTCTGTCCCAACACTGCACCAATGGCATGGTCACTGGCATCACACATTAATTCGAATGGTAATGTCCATTCTGGTGTAGAGATGACTGGTGCTGTGACCAGCTTGGCTTTCAGGGTCTCAAATGCCTGCAAACACTGTGTGTCAAACACAAATGGTGTGTCAGCAGCTAGCAGGTTGCTCAGAGGTTTTGCAATTTTTGAAAAATCTTTTATAAACCTTCTGTAGAATCCTGCATGCCCCAGAAAGCTTCTGATTGCCTTCACATTGGCAGGTGGTGGTAATTTTTCAATTACCTCTACCTTTGCTTTATCCACCTCTATTCCCTTGCTTGAAATTTTGTGCCCAAGGACAATTCCTTCAGTCACCATAAAGTGACATTTCTCCCAGTTTAAGACCAGGTTAGTCTCTTGGCACCTTTTCAGTACAAGTGCTAGATGGTTAAGACAGGAGCTGAATAAGTCTCCATATACTGAGAAGTCATCCATGAAGACTTCCAGAAATTTCTCCACCATATAAGAGAAGATGGATAACATGCATCTCTGAAAAGTTGCAGGAGCATTACACAGACCAAAAGGCATTCTCCTGTAGGCAAACACGCCAGAAGGGCAAGTGAATGCTGTTTTCTCTTGGTCTTGAGGATCTACTGCAATTTGGTTGTAACCTGAATAGCCATCCAAAAAGCAGTAATAATCATGACCAGCTAGTCTTTCTAGCATTTGGTCTATGAATGGTAAAGGAAAATGATCCTTTCTGGTGGCTGTATTGAGCCTTCTGTAGTCAATACACATGCATCACCCTGTAACTGTTCTTGTAGGAATGACAAACCCCAATTTGACGGTTTGTTTTGTATTGAATTTAGAGTATTTTGATAACCTTTTGTCATATTTAGCCTAGGAATTAGCATGGTTTTGTTATCTCTCCCTTATTTGTGCTTAAGTGTAAAAACATGCTTTTTAAGCCTTATTTTGATGAATTCTAGTTTCTCTTTGATTCCATAAGATGCCTTGATATGTTTGCTAGTAATTCCAGGATTGGAGTAGGCTAGGCATGGATCAAAGGAAGCAGGGAAGGAAGCATGCAAGTGGAGAGAAGCATAAAAAGTCAAAGAAGCAAAGTCAGCCATGCACGCGTACGCGCACAAGGTGCTCGCACGCACATTGCGGAAGCGGCCAGGCACGCGCACGCGTACCGTGCGCGCATGCGTCGATGAACGCACATGACTTCATTAAGGCAACACGTGCCTGGCGATTTTGGAAGGTTTCAGCAACCAACTTTGGCGCCAAAATGCATATAAGAGCCAAGGATTGAAGGGGATTAACATACATTCACACCCATAGACTCAATTTAGATTCTTAGATAGATTTTTTTAGTTAGTTACATTTGTAGAGAGAGAAACTCCAATTTCTCTCTAGGATTCATCTTCATTTTCTCAATTCTCAACCATTCCTTGGTGAGATCTAGTACAACACTCAATTTACTTTGTTCATGTTGTAGATCATCTCCACTAATCTCAATTAGTATTTGTAATTGTTCAATTCTCATAGATTTTAAGTTTAACTTGTTGTTTGGGATTCTATTAATTCATTGAAGATCTCATTTTCATTGTTGTTCATTGTTGATTCTTGTTAATCTCTTGTGTTGAATTGCTTTGATTCTAAATCTCTTCTCCATTTTACTATGTCTTTCATTCTTGCTCTCCAAGTGTTTGAGAAAATGCCAATTTTAGATATGGAGTAGCATTCCCTTACTTGGCCTAGTAGTTGAGTCATTGGAGACACTTGAATAATGGATGTCAATTGTTGATTGATAATTGGAGAGATTGCTAATTGACTTGTAGTGCACTAAAGCTAGACTTCCCTAGGGTAAGACTAGGACTTGTGACTCAATTTAGTTACGTTTACTTGACTTTCCTCTATAATTAGGGGTTAACTAAGTGAAGCAACACTCCTTTGTTATCACAATTGAAGGAAACTATAGTGATGGAACTTCCAATGTTCAACCTTGGCTAAGGCTTTTAATATTGATTGATTGTTGTTTTCTTTTATTAGCACTTTTATGCCACACTCTTCAAGCCACCAAGGACCACTTAACCAATAACATGCATCCTTGTAGCATTCCTAGGGAAGAACGACCCGGGACTAATACTCTCGGTTATAGATTGTAGAATTACTTTGATAATGGATTTTGCATCGGTTTAGACTATGCTACGATTGATTACTTGATAATTTCTATGCCGGCTAAAATTCATTTATCAAAATGGCGCCGTTGCCGGGGAATGCGCATGAGTGCCATGTTTTTGGTTAATGTAAATATGTGAATATTGTGAATATGTTTGTCTTTTGTTTGTTTGTTAGTTTTTGTTAGCTTTAGATCCTTATTAGTTTTGTTCTTATTTGCCACTATGAATTCTCGTCCTTGTGGTTTTGGATATGACTATGACTATTTTGTAGGCGATGAAAACTTGAATGATGGCTCACATTATGGGAGAGATGAATTCTTAGGAAGGGAGCCATATCCATATGAGCAATCATTATGGCAACCTTCCCCCTCAAGTTACTACGATGGTAATTCTTCCTATAATGCATATCATTCCTATGGATATGATGATTCCTATCATGGTTATACCTCTCAACCACCACCATTCTATGCACCATATTCTCAACCCACATCTTATTTCCACCAACTACCTACATATGATCCAAATCCATATTCCCCCTATGCATACCCTTGTGACGATTATGAACAAGCAACCCTTGAATTACCACCACTCCAACATCTTTACCTTCCAACCCAAGTCCCCATGAATAATGCACTTGGTATCATTCTTCAAGAACAAGAAGAGCTCCAAACCGCCTTCACTAGTTTCACCTCCACCCTCCAAGAATTTACGTCCCGTATAATTCCACCCTCTACCAATGACCAAAATAACTTCCCACTTCAAAGCTTTGATGAATCCCCTTTCCAACCATATCATGATTTCCCCCCTCCGCCACAAACCTCCATGGAAGCATATCAATGTCCATTAATCCAAGAGCAATATGATCCTACTTATGTTAGTAAAGCGGAACAAGAATTAACGGATCGTTTCAAGGAAGAAATGGATCGACTTCAAGCAACCATCCGTCAAAAGATAGATTCTTGGGATTCATATCACAAGCGAAATCAGTTCACGGATGATTGTGAAAAAGCAACCAAAGAGGGAGGTATGAGGGAGACTTTAGAGTCTCAAGTTGAGCGCAAGGAATTAGAGTATGTGTTGCAACGAGCGGAGGAAATGGAGATTGTTGAAGATAAAGAAGTGGAAGAAGACCTAGAGGAGGTTGAACAAGAAGGAAGTTCCATCAACGAAAATAACTCTACATCAAGTGACAATGGTGATCTTGTTGAAGCTCTCCCCTTCGAATGTGAAACCGATGTTGAGGAGGATGATGCACAACCTCCAACACATGACTTGATCAATGATAATGGTTTGGAGGAAGTTAGCAAACAAGAAGAATTTAAAGAAAGTTATCAAAAGATGGAAATCATCATGGAGGGGCCAAAGGAAGTGGAACCTACAATGTCAAGGCCATTGAATATCTTCCTTGCTAAGTCGCCGTCCCAATCACAAATTGAGTGGGTAATCTTCTCATCCTTTAATTTTCTTGGCCCATATCAATATGCGTTGTTAGAAACAGACGGTCAACTTAGAACCCTTTGCGGGCTAGAGAGTAAGAACAGATTAGATGTTGGTGGACAATTCGAATCAAGGTGCATAAAGGACGGAAGATCAAACTTTGAGTTTCAAAAGTTGAGTGAAGCCAAACTCAATGGGATTAAGATGATGAGTATGGGTTACAAGGAGAATTCAATAAGTTTGTCACCCTATTGGAAGCATGAAGATCAAGAAGAAAAGGAGTTGACAAATAAAGTATGGGACCCCGGAACATACATAGACCACTATCAACTTAAGGGCCTTGTTACTTGCTTAGGCCCCCTTGAAGGCCTTGTACGTTTAAATTGGGATCCCGGAGGCTATTGGAAGTGCAAACACTGGTGGGGATTCGAAGAAGAGTTCAAGCATAAGCCACCCTAACAAGGACTCCACCAAATGTCCAACTTAAGGACTTTAACTAAAAGTGCTAGGTGGGAGACACCCCACCATGGTAAACTCTTTCCACTCTCTTTTGAATTTGCTTAATAAGTGACTTGAGTTGCCATTGTAGGTAGATGTTTCATACAAATTTGTTTGTACAACTTAATTGTTAGCTTAGTCACATGTATGTTGTGTTTAGTAGTAGATGAATAATATCAAATTGCATTTTTGTGAATTGTATGATGATTGATTGAATAAGGAGTTGTGAACAGTATGGGGAGCAGATTTTTCTTCGAAAAAAAAGGGGGGTGGACGCGCGCGCAACATGTACGCGCACGCGTCCCTGTGCGGATGCACCACGAGCCACACTCTCGAGAGTTGGGCCTCTCTTGAGCAAACATTGTGCCTTGAGCCCAACATGACCCACGCTGACGCGCACTGCGTGCGTGCGCGCCGTTTATGAGGACATGAATGTTTACGCGGACGCGCACTTGACGCGTCCGCGTCGATGTGCTGCTGCAAAATTTTTGAGCCAAACCCCAGAGAGTTGAGCTGGCTCTGGGCCAACTTTAGGCCCCTAGCCCAACTCGGTTCGCGCGGACGCGCACCTGCTGCGTGCGCACCCGTATGTCAATAATGGACAAGACGCAAGCGCACACGTCGCGCTAGCGCGCCTTATCACAAATCGTCCATATACGCGGACGCGCACTTGCCGCACGCGTCCTTGCGTGCTGCCACCAATCTAGGCTTCTAACCCGAGAGTTGGGTGTGCCTCAAGCCCATTCTAAGCCTCAGGCCCAATCTCCTGTACGCGTGCGCGCACTGTACGCGCACGCGCCCTTACCTAATCTGCCATACCACGCTAGAGCGCACTGCACGCTCACGCATGAATCTCCCTTTTCCCCAATGCGCGCGGACGTGTACATGCCGCGTGCGCGCAGGTCTAGTGGCGCGACTCCCAGGCCATTCTCCAGAGAGTTAGGCCTGAGATGGGCCAACTCTAAGTCCCTAGCCCAACTCTATGCACGCGTGCGCGCACTGTACGCGCACGCGTCCTTTCCTGGTTTGACTCATCCACGCTTAAGCGCGTTGTACGCGCACGCGCAGGTCCTAAGTTTTCTCAATGTACGCGGACGCGCAAGGTGCGCGCGCGCGTCGATTCAAAAATAGGGATAACCCTAATGCGCGACGCACACTGCACAGTCGCGCACTTTTCCCCCTCCCAACCTCCATTTCACCTTCTTCTTCCTCCTCCGCCATAGCCACCGCACAGCAGCGGCAACCACCTCCGGCTGACGCTTTCCCTCCCCTACAATCACTTCGCGCTCTCTCTCTCATCCACTCACTCTCACCTTCTCCCCTCGGCCAACTCTCCACCATCTCCGCCGCCGCTCCACCATAACTGCCGGCGGCGACACTCAGTGACCCCCCTCCTTCTCTTTCATCATTTCAAATCCCCCCATCACTCTCTCCTCTTCCTTTTGGTCAACCCACAGCAGCCGCCATTTTCACCGCCACCGGTCGCAACCTCCGCCGGCCACCACCGTCCACGGCGGTGCAGATTTCTGCCTCACCCATCACTTCCGATCTATCCCTAGTTCACCTTTCCATTTCTCCCAGCTCCCAGGTTCCTACTCCATTTCTGTTTGTTTTTCTGTTTTTCTTTTAATTGCTCATTTATGCTACTTACTGTAATTACATGTTAGTTAGTTTGAATTCAAATTTTGCATATTAGGTTAGATAGAAATAATTGCGGTTAGGTAGCTAGGACTGGATAGAGGATTCTAGGCTTGATAAGTGCTCCGTTCATGCATATTTTGCTGTCTGCTTATTTGGATGTTGTATGCTGATTTTGGACTGTTTTTATGCACTTCTTGTTGCCTGAATACTATACCATTGCTGCTGTGCGTGCTTGATGTTATTTTCTGTGCTAATTGTGCTATATTGCTATCCGGGAATGTCCAGTTTTAAGCCGGAATGCTGCCCAATTTTCAAGATATCTGTTTTCATCTTCATCTCTATTGTAAATTGGGCTAATTTCCGTTCCTTTTGACTTCCCGGTTCCGCCCTAATCATGGTGAACATAAACTGGAACTTCTCTTTTATTTGAGCTTACATATCATCATACCACTAATTCCTAATTTCTCTAACCAATTAACTTTTACTCACATTTAACCCTCTCTAACCATTCTTTCAAAGTATGATGATATTGTTGCTTATTGAATAAGAGTGGTTAACCTTAGTGAACATTGCATTCTTGTTTATTTGTTCACTTATGCTTACTTGTTTACCAACTCTTTTCAAATTCAGTTCACATCATGATTGTTTCTTAGTCATTTGATATTCTGAACATGCCTTTTTGTTACATGCTAAGTGTTTTATTGCTTATATTCAATCATATTTTTCAGGATGTCGGATAAAGGCAAAGCCATAGCCAGTGCTTCTAAGAAGAGAAAACACTCTACCCCCTCCATTCCTTCCATCTACAAGCATTATGCTAAGAATCCATTAAATGATGAGGAAAAGGAAAATCAGCAATTACCTTCTACCGATCCATCCAAATTTCCAAATCTCTACTGTGAGCTTCAGTTTTCCAGATATCGAACAA
Source organism: Arachis stenosperma (assembly GCF_014773155.1). NCBI lineage: Eukaryota > Viridiplantae > Streptophyta > Magnoliopsida > Fabales > Fabaceae > Arachis > Arachis stenosperma. The sequence continues at coordinate 88,781,637 of NC_080381.1, read as the reverse complement.
CGAAGCTGAATACTGAGAAGAAGTTGCTCCTACCTAATGATGTGAGACGGTCCATTACCGGTCGGATCCTTGAGTTGGGTATTGACTTTGTTGACCGAGATTTGGGGGATATAAATATATCTTGGGTGAAGGAATTCTACTGCAACTTCTTCCGTCCGACCTTGGAATCGGTTCAGGTGCGGGGTAGAGAGATTATGATCACTGAGACTGCTATTGGGGAGGCATTACAGTGTTGACACATTCCGGATGACCTGTGTGCCCATCAGCAGGCCGAGTTACCTATCCATACCATGACCTTTGATTATGAGGCGCTTAGGCGCGTGATTGGGTTACCAGACGCTAGTTGGGTCATGGATGCGACGAACACCAAACCTAAGGGGATGTTGTTTGCTCATTTGACTAGGGAGGCCAGGACCTGGCAGATGATCTTTGCTCATTATGTCCTGCCTACCACCCACTTCTCTGAGATCCCCATGGAGATGCTTCTGCTGATCGGGTGTGTTATGGAGGGGAAGGATGTCTCTTTTCCTAGGCTTATCCGACAGTGCATGTGACGGGCGCATATTCGTGGCCTACTCCCATTTCCTACATTGGTCACGAGTATGACGGCCCTACCTGAGGTTCCATGGCTGGACGATGATGTGCGACCACCGCCCCCGGATGCAGATGACAGAGAGATTACTATTCCCTGGGGTGGTTGGGTGCACGAGAGGCCCCCTGCTAGACGCCGTTCTAGGGCCAGAGCAGTAGTGGGGACCGCTGGACAGTCAGACCCTACATCAGCCCCCTCTTCTTCTACTACAGCTGCTCCCTCATCATCTACAGTTCCACCGGCAGCCCCTGAGCCGACCTATCTCTTGGTCCAGCGTCTTTTCCGGTTTTTAGAGCGCGAGAGACGCCATGTTAGACGCCGTTTAGATCGGATGGACCAGGCACTTATTTCTTTGGGTGCTGAGCTACCTCCGCTTCCCGATTCTCCGGCCTCCGATGAGCAGGATCAACAGGAGGAGGATGCGGAGGCACCAGTTCAACAGGATGCCCCTGACACTACAGAGCCTCCACAGACTCATGAGGAGCCGGTCCCACAGCCACAGCCAGAGCCAGAGCCTATCGTTGTACCTCCCACTGATCCTCCGGTTTAGCATCGAGGACGATGCTTGATTTTAAGTGTGGGGAGGGCACCGGTAGCATTATTTGGGAACCGGTGAACTTTTCGGCCTAGTTATCTTATTTTCCACATCTTTGTATATATTTTGATGCATTTCTAGTTTGCTTTGGATACTTTTATTGCTTATTTTGGATTTCAGATATTTTAATGCTTTTGGATATTTTTAGATGTTTTGGATGATAGATTCCGTACTTTTAGTTGGATTTTTCTTTATACATTTTTGTTTATCTTTGTTTTTAGTTTGTGGTTGTGATTAGAAATCATACTTTGAAATTGCAAATACTTAGTCATCCTTTTTGCATAAGAAATTGGTTTTAAGTGAAAAAGGAAAGGGTGAACTAAGAAAATTTTTGAATTTTCCAATCACAACAATGCTTAGTCAAACATTGAAATTTTCCAAGGAATTTTAAATATAGGGCATTGACCCAATTGATTAAAAGAAAATTTTTGGTGAAACTTGCTTGAATTTCATACCTTGTGAAGCATGTATTGAATTGAGAACACAAGCTTGTGAGACTTGAGCCTATTAACGTGGTTACATTTTATAACCACTTATTTTCCATTCTTGTGTGAAATTGCTCTCTTTCTATGATTGTGATCCTTGATTTGCTTGATTCTATATGTCCATTTATTTCTTGTATTTATGCATTTATATGATTGAGGCCATTACTTCATTAGCCACTCACCCAAATAGCCAACCTTTTATTCTCCATTGTTAGCCAATTTTGAGCCTATGCTTAACCAACTTATTCTAAATTTAGCTCATTACAAGCCCAAGGCGGAAAACCAATGAAAAGTCCTTGTTTGGATCTTTGATTAGCCTAGGCTAGTGAGAGTGTTTATTATTCAAAGTTGGTGAGGCTTGGGAACATTGGATGGGATAAAAGGGGTAGTACACTTTCATGTTTAGGAATTGGGTACATATTCATGTATTAATTAAATGTAGAGACCTTATGCATTGATGTTCTTGTATTTAGTTTGAAAGAAGAAAAAGAAAAAAAATAATATATAAAGAAAAGAAAAAAAATGAAAAGAAAAAAAAAGGGAAAAAATGATGATAGAAAAGAAAAAATAATACAACAAAGAAGGGACAAAATACCCCAAAGTGAAGCTCAATAAGAATCAATGCATAAGTGTTGTGAATCACATAAGAATGCATGAATATGTAAGAAAAAGTGAAGAATGGGTAGTTAGAGTAGTTTGAACTTGTATAGGTCATTATATAGTTAGGTGGGGAAGTCTATGCTAATCAAAGATTCAAATCCTAGTTCACTTAATCATAAATGATCCTACCTTGACCCTAACCCCATTACAACCTAAATGAAAGACCTCATGATGAATGTATGCATGCATTGAATAAGTGTTGATTGTTAGAAGAAAATCAAATTTTGGAAAACATGATTAGAAGAGAATTGAGTGAATTAACCCTTAAACACTTGAGTGATTAGAGCGGATATACATCCGGTGAGGGTTCAAAAGTTCAATCACATGTGCTCACCCATATTGTCTATATTCTTGCAAGTTTGAACTCTTTATGACAATTCAATACAATTATGGTTTGGACTTAGTTCCTATATGCCTAGCTCTTGTGCTCATGCATGTCTCTTGGGAATTGATTTGTTTGAACTAAGCATTTCCAATTGCTTTAGATAGTTGCCTTTAGATAGGATTCACATAGTTTAGTTGCATTCAAATAAATGTCATAACCCTTAGTTCCTTCTTATTTTAGCATGAGGACATGCTAAGGCTTAAGTGTGGGGAGGTTGACAAATCCCAATTTGACAGTTTATTTTGTATTGAATTTAGAGTATTTTGATAACCTTTTGTCACATTTAGCCTAGGAATTAGCATGGTTTTGTTATCTCTCCCTTATTTGTGCTTAAGTGTAAAAACATGCTTTTTAAGCCTTATTTTGATGAATTCTAGTTTCTTTTTGATTCCATAAGATGCCTTGATATGTTTGCTAGTAATTCCAGGATTGGAGTAGGCTAGGCATGGATCAAAGGAAGCAGGGAAGGAAGCATGCAAGTGGAGAGAAGCATAAAAAGTCAAAGAAGCAAAGTCAGCCATGCACGCGTACGCGCACAAGGCGCTGCGCGCACATTGTGGAAGCGGCCAGGCACGCGCACGCGTACCGTGCGCGCATGCGTCGATGATCGCACATGACTTCATTAAGGCAACACGTGCCTGGCGATTTTGGAAGGTTTCAGCAACCAACTTTGGCGCCAAAATGCATATAAGAGCCAAGGATTGAAGGGGATTAACATACATTCACACCCATAGACTCAATTTAGATTCTTAGATAGATTTTTTTAGTTAGTTACATTTATAGAGAGAGAAACCCCAACTTCTCTCTAGGATTCATCTTCATTTTCTCAATTCTCAACCATTCCTTGGTGAGATCTGGTACAACACTCAATTTACTTTGTTCATGTTGTAGATCATCTCCACTAATCTCAATTAGTGTTTGTAATTGTTCAATTCTCATAGATCTTAGGTTTAACTTGTTGTTTGGGATTCTATTAATTCATTGAAGATCTCATTTTCATTGTTGTTCATTGTTGATTCTTGTTAATCTCTTGTGTTGAATTGCTTTGATTCTAAATCTCTTCTCCATTTTACTATGTCTTTCATTCTTGCTCTCCAAGTGTTTGAGAAAATGCCAATTTTAGATATGGAGTAGCATTCCCTTACTTGGCCTAGTAGTTGAGTCATTGGAGACACTTGAATAATGGATGTCAATTGTTGATTGATAATTGGAGAGATTGCTAATTGACTTGTAGTGCACTAAAGCTAGACTTCCCTAGGGTAAGACTAGGACTTGTGACTCAAGTTAGTTATGTTTACTTGACTTTCCTCTATAATTAGGGGTTAACTAAGTGAAGCAACACTCCTTTGTTATCACAATTGAAGGAAACTATAGTGATGGAACTTCCAACGTTCAACCTTGGCCAAGGCTTTTAATATTGATTGATTGTTGTTTTCTTTTATTAGCACTTTTATGCCACACTCTTCAAGCCACCAAGGACCACTTAACCAATAACATGCATCCTTGTAGCATTCCTAGGGAAGAACGACCTGGGACTAATACTCTCGGTTATAGATTGTAGAATTACTTTGATAATGGATTTTGCATCGGTTTAGACTATGCTACGATTGATTACTTGATAATTTCTATACTGGCTAAAATTCATTTATCAAGGAACCAGTTCATTTTTTTCATTATGAACCACTGTCATGCCTCCCTTCTTGGGGACAACCTGGACAGGGCTCACCCAGGGGCTATCAGAAATAGGATAAATAATCCCAGCCTCTAGTAATTTAGTGACCTCTTTCTGCACCACCTCCTTCATGGCTGGATTTAGCCGCCTTTGTGGTTGAACCACTGGTTTGGCATTATCCTCCAATAGGATTTTGTGCATGCATCTTGCTGGGCTAATGCCCTTAAGATCACTTATGGACCACCCAAGAGCTGTCTTATGTGTCCTTAGCACTTGAATCAGTGCTTCCTCTTCCTGTGGATTTAAAGCAGAGCTTATGATCACTGGAAAAGTGTCACCCTCTCCCAGAAATGCATACTTCAGGGATGGTGGTAGTTGTTTGAGCTCAGGTTTGGGAGGTTTATCCTCTTCCTAAGGGATTTTCAAAAATTCTTTTGTTTCCTCTGGTTTTTCCTGATCAGGCTGAACATCCTTGAAGATGTCCTCTAGCTCTGATTCTAGACTTTCAGCCATATTGATCTCTTCCACCAAAGAGTCAATAATGTCAGCGCTCATGTAGTCATTTGGTGTGTCTAGATGCTGCATAGCTTTTACAGCATTCAACTTGAACTCATCCTCATTGACTCTTAGGGTTACTTCCCCTTTTTGTACATCAATAAGAGTTCGTCCAGTTGCTAGGAAAGGTCTTCCTAGGATGAGAGTTGTACTCTTGTGCTCCTCCATTTCCAGCACTACAAAGTCAGTGGGAAAGGCGAATGGCCTGACCTTGACAATCATGTCCTCAATCATGCCTGATGGATATTTAATGAAGCCATCAGCAAGTTGGAGACATATCCGGGTCGGTTTGACTTCTTCTGTCAACCCAAGCTTTCTGATAGTGGATGCAGGTATTAGATTGATACTTGCTCCAAGGTCACACAAGGCTGTCTTGGTGCAAGCACCTTCTAATGTGAATGGTATCATAAAGCTTCTTGGATCTTGGAGCTTTTCTGGTAAGCTCTTCAGAATGACTGCACTGCATTCTTCAGTGAGAAACACTTTTTCAGTTTCTCTCCAATCCTTCTTATGACTTAAGATCTCTTTCATGAACTTGGCATAAGAAGGTATTCGCTCAAGTGCCTCTGCAAACGGAATCTTTATTTCAAGAGTCCTTAGATAGTCTGCAAAGCGGGCAAATTGCTTATCCTGTTTCGCTTGGCGGAGTTTCTGAGGATAAGGCATCTTGGCTTTATATTCTTCAACCTTAGTTGCTGCAGGTTTATTCCTTACAGAGGTGGTTGGAGAAGCCTTTTTAGAGGGGTTACTATCAGCACTCTCAGGTGTCTGATTCCTCATTGGCGTTTGAACGCCAGGATTGGGTAAGGAATGGGCATTTAACGCCAACTTTTCCCCCTTTTCTGGCGTTTGAACGCCAGAACTGGGCAAGGAATGGGCGTTTAACGCCAGCTTTTCCCCCCTTTCTGGCGTTTGAACGCCAGAAGTATTCCTCTCTAGGCTCTTACTGTCCTCAGAGGGATTTTGGGCAGTGGTTTGGTTATCCTCTGTCAATTGTTCCTTTCCTGGCTTTTTGCTACTTTGAGCAGTGTTATTCAATGTCTTTCCACTCTTTAGTTGAACTGCTTGGCATTCTTCTGTTATCTGTTTAGATAACTGCTGTTTTTTCTGATTCAACTGTAATTCTATATTCTTGTTAGTAATTTTGGTTTCTTGGAGCATCTCTTTAAATTCTGCTAACTACTTTGTCAACAGAAGTAATTGCTGATTAAGCTCAATAATTTGTTCTTGAGGATTAGGATCAGTAGTTACTGCCATAGCTTCTTCTTTTGTAGAGGACTCATTGCTAGAGTATAGATGTTGATTTCTAGCAACAGTATCTATAAGCTCTTGAGCCTCTTCAATCGTCTTCCTCATATGTATAGATCCACCGGCTGAGTGGTCTAGAGATATCTGAGCTTTTTCTGTAAGCCCATAGTAGAAGATGTCTAACTGTACCCACTCTGAAAACATTTCAGAGGGGCATTTTCTTAGCATACCTCTGTACCTCTCCCAGGCATTATAAAGGGATTCATTATCCTCTTGTTTAAAGCCTTAGATGTCCAGCCTTAGCTGTGTCATCCTTTTTGGAGGGTAAAATTGATTCAGGAATTTGTCTGATAACTATCTCCATGTCTTTATGCTTGCTGTAGGTTGGTTATTCAACCACCACTTAGCTTGATCTTTTACAGCAAATGGAAACAGTAATAGTCTGTAGACATCCTGATCCACCTCTTTATCACGTACTGTGTCAGCAATTTGTAAGAATTGTGCCAGAAACTCAGTAGGTTCTTCCTATGGAAGACCGGAATACTGGCAATTTTGCTTCACCATGATAATGAGTTGAGGATTTAGCTCAAAGCTGCTTGCTTTGATGGGAGGTATACAGATACTACTCGCATATGCAGCTGTAATGGGGTTAGCATATGACCCCAGAGTCCTTCTGGACTGCTCAATTCCACTTAGGTCCATGATGGAGAAAGAGAATATGATATGGATTCACAAGTAAAGTAAATTTTTTTATTTAACTAAAAGTGACCGAAAAAAAATAAAATAAAATAAATGGAAAATAAATAAAATTTCGAAAACTAAAAGAAAATAAGATCAAAGCAAATTGAAAACTAAATCAATTAGTTAATTAAAAAGATTTTGGAATTAGCAATTGAAAAGATATGATTGAAAATTATTTTGAAAAAGATTTGATTGTTGAAATGAGGAAAGAGAAAAACAACAAAATGACACCAAACTTAAAATTTTTAGAAAATCAAACACAAATTTTCGAAAATTTAAAAGAAAACACAAAGAAGACACCAAACTTAGAATTTTTAAGGATTAAGAAAGGACTAAGAACATGCAAATTCGAAAAATTAAAAGAAAACAAAAGCATGCAATTGACACCAAACTTAAAATATGAAACTAAACTCAAATAAAAGACTCTAAACCAACAAAAATAAAACAGTCCTAATCTAAGCAACAAGATAAACCATCAGTTGTCCAAACTCGAATAATCCCCGGCAACGGCGCCAAAAGCTTGGTGCACGAAATTGCAGTCACACTTTTGCAATTCCGCACAACTAACCAGCAAGTGCACTGGGTCGTCCAAGTAATACCTTACGTGAGTAAGGGTCGATCCCACGGAGATTGTCGACTTGAAGCAAGCTATGGTTATCTTGTAACTCTTAGTCAGGATATCAATAATTATCAGGTTTAATTGTGAAAAGTAAAAGAGCATGAAATAAGTACTTGTTTTGCAGTAATGGAGAACAGGTTGAGGTTTTGGAGATGCTCTATCTTCTAAATCTCTACTTTCCTACTGTCTTCTTCTTCATGCACGCAAGGCTCCTTCCATGGCAAGCTGTATGTAGGGTTTCACCATTTTCAATGGCTACCTCCCATCCTCTCAGTGAAAATGTTCAATGCGCTCTGTCACAGCACGGCTAATCATCTATCGGTTCTCAATCAGGTTGGAATAGAATCCAGTGATTCTTTTGTGTCTGTCACTAACGCCCAGCATTCAGGAGTTTGAAACTCGTCACAGTCATTCAATCCTTGAATCCTACTCGGAATACCACAGACAAGGTTTAGACCTTCCGGACACTCTTGAATGCCGCCATCAATTCTAGCTTATACCACGAAGATTCCGATTAAAGAATCCAAGAGATATCTACTCAATCTAAGGTAGAACAGAGGTGGTTGTCAGACACACGTTCATAGGTGAGAATGATGATGAGTGTCACGGATCATCACATTCATCAAGTTTAGGAACAAGTGATATCTTAGAATAGAAGCAAGCGTGATTGAATGAAAAACAGTAGTAATTGCATTAATCCATCAAGACACAGCAGAGCTCCTTACCCCCAACCATGGGGTTTAGAGACTCATGCCGTAGAAGGTACAGTAAGAAACGTGTAATGTGTCATGAGGTAAAGATACAATGTCAAAAGATCCTATTAATAGTGAACTAGTAACCTAGGGTATACAGAAATGAGTAAATGACGTAAAAATCCACTTCCGGGATCCACTTGGTGTGTGCTTGGGCTGAGCATTGAAGCTTTCATGTGTAGAGACTTTTTCTGGAGTTAAACGCCAGCTTTTATGCCAGTTTGGGCGTTTAACTCCAATTTTTGTGCCAGTTCCGGCGTTAAACGCCGGGAATTCTGAAGCTGATTTGCAACACCAGTTTGGGCCATTAAATCTCAGACAAAGTATGGACTATTATACATTGCGGGAAAGCCCAGGATGTCTACTTTCCAACGCAATTGAGAGCGTACCAATTGGGCTTCTGTAGCTCCAGAAAATCCACCTCGAGTGCAGGGAGGTCAGAATCCAACAGCATCTGCAGTCCTTTTCAGCCTCTAAATCAGATTTTTGCTCAGGTCCCTCAATTTCAGCCAGAAAATACCTGAAATCACAGAAAAACACACAAACTCATAGTAAAGCCCAGAAAAGTGAATTTTAACTAAAAACTAATAAAAAATATAATAAAAACTAACTAAAATATACTCAAAACATACTAAAAACAATGCCAAAAAGCGTATAAATTATCCGCTCATCAGCCAGTAGTGGGAGAAGAGGTAGCACCAGAAGTTAATCGGGGAGGATCAACCAGATAAACCTGAGTAGTGGGGATAACCTTCCTCGGCCCAGGACCGCCTGAGGTCAGTTTCTGAGGGGAAACCTGAGAAGAACCTTCCCCTGCAGCCCGGGCCAAGATGTTCTGGGCCGCGGTCACTTTCATCACGTTTTTAAAGGCCTTCATATAGTTCGCATTCTTCAACATCTCTGAAAGGGAACCCAGCAAAGCCAAGTCACAACTGGAGGGAAGAGATAAAATCAAATAAACAACCAAAAAATAGTAAGAAAGGAAATTGACAAACTACCCAATTCAGCTCGGAGAAGTGAGGGGTCCCTTAAAAACTTCTTTGTGTCGAGATGGGGAGGTTGCCCCCAATTCTCCTCCAACACATTCACAAAGAGCTGCTCGACCTCGTCCAGCATCTCCCACGAATACCTAGATACTACAACACTCTTTTGCCAAAATAGGGGGAAGGCAGGTTCATTATTCGGCTCTAAGAAAAAAGGCTGAGCTCCCTCAACAGCTCGGACCTTGAAATAATAGTTCTTAAAGTCCCTAAAGGTCTCATCATACATAGAAAACACTTTCTTTCCTTGGGCAGACCGAAAATAAATCCAGGAAGCCTTACTTTTTGCAGAAATCCCAGGTTTAGTCAAAACAAAGAGGTAAAGAAAGAGAGTTTGAGAAGGCTTGACATCCAATTCTTGACACAACAACTGAAAGATCTTAATGAAGCCCCATGAGTTCGGATGGAGTTGGGATGGAGCTACATTACAGGACCACAACAAATAGGTCTCGAAGGAGGTAAAAGGAATGGTAATGTTTATTTGGCTAAAAAAGTAGTCATAAGCAAAAAAGAAGGGACGTTCCCCCTGGGTCAGAGAAGGAAAACAAACCCTCTCGTCAGGGTCAGGCGCTACCAACTCTTAGTTCTTGTAACACCCTACCATACAGAGTCTTATGCTTAAGTCATAATTCAGAGATGGCAAGGTATTATGACCTCTAAAATAAAAATTATTTAGTACGTATAATAGTATGAGTGATTGATTATAACTAGGAGCCTTTGAAGAAAAAGGGGTAAACAAAAACCGCAACTCAAAAGCACAACACTCCGATCGTTAACGTAACGAACAAGGATAAACCAACGCGAGATTATATATATACAAAGGAGTGTCAAAAACAGGAATATCAAGACTCAAGATCCGGCTGCGAAGATAACCGGTCCGAGCATAGCAATATATACATATGATAAAAATAAGAAAAACCCCAAAGGAAACCCAAAGGGACACAAATACATAAAACCTATTCTCCAAAATCTCCCATAAGAGGAGTCATCACAGTTTGTATTATTTAATGGAGATAAAAGTATCTAAGCAAAACATATGAACTAAAACGGAGTCCCCAAGAACAAAGGATCTTCGCAAATCCAGAAGTCTCCAGCATGCCTCAGCGGGAAACCTCACGCCCTGCATCTGAAAACCACAAAATCCGCATGGGTGAGAACCAGAGGTCCCCAGCATGGTAACAGCTTCCACATCTATAATACATAATAATAGAGGAAAGCCGAAGGCAATCCTAGAGCTTCCTCCAGATAATATCAAAGCTTATAAACAAGCTAAACCATATAAGGGCATCTGACTAAAGATTCTTCAGTCTAACTAATACTTCCCTTTCCAATTCCTTCAAACCTCCCAACCACCAGCAGGAGTATAATGTAGCAAACACAGTTATATCAAACAAGGAATATACAAATAGGAACAATTAAGGCATTTAGACAATTAGCAAGTAATATGCAGTCAAATAGGCAATCTCAAACAATTCATATAGTATGCATATGATGAATGCCTGTCCCTAGTGGCTGATGATATCATCTGTCGGTTATAGAGCCAACCCGACAAGTCCTGGTAGCTAACCCTTGGACTGTCCCTCTGTCACGCATCCCCAACTCGAGTTATACTCATCATAAACTTGATCATAATCATGATCTATATCCATCACCTTCACTGGTGAATATTTATGGGGGCGAGCTCATCCGGGTCTTTCACAGTGCCCGGCCACACTTATGACATAGGGTCAAAAGAGCTTCGAGTCTCAACCTGGAGCACGTGGTGGCTAGCCACTGCTTCCTCCCAGGGAAACTCTCATCTCCAACAGTGGAAGTGCAACATTCACAATTCATTCAACAGCATATATGCATTTATACATAGCCATAATCATGGCTCCACCGTAACACGGCAATAATCCAGCCATCCGGCTCACGGTTAAATCCATAACTAGCCACCCGGCTCATGGTTAAATCCATAACCAGCCGTTTCATTAACAATTACAGCCTTTCGGCCCATGGCATAACAAGCACTTCCACCACCATCCTCCGCATCTCACATAATCATCTTTGATCCTCATTGATCATTCATTTCTCACTTGCTTCACTCGCAAGTTACCATATTTACTAGCTCTTTTTCTAATAGCTAGGCATATCATAATGATTTAAGACATAAATGGTGAGATTGGAGGCTTAGAAGTATGAGATTTGGCTTTGAAAACTCAAAAATCAACTTTGGGATGAAAACAGGGCCACGCGTACGCGCACTCCACGCGCATGCGTGGATGGCCTCAAAAACTCATCGACACGCAAGCGTCATGCACGCTAATGCGTGGATTAAAAATTTGCCAATCGACGCGCATGCGTCAACCACGCGTACACGTGAGTGCTCTCGTGCCCCAGGCACAAAGCTGGCACGGTTTTGGCACAACTCTCTGGAAAATGGCTGGGCATTGGGTGCAGCACAATCGGCGCGCCCGCGCACATCAGGCGCACGCGTGGATGGCATTTTCTGGAAGATCGGCGCATACGCGCCAAGTGCGCCTACGCGCAAGGGGTTATTCTGCTAAAAATTTTCTAAATTAAAAACTGCAGAATTCACAGATTTAAACCCCAATCTTCCAACGGACATAACTTCCTCATGTTAAATCGTTTTTCACCCGTTCTTCGAGGCATGGACATCCCGGATCCAATTTCACTTCTAAACAGATTTGGCATAAAACGGAGATCCGTAGTCCAAGTTATGTCCCGCCAAAGTATGCCCAAAAACCATATTTCATACAAAACCACAATATGCCACTTTCAAAACAAGCTATTTTCAACTCTTTTTAAAATCAATCAAACATGCCAATTTCATCCCTTTTCTTTGAAATCAATCAAAATATATCAAATCCAACATCAAGCCTCTTCAACTCACACGTTGACACTTTATCACGATTCACCAAAATCACTATCCCATCATTTTAACCCACTTCACCCAAGTGGCTCAAACCCAAACACGTTGACATATCACATACTCTTCCTCATGCCAATTTTCAACAACCCCAATTCTAATAAATCATCATTTTACACAATCAATATCATACTTACCATCAACATGGTTCAACCCATAATTCAACCATAACCAATCATCAAGCATATATCACAACATGCATATTTCTCATACATCATACCACCAAGGCATCAATAATCATCATCACATATATGACCACATCATATATCTCAATCATTTAACAACATCAACCATTCAATGCCTATCTTAGGGCCTCTAGCCTAAGTATTTCCTACCACATTACATATTAGATACAGGAAACCGAAACCATACCTTAGCCGATTTTCCAAGCTCAACCGGAGCACTTCCAAACCACTTATCCACAAGCTCTCAAGGCCTTAAGACCTCCAAGAACAGATTTTTCACCACCAAACCCTTTTTAAGCTTTCCAAAATCACCAATCAAGCTCCAATATTCACACATACACAACCTAAGCCACAATCATCATACCCATACACAACATCTCAATACCCAAACATCATAGAACAACAAATTACACTAGGCTTGAGAATCTTACCACACCCAAGGTCCAAGGAGACAAGATTAACCTCCTCCTTCAAGAGAGTTGGGTCCTATAACATCAAAGAACCCAAAATCTCAACATTTTACCCATGAAACTCGAAAACAAGGGCGGGAATTTCGAACATCAAAACATGGCTTACCTCAAGATTGATTGTATGGGTTTTGTAAAGCTCTCCGAGGTGAACGCGTGGCCTCAAACGGAGCGGCAATCGGAGCTCTAGATCAAAAGTTATGGTAGTTTGAAGATCAAGTGAGAGATAGAAGTTGGAGAGAGTGTTCTTCCCCCATTTCCTCTCTTTTCAGCGTGTTTTGAGTGTTGTGAGGAGAGAGAGTGCTGAAAACTAGGGTTTTGGTTTAGTTATGTTGGGCCAAGGGCCCACTTTGGGTCCGGTTGGCCCGGTTTGGCCCGTTCGGTCCAATCTTGGTCCGAATCCTATAAAATTTGTACCGAAATTCTCGTCTCCATCTCCTCTATCACATTTAGCCATAAAAATCACATTTTGGACTTTCTAAAATAAATTCTCATTTATGGGTTAATTAGCCATTAATTAACCGGGTTTTACAATTCTTCTTGTGATCTCTACTACTAAAAATCCTGTGATATTTTCTAAGTTGCACACAGTATTTAGAGTTAACCACTGAGACGCACATCAAGATGAGGGAGTCCAGCCAGTCAGACATGCCCTCGGGGACTTTGGAGGACTTCTCGACAATATTTTTGCGAGAAGACATGGGTCAACTAGTCCTACAGTAAAGAAAAAGGAAAAATGGGTTACTCATCAACAGCTCGGGAAAATCAAGAAGAACAGCTCAGACAAATATGGATAAAACTCGAACTAAAGCATACAAATGTTAAAAGTCAGAGACAGCAGCGAAAGGAGACCCCAAGACTCACACCAAAGTCCAGAGGCATCCTTTGGAGGCAGTAACAGAGTAAGGGTTCGGGAAAAATCTATAGTCTACGCTCCGGCATCTATCAGCAAGTAGACAACCCTCCTTCAACAGTGACACTCCAAAAAGAAAGTCAAAAATCACAAAAAGTCGTCAAAGTTATCATCTTTTCACAGTTTATTAGCAAAGGGAACTATCGACATCAAACATGCCAAGTAAAAATCATCAAAGATGCAACCTTTTTCAAATCAAACAGTTCATTATTCTAAAGCTACAAACAAAAAGTGATCTATGCATGAAAAAGTCAGGAAAAAGAGACCGAAACAAACAAACAAGTTAAGGATAACATCAAAACGCGCATTAAAGCCACGATCAGACATAACAACGCAGAAATATTCAAACTTGCCAGCACATAACAATGCAAAGTCAATCCTTTTCGGCCCAAGCAACGCAAGATAAAAAAGAACAGACGCGAAAGTGCAGAAACAGAAGAGCAAAGAAAAAGGGAAAAGTTACGGTAAGCACGGAGAAGGGAAACTGAAAGGAGAGGTTGTAAAATTCAAATGAAGATACAAAGAGGGAAATAAAAGGAAAATGGCAAAGAGTTAATGAGTATTTAAACCTTCGCACGTTTCTAAAGAAACACAAAATGCACGTTCCAATTAAAAAGGAGTGAGACAAAATGCTCTGCATCCAAAAACCTGTTAAGGAGTTCTACAAAACAGGATCGACAATGCTCGAGCTCGACTTTCTCAAAAGAGGTCAAAGTCAGTCAAAAGACACGACCTAAACAGAAAGACCAAGCTCAAGCAGGGGCACTATTCATGCCCTGGGTCGAGTTGTTATACCCAAGCTGATAGAAGACAAAATCGACCGACCTCTTCAGGACAGGATCACCCGACCTCTTCCCAAAGAATTTGGCCAAATCGCTACAAAGGCCCAAGTAGGCCCAAACAAAGGAACACGGTCCAAATCTAAAGGCAACCAAAGCCTAGAAAGATAAGGCGGTTCCCCTAAAAAGATAAGATGACTTCACTCAAAGATAAGATAAGATAAACTATCTTATCTCCAAAAAGGTCACTCTACATCATTATAAATACACTGGAGCACCCAGGTATAACTCATACTCTGATTCTACTAAAAACCTGCTTAAAGCCCATGCTAACTTAAGCATCGAATTCTCTTGCAGGTACCACCACCCTCTGGTGACGATGGATCAGCTGCACCATCAAGTCCAACAAGTCAGACACGTCAACTCTGACCACTGGTGCGGTGTTTTCTACCCCACACAGACTTACCAACAAGTGCACGAGGTCGTACCAAGTAATACCTTACGTGAGTAAGGGTCGATCCCACTAGGATTGATGGATTAAGCAACAATAGAGTTTGATAGGATTAGTTAGACAAATAGAAAATAGTGTTAGAAGTTCAAAGAGCATTAAACAGTAAATTTGGAATATTAAAGACAGGCAGATAAATAAGTTGGGAATAAAATATGGAGAAGATAGTTAAGGCTTCAGAGTTATCTATTTTTCCGGATTAACTTTTCTTACTAACTAATTTAATTATGCAGGATTTAATTTATGGCAAACTGTATGTGACTAGACCCTAATTCCTTAGACCTTCCTAGTCTCCTCTAAAATTCATTAACTAATTCCTTGGTCAATTAATTCCAATTAGAGGGTGATAATCAATTTCTAGTTTATATGCCACAAAAACTCTAATTACCCAAAAAATAAAAGGATTATATGTCACGTATCCTGTTAAATTCAGGTAATTAAAATTTAGGAGAATTTGTTTTCAAGCTGTTGTTCAAGTATAGAGCTTTTCCAAGTTATACAAGAACTCAATTAGAAAGATGGTCATACTTCCGTTCCACCCAAATTCATAAAATAAAGAGCGAAAACAATTCTTAAATTATAAATCCATGCATAAATTAAAATAGAAAAAGCAATAAAATCAATCCATATAAATAGACAGAGCTCCTAACCTTAACAATGAAGGATTAGTTGCTCATAGTTCAGAGAAGAAAACTAGGATTCTGGTAAAATGTACTGTCCTCCTAATCTGATGGCATCAGATCCCTTTTTATAACTAATCCTAATAAATTTAAAATCTAATTATCTAAAATTAAAAATAATATCTTTTCCTAAAAATAAGATTTGAATTTAAATTCGAATTAATTAACAAGTCTTCAGCTGATGGGTGGGGACCACTTGATTTGTCCATTCTGTAGCTTCTAATATGTGTTTTCTGGGCTAGAAACTGGGTCAAAACTGCCCAAAAATTGCCCCTAGCATTTTTTGCGCTTTTCTGCACGTGGCGCATGTCACGCGTACGCGTCAGTCACGCGTACGCGTCGATGGTCTTCTTCGCAAGTCACGCGGACGCGTCGGTTACGTGGACGCGTCGCTGAGCAAATCTTCATTTCACGCGTACGCGTCAGTCACGCGCACACGTCGCCATGGATACCTCCAATTCACGCGCTCGCGTCAGGCACGCGTGCGCGTCGCTCCTCGCAACCATCTCCCTTGATTCTTGTGCTGCAGAAACTCCATCAAATTCCGCCGAATGCTACCTAAAATAAACAGTATTACACAAAACTCAAAATAGCATCCATAGTGGCTAAAATATAATTAATTATTGATTAAACTCAGCAAATTAGATGCAAATTCACTAGGAAAAGATAGAAAAGATGCTCACACATCAACCACCGCCACAAATCTCGTCTGAGATCGACCTACAGTTTTAGGTAACCCTCGAAACAAATATATTTATCACATTTTATAGTTGCCAGATTTGGATTAAATATTTATTGCAAGGTAGCGTTTTTGTCATCCAATAATTACATTAGATATGATAAAATTCAATTTAAATATTTTTTGATGAAATAATAGATGAAAAGGAAAAAAGAAACACCCTAACACAAGTCTATATATATGTAGGAACGACAATACTATCCCTCTTGACATGTAATAATTGATTGATTAATTTCAATTAATTGATTTACTATGTACCAAAAAAGATTTAATTTTTTTATTATGCTTATATATATGAAAATAATAAAATATTCATATTAAAATATTTTAAAATAATTGAAAGGATTTATAAATATAACATTAATGAGTTTCTACGGTTAAAATTTTTAAGAATTAAAAAAATTTTGAAAAAACAAAAATAACTATTATTTCAAAAAAAGGAAACAAATTGTAGCTTGAGCAAGAATATATCTCATGAATTTAAATACTTTATCATATTAAATCTTTAAATTTTTATAACACAAACTGTACTACCTAGCTAAACATATAAGGAGAGTTTGAATTTTGAAAAAGATTGATCTTAATTAATTCTCTTTGATGTGTGAGAAAGTAAAAAAAATGGATTTTGATGAACCAAGTTTATTAATTTTTTTAATTAATTCGAATAATTCTTTTTAAAAAAATGGATTGATCAATATTTGATTTAACTAGAATTTGGACTATATTAAAATAATTTAAAGAAATTAAATTACAATTATAAATAGGTAAATTTAAAATTAAGTCACTTCTCAATACTGTGACCATAGATTTTTTTAAGTCACCCCCAAAATCGTCACCACAAACCTTTTTAGGTATTTGAAAAATCGTGAACATAGACTTTTTTAGGTCACTCTATAAAACCGTGATCATAGATTCCTTTGTTCACATCCAAAACTGTAACTATAGACCCTTTTTTATCACCTTTTTTTAAAAAATCGTGACCATAGGTACTTTTTGGTAAAACTGTGACCATAGGTACTATTTTTAGGTCACGGTTTTTGACCTTGACAAAAAAAAACCGTAGCTATAGACCAAAAATCTTGTAGGCTTGCAAAATTAAGCATTATAAGTAATCTCAAGCTATCTCTCAAATATTTATGAAAGTCACTTTAAAAACTTATGAAATTTGACAATGAAAGTTTATAGCATGAAAGAAAGTTGTATACTGAAACAAAGGACCAAAAGCTCTATTTATTGGCCTCCATGCACACATGAATGTTGGAAGTAAATAAAGAGAACAAATGATTCAAAAACATATGCTCTTGATAGGGTCTTGTGTCTCTAAGGCTGTATAGGATGGATCTTTAAATTTAGGGATCGATCCTCTAGTTCAAATTTGTGTGAAATATGTCATTCTAGCATGTAAAGATTGATCCTCTCATTTAACGAACATAGGGATTGATTATCTAGGCTTAAATTTCAGCAAATTTAAATTTTGAGTTATGACACCTTGTGCATGATTAAATTGGGTTTTACTCCCCATAATTCATTATAAATATATTAAGATCCTCATAACCATAGTTGTCAAAACCGAACCGCTAATCGAACCGGTCAGGTTATTGGGTTACTGGATTACTGGTTCAACCGATGGATCACTGGTTGAACCGGTAGACTCGGTCCTATGTAAACAAAAATAAAAGATAGTTAAAAATTTAAAATACATATTTTTACTAACATTTTAAAAATTTCAAGCTATTTTAAAATAATATGGAATAAGAATAATAAATATTTTATTATTTTTACTCTATTATAGATATTTTTATTTTGTTTTTATATTAAAATAACTATTATTTTTAATTTTCAATAATTTATTAATTAATTTATATTTATTATACTATTATAGAAATAAAATTAAAAATTAAATACATATTTTCAAAAATATATTAATAACAATCAAATATCAATTCTTATATATAGTTTATTGTACAAAATGAGATAATAAATTAGTCACTAGTACAAAATACTTTCTCAATTTAATGAACAAGAAAAAGATAAAACATAACACAATCAATATCAATATATTAATATATTTATAAACTATGTGTTGTTTGTATGTGAATCCATATTTAAAAGGATAAAAAAACATAAAAATTCAGTTATAGTTTATTATATATTTAATTTTTGTCATTTTTTATATTAAGATGCATGCTGGCTTAGTGGTAAGAAGGGAGGTGTAATTGTTGGCTTCCTAGGTTTGAATCCTGCGTCACTCATTTTTTGAGTAATTTGGACAGGAGCTTCTACCATGGTTCAGCAGCTCGTGGGTGCACCGTGGACCCACGCGGATCTAGTGGAATATGGGGTGCAAACTGGCCGATTTTCAACGGGTTTGACCACCGTTGACCTGTTTAATTGCTGGTTCGGTCCAAACTATTAACCGAACCGGCCAAACTACTTGTTTACTGATTTTTCGGTTCCTCAATCATAAAATTTTTGAAATAATGGGTTAAAAATTATTTTACCTTGATTAAAAGATAATCTTAACTTGAGAGATAGCCTCAATTTACTTTTGATAGATAAAAACTAAAGTCTTACAATTAAACTTTATTTGTTGAAATTCTCTTTATCATATGATTCTTATATCATATGACTTATTTTACTAATAATGTTTTGATTGATTTTCTTTCTTTTGATGACATGGCTGCTGCGGTTCTTGAAGAAGAATCTAGCGCGCAAGAATAAGAAAGATAGATTAGAGAGCTCAAAACAAGCAGAGGCTTTGTTGATGACAAGAGAGAGATCAATGGAATGTGGTTCCAGTGGGAGTCAAAGTAGACCAAGGACACAAAGTAAAAAGCAGGTCAAATGCTAATCTTGTGGAAAGAGAGGGCACTTCAAGAAAGATTGTTGGAATAAGAAGAGTATAGAGAAGGTTCCAAAAGGACGAAGTTCTCAAGGATGTGTTGCGAGCACCTCCGATGATGGAGAAATCCTGTATGGTGAAGCAACAATTGGTTCTAACGGCAGCAAACAGCTCACTGATGTTTGGATTGTTGATTCAGGAGCAACCTGACACATGACTCCTAATCGTGATTGGTTTTGTACATATGAACCTGTCTTGGAAGGATCTGTGTTTATAAGAAACGATCATACCTTAGAAATTGTTGGAATAGGTACTATCAAAATAAGAATGTTTGATGGTTCTATTCGTTCACTTCAAGGGATAAGACATGTGAAGGGCTTGAAGAAAAATTTGTTGTCGATTGGGCAACTGGATGAACTTGGTTGCAAGACCCATATTGAAGGTGGGATCTTGAAAGTTGTTAAAGGAGTTCTTGTGGTAATAAAAGCAGAAAAGATTGCAGTAAATCTATACATGCTTGTGGGAGATACTTTGCAAGAGACAGAGGCATCAGTTGCTTCAGTAAGCCAAGAAGAAATGAGGATGATATGGCATTGCAAACTGAGCCACATGTCAGAACGAGGCTTGAAGATTCTTGTAGATCGTAATCTCATTCACGGGCTCAAATCGGTAAACTTACCGTTTTGTAAGCACTACGTTACAAGCAAACAACATAGATTGACGTTTGGTAGATTGGTGCACGAAATTGTGTATGCCAATATTAATGGACAATTTCTCACAGCTTTGCACAACTAACCAGCAAGTGCACTAGGTCGTCCAAGTAATACCTTACGTGAGTAAGGGTCGATCCCACGGAGATTGTTGGCTTGAAGCAATCTATGGTTATCTTGTAATTCTTAGTCAGGATATCAATTATAATTATCAGTTGATTTGTAAATAAATAAAAGAGCATGAAATAAATACTTGTTATACAGTAATGGAGAATATGTTAGAGTTTTGGAGATGCTTTATCCTCTGAATTTCAGCTTTTCTCTTGTCTTCCTCTTCACACATGCAAGGTTCCTCCTATGGCAAGCTATATGTTGGTGGGTCACTGTTGTCAATGGCTACCATCCATCCTCTCAGTGAAAAAGGTCCCAATGCTCTGTCACGGCACGACTAATCATCTGTCGCTTCTCAATCATGTTGGAATAAGATCCATTGATCCTTTTGCGTCTGTCACTACGGCCAACTTTCACGAGTTTTATGCTCGTCATAGTCATCCAATCCCAGAATCCTACTCGAAATACCACAGACAAGGTTTTCCGGATTCTCAAGGATGCTGCCAATGGATTCTAGCTTATACCACGAAGATTCTGATTAAGGAATCTAAGAGATACTCATTCAATCTAATGTAAAACAGAGGTGGTTGTCAGGCACACGTTCATGGATTGAGGAAGGTGATGAGTGTCATGGATCATCACCTTCTTCATAGTGAAGCGCGAATGAACATCTTAGATAGGAACAAGCGTGTTTGAATGAAAAACAGAAATAATTGCATTAATTCATCGACACGCTGCAGAGCTCCTCACCCCCAACAATGGAGTTTAGAGACTCATGCCATCAAAAGGTATAAAGTTCAGATCTAAAAATGTCATCCGATACAAAATAAGTCTCTAAAAGTTGTTTAAATACTAAACTAGTAACTTAGGTCTACAAAAAATGAGTAAACTAAGATAATTGGTGCAGAAATCCACTTCTGGGGCCCACTTGGTGTGTGCTGGGGCTGAGACTTAAGCTTCTCACGTGCCTGGGCTATTTCTGGAGTTGAATGCCAGGTTGTAACTTGTTTCTAGCGTTGAACTCCGACTTGTAACCTGTTTCTGGAGCTGAACGCCAGACTGCAACATGAAACTGGCATTGAACACCAGTTTACATCATCTATCTTCGTGCAAGATATGGACTATTAAATATTGCTGGAAAGCCCTAAATGTCTACTTTCCAACCCAATTAAGAGTGCGCCAATTGGACTCCTGTAGCTCCAAAAAATCTATTTCGAGTGTAGAGAGGTTAGAATCCAACAACATCAGCAGTCCTTTTTCAGCCTAGATCAGATTTTTGCTCAGCTCCCTCAATTTCTGCCAGAAAATACCTAAAATCACAGAAAATCACACAAACTCATAGTAAAGTCCAGAAATATAATTTTTGCCTAAAAACTAATAAAAATCTACTAGAAACTAACTAAAACACACTAGAATCTACATGAAATTACCCCCAAAAAGTGTATAAAATATCCGCTCATCACAACACCAAACTTAAACTGTTGCTTGTCCCCAAGCAACTAGATAAATAAAAAAGGATAAAAAGAAATCAAGAAGCAATAATATCTCAGAGTTTTAAGTGAAGCTCATATTCTAATTAGATGAGCGGGGCTAGTAGCTTTTTGCTTCCAAACAGTTTTGGCATCTCACTTTATCCTTTGAAATTCAAAATGATTGGCATCCATAGGAACTCAGAATTCAGATAGTATTATTGATTCTCTTAGTTTAGTATGTTGATTATTGATCCTTGGCCGTGGCCCTAAGCACTTTGTTTTCCAGTATTACCACCGGATACATAAATGCCACAAGACACATAACTGGGTGAACCTTTTCAGATTGTGACTTAGCTTTGCTAAAGTCCCCAATTAGAGGTGTCCAGAGTTCTTAAGCACACTCTTTTGACTTGGATCACGACTTTAACCACTCAGTCTCAAGTTTTTCACTTAGACCTACATGCCACAAGCACATGATTAGGGACAGCTTGATTTAGCTGCTTAGGCCTGTATTTATTTCCTTGGGCCCTCCTATCCATTGATACTCAAAGCCTTGGATCCTTTTCACCCTTGCCTTTTGGTTTAAAGGGCTATTGGCTTTTTCTATCTTTTTCTATCTCTTTTGCTTTTTTTTTTTTTGCTTTTTCTTGCTTCAAGAATCAATTTTATGATTTTTCAAATCAGCAATAATATTTCTCTTGTTCATCATTCTTTCAGGAGCCAACAATTTTAACATTCATAAAATTCAATATAAAAAATATGCACTGTTCAAGCATTCATTCAGAAGACAAAAAGTATTGCCACCACATATAAATAATTAGAATATTCCTTATTAAGAACTCGAAAAAATTAAATTGCCTCTTTATTCTAAAAATCTATTATTTTATTCATGTTTGATGATGATGAGAAAAATAAATTATAACTTAATTGGAAATAAAATCAAAGTAGAGATACTAATTATTACTACTAATATATAACTTCTAAGGTAAATTCCTAATAAGAACAGTTATCACAGAGTTAAGGCAAAGATTAGGACTCAACAACCTTTATTTTGGGAGGTGGATGCTCCTTTAATCTGTGGGGTGCTTGACCCTTCAAGAGACAGCTTCTGACGCTTCAGTTCTCTCAGTTCACGCCCTTGCTCTTCTTGTTCCTTAAGCAGTTTGCAAATCATGCTAGTTTGATTTTGCTGTTCTTCTTTTAATTGCTCCATAGCTTCTTGCAAATTGGTGACAGATGCTTCAAGGCGCTCCTAATATTCAATTTGAGGGATTTCCGGGAGGAATTCCTGTGCTCTCCTCTTGATGGGGTCATCCTGCACTTGTTATTTTTCTATTGATATTTTGGTGATTGGTTGCTCAACTGAGATATACTCAGTTATTCCCATCTTCACTCCAGCATCTTTACATAGCATAGAGATTAAGCTTGGATAAGCCAATTTGGCATCTTTGGAGTTCTTGTTTGCAATTTTGTAAAATTCACACGAAATTAGCTGATGAACTTCCACTTCTCTTCCCAACATAATACAGTGGATCATCATTGCTCTTTTAATGGTGACTTCAGAGTGGTTGCTAGTGGATCATCAACGCCCAAAATAGCTTTTACTGGCTTTTTCGCACCAGTGAGCTTCTTTTTACTGTTTTATCCTCTGATTCCTTCTGTAACTCTGTGAACTCATGCAATTGCCATTTTACCTTGAAGAAAATTAATTTGAATCTATAAAAATCAATAATTGAAAAATAAACTTTGTTAATGGCTGGGTTGCCTCCCAGCAAACGCTTCTTTATTGACTTTAGCTAGACTATTACTGAGCTTTAATCAAGTCTCAGTTTTGAGCATTCTTGCTCAAAATTGCTTTCAAGATAATGTTTGACTCTCTGTCCATTAACAATGAACTTTTTATTGGAATCATTATCCTGAAGCTCTACGTATCCATATGGTGACACACTTGTAATCACATATGGACCTCTCCACCGGGATTTCAATTTTCCGGGG
The DNA here is from genome assembly GCF_014773155.1 of Arachis stenosperma. Taxonomy (NCBI): domain Eukaryota; kingdom Viridiplantae; phylum Streptophyta; class Magnoliopsida; order Fabales; family Fabaceae; genus Arachis; species Arachis stenosperma. The sequence goes on along the minus strand of NC_080381.1, from coordinate 88,757,963 downwards.
AATAATTTGAGCTTAGAATTAAACAGCAGGACTTTCTGCCCTGACTCAAAGACTCTGGATGACAACTTTTTATCATGCCACCTTTTTGCTTTCTATTTGTATATTTTTGCATTTTCAAAAGCATTGAGTCTAAATTCCTCTAGCTCATTTAACTGGAGTAATCATTTTTCTCTAGCTAACTTAGCATCAAGGTTTAGGAATCTGGTTGTCCAGTAGGCCTTATGTTCCAGTTCCACTGGCAAGTGACAGGCTTTTCCATACACAAGCTGGTATAGGGAAGTTCCTGTAGGTGTCTTGAATGTTGTTCTGTATGCCCACAGAGCATCATCCAAGCTTCTTGCCCAATCCCTTCTGCGGTTAATCACAGTCTGTTCCAGGATTCTTTTAAGTTTTCTATTAGAGACTTCAGCTTGCCCATTTATCTGTGGATGATATGGAGTGGCCACCCTGTGGCTAACTCCATATCGAACCAAAGCTGAGTAAAGCTGTTTATTACAGAAATGAGTGCCCCTATCACTGATTAGTACTCTAGGGATACCAAATCTGCTGAAGATGTGTTTCTGGAGGAATTTTAGCACTGTCTTAGTATCATTGGTGGGTGTTGCAATAGCTTCCACCCATTTGGACACATAATCCACTGCCACCAGAATATAAGTGTTTGAGTATGATGGTGGGAAAGGCCCCATGAAGTCAATACCCCATACATCAAACAACTCAATCTCCAAGATCTCTTGTTGAGGCATGGCATAATTGTGAGGTAGATTGCCAGATCTTTGGCAACTGTCACAATTAAGTACAAACACTCGGGAGTCTTTATAGAGAGTAAGCCAATAGAAGCCACATTAGAGGACTCTTGTGGCTGTTCGCTCACTTCCAAAATGTCCTCCATACTGTGATCCATGGCAGTGCCAGAGGATCTTTTGTGCTTCTTCTTTAGGCACACATCTACGGATTACTCCGTCTGCACATCTCTTAAAGAGATATGATTCATCCCAAAGATAGTATTTTGCATCCGTGATCAATTTCTTTGATTGCTGCCTACTATATTCTTTAGGTATGAATCTTACTGCCTTGTAGTTTGAAATGTCTGCAAACCATGGCACTTCCTGGATGGCAAAGATTTGCTCATCCGGAAAGTTTTTGGAGATCTCAGTAAGAGGAAGGGACGCTCCTTCTGCTGGTTCTATTCGGGACAGGTGATCTGCTACTTGATTCTCTGTCCCTTTTCTGTCTCTTATTTCTATATCAAACTCTTGCAGAAGTAACACCCATCTGATGAGTCTGGATTTTGAATCCTGCTTTGTGAGTAGATATTTAAGAGCAGTATGCTCAGTGTACACAATCACTTTTAATCCTACTAAATAAGATCTGAACTTGTCAATGGCGTAAACTACTGCAAGTAATTATTTTTCTGTGGTTGTATAGTTCTTCTGTGCATCATTTAAAACACGACTGGCATAGTAAATAACGTGCAGAAGCTTGTCATGCCTTTGTCCCAACACTGCACCAATGGCATGGTCACTGGCATTACACATTAATTCAAATGGTAATGTCCAGTCTGGTGCAGAAATGACTGGTGCTGTGACCAGTTTAGCTTTCAGGGTCTCAAATGCCTGCAGACACTCCTTATCAAAGATAAATGGTGTGTCAGCAGCTAGCAGATTACTCAGAGGTTTGGCGATTTTTGAAAAATCTTTTATAAACCTTCTATAGAATCCTGCATGCCCCAGAAAGCTTCTGATTGCCTTAACATTGGCAGGTGGTGGTAATTTTTCAATTACCTCTACCTTAGCTTGATCCACCTCTATTCCCTTGTTCGAAATTTTGTGCCCAAGGACAATTCCTTCAGTCACCATAAAGTGACATTTCTCCCAGTTTAAAACCAGGTTAGTCTCTTGGCACCTCTTTAGAACAAGTGTTAGATGGTCAAGACAGGAGCTGAATGAGTCTCCAAATACTAAAAAGTAATCCATGAAGACTTCCAGAAAATTTTCCACCATATCAGAGAAAATGGAGAGCATGCACCTCTGAAAGGTTGCAGGTGCATTGCACAGACCAAAGGGCATCCTTCTGTATGCAAATACTCCCGATGGACATGTGAATGCTGTTTTCTCTTGATCCTGGGGATCTACTGCAATTTGATTATTACCTGAATATCTATCTAGGAAGCAGTAGTATTCATGACCTGCTAGTCTTTCTAGCATTTGGTCTATGAATGGTAAAGGAAAATAATCCTTTCTGGTAGCTATATTGAGCCTTCTGTAATCAATACACATACGCCACCCTGTAACTGTTCTTGTAGGAACCAGTTCATTTTTTTCATTATGGACTACTGTCATACCACCCTTCTTAGGGACGACTTGGACAGGGCTTACCCAGGGGCTATCAGAAATGGGATAAATAATCCCAGCCTCTAGTAATTTAGTGACCTCCTTCTGCACCACCTCCTTCATGGCTGGATTCAGCAACCTCTGTGGTTGAACCACTGGCTTAGCATCACCCTCCAATAGGATCTTGTGCATGCATCTGGCTGGGCTAATGCCCTTAAGATCACTAATGGACCATCCAAGAGCTGTCTTGTATGTCCTTAGCACTTGAATTAGTGCTTTCTCTTCCTGTCGCTCTAAGGTAGAGCTTATGATTACAGGAAATGTATCACCTTCTCCCAGAAATGCATATTTCAGGGATTGTGGTAATGGTTTGAGCTCAGGTTTAGGAGGTATCTCCTCTTCCTGAGGGATTTTCAGAGGTTCTATTATTCTCTCTGGTTCCTCCAGATCAGGCTGAACATCTTTAAAGATATCCTCTAGCTCTGATTCGAGACTCTCAGCCATATTTACCTCTTTTACCAGAGAGTCAATAATATCAACGCTCATGCAGTCATTTTGGGTGTCTGGATGCTGCATAGCTTTGACAACATTCAACTTAAACTCGTCCTCATTGACTCTCAGGGTCACTTCCCCTTTTTGGATGTCAATAAGGGTTCGTCCAGTTGCTAGGAAAGGTCTTCCTAGAATGAGAGTTGCACTCTTGTGTTCCTCCATTTCCAGCACCACAAAGTCAGTGGGAAAGGCAAATGGCCCAACCTTGACAATCATGTCTTCAATTACGCCTGATGGGTATTTAATGGAGCCATCAGCAAGTTGGAGACATATCCGGGTTGGTTTAACTTCATCAGTCAACCCAAGCTTTTTGATAGTAGCTGCAGGTATTAGGTTAATACTTGCCCTAAGATCACATAGAGCTTGCTTGGTACAAGTACCTTCTAATGTGCATGGTATCATAAAGCTTCCTGGATCTTTAAGCTTCTCAAGTAAGCTTTTCAGAATGACTGCACTGCATTCTTCAGTGAGGTAAACTTTCTCAGTTTCCCTCCAATCCTTCTTATGACTTAAGATCTCTTTCATGAACTTAGCATAAGAGGGTATTTGCTCAAGTGCCTCTGCAAATGGAATCTTTATTTCAAGAGTCCTGAGATAGTCTGCAAAGCGGGCAAATTGCTTATCCTATTCTGCTTGGCGGAGTTTCTGAGGGTAAGGCATTTTGGCTTTATACTCCTCAACCTTAGTTGCTGTAGGTTTATTGCCTACAGATGTGGGTTGAAAAGCCCTTTTAGAGGGGTTGCTATCAGCACTTGTATGTGTCTGATCTCCCACTGGCATTTGAATGCCAGGGGTGGAAGCTAGAGTGGCGTTAGACGCCAGCTCCTTACCTATTTCTAGCATTTGAACGCCAGAACTGTGCTTCTTTTGGGCGTTCAACGCCAATTCCTTGCTTGTTTCTGGCGTTGAACGCTAGGACTGAGCATGGGTTGGGCGTTCAACACCAGCTTTTCACCCATTATCAGGCGTTTGAGGACCAGAGTTATTCCTCTCTGGGCTCTGACTGTCCTCAGAGGGATTTTGGGTAGCAGTCTGTTCATTTCTTGGCTTCCTATTGCCTTGAAGTGAGGTATTTAATGTTTTTCCACTTCTTAGTTGAACTGCTTGGCATTCTTCTGTTATTTGTTTTGATAACTGCTGTTCTGTTTGCTTCAACTGCACTTCCATATTCATATTAGCCATTCTTGTTTCTTGTAATATCTCTTTGATTTCGGCTAGCTGTTTTCTTAGAAAATCTAATTGCTGATTGAATTCTGTAACTTGTTCTGCATGACTGAGTTCAGCAGTTACTGTTTTAGCCTCTTCTTTTTTGGAAGATTCACTGCTTAGGTACAGGTGCTGATTCCTGGTAACTGTATCAATGAGCTCTTGAGCTTCTTCAATTGTCTTTCTCATGTGGATAGATCCACCAGCTGAGTGGTCTAGAAAAATCTGAGCTCTCTCTGTAAGCCCATAATAGAAGATGTCTAATTGCACCCACTCTGAAAATATTTCAGAAGGGCATTTTCTTAGCATCTCTCTGTATCTCTCCCAGGCATCATAAAGGGATTCATTATCTCCTTGTTTGAAGCCTTGGATCCTCAGCCTTAGCTGTGTCATCCGTTTTGGAGGAAAATAGTGATTCAGGAATTTTTCTAATAGCTGTTTCCATGTCTTTATGCTGTCCTTAGGTTGGTTATTTAACCACCTCTTAGCTTGGTCCTTTACAGCAAATGGAAACAGTAATAATCTGTAGACTTCCTGATCTACTTCCTTATTATATACTGTGTCAGCAATTTGTAAAAATTATGCCAGAAACTCTGTAGGTTCTTCCTGTGGAAGACCGGAATACTGGCAACTTTACTGCACCATGATAATGAGCTGAGGATTTAACTCAAAACTACTGACTCCAATGGATGGTATACAGATACTACTCCCATATAAAGCAGTAGTGGGATTAGCATATGACCCCAGAGTCCTTCTGGACTGTTCATTTCCACTTAGGTCCATGATGGAGAAAGGGAGATGATGTGGATTTATTTTATTTATTTTTTTAAAAAAATTATTTTCGAAATAATAAAATAAAATAAAATAAAACCGAAATAAAAATAAAAATAAAAAAAATTTGAAAATATTTTATGAAGATTTTCGAAAAAGTGAGGAGAGAGAAATTGGTTAGGATATTTTTGAAAAAGATGTGATTTGAAAATTTTTGACCAAGTCAACCCAAGTAATTCGAAAATTTTGAGAAATTTGAGGAGAGGATAAATATTTTTTTTGAATTTTGAATTTATGATAAAAGAGAAAAACACATAAAAGACATAAGATTTAAAATTTTTAAATCTAATGCTCCTTATTTTTGAAAATTTTGGAGGGAAAACACCAAGGAACACCAAACTTAAAAATTTTAAGATCAAAACACAAAGAAGACTCAAGAATACCTTGAAGATTCACAAGAACACCAAGAACAAAAGAAAGAACACCAAACTTAAAAATTTTTTTTTGAAAACCAAATTAAATTTTCGAAAATTAAAGAAAATTAACAAGATAACACCAAACTTAAAGTTTGGCACAAGATTCAATCAAAGAAAAATTATTTTTGAAGAAGATTTTAAAAAGGAAATTCAAATTGGCAACTATTCCCAAGAAAATAGACACATTCAAAAAATGCATGAACCAAACGGAGAAAAATTATTTTTGAAAAATTTAAGGAACACTGAAGAACTGAAGATTGATGGATTAGAAGTTATAATAAATTTTCGTTGCAAGTATAGTTTCTAAACCAAGCAATCAACCTTTCTTACAAACGTTTTGGTTGTCACAAGTAACAAACCCCTAAATAAATTGATAACTGAAGTATTTAAACCTAGGGTCGTCTTCTCAAGGAATTGCAGGGAGGTATGTTCTTATTATTGGTTATGAGTTTTGTAAATCGGGTGTTTTAAGAATGAGGAGCAGATATGATAAATGACAAGTAAACTAAATAAATGACTGTAAAATAAACTCTTGGCAAGGTATGAGAAATTGGAAGGCCTATCCTAGTTATCCTTATCAATGATGACGAAAATTGAATCTTGACTCCACTTAGTTAACCTCTGCTGTTGCAAAGGAAGGTCAAGTGGCTAATTAGTTTGATCTTCAAATCCTAGTTAATTCCTAGGAAAAGATTGGGATTATAGAAGTTCAAGCTAATTAGTAAAGATAGCGGTTATCGATCACGTTGAGTTTGATAACTCAAGAGTTACTGATTTCCTAACCAAAGCCAAGAATGTGGAAAGCTGAATTGAAATCATAAATCTGAAAACATCTCAATAATGTATAATCCTAACATGAAAAGTTCATAAGCCAATTGGGCAACATAAATCAAATACCAATAAAAGCATTAAAGTATCTGAAAATAAGAGATAAATATAAAGTAAAGAAAATATTGAACCTGATGAAGAGTTGAATCCTAAATTCTTTAAGAGGAATCCTAATCCTAAAACCTAAGAGAGAGGAGAGAACCTCTCTCTCTAAAAACTACATCTAAAACTAAAATTGTGAGTTATGAAAGCATGATGATGAATGGATGCATTCCCCCACTTTATAGCCTCTAATCTGTGTTTTCCGGGCCGAAAACTGGGTCAAAATAGCCCAAAAATCGCGCCCTGCATATTCTGGTACGTTCAGGTCGCGGGCAAGTGACGCGGAGGCGTCGCCCACGCGGCCGCGCGGATTGAAGTTCGCAAATGCGACGCGTCTGCGTGGATCACGCGTTTGCATCACCTAGCGTCAGGGCAACTATGGTATATTATATATCAAATCGAAGCCCCGGACGTTAGCTTTCTAACGCAACTGGAACCGCGTCGTTTGGATCTCTATAGCTAAAGTTATAGTTGTTTGAGTGCGAAGAGGTCGGGCTGGACAGCTTAGCAGTTTCTCCAACTTCTTATATTCCTTCCATTTTTGCATTCTTCCTTTCCATCCTCTGAGTCATTCCTGCCCTATAATATCTGAAAACACTTAACACACATATCAAGGCATCTAATGATAATAAGAGAGGATTAAACATAGGGAACTTAAGGCCAAAGAAGCATGTTTTCAATCAAAGCACATAATTAGGAAGGCAAATGTAAAACCATGCAAAAAGTATGAATAAGTGGGTAAAGAGTTGATAAAATTCACTCAATTAAGCACAAGATAAACCATAAAATAGTGGTTTATCAAACACAAAATGCATACAATTGACACCAAACTTAGAACATGACACTAAACTCATAAAAAAATGAAAATTCAATTAAAGAAAAATAATATTTTTAAAAAAAAATTTTAAAAGGGATAATAAAAGATGCAATTCTAGTAAAAGAGATAAATTTTTCCTAATATAAGCATCAAGATTTACCGTCAGTTGTTCAAACTCAAACAATCCCCGGCAACGGCGCCAAAAACTTGGTGCACGAAATTGTGTATGCCAATATTAATGGACTATTTCTCACAGCTTCGCACAACTAACCAACAAGTGCACCGGGTCGTCCAAGTAATACCTTACGTGAGTAAGGGTCGATCCCACGAAGATTGTTGGCTTGAAGCAATCTATGGTTATCTTGTAATTCTTAGTCAGGATAACAATTATAATTATCAGTTGATTTGTAAATAAATAAAAGAGCATGAAATAAATACTTGTTATGCAGTAATGGAGAATATGTTGGAGTTTTGGAGATGCTTTATCTTCTGAATTTCAGCTTTTCTCTTGTCCACCTCTTCACGCACGCAAGGTTCCTCCTATGGCAAGTGGTGCACGAAATTGCAATCACACTTTTGCAACTCCGCACAACTAACCAGCAAGTGTACTGGGTCGTCCAAGTAATACCTTGCGTGAGCAAGGGTCGATCCCACAGAGATTGTCGGCTTGAAGCAAGCTATGGTTATCTTGTAAATCTTAGTCAGGATATCAGAAATTATCAGGATTGATTGTGAAAAGCAAAAGAACATGAAGTGATTACTTGTTTTGCAGTAATGGAGAATAGGTTGAGGTTTGGAGATGCTCCATCTTCTGAATCTCTGCTTTCCTACTGTCTTCTTCTTCAAACACGCAAGTCTCCTTCCATGGCAAGCTGTATGTAGGGTTTCACCATTGTCAGTGGCTACCTCCCATCCTCTCAGTGAAAGCGATTGCATATGCTCTGTCACAGCATAGCGGAATTCATCTGTCGGTTCTCAATCAGGCCGGAATAGAATCCAGTGATTCTTTTGCGTCTGTCACTAACGCCCCGCCTTCAGGAGATTGAAGCACGTCACAGTCATTCAATCATTGAATCCTACTCAGAATACCACAGACAAGGTTTAGACCTTCCGGATTCTCTTGAATGCCGCCATCAGTCCTAGCTTATACCACGAAGATTCCGATTAAAGAATCCAAGAGATATCTACTTAATCTAAGATAGAACGGAGGTGGTTGTCAGTCACACGTTCATAGTTGAGAATATGATGAGTGTCACAGATCATCACATTCATCCGGGTTAAGAACAAGTGATATCTTAGAATGGAAGCAAGCATGATCGAATAAGAAACAGTAGTAATTGCATTAATCCATCAGAACACAGCAGAGCTCCTCACCCCCAACCATGGGGTTTAGAGACTCATGCTGTGGAAGTACACAAGAAACGTGTAAAAAAATGTCATGAGGTCATAAGGTACGGATACAATGTCAAAAGATCCTATTAATAGTGAACTAGTGTCCTAAGGTTTACAGAAATGAGTAAATGACAGAAAAATCCACTTCCGGGCCCACTTGGTGTGTGCTTGGGCTGAGCAATGAAGGAATTTCGTGTAGAGACCTTTTCTGGAGTTAAACGCCAGCTTTCATGCCAGTTTGGGCGTTTAACTCCAAATTTTATGCCAATTTCGGTGTTTAACGCTGGAATTTCTGTAGGTGACTTTGAGCGCCGGTTTGGGCCATCAAATATTGGGCAAAGTATGGACTATTATATATTGCTGGAAAGCCCCGGATGTCTACTTTCCAATGCCGTTGAGAGCGCGCCAATTGGGCTTCTGTAGCTCCAGAAAATCCACTTCGAGTGCAGGGAGGTCAGAATCCAACAGCATCTGCAGTCCTTTTCAGTCTCTGGATCAGATTTTTGCTCAGGACCCTCAATTTCAGTCAGAAAATACCTGAAATCACAGAAAAACACACAAACTCATAGTAAAGTCCAGAAAGTGAATTTTAATTAAAAACTAATAAAAATATACTAAAACTAACTAAAAGATACTAAAAACATACTAAAAACAATGCCAAAAAGCGTACAAATTATCCGCTCATCACAACACCAAACTTAAATTGTTGCTTGTCCCCAAGCAACTGAAAATCAAAATAGGATAAAAAGAAGAGAATATACTATAGACTCCAAAATATCAAAGAAACATAGCTCCAATTAGATGAGCGGGACTAGTAGCTTTTTGCCTCCGAACAGTTTTGGCATCTCACTCTATCCTTTGAAGTTCAGAATGATTGGCATCTATAAGAACTCAGAACTCAGATAGTGTTATTGATTCTCCTAGTTAAGTATATTGATTCTTGAACATAGCTAGTGTATGAGTCTTGGCTGTGGCCCAAAGCACTCTGTCTTCCAGTATTACCACCGGATACATACATGCCACAGACACATAATTGGGTGAACCTTTTTAGATTGTGACTCAGCTTTGCTAAAGTCCCCAATTAGAGGTGTCCAGGGTTCTTAAGCACACTCTTTTTTTGCTTTGGTTCACAACTTTATTTCTTTCTTTTTCTTTTTCTTTTTCTTCTCTTTTTTTTTCGAATTTTTTTTTTCACTGCTTTTTCTTGCTTCAAGAATCAATTTGATGATCTTTCAGATCCTCAATAACAGTTCTCTTTCTCCTCATTCTTTCAAGAGCCAACAATTTTAACATTCTTAAAACAACAAATTCAAGAGACATATGCACTGTTTAAGCATTCATTCAGAAAACAAAAAGTATTGTCACCACATCAAGCTAATTCAACTAGTTTCAAGGATAAATTTCGAAATCCTGTACTTCTTGTTCTTTTGTGATTAAAGCATTTTTCTTTTAAGAGAGGTGATGGATTCATAGGACATTCATAGCTTTAAGGCATAAACTTAAATTTTATTAATTATGAATTAAGAATAAGACTCAAATATAGATATAAGAATAGAAAACAAAACAAGAAAAACGAAAAAAAATAGGCTCCTAATGATAGAGGTTTTCACAGAGTTAGGACTCAACAACCTTGATTTTGAGAAGTGGATGCTCCCTCAGCTTGAGAAGAGAGCTTTTGGTGTTTCATCTCTTGGATTTCACGCCCCTGCTTCTCTTGCTCCTTCCATTGACTTCTTGGTGATTGGATGCTCAATGGGTATGAATTCATCTGCTTCTATCTTTACCCCAGCCTCTTTACAAAGCAAGGAGATCAAGCTTGGGTAAGCCAATTTGGTTACAGTGGAATTCCTATTTGCAATTGTGTAGATCTCACAGGCAATCAGATGATGAACCTCCACTTCTTTTCCAAGCATAATGAAATGAATCATCACTGCCCTCTTGATGGTGACCTCAGAACGGTTGCTAGTGGGCAATATGGAGCGCCCAATGAAGTCTAGCCAACCTCTTGCAATTGGTTTGAGGTCTCCCCTCTTGAGTTGGTTTGGGACACCCTTTGAATTGGTTATCCACTTAGTCCCAGGGAGGCATATGTCCTCTAGAACTTGATCCAACCCTTTATCTACTCTCACCATCCTCCTATTGAAGGAGTCAGGATCATCTTGTAGTTGGGGCAACTTGAAGATTTCTCTTATTTTGTCCAGATAGAAGTACATAACTTTCCCTCTGACCATGGTTCTGTAGGTATGGTAAGCGGTTCCAGTCATTCTCTGCTTATCTGTCAGCCACAGATTTGAGTAGAATTCCTGAACCATGTTCCTTCCAACCTTTGTCTCAGGATTGGTTAGAACTTCCCATCCTCTGTTTCGAATTTGCTCTTGGATCTCCGGATATTCATCTTCTTTCAGATCAAATTTAACTTCCGGGATCACTGACCTCAGACCCATTATTTTGTGATAATGGTCTTCATGTTCTTTAGTTAAGAACTTCTCTTGATTCCAAAGATTCTTTGGATTATTCTCTTTCTTGCCTCTTAAATTGGTTTGTTTTCCCTTAGGAGCCATGATATTGATGAATCTTGGCTTAGTGATCACGGAAAAGCACACCAAACTTAGAGGTTTGCTTGTCCTCAAGCAAAAGAAAAGAGAGAAGAGAGGGGGAGGAAGAGGAAATTCGAATGGTGTGGTTGGAAGAGGGGGAACAAACGTGTATTTATAAGGTGGGGAGGGGAGTTTTTGAAAAAAAGGAATTTGAAAGAAGATTTGAGAAGATATGAAAAGAAATTGAGAAAAGGGTGAAATTTTTGAACAATGTTTGTAATTGATTTGAAATAGATTTGAAGAATGGTTTTGATTTGTGAAGATTTGAAAGTGAATGATGAAAGGTTGAAGTGCATTTATGTAGAAAAGTATGGGTAAAAAGAGGAAAGTTTGAAAAAAATTGAGTTGAAAACAAAAATGTGGTCCCCCCACCTTTCTGGCGTTAAACGCCCAGAATGGCACCCATTCTGGCGTTTAACGCCCATTTGTTACCCCTTTTGGGCGTTTAACGCCCAGCCAGGTGCCCTGGCTGGCGTTAAACACCAGAAATCCTTTATCACTGGGCGTTTTTCAGAACGCCCAGGATGCTGCACACCTGGCGTTAAACGCCCAGAATGGTGCCCATTCTGGCGTTTAACGCCCAAAATGGTACCATTACTGGCGTTAAACGCCCAGAATGGTGCCCATTCTGGCGTTTAACGCCCAAAATGCCTCTTACTGGCGTTTTTTCGCCAGTAAGCTCATTTTCTCTGCTTTTTGAGCTGAATCCTTCTGTAACTCTGTGAATTCCTTCATTTTTGATACTTGCCTCTGTAAGAACAATTCATACAACCTTCTAACGACTGGGTTGCCTCCCAGCAAGCGCTTCTTTACTGTCTTTAGCTGGACTTTCACTGAGAATCACTCAAGCCTCAGTTTTGAGCATTCCTGCTCAAAATTTCCTTCAAGATAGTGCTTGATTCTCTGTCCATTAACAATGAACTTCTTGTCAAAATCAATATCCTGAAGCTCAACATATCCATATGGTGATACTCCTGTAATCACATACGGACCCCTCCACCGGGATTTGAGTTTTCCTGGAAACAATTTGAGCCTGGAGTTGAAGAGCAGAACTTTTTGTCCTGGCTCAAAGACTCTAGTTGACAACTTCTTGTCATGCCATTTCTTTGCCTTTTCCTTATAAATTTTTGCATTTTCAAAGGCATTGAGTCTGAACTCCTCTAGCTCATTTAGCTGGAGCAATCTTTTTTCACCAGCTAACTGTGCATCCATGTTTAGGAATCTGGTTGCCCAGTAGGCTTTATGTTCCAGTTCCACAGGCAAATGACAGGCCTTCCCATACACCAGTTGGTATGGAGAGGTTCCTATAGGAGTCTTGAATGCTGTTCTGTATGCCCACAGAGCATCATCCAAGCTCTTTGCCCAATCCTTTCTTCGGGCTATCACAGTCCGTTCTAGGATTCTTTTTAGCTCTCTGTTAGAGACTTCAGCTTGCCCATTTGTCTGTGGATGATACGGAGTTGCCACTTTATGGCTAATTCCATATCTAACCATAGCAGAGTATAGCTGTTTGTTGCAGAAATGAGTGCCCCCATCACTGATTAGCACTCTGGGGACGCCAAACCTGCTGAAAATGTTTTTCTGGAGGAATTTCAGTACGGTTTTGGTATCATTAGTGGGTGTAGCAATTGCTTCTACCCACTTAGATACATAGTCCACTGCCACCAGAATATAAGTGTTTGAGTATGATGGTGGGAATGGTCCCATGAAATCAATTCCCCATACATCAAACAATTCTATTTCTAATATCCCTTGTTGAGGCATGGCATATCCGTGAGGCAGGTTACCAGCTCTTTGGCAACTGTCACAGTTACGCACAAACTCTCGGGAATCTTTATAGAGAGTAGGCCAGTAGAAGCCGCATTGGAGAACTTTAGTGGCTGTTCGCTCACTTCCAAAATGTCCCCCATACTGGGATCCATGGCAGTGCCATAGGATCCTTTGTGCTTCTTCTCTGGGTACACACCTGCGGATCACTCCGTCAGCACATCTCTTAAAGAGATATGGTTCATCCCAAAGGTAGTACTTGGCATCTGAAATTAGTTTCTTTCTCTGCACATAACTGTACTCCTTGGGTATGAACCTCACAGCTTTATAGTTTGCAATATCTGCAAACCATGGAGCTTCCTGAATGGCAAAGAGTTGCTCATCTGGGAAAGTCTCAGAGATCTCAGTAGAAGGGAGGGACGTCCCAGCTACTGGTTCTATCCGGGACAGATGATCAGCCACTTGGTTCTCTGTCCCTTTTCTGTCTCTTATTTCTATATCAAACTCTTGCAGAAGCAACACCCATCTTATAAGCCTGGGTTTTGAATCCTGCTTTGTGAGTAAGTATTTAAGAGCAGCATGGTCAGTGTACACAATCACCTTTGATCCCACTAAGAAGGATCTAAACTTGTCAATGGCATAGACCACTGCAAGTAATTCTTTTTCTGTGGTTGTGTAATTCTTCTGTGCATCATTTAGAACACGGCTAGCATAATAAATGACATGCAGAAGTTTGTTATGCCTCTGTCCCAACACTGCACCAATGGCATGATCACTGGCATCACACATTAATTCAAATGGTAGTGCCCAATCTGGTGCAGAGATGACTGGTGCTGTGACCAGCTTAGCTTTCAGGGTCTCAAATGCCTGCAAACACTGTGTGTCAAACACAAATGGCATGTCAGCAGCTAGCAGGTTACTTAAAGGTTTTGCAATTTTCGAAAAATCCTTGATAAACCTTCTATAGAATCCTGCATGCCCCAGAAAGCTTCTGATTGCCTTAACATTGGCAGGTGGTGGTAATTTTTCAATTACCTCTACCTTTGCCTTATCCACCTCTATTCCCCTGCTTGAAATTTTGTGCCCAAGGACAATTCCTTCAGTCACCATAAAATGACATTTCTCCCAGTTTAAAACCAGGTTAGTCTCTTGGCACCTTTTCAAGACAAGTGCTAGGTGATTAAGACAGGAGCTAAATGAGTCTCCATATACTGAAAAGTCATCCATGAAGACTTCCAGAAATTTCTCTACCATATCTGAGAAGATAGAGAGCATGCACCTCTGAAAGGTTACAAGTGCATTGCACAGACCAAAAGGCATCCTCCTGTAGGCAAACACGCCAGAAGGGCAAGTGAATGCTGTTTTCTCTTGGTCCTGGGGATCTACTGCAATTTGGTTGTAGCCTGAATAGCCATCCAAAAAGCAGTAATAATCATGACCAGCTAATCTTTCTAGCATTTGGTCTATGAATGGTAAAGGAAAATGATCCTTTCTGGTGGCTGTATTGAGTCTTCTGTAATCAATACACATGTGCCACCCTGTGACTGTCCTTGTAGGAACCAGTTCATTTTTTTCATTATGAACCACTGTCATGCCTCCCTTTTTGGGGACAACTTGGACAGGGCTCACCCAGGGGCTATCAGAAATAGGATAAATAATCCCAGCCTCCAGTAATTTAGTGACCTCTTTCTGCACCACCTCCTTCATGGCTGGATTTAGCCTCCTCTGTGGTTGAACCACTGGTTTGGCATTATCCTCCAACAGGATCTTGTGCATGCATCTAGCTGGGCTAATGCCCTTGAGATCACTTATGGACCACCCAAGAGCTGTCTTGTGCGTCCTTAGCACTTTAATCAGTGCTTCCTCTTCCTGTGGATTTAAAGCAGAGCTTATGATCACTGGAAAAGTTTCATCCTCTCCCAGAAATGTGTATTTCAGGGATGATGGTAGTGGTTTGAGTTCAGGCTTGGGAGGTTTATCCTCCTCCTGAGGAATTTTCGAAAATTCCTTTGCCTCCTCTGGCTCTTCCTGATCAGTTTGAGCATCTTTGAAGATGTCCTCAAGCTCTGATTCTAGGCTTTCAGCCATATTGATCTCTTCTACCAGAGAGTCAATAATGTCAGCGCCCATGCAGTCATTTGGTGTGTCTGGATGCTGCATAGCTTTTACAGCATTCAACTTGAACTCATCCTCATTGACTCTCAAGGTTACTTCCCCCTTTTGTACATCAATGAGAGTTCGTCCAGTTGCTAGGAAAGGTCTTCCTAGGATGAGAGTTGCACTCTTGTGCTCCTCCATTTCCAGTACCACAAAGTCAGTTGGAAAGGCAAATGGCCCAACCTTGACAGTCATGTCCTCTATTATGCCTGATGGGTGTTTAATGGAGCCATCAGCAAGTTGGAGGCATATCCTGGTTGGTTTGACTTCTCCAATCAACCCAAGCTTTCTGATAGTGGATGCAGGTATTAAATTGATGCTTGCTCCAAGATCACATAAAGCTGTCTTGGTGCAAGTGCCTTCTAATGTGCATGGTATCAGAAAGCTTCCAGGATCTTGAAGCTTTTCTGGTAAGCTTTTCAGAATGACTGCACTGCATTCTTCAGTGAGAAACACTTTTTCAGTTTCTCTCCAATCCTTCTTATGACTTAAGATTTCCTTCATGAACTTAGCATAAGAAGGTATTTGCTCAAGTGCCTCTGCAAACGGAATCTTTATTTCAAGAGTCCTTAAATAGTCTGCAAAGCGGGCAAATTGCTTATCCTGTTCCGCTTTGCGGAGTTTCTGAGGATAAGGCATTTTGGCTTGATATTCTTCAACCTTAGATGCTGCAGGTTTATTCCTTACAGAAGTGGTTGAAGAAGCCTTTTTAGAGGGATTACTGTCAGCACTCTCAGGTGTCTGATCCTCCCTTGGCGTTTGAACGCCAATATTCCTCTCTGGGCTCTTACTGTCCTCAGAGGGATTTTGAACAGTGGTTTGGTTGTCCTCTGTCACTTGTTCCTTGTTTGGCTTTTTACTCTTTTGAGCAGTGTTATTCAAGGTCTTTCCACTCCTCAATTGAACTGCTTGACACTCCTCTGTTATCTGTTTAGATATTTGCTGTTTTGCTTGATTCAACTGTAGTTCTATGCTCTTATTAGCAACTTTAGTTTCATGGAGCATCTCTTTAAATTCTGCTAACTGTTCTGTCATCAGGAGCAATTGTTGATTAAGCTCATTCATCTGTTCTTGAGGATTAGGATCAGTGGCTAATGCCATGATTTCCTCTTTTGGAACGAACTCATTGCTAGAATATAAATATTGGTTTCTAGCAACAGTGTCTATAAGCTCTTGAGCTTCTTCAATTGTCTTCCTCATGTGTATAGATCCACCAGCTGAGTGGTCTAAAGACATCTGAGCTTTCTCTGTAAGCCCATAGTAGAAAATGTCTAACTGTACCCACTCTGAAAATATTTCAGAGGGACATTTCCTTAGCATGCCTCTATACCTCTCCCAGGCATTATAAAGGGATTCATTATCCTCTTGTTTAAAGCCTTGGATGTCCAGCCTTAGCTGTGTCATCCTCTTTGGAGGGTAAAAATGATTCAGGAATTTGTCTGATAACTGTTTCCATATCTTTATGCTTGCTGTAGGTTGGTTATTTAACCACCTTTTAGCTTGATCTTTTACAGCAAATGGAAACAGTAATAGTTTGTAGACATCCTGATCCACCTCTTTATCATGTGCTGTGTCAGCAATTTGTAAGAACTGTGCCAGAAACTCAGTAGGTTCTTCCTGTGGAAAACCGGAATACTGGCAATTTTGCTGCACTATGATAATGAGTTGAGGATTTAGCTCAAAGCTGCTTGCTTTGATGGGGGGCGTGCAGATGCTACTCCCATATGCAGCTGTAATGGGGTTAGCATATGACCCCAGAGTCCTCTTGGACTGATTAATCCCACTTAAGTCCATAATGGACAAAAGGGAAATGATAATGATTGCAAAGAGATGAATTTTGTTTATTTTTTTTTTTTGAAATAACCGAAAAAATTAAAATAAAATAAAGGAAAATTAAAATGAAAATTCGAAAATCAAAAGAGAATAAGATCAAAGTAAATTGAGAACTGAATCAATTAGTAAAAAAAGATTTTGAAAACAGCAATTAAAAAGATATGATTGAAAAAATTTTTATGAAAAAGATTTGATTCTTAAAAAGAGGAAAGAGAAAAACACAAAAAGACACCAAACTTAAAATTTTAGAAAATCAAACACTAATTTTTTCGAAAATTTTAAAGGAAAAACACAAAGAGGACACCAAACTTAGAACTTTTATGAATCAAAAAGGGACTAAGAACAAGAAAAATTCGAAAATCAAAAGAAAAACACAAAAGCAGGCAGTTGACACCAAACTTAAAATATGAAACTAGACTCAACTAAAAAAAAAGACTCTAAACCAACAAAAATAAAACAGTCCTAATCTAAGCAACAAGATAAGCCGTCAGTTGTCCAAACTCGAACAATCCCCGGCAACGGCGCCAAAAACTTGGTGCACGAAATTGCAATCACACTTTTGCAACTCCGCACAACTAACCAGCAAGTGTACTGGGTCGTCCAAGTAATACCTTGCGTGAGCAAGGGTCGATCCCACAGAGATTGTCGGCTTGAAGCAAGCTATGGTTATCTTGTAAATCTTAGTCAGGATATCAGAAATTATCAGGATTGATTGTGAAAAGCAAAAGAACATGAAGTGATTACTTGTTTTGCAGTAATGGAGAATAGGTTGAGGTTTGGAGATGCTCCATCTTCTGAATCTCTGCTTTCCTACTGTCTTCTTCTTCAAACACGCAAGTCTCCTTCCATGGCAAGCTGTATGTAGGGTTTCACCATTGTCAGTGGCTACCTCCCATCCTCTCAGTGAAAGCGATTGCATATGCTCTGTCACAGCATAGCGGAATTCATCTGTCGGTTCTCAATCAGGCCGGAATAGAATCCAGTGATTCTTTTGCGTCTGTCACTAACGCCCCGCCTTCAGGAGATTGAAGCACGTCACAGTCATTCAATCATTGAATCCTACTCAGAATACCACAGACAAGGTTTAGACCTTCCGGATTCTCTTGAATGCCGCCATCAGTCCTAGCTTATACCACGAAGATTCCGATTAAAGAATCCAAGAGATATCTACTTAATCTAAGATAGAACGGAGGTGGTTGTCAGTCACACGTTCATAGTTGAGAATATGATGAGTGTCACAGATCATCACATTCATCCGGGTTAAGAACAAGTGATATCTTAGAATGGAAGCAAGCATGATCGAATAAGAAACAGTAGTAATTGCATTAATCCATCAGAACACAGCAGAGCTCCTCACCCCCAACCATGGGGTTTAGAGACTCATGCTGTGGAAGTACACAAGAAACGTGTAAAAAAATGTCATGAGGTCATAAGGTACGGATACAATGTCAAAAGATCCTATTAATAGTGAACTAGTGTCCTAAGGTTTACAGAAATGAGTAAATGATAGAAAAATCCACTTCCGGGCCCACTTGGTGTGTGCTTGGGCTAAGCAATGAAGGAATTTCGTGTAGAGACCTTTTCTGGAGTTAAACGCCAGCTTTCATGCCAGTTTGGGCGTTTAACTCCAAATTTTATGCCAGTTCCGGCGTTTAACGCTGGAATTTCTGTAGGTGACTTTGAGCGCCGGTTTGGGCCATCAAATCTTGAGCAAAGTATGGACTATTATATATTTCTGGAAAGCCCAGGATGTCTACTTTCCAATGCCGTTGAGAGCGCGCCAATTGGGCTTCTGTAGCTCCAGAAAATCCACTTCGAGTGCAGGGAGGTCAGAATCCAACAGCATCTGCAGTCCTTTTCAGTCTCTGGATCAGATTTTTGCTCAGGACCCTCAATTTCAGTCAGAAAATACCTGAAATCACAGAAAAACACACAAACTCATAGTAAAGTCTAGAAAAGTGAATTTTAATTAAAAACTAATAAAAATATACTAAAAACTAACTAAAAGATACTAAAAACATACTAAAAACAATGCCAAAAAGCGTACAAATTATCCGCTCATCAGCAAGCTGTATGTTGGTAGGTCACTGGTGCACGAAATTAATATCTCAATATCAAAATCAAGATTTCTTATGATTTCGCACAACTAACCAGCAAGTGCACTGGGTCATCCAAGTAATACCTTACGTGAGTAAGGGTCGATCCCACGGAGATTATTGGTTTGAAGCAAGCTATGTTTATTTTATTATTCTTAGTCAGGATATCAATCAAAATTATCAATGGGAATTATTAGATTGGAAAAATAAAAGAGAATAAAATCGTTACTTGTTGTGCAGTAATGGGGAATATGTTGGAGTTTTGGAGATGCTTTGTCCTCTGAATTTCTACAATGTAATATTCAACTCAATTGTTTGTAAAGCCCGTCTACGGCAAGCTGTATGTAGGGTGTCACCATTGTCAGTGGCTACCTCCCATCCTCTCAGTGAAAACGGTCCAGATGCTCTGTCACAGCACGGCTAATCAGCTGTTGGTTCTCGATCATGTTGGAATAGGATCCATTGATCCTTTTGCGTTTGTCATGACGCCCAGCAATCGCGAGTTTGAAGCTCGTCACAGCCATTAAATCCTTGAATCCTACTTGGAATACCACAGACAAGGTTTAGACCTTCCGGATCCTCAAGAGTGGCCGCCATCAGTTCTAGCTTATACCACGAAGATTCTGATTAAGGAATCTAAGAGAAGCTCATTCAGTCTGATGTAGAACGGAGGTGTTTGTCAGGCACACATTCATGGATTGAGGGAGGTGATGAGTGTCACGGATCATCACCTCCTTCATAATTAAGCGCGAATAAACATCTTAGATAGGAACACACACACGTTTGAGTGAAATAGAAACAATTGCATTAATTCATCGAGACAGTGCAGAGCTCCTCACCCCCAACAATGGAGTTTAGAAACTCATGCCATCAAAGTGTATAAAATTCAGATCTGAAAATGTCATGAGATACAAAACAACTCTCTAAAAGTTGTTTAAATAGTAAACTAGTAACCTAGGTTTACAGAAAATGAGTAAACTATGATAGATGATGCAGAAATCCACTTCTGGGGCCCACTTGGTGTGTGCTGGGGCTGAGGCTTAAGCTTCTCACGTGCCTGGGGCTGTTTTGGGCGTTCAATGCCAGGTTGTAACCTGTTTCTGGCGTTGAACTCCAACTTGTAACCTGTTTCTGGCGCTGGACGCCAGATAGCAGCATGATACTAGCATTGAACGCCAGTGTACGTCATCTATCTTCGCGCAAAGTATAGACTATTATATATTGCTGAAAAGCCCTGGATGTCTACTTTCCAACGCCGTTGAGAGCGCGCCAATTGGACTCCTGTAGCTCCAGAAAATCCATTTCGAGTGCAGGGAGGTCAGGATCCAACAGCATCAGCAGTCCTTTTTCAGCCTAACTCAGATTTTTGCTCAGCTCCCTCAATTTCAGCCAGAAAATACCTGAAATCATAGAAAAGCACATAAACTCATAGTAAAGTCCAGAAATATGATTTTTTCCTAAAAACTAATTATATTCTACTAAAAACCAATTAAAACATACTAAAATCTACATGAAATTACCCCCAAAAAGCGTATAAAATATCCGCTCCTCACAACACCAAACTTAAACTGTTGCTTGTCTTCAAGCAACTAGATAAATAAAATAGGATGAAAAGAAATTAAGAAGTAATAATATCTAAGAGTTTTAAATGGAGCTCAGATTCTTATTAGATGAGCGGGGCTTGTAGCTTTTTGTTTCTGAACAGTTTTGGCATCTCCCTTTATCCTTTGAAATTCAGAATGATTGGCATCCATAGGAACTCAGAATTCAGATAGTATTATTGATTCTCCTAGTGTAGTATGTTGATTCTTGAACACAATTACTTTATGAGTCTTGGCCGTGGCCCTAAGCACTTTGTTTTCCAGTATTACCACCGGATACATAAATGCCACAGACACATGACTGGGTGAACCTTTTCAGATTGTGACTCAGCTTTGCTAGAGTCCCCAGTTAGAGGTGTCCAGAGCTCTTAAGAACACTCTTTTGCTTTGGATCACGACTTTAACCACTCAGTCTCAAGCTTTTCACTTGGACCTGCATGCCACAAGCACATGGTTAGGGACAGCTTGATTTAGCCGCTTAGGCCTGGAACTACTTCCTTGGGCCCTCCTATCCACTGATACTCAAAGCCTTGGATCCTTTTCTTAATCCAATGATTCCTTGTAATTTTTTTTTCACTGCTTTTTCTTGCTTCAAGAATCAAATTCATGATTTTTCAGATCATCAATAGTATTTTTCGTGTTCCTATTCTTTCAGGAGCCAATATTCATAAAATTCAAGGTAAAAATTATGCACTGTTCAAGCATTCATTCAGAGAACAAAAAGTATTGCCACCACATATAGTTAATTATAATTTTTATTATTACGAACTCGAAAAATAAATTACTTCTTTATTCTAATTATCTACTATTTCATTGATGTCTGATGATGATGAGAAAAATAAATTATAACTTGATTGGGAATAAAACCAGAATAGATATACTAATTACTACTACTACTACTATATATATCTCCTAAGGTAAATTTCTATAATAACATTATCACAGAGTTAAAGCTAAATTTAGAACTCAACAACCTGTGTTCTGAGAAGTAGATGTTCCTCTGATCTGTGGGGTGCTTGGTCCTTCAAGGATTAATTTCTGGCACTTCAGCTCCCTTAAATCACGCCCTTGCTCTTCTTGTTCCTTAAGCAGTTTGCAAAGCATGCTACTTTGATTGTTCTGTTCTTCCTTTATTTGGTTCATAGCTTCTTGCAATTTTGGAAATAGATGCCTCAAGATGTTCCCAATATTCGAATTGAGGGAGTTCTGGGAGGACTTCCTGTGCTCTCTTCTTGATTGGATCATCCTGCAGCTGTTGTCTGTCCATTGATATTCTAGTGATTGGCCTCTCAACTGAGATATACTTTGTTATTCCCATCTTCACTCCGGCATCTTTGCAGAGCATAGAAATTAAGCTTGGATAGGCCAATCTGGCGTCCTTGGAATTCTTGTTTGCTATTTTGTACAATTCACACGAGATCAGTTGATGGACTTCTACTTCTTTTCCCAACATGATGCAGTGAATCATCACTGCTCTTTTAATAGTAACTTCAGAACGGTTGCTGGTGGGCGATATAGAACGCCCAATGAAATCCAGCCAGTCTCTGGCTACTGGTTTGAGATCTTCTCTTTTGAGTTGATTTAGGATGCCAGTCGTGCTGGTGGTCCACCCGACTTCAGGGATGCATATATCCTCTAGAATCTTATCCAAGCCTTTATTTACCCTCATCATTCTCCTATTAAAGGAGTCTGGGTCATCTTTCAGTTGAGGAAGCTTAAAGATCTCCCTGATTTTGTCAGGATGGGTATGAACAATCTTTCCTCTGACTAAGGTCCGATGGTCATAGAGGGCAGCTCCAATTATTCTTTGCCTGTCTGTCTGCCATAGATTAGCATAGAACTCCTGAACCATGTTCCTTCCCACTTTCGTTTCAGGATTAGCTAGGATTTCCCAGTTCCTGTTTCAAATTTGTTCTTGGATCTCCGGATATTCATCTTCTTTCAGATCGAACTTGACTTCCGGGATCACTGATCTTAGACTCATAATTTTGTAGTAATGGTCTGAATGTTCTTTAGTTAAGAACTTCCCTTGATTCCAAAGTGGCTTTGGAGTATTCTCTTTCTTGCCTCTTGGGTTGGGTTGTTTTCCTTTAGGGGCCATGATCAAAGTGAGTATGCTTTTGCGATCACGGATAAGCACACCAAACTTAGAGGTTTGCTTGTCCTCAAGCAAAAGAAAAGAGAGAAGAGGGATAGGAGGAGAGCAAGTGTGGAATGGTGGATGAGGAGAGGGGCGCCGAAAGTGAATATAAAGGGAGGGGGTGGGTATTCGAAAATAAGAAAGAGATATAAGATAAAAGATATAATTTATAAAAGATAAATATGACAAGAAAAGGATATAATTTAAAAAGATATGAATGATATTTAAAAAAAATAAATTTGAGATTTATAATTTGAAAAAGATTTTAAAAGATAATTAAGTTTGAAAAGAGATTGGAAAAAGAGTTGGATTGGATTGAAAATCATCTGTCTTTATGGATTAAGATGCATGTAAAATCTTTGAAAAAGGGATTTCAGAAATTAGGGATTTTAGAAATTAGGATTAAAATTTTTGAAATTGAAGGATGGTATTTGGAAACATGTTTATGCAAGAAATCATTAATTGAAACATAAA
This sequence comes from Arachis stenosperma, assembly GCF_014773155.1. Taxonomy (NCBI): domain Eukaryota; kingdom Viridiplantae; phylum Streptophyta; class Magnoliopsida; order Fabales; family Fabaceae; genus Arachis; species Arachis stenosperma. Next base: position 88,734,824 of record NC_080381.1, on the reverse strand, counting down.
AATTAGAAAATTTTTGAAGAAAAACGAATTTTACCTCCTCCCCACCATCCTGGCGTTAAACGCCCAACTGCTGCATGTTTTGGGCGTTTAACGCCCAATTGTTGCTTCTCCTGGGCGTTCAACGCCCAGCTGTTGCTTCTTTCTGGCGTTAAACGCCAGGAAGTCCTTTGTCACTGGGCATTTTTCTGAACGCCCAGGATGCTATCAATCTGGCGTTAAACGCCCAGAAGGTGCTTCTTTCTGGCGTTCAACGCCCAGAAGATGCTCCTTTCTGGCGTTTAACGCCCAGATGGCTACCCTTACTGGCGTTGAACGCCCAGTGGGTGCTTCTTTTGGGCGTTCAACGCCCAAAACGTTTCTTACTGGCTTTTTCATGCCAGTGAGCTTCCAAATTTTCCTGCAACTCTGTGAATTCAATCAATTGCTATTTTACCTTTTGAAGATACTCTGACATATATCTGTAAAAATCAATCAATTAGCAAAAACAAATAAAATTAAATTTTGTGAATGGCTGGGTTGCCTCCCAGCAAGCGCTTCTTTAATGTCGTTAGCTGGACTATTACTGAGCTTTTAATCAAGTCTCAATTTTGAGCATTCTTGCTCAAAATTGCTTTCAAGATAATGTTTAACTCTCTGTCCATTAACAATGAACTTTTTGTTAGATTCATTATCCTGAAGCTCTACGTATCCATATGGTGATACACTTGTAATCACATATGGACCTCTCCACCGGGATTTTAATTTCCCGGGGAATAATTTGAGCCTAGAATTGAATAGCAGAACTTTCTGCCCCGGCTCAAAGACTCTGGATGACAATTTCTTATCATGCCATCTTTTCACTTTCTCTTTGTAAATTTTTGCATTCTCGAAAGCATTGAGTCTAAATTCCTCTAGCTCATTTAACTGGAGCAATCTTTTTTCTCCAGCTAACTTGGCATCAAGGTTTAGGAATCTGGTTGCCCAGTAGGCCTTGTGTTCCAGTTCCACTGGCAAGTGACATGCCTTTCCATACACAAACTGGTATGGAGAGGTCCCTATAGGGGTCTTGAATGCTGTTCTGTATGCCCACAGAGCATCATCCAAGCTTCTTGCCCAATCCCTTCTACGGTTAATTACAGTCCATTCCAGGATTCTTTTGAGTTCTCTATTTGAGACTTCAGCTTGCCCATTAGTCTGTGGGTGATATAGAGTAGCTACCCTGTGGCTAACTCCATAACGAACCAAAGCAGAGTAAAGCTGTTTATTGCAGAAATAGTGCCCCCATCACTGATTAATACTCTAGGGGTACCAAATCTGCTGAAGATGTGTTTCTGAAGGAATTTTAACACTATTTTAGTGTCATTAGTGGGTGTTGCAATAGCCTCCACCCATTTGGATACATAATCCACTACCACCAGAATATAAGTGTTTGAGTATGATGGTGGAAAAGGTCCCATGAAGTCAATACCCCATACATCAAACAACTCAATCTCCAAGATCCCTTGTTGAGGCATGGCATAACTGTGAGGTAGATTGCCAGATCTTTGGCAACTGTCACAATTAAGTACAAACACTCGGGAATCTTTATAGAGAGTAGGCCAGTAGAAGCCACATTGGAGGACTCTTGTGGTTGTTCGCTCACTTCCAAAATGTCCTCCATACTGTGATCCATGGCAGTGCCATAGGATCTTCTGCGCTTCTTCCGTAGGCACACATCTACGGATTACTCCGTCTGCACATCTCTTGAAGAGATATGGTTCATCCCAAAGATAATACTTTGCATCTGTGATCAATTTCTTTGATTGCTACCTACTGTACTCTTTGGGTATGAATCTCACTGCCTTGTAGTTTGCAATGTCTGCAAACCACGGCACTTCCTGGATGGCAAAGAGTTGCTCATCCGGAAAGGTCTCAAAGATCTCAGTAAGAGGGAGGGACGCCCCTTCTACTGGTTCTATTCGGGACAGGTGATCTGCTACTTGGTTCTCTGTCCCTTTTCTGTCTCTTATTTCTATATCAAACTCTTGCAGAAGCAACACCCATCTGATGAGTCTGGGTTTTGAATCCTGCTTTGTGAGTAGATATTTAAGAGCAGCCTGATAAGTGTACACAATCACTTTTGATCCTACTAAATAGGATCTGAACTTGTCAATAGCATAAACCACTGCAAGTAATTCTTTTTCTGTGGTTGTGTAGTTCTTCTGTGCATCATTTAAAATACGGCTAGCATAGTAAATGACGTGCATGAGCTTGTCATGCCTCTGTCCCAACACTGCACCAATGGCATGATCACTGGCGTCACACATCAATTCAAATGGTAATGTCCAGTTTGGTGCAGAGATGACTGGTGCTGTGACTAGCTTAGCTTTTAGAGTCTTAAACGCCTGCAGACACTCCTTATCAAAGATAAATGGTGTGTCAGCAGCTAGCAGATTACTTATAGGTTTGGCGATTTTTGAAAAATCCTTTATAAACCTCCTATAGAATCCTGCATGCCCCAGAAAGCAGTCATAATGTTGTCCTTCAAGCCCCTTTGGTACTTAATGCACCTCCAGCTCTCGAAAGTCTCCGGGTCACCCTGACATACCCGAGAAAACCTACAAAGCTCTTCAAACTTATTGGTGTACTCTGCTACCGACATGGAACCTTGCTTCAGCTGCATTAGCTCCATCTCCTTTGCTTCCCTTGCAGACTCAGGAAAGTATTTCTTGTAGAAAGCCGTTTGGAACACCTCCCATGGAATGTCAACGTTCTGAAGCTGTAGCAAACGACACTCAGCTTGCCACCAGGGCTGGGCCTCTCCCGCTAGCTGATAAGCGGCAAACTCTACATATTGATTGAGAGGAACATGCTGCGCCTGTAAAGCACGCTCTATAGCCTGGAACCAGTGGTCCGCTTCAATAGGATCTGTGGATCCTCGGAAAGTTGGCGGATGAACCTTGAGGAACGTCGCCAAGGTCATCGGAACTCCTCCTGTGTTATCGCCGTTACCCTCACCATTATCATTGGTATTCCCTTCGCCATTCCCATTTCCGTTGCCATTCCCAGTCGGTTGGCCCAATCTTTGCACTGCTTGCAGAGTCGCAGCAGCATTAGCTTCCATGGTGTTAGCGAGATTCGCCATCGCCGCCATGAATTCGGCGTGATTGTCAGCTGGTTGCTCATTCCTACTGCCTCGTGTACGCGTTCGACCTCGCTCGCGAGTAGCCATGTAGGATTCCTGTCCACACCAAACAATAGATATCAAGGTGATCAGTCTCAATATCAAAAGTCTAGTGCTTCAATTAACCCAACCAGGCACTCACAAACAAGCATGCTATGCATATATCAAATAGATAACCTAATAGCATCAAAGAAAAGACACACAGAGTATGCAATGAAGCACAATCGGTCCATCCCTCAGGCTCACGAGGACGAACCGCTCTGATACCACTAAATGTAACACCCTAATTAGCCTAAGCCTTACCTCGCGTCGTAAAGCCAAGGTTAATCAGAGATTACGACAATTCTAAACTCATACATAATATATATATGGAAAGAATTGCATAATCTAGAAGCCCGATGAAAGATATAGCTCAAAAACAGAATTTTGAAGCACAAACGTACTAACGGAGCTACTAGCTTAAGGCATAAGAAACAGAGAAGATATAACAAAAGATAAGTATATAATATCATAGGGAACTAGTCACGACTCGCGGAGTTTAAGCCGACTAGCCATATACTGATATACACAACCATACAGTGAAAATAGCTTATACAAGTTTTGTTCTCTCAAATACATGCCTCTAGGCAAAACAAAATACAAAAGGAGAGATGTATAAACAAAATAAACCGAAAAGAACTCCAAAATGATCCAAGATTCTCCGCTCCTGTCACCAACCAAAGCAACTCACCGAGGTGGGTTGCGACCTGCATCTGAAGAACACAACAACAATATGGTATGAGAACCGGAGGTTCTCAGTATGGTAACAGTTCCCAGTGATATAGGATATAAGACCCCGGGACGCCAAAGGCAATCCTAAGCTTCATATCCATCACAAGATTCAACTTAAAGCATTATAAAACATTTAAGCATAACATACCAACTTGACTTAAATAAACCAGGTTATCTATCTTAAGGGATTTCTATTCTAACCAAACACCGCTTTCCCACAGCCTTCACCAACCAGCAGAAAACACAGATAATGTTCAAAGCAAGTAAAGCACAAGTAGTAAGATATATGGCAAATAATTCAGATAGCAAGTAAGCATGTTATTCAATTAGGCAAACCATTACAAGTAAACAAAGCATACAAGCAAATAGGAAATGCATATGATGAATGCCTGCCCTACTGGCTGTGATATCACATTGTCGGTTCAACTGCCAACCCGACACATCTCCATGGAGACGTCGCCCTTCGGATTTCTCATATGGGAACCCCCGAGATATAGTGCCCGGATCACTGTCCAGGTACCGGCGCCTGCTCGCCCTATAGATCCGAAGGGATGTGAGTGGGATATTCTTGCCTCAGACCTCACATCTCAACGTAAGCGGGATTAACCACCGTCCTTACGCCGCCGCCGCTACCTCGACAGGCGGGATTAACCACCGTCCCTGCCAGGCGTATAGCGTCTCAAAATATCATGTAAAAATATTATTTCAGTGATTTTCAAAAGTATTTTCAGCATACATAGATCCCTCACATCAATCCGAGTCCCCGACTCATCTCAACCATTGTCCCTTTTATAACTCAGTTTCCAAATACCAAAAGTCCATCATTTTTCATCTCATATACCAATCATCCTTCACCTAATATCAAACCATTCTCAGCACGCCAGAAACCTAGACCTCCGTTTTCTAATTTACCTTAAAATCATGTACTAGAGCCCTTAATTTATATCCCATGTTCTAATACTCAAAACTAGGCCCAAACATCTTAAAATAGTGTTATAGAAGCTTACAACTTTGTTGGGAAGGCAAAATAGTTGAAAACAAATAAATTTTTGAGAAACGGGATGTGTGCACCCGCACATCTTTGCAAAATTTCAGATTTTTAACACCAACTTTGAATGATCATAACTTCCTCTACAAAATTCTAATTTTCACAAACTTTATACCGATTCAAAGAGTTTTCAAAGATCTTTAATTCTAAACAATTTTCAATAAATTTTGAAAACCGAGGCAAAAGTTATGATCGAACAAAGTTCACCAAAAACTCAATTTTTCCAAACTTCACAATTACCACCCTATCTCACCATACCCATACCAAATCATACCAAACCATCCAAAGCTCCATTTTTCATCAAAATGTACCTGTTATAGCATAATACATCAACCTCACCACATTTTCCTTCTCATTTCATTATTCTCAATTCCAACATCAACTATATAACACTTATGATCAAAATCACCATCAAACCCACCATTTCTTAAATCATAACACTACAATTATCATAAGAACCAACTCCCAATCTATACAATCATTCAACATCATCATATCATTATAATTCATCACAATCAACTCAATATTCATCAATTCATCAACATTTAACACACCAACCATCATTTTAGTTCAACCTATCCTATTGGTCACTAGCCTATGTGTCCATGAATATTATATACTACATAGAGGAAACCGAAACCATACCTTGGCCGATTCCCTTTATGCACCCAAACTCAAAATGAGCACCAACAAGCTTCCAACCACAATCCAAGCTTTCAAATCCACTCCAACAAGCACAAATAAGTTCCAAAAGCTCCCAAAGCCACAATAATCAAACTATATACATACAAATCACCACTAATCAACCTAGGGTTCAACATAAGCATAATCTCACAAGGGTTTAAGAGCTTTTACCTTTTCCAACAGATTTGACAACACAAATCCAAAGCTAAGCAAGGATTAGAGCAAACCTAAACATCCAAAATCACAAAAACCCATTTAACCCAAAACTCTAATAAAATCCGAAATTTTGAAGAGCAGAACTGGAAGGATTTCGTGAGTACCTTGAGGGTTTCTTGGGTGTGTTTTGTAGAGCTCTTCACAAGGAACGCGTAGCCGCAAACGGTGCGGCGATCGGAGCTCCGTAGCTCAAGATATGAGCTTGGAAAGTTTGAAGTGAATAGTAACAATGGTGGAAAGCTCTCACCTCTCTCTTCACTTCAGCTGCTGTTGTGTTTAGGTTATGAGGGTGAAAGTGGCTGAAATGGGTTCATTTAAGTGTATTTATATGTTGGGCTTGGGTCCAACTTGAGCCCGGTCCAACCCGTTAGCGTTTTTAGTCCGTTTGGCCTAACTTCGGGCCAAATCTTTAAAATTAAAGCCCGACTTTCCATTTCTAATGTTTTTCTAAGGTTTTTGATGGTTTTCACTTTTCTCGTGCGGTACCAGGCAGACTTGAACCGGTTCAACCGGTTCAATTGCCGGTTCGTAATTTTTCACGGTTTTTCGTAGAAAGCACATTTTCTGACTCAGAAAGACCCACTGAGTCCAAAAATCACCTTTAAATCCTCAAATTCTCTCTCTAACCTTTCGGAATCTAATTTGGGCAATTAATTCACTTAATTAACTGGTTGATTAGTTGCGGTTCTTACATTCTCCCCACCAAATAAAAAATTTTGCCCTCAAAATTTGAATCACCTGAGAAAAGCTCGGGATAATCCTTTCGCATCTCAGACTCTAATTCCCAAGTGTGCTCTTCTACTCCTGCTCGCTCCCAAGCAACTTTAACCAATGGGACATCCTTTCCTCGCAGCTTCTTCACACTTGTGTCATCGATCCTTGGTGGACGAAATTGTGATCATCATTATATGTTTCTTGGATTTTGAATGAATATACTCTTAGGGCACTGTTTATTTTCTTTATTGGAATTCACAACTCCGTTCAACTAACCAGCAAGTGTACTGGGTCGTCCAAGTAATAACCTTACGTGAGTAAGGGTCGAATCCACAGAGATTGTTGGTATGAAGCAAGCTATGGTCACCTTGTAGATCTCAGTCAGGCGAATTAAACATTATTTATGGGTTCGAGGATAGGAATAATAAAATAGAAAATAAATAATAAAAAGGATAGAAATACTTATGTAGATTCATTGGTGAGAATTTCAGATAAGTGTATGGAGGTGCTGTATGACTCACGGATGTCTGCCTTCCTACTGCTTCCACTCAATCCTTCTTACTCCTTTCCATGGCAAGCTTTGTATAGGGGTTCACCATCAGCTGTGGCTACTTTCATCCTCTCGGGGAAATATCCTATGCGGCTGTCACTCGCACAGCTAACCAGTCTGGAGGCATCACCCATGGTTGATGGCTACATCCCATCCTCGCAGTGAAAGCTAATGCTCACGCACTCTGTCACAGTACGGCCAATCACCGGTTGGTTCCTGCTCCTACTGGAATAGAATCCATTGATTCTTTTGCATCTGTCACTAACGCCCAGCAGGTTACAAGTTTGAAGTACGTCACAGTCATTCATTACCGGAATCCTACTCGGAACACCACAGACAAGGTTGGACTTTCCGGATTCCCAGGATCCTACTCGAAACACCACAGACAAGGTTGGACTTTCCAGATCCTCATAAATGCCGCCATCTATCTAGCTTATACCACGAAGATTCTGTTGGGGAATCTAAGAGATACACATTCAAGCTCGGTTGCATGTAGAACGAAAGTGGTTGTCAATCACACGCGTTCATAAGTGAGAATGATAATGAGGGTTATTTACTCATCACATTCATCATGTTCTTGGGTGCGAATGAATATCTTGGAATAAGAATAAGATAGAGACCGAATAAAAGAAGATAGAATTTCATTGATACTTGAGGTACAGCAGAGCTCCACACCCTTAATCTATGGTGTGCAGAAACTCCACCGTTGAAAATACATAAGCAAGAGGTCCAGGCATGGCCGAATGGCCAGCCCCCCTAAACGTGATCAATGATCTCCTAAGATGAAGAATAAAACAAAACTGAGACCAAAGATGTCTAATACAATAGATAAATGTCCTATATATACTAGACTAGCTCCTAGGGTTTACATGAGTAAGTAATTGATGCATAAATTCACTTCCGGGGCCCACTTGGTGTGTGCTTGGGCTGAGCTTGATCAATCCACGAGCTAAGGCATTTCTTGGCGTGGAACTTTGAGTTATGACGTGTTTTGGGCGTTCAACTCCGGATCATGACGTTTTTCTGGCGTTTAACTCCAGACAGCAGCATGAACTTGGCGTTTAACGCCAAGTTACGTCGTCATTCTTCGAATAAAGTATGAACTATTATATATTTCTGGAAAGCCCTGGATGTCTACTTTCCAACGCCGTTGAGAGCGCGCCATTTGGAGTTCTGTAGCTCCAGAAAATCCATTTCGAGTGCAGGGAGGTCAGAATCCAACAACATCAGCAGTCCTTTTGTCAGCCTTTTTCAGAGTTTTGCTCAAATCCCTCAATTTCAGTCAGAATTTACCTGAAATCACAGAAAAACACACAAACTCATAGTAAAGTCCAGAAATGTGAATTTAACATAAAACTAATGAAAACATCCCTAAAAGTAGCTTAAACTTACTAAAAACTATATAAAAACAATGCCAAAAAGCGTATAAATTATCCGCTCATCAATCCTCACTGGTATCACTTGGAGAGTCAAGTTCTCTTTCAACTTGACCGATTCAGGCTCCAACACATGAGCCGCATCCGACGTGTATTTACGGAGTTGTGACACGTGGAATACATCATGCAAGTTAGACAGATGAGGTGGCAAAGCTACTTGATACGCCACTGGCCCGAATCTCTTCAAAACCTCAAATGGTCCTATATATCTTGGGTTCAACTTCTTGGTCTTGATTGCTCTTCCAATCCCAGTTGTCGGTGTAACCCTAAGGAATACATGTTCTCCCACTTCAAACTCTAAGGGTTTCCTTCTCTGATCCGCATAACTCTTCTGTCGACTTTGGGCAGTTAAAATCCTTGCACGAATCTTCTTAATGTTCTCAGTAGTCTCTGCTATCAAATCTGGACCCAAAACACTTACTTCTCCACATTCATACCAACAAAGTGGAGATTGACACTTCCGTCCATACAAAGCCTCATACGGAGCCATCCCAATGCTTGCATGAAAGCTGTTGTTATATGCGAACTCCACCAATGGCATGTAACGATCCTAACTCCCGGGTTGATCCAACACACATGCTCTCAGCATATCTTCCAACGTTTGAATAGTCCTTTTCGATTGTCCATCTGTTTGTGGATGATACGCCGTACTAAGACATAGCTTCGTACCAAAAGCTCTTTGGAAAGCTCCCCAAAACCTTGATGTGAATCGGGGATCACGGTCCGATACTATGCTTGACGGCACACCATGCAACCTCACTATCTCCTTGATGTATAATCTTGCCAACTCTTCCATAGAACAGTTTAGTCGGATAGGCAGAAAATGAGCGGATTTGGTTAAGCGATCTACGATCACCCAAATCGCATCAAACCCCGACCTAGTCCTCGGTAAACCGGTAACAAAATCCATTGCAATTCCTTCCCACTTCCACTGAGGAATCTCAAGTGGTTGTAGCATTCCTGACGGTTTTTGATGCTCTATCTTCACTTTTTGGCAGGTCAAACATTTGGATACCACTGTAGCTATATCACTCTTCATCCCCGGCCACCAGAACATCTTCTTCAAGTCATAATACATCTTCGTGCTCCCGGGATGAATAGAAAACCCACTGTTGTGAGCCTCCAACAGCAAGTCTTGCCTCAAACTCCCAACATCTGGTATGCAAATCCTTCCCTTATATCTCCATAACCCTTCATCATCCTTAGTGAATTCTTCGCGTCTCTTATCACCAACTGGTTGAAACAATTGCTGAAACTTCTGCTCATCTTGCTGAGCCCTTTGTATTTCTGATTTAAACGTGCTTGAAATCTGTAACTGATTCAAACAAGCTCTTCCGGCAACTTCACTAATATCCAGCTTAAGATCTACAAACTTATCCACTAGTTCTTCTTCTTTGATTCTCATCCAAGCAATTGTTAAAGATTTCCGACTCAAAGCGTCTGCTACCACGTTCGCCTTTCCAGGGTGATAACTCAACTCGAAATCATAATCTTTAAGCAACTCCATCCACCTTCTCTGGCGCATATTTAGCTCTTTCTGATCAAAGATGTACTTGAGACTCTTATGATCAGAAAAGACGCTAAACCTTACTCCGTATAAGTGGTGTCTCCAAATCTTCAATGCAAACACAATTGCCGCTAATTCCAAGTCATGAGTGGGGTAATTCACCTCATGCGGTCTCAGCTGACGCGATGCGTAAGCCACCACATTCCGGTGTTGCATCAACACGCAACCCAAACCCTTCAAAGAAGCATCACAATATACCTCAAACGGTTCACGCGGTTCCGGTAGGATTAGAACAGGTGCTGAAGTTAATCTCTGCTTTAACGTTTGAAAACTTTCTTCGCACTCCGACGTCCACTCGAACGACACTTCTTTCCTTGTCAACTTTGTCATTGGTAGCGCAATCCGGGAAAATCCTTCGATAAATCTCCGGTAATATCCGGCTAAACCCAAAAAGCTTCTGACTTCCGTCACAGTCGTCGGTCTTTCCCATTCCATCACCGCTTCTACTTTAGAAGGATCTACAGCTATTCCTCCCTTACTCACCACGTGGCCTAAGAACTTTACTTCCTCCTTCCAGAACTCGCACTTTGACAACTTAGCGTATAACTTCCGCTCCTTTAAGATTTGCAGTACAATCCTCAAGTGTTCCTCATGCTCCTTTACCGTCTTAGAGTAAACTAAGATGTCATCTATGAAAACCACCACAAATTTGTCCAAAAAGGGACGAAACACTCTGTTCATGTAATCCATGAAAACAGCAGGTGCATTCATTAACCCAAAGGACATCACCGCAAACTCGTAGTGTCCATAGCGTGTCCTAAACGCAGTCTTAGGGATATCATCTTCCTTCACTCTTATCTGGTGGTAACCGGATCTAAAATCAATCTTGGAAAACACTCCAGCTCCTTGCAATTGATCCATCAAGTCATCTATCCTTGGCAGCGGGTACTTGTTCTTCACTGTCACTTTATTTAACTGTCGGTAATCCATACACAAACGCATCCCTCCATCTTTCTTCTTCACCAATAAAACTGGCGCTCCCCACGGTGATACACTTGGTCGAATGAACCTCTTATTCAGAAGCTCTTCCAACTGAGTCTTTAGCTCTGCCAGCTCTATAGGAGCCATTCTATACGGTGCAATCGATACTGGTCCGGCTCCCGGCACCAATTCAATCGCAAACTCAATTTCCCTTTGAGGTGGGAACTCAGGGATATCTTCCGGGAACACTTCTGGAAAATCTCTAACCACCGGAATTTGATCTATGTTCTGGGCATCGCCCAACGCATTGGCAGCCAACAGAATATAACCCTGACACTCCTCCCCACTATAATGCACCATTACAGAGTTCAGGTAATACCCTGTAGCTACCACTGCTCCATTTTCTCCTTCAGGCATAAACCGAATTCTCCGTTCAAAGCAATCCAACAAAATCCGGTTCTTCGACAACCAATCAAACCCCAAAATCATCTCCAGCCCCACCATTGGTAAACAGATCAAATCGTGTACAAAGTCTCTACCCTCAAGCTTGAAACCTACTTGTCTACAGCCTGACCTAGTCATAATTGTTTGATGCGGAGTATGTACATGTAGATCAAAAGGTAACTCTGATACTTTCAAGCCTAATTCCTCAACTTTAGCAAATGAAATAAACGAATGCGAAGCTCCAGTATCATATAATGCAACTGAGGATTTATCACCAATTAGACATATACCTTTCATCAAAGGATCCGCCTTGGAAGCATCCTTGGCATTCAGAGCAAAGACTCGACCTTGATGCTGACTCTGGCCCGCATTCTGATTCCTCCCACGAGGGCAATCCCTCGCAATGTGGCCAGGTAACCCACACTTGAAGCAACCACCTAAACCAATCTTACATGAGTCATAAGGGTGAAAACGTCCACAACGATCACAAGCTAAATCCGGATAACTCTTACTCTGATTTCCTCTTCCTTTAGCATACTGAAACTGATTCTGATTGTTCTTTCTGAAGCCCCCTTGGCCTTGAGGAGTATATCCCCCTCTTTTGAAGCTTTGTCCTCTAGGATGAAAATACTTGCCACGCCCACGACTAGAGCTCCCTCCATGAGTGTCCTTAGATGCCGCCACTGTCTTGGCATACTCCTCCACTACCCTTGCTTTGTTCACCAAGTCAGAGAAGACACGGATCTCCATAGGAGCCACAGCAGTCATAATGTTGTCCTTCAAGCCCCTTTGGTACTTAATGCACCTCCAGCTCTCGAAAGTCTCCGGGTCACCCTGACATACCCGAGAAAACCTACAAAGCTCTTCAAACTTATTGGTGTACTCTGCCACCGACATGGAACCTTGCTTCAGCTGCATTAGCTCCATCTCCTTTGCTTCCCTTGCAGACTCAGGAAAGTATTTCTTGTAGAAAGCCGTTTGGAACACCTCCCATGGAATGTCAGCGTTCTGAAGCTGTAGCAAACGACACTCAGCTTGCCACCAGGGCTGGGCCTCTCCCGCTAGCTGATAAGCGGCAAACTCTACATATTGATTGAGAGGAACATGCTGCGCCTGTAAAGCACGCTCTATAGCCTGGAACCAGTGGTCCGCTTCAATAGGATCTGTGGATCCTCGGAAAGTTGGCGGATGAACCTTGAGGAACGTCGCCAAGGTCATCGGAACTCCTCCTGTGTTATCGCCGTTACCCTCACCATTATCATTGGTATTCCCTTCGCCATTCCCATTTCCGTTGCCATTCCCAGTCGGTTGGCCCAATCTTTGCACTGCTTGCAGAGTCGCAGCAGCATTAGCTTCCATGGTGTTAGCGAGATTCGCCATCGCCGCCATGAATTCGGCGTGATTGTCAGCTGGTTGCTCATTCCTACTGCCTCGTGTACGCGTTCGACCTCGCCCGCGAGTAGCCATGTAGGATTCCTGTCCACACCAAACAATAGATATCAAGGTGATCAGTCTCAATATCAAAAGTCTAGTGCTTCAATTAACCCAACCAGGCACTCACAAACAAGCATGCTATGCATATATCAAATAGATAACCTAATAGCATCAAAGAAAAGACACACAGAGTATGCAATGAAGCACAATCGGTCCATCCCTCAGGCTCACGAGGACGAACCGCTCTGATACCACTAAATGTAACACCCTAATTAGCCTAAGCCTTACCTCGCGTCGTAAAGCCAAGGTTAATCAGAGATTACGACAATTCTAAACTCATACATAATATATATATGGAAAGAATTGCATAATCTAGAAGCCCGATGAAAGATATAGCTCAAAAACAGAATTTTGAAGCACAAACGTACTAACGGAGCTACTAGCTTAAGGCATAAGAAACAGAGAAGATATAACAAAAGATAAGTATATAATATCATAGGGAACTAGTCACGACTCGCGGAGTTTAAGCCGACTAGCCATATACTGATATACACAACCATACAATGAAAATAGCTTATACAAGTTTTGTTCTCTCAAATACATGCCTCTAGGCAAAACAAAATACAAAAGGAGAGATGTATAAACAAAATAAACCGAAAAGAACTCCAAAATGATCCAAGATTCTCCGCTCCTGTCACCAACCAAAGCAACTCACCGAGGTGGGTTGCGACCTGCATCTGAAGAACACAACAACAATATGGTATGAGAACCGGAGGTTCTCAGTATGGTAACAGTTCCCAGTGATATAGGATATAAGACCCCGGGACGCCAAAGGCAATCCTAAGCTTCATATCCATCACAAGATTCAACTTAAAGCATTATAAAACATTTAAGCATAACATACCAACTTGACTTAAATAAACCAGGTTATCTATCTTAAGGGATTTCTATTCTAACCAAACACCGCTGTCCCACAGCCTTCACCAACCGATCCTCCATGCGATCCCATTGCCACCACCTTCCGAACCTCCTCAATCCCAGCAGAAAACACAGATAATGTTCAAAGCAAGTAAAGCACAAGTAGTAACATATATGGCAAATAATTCAGATAGCAAGTAAGCATGTTATTCAATTAGGCAAACCATTACAAGTAAACAAAGCATACAAGCAAATAGGAAATGCATATGATGAATGCCTGCCCTACTGGCTGTGATATCACATTGTCGGTTCAACTGCCAACCCGACACATCTCCATGGAGACGTCGCCCTTCGGATTTCTCATATGGGAACCCCCGAGATATAGTGCCCGGATCACTGTCCAGGTACCGGCGCCTGCTCGCCCTATAGATCCGAAGGGATGTGAGCGGGATATTCTTGCCTCAGACCTCACATCTCAACGTAAGCGGGATTAACCACCGTCCTTACGCCGCCGCCGCTACCTCGACAGGCGGGATTAACCACCGTCCCTGCCAGGCGCATAGCGTCTCAAAATATCATGTAAAAATATTATTTCAGTGATTTTCAAAAGTATTTTCAGCATACATAGATCCATCACATCAATCCGAGTCCCCGACTCATCTCAACCATTGTCCCTTTTATAACTCAGTTTCCAAATACCAAAAGTCCATCATTTTTCATCTCATATACCAATCATCCTTCACCTAATATCAAACCATTCTCAGCACGCCAGAAACCTAGACCTCCGTTTTCTAATTTACCTTAAAATCATGTACTAGAGCCCTTAATTTATATCCCATGTTCTAATACTCAAAACTAGGCCCAAACATCTTAAAATAGTGTTATAGAAGCTTACAACTTTGTTGGGAAGGCAAAATAGTTGAAAACAAATAAATTTTTGAGAAACGGGATGTGTGCACCCGCACATCTTTGCAAAATTTCAGATTTTTAACACCAACTTTGAATGATCATAACTTCCTCTACAAAATTCTAATTTTCACAAACTTTATACCGATTCAAAGAGTTTTCAAAGATCTTTAATTCTAAACAATTTTCAATAAATTTTGAAAATCGAGGCAAAAGTTATGATCGAACAAAGTTCACCAAAAATTCCATTTTTCCAAACTTCACAATTACCACCCTATCTCACCATACCCATACCAAATCATACCAAACCATCCAAAGCTCCATTTTTCATCAAAATGTACCTGTTATAGCATAATACATCAACCTCACCACATTTTCCTTCTCATTTCATTATTCTCAATTCCAACATCAACTATATAACACTTATGATCAAAATCACCATCAAACCCACCATTTCTTAAATCATAACACTACAATTATCATAAGAACCAACTTCCAATCTATACAATCATTCAACATCATCATATCATTATAATTCATCACAATCAACTCAATATTCATCAATTCATCAACATTTAACACACCAACCATCATTTTAGTTCAACCTATCCTATTGGTCACTAGCCTATGTGTCCATGAATATTATATACTACATAGAGGAAACCGAAACCATACCTTGGCCGATTCCCTTTATGCACCCAAACTCAAAATGAGCACCAACAAGCTTCCAACCACAATCCAAGCTTTCAAATCCACTCCAACAAGCACAAATAAGTTCCAAAAGCTCCCAAAGCCACAATAATCAAACTATATACATACAAATCACCACAAATCAACCTAGGGTTCAACATAAGCATAATCTCACAAGGGTTTAAGAGCTTTTACCTTTTCCAACAGATTTGACAACACAAATCCAAAGCTAAGCAAGGATTAGAGCAAACCTAAACATCCAAAATCACAAAAACCCATTTAACCCAAAACTCTAATAAAATCCGAAATTTTGAAGAGCAGAACTGGAAGGATTTCGTGAGTACCTTGAGGGTTTCTTGGGTGTGTTTTGTAGAGCTCTTCACAAGGAACGCGTAGCCGCAAACGGTGCGGCGATCGGAGCTCCGTAGCTCAAGATATGAGCTTGGAAAGTTTGAAGTGAATAGTAACAATGGTGGAAAGCTCTCACCTCTCTCTTCACTTCAGCTGCTGTTGTGTTTAGGTTATGAGGGTGAAAGTGGCTGAAATGGGTTCATTTAAGTGTATTTATATGTTGGGCTTGGGCCCAACTTGAGCCCGGTCCAACCCGTTAGCGTTTTTAGTCCGTTTGGCCTAACTTCGGGCCAAATCTTTAAAATTAAAGCCCGGCTTTCCATTTCTAATGTTTTTCTAAGGTTTTTGATGGTTTTCACTTTTCTCGTGCGGTACCAGGCAGACTTGAACCGGTTCAACCGGTTCAATTGTCGGTTCGTAATTTTTCACGGTTTTTCGTAGAAAGCACATTTTCTGACTCAGAAAGACCCACTGAGTCCAAAAATCACCTTTAAATCCTCAAATTCTCTCTCTAACCTTTCGGAATCTAATTTGGGCAATTAATTCACTTAATTAACCGGTTGATTAGTTGCGGTTCTTACAAGTAGTATTCATGACCTGCTAGTCTTTCTAGCATCTGGTCTATGAATGGTAAAGGAAAATGATCCTTTCTGGTGGCTGTATTGAGCCTTCTATAATCAATACACATACGCCACCCTGTAACTGTTCTTGTGGGAACCAGTTCATTTTTTTCATTATGAACCACTGTCATGCCTCCCTTCTTAGGGACGACTTGGACAGGGCTTACCCAGGGGCTATCAGAAATAGGATAAATAATCCCAGCCTCTAGTAACTTAGTGACCTCCTTCTGCACCACCTCCTTCATGGCTGGATTCAGCCGCCTTTGTGGTTGAACCACTGGCTTGGCGTCACCCTCCAGTAAGATCTTGTGCATGCATCTGGCTTGGCTAATGCCCTTGAGATCCCTGATGGACCACCCAAGAGCTGTCTTGTGTGTCCTTAGCACTTGAATTAGTGCTTCCTCTTCCTGTGGCTCTAAAGTAGAGCTTATGATCACAGGAAAGGTATCACTTTCTCCCAAGAATGCATATTTTAGGGATGGTGGTAATGGTTTGAGCTCGGGTTTAGGAGGTTTCTCCTCTTCCTGAGGGATTTTCAGAGGTTCTATTATTCTCTCTGATTCCTCCAAATCAGGCTGAACATCTTTAAAGATATCCTCTAGCTCTGATTCGAGACTCTCAGCCATATTGACCTCTCTTACCAGAGAGTCAATGATATCAACACTCATGCAGTCATTTGGGGTGTCTGGGTGTTGCATGGCTTTGACAACATTCAACTTCAACTCCTCCTTATTGACTCTCAGGGTTACTTCCCCTTTTTGAACATCAATGAGGGTTCGGCCAGTTGCTAGGAAAGGTCTTCCTAGAATGAGTGTTGCACTCTTGTGCTCCTCCATTTCCAACACCAGAAAGTCAGTATGAAAGGCGAAAGGCCCAACCTTGACAATCATGTCTTCAATCACACCTGATGGGTATTTAATGGAGCCATCAGCAAGTTGAAGACATATCCGGGTTGGTTTGACTTCTTCAGTCAAACCAAGCTTTGTGATAATAGATGCAGGTATTAGGTTGATACTTGCCCCAAGGTCACATAGAGCTTGCTTGGTACAATTACCCTCTAATGTGCATGGTATCATAAAGCTCCCAGGATCTTTAAGCTTCTCAGGTAAGCTTTTCAGAATGACTGCACTGCATTCTTTAGTGAGGTAAACTTTTTCAGTTTCCCTCCAATCCTTCTTATGGCTTAAGATCTCTTTCATGAACTTAGCATAAGAAGGTATTTGCTCAAGTGCTTCTGCAAACGGAATCTTTATTTCAAGAGTCCTGAGATAGTCTGCAAAGCAGGCAAATTGCTTATCCTGTTCCGCTTGGCGGAGTTTTTGAGGATAAGGCATTTTGGCTTTATATTCCTCAACCTTAGTTGCTGCAGGTTTATTACCTACAGAAGTGGGTTAGGAAGCCTTTTTAGAAGGGTTGTTATCAGCACTTGTATGTGACTGACCCCCCTGGCATTTGAATGCCAGGGGTGGGAGCTGGAGTGGCGTTAGACGCCACCTCCTTATTTGTTACTGGCGTCTGAACGCCAGAACTATGCTCCCTTTGGGCGTTCAACGCCAGATTCATGCTTGTTTCCTGTAGTATTTCCTTGAATTCGGCTAGCTGCTGAGTTAGAAAGTCTAATTGCTGATTGAATTCATTAGCTTGATCTACAGGACTGAGTTCAGCAGTTACTGTTTTGGCTTCTTCTTTCATGGAAGATTCACTGCTTAGGTACAGATGCTGATTTCTGGCAACTGTATCAATAAGCTCTTGAGCTTCTTCAATTGTTTTTCTCATATGTATAGATCCACCAGCTGAGTGGTCTAGAGAAATCTGAGCTTTTTCTGTAAGCCCATAGTAGAAGATGTCTAATTGCACCCACTCTGAAAACATTTCAGAGGGGCATTTTCTTAGCATCTCTCTGTATCTCTCCCAGGCATCATAAAGGGGTTCATTATCTCCTTGTTTGAAGCCTTGGATGCTTAGCCTTAGCTGTGTCATTCGTTTTAGAGGGAAATAGTGATTCAGGAATTTTTTTGACAGCTATTTCCATGTTTTTATGCTGTTCTTAGGCTGGTTATTTAACCACCTCTTAGCTTGATCTTTTACGGCAAATGGAAACAGTAATAATCTGTAGACATCCTGATTTACTTCCTTATCATGTACTGTGTCAGCAATTTGTAAAAATTATGCCAAAAACTCTGTAGGTTCTTCCTGTGAAAGACTGGAATACTGGCAGTTTTGCTGCACCATGATAATGAGCTGAGGATTCAACTCAAAGCTACTAACTCCAATGGAGGGTATACAGATACTACTCCCATATGAAGCAGTAGTGGGGTTAGCATATGACCTGAGAGTCCTCCTGGACTATTCATTTCCACTTAATTCCATGATGGAACAAGAGAGATGGTATGTATGTTGATATTATTTATTTTATAAAAATAAAATAAAAATGGAATAAATGAAAATGAAATAAAATAAAAAATTTGAAAATATTTTGTGAAGATTTTCGAAAAATTTTGAAATTGAAATCTGAGATTTTTATATAAAAATTTCGAAATTATTGTTTAAAATTAGTTAGAAAAGATATATTTTTTTTAATTTTGAAATTTTTGATGAAAGAGAAAAACACATAAAAGACACAAGACTTAAAATTTTTAGATCTAATGCTCTTTATTTTCGAAAATTTTTGGAGAGAAAACACCAAGGAACACCAAACTTAAAAATTTTAAGATCAAGACACAAGAAAAACTCAAGAACACCTTGAAGATTCACAAGAACACCAAGAACAAAAGATAGAACACCAAACTTAAAATTTTTAGAAAACCAAGATAAATTTTCGAAAATAATATTAAATATAACAAGAGAACACCAAACTTAGAGTTTGGCACAAGATTAAATCAAGAAAAATTATTTTTGAAAAAGGATTTTAAAAAGAAGGTGCCCAATTGCCAAGAACATAAACCAACGCTATAACCAACTGAGCTAAAAATGTAACGTATTTTAAAGATGTATTATTTTTATGGATAAAAGTATAATTTTTGAAAGTTAATGTTTTGAAAAAGCACAAGAAAAACAAGAAAAGACACAAAACAAGAAAAACTCAAGATCAAACAAGAAAAATTAACAAGAACAACTTGAAGATCAATGAAGAACAAAGAACACAATTTCGAAAATTTAAAGAAAAATATAAAATATGCAATTGACACCAAACTTAGAATAAGACACTAAACTCACGAAAAAAAATTAAAAATTGATAAAGAAAAATAATATTTTTGAAAAATTTTTAAAAAGGGATAATAGAAGATGCAATTCTAGTAAAAAGAAAGGATAAATTCTTCCTAATCTAAGCAACAAAATAAACCTTTAGTTGTTCAAACTCGAATAATCCCCGGCAACGGCGCCAAAAACTTGGTGCACGAAATTAATATCTCAATATCAAAATCAAGATTTCTTATGATTTCGCACAACTAACCAACAAGTGCACTAGGTCGTCCAAGTAATACCTTACGTGAGTAAGGGTCGATCCCACGGAGATTATTGGTTTGAAGCAAGCTATGTTTATTTTATTATTCTTAATCAAGATATCAATCAAAATTATCAATGGGAATTATTAGATTGGAAAAATAAAAGAGAATAAAATCGTTACTTGTTGTGCAGTAATGGGGAATATGTTGGAGTTTTGGAGATGCTTTGTCCTCTGAATTTCTGCAATGTAATATTCAACTCAATTGTTTGTAAAGCCCGTCTACGGCAAGCTGTATGTAGGGTGTCACCATTGTCAGTGGCTACCTCCCATCCTCTCAGTGAAAACGGTCCAGATGCTCTATCACAGCACGGCTAATCAGCTGTTGGTTCTCGATCATGTTGGAATAGGATCCATTGATCCTTTTGCGTTTGTCATGACGCCCAGCAATCGCGAGTTTGAAGCTCGTCACAGCCATTCAATCCTTGAATCCTACTTGGAATACCACATACAAGGTTTAGACCTTCCGGATCCTCAAGAGTGGCCGCCATCAGTTCTAGCTTATACCACGAAGATTCTGATTAAGGAATCTAAGAGAAGCTCATTCAGTCTGATGTAGAACGGAGGTGTTTGTCAGGCACACATTCATGGATTGAGGGAGGTGATGAGTGTCACGGATCATCACCTCCTTCATAATTAAGCGTGAATAAACATCTTAGATAGGAACACACACACGTTTGAGTGAAATAGAAACAATTGCATTAATTCATCGAGACGCTGCAGAGCTCCTCACCCCCAACAATGGAGTTTAGAGACTCATGCCGTCAAAGTGTATAAAATTCAAATCTGAAAATGTCATGAGGTACAAAATAAGTCTCTAAGGAGCGTTTGGTGGAGAGACAGATACTGAAAGACTGAGACTGAGAGACAAAGACTAAGAGACAGAGACTGAAATAAGTTTTAGTATTCTGTTTGGTGTTAAGTAAGAGACAAAAATTGAAACAAGAATAAAACTCTAATTTAATTTGCACAAAGAATAAAATTGGAATTAATTAATTAAAATGAGAGTATTTTAGGTATAAAATGTTATTAAAGTTTCAGTCTCTATTTCTAAAAATATCAGTCTCCTGTGTCCCTACATTTTGGAGGCACTGAAATACTGAATTTTGGGGACAGAGACAGAAATTTTAGTACTAGTCTCTGAGCCAACAAACATGATACTGTGTCTCAGTCTCTGTCCCAGTACTGCAAAACAAACGCTACCTAAAAGTTGTTTAAATAGTAAACTAGTAACCTAGGTTTACAGAAAATGAGTAAACTATGATAGATGATGCAGAAATCCACTTCTGGGGCCCACTTGGTGTGTGCAGGGGCTGAGGCTTAAGCTTCTCACGTGCCTGGGGCTGTTTTGGGCGTTCAACGCCAGGTTGTAACCTGTTTCTGGCGTTGAACTCCAACTTGTAACCTGTTTCTGGCGCTGGACGCCAGACAGCAGCATGATACTGGCGTTGAACGCCAGTTTACGTTGTCTATCCTCGCGCAAAGTATGAACTATTATATATTGCTGGAAAGCCCTGGATGTATACTTTCCAACGCCGTTGAGAGCGCGCCAATTGGACTCCTGTAGCTCCAGAAAATCCATTTCAAGTGCAGGGAGCTCAGGATCCAACAGCATCAGCAGTCCTTTTTCAGCCTAACTCAGATTTTTGCTCAGCTCCCTCAATTTCAGCCAGAAAATACCTGAAATCACAGAAAAGCATAAAAACTCATAGTAAAGTCCAGAAATATGATTTTTGCCTAAAAACTAATTATATTCTACTAAAAACCAATTAAAACATACTAAAATCTACATGAAATTACCCCCAAAAAGCGTATAAAATATCCGCTCATCAGTCACCGTTGTCCATGGCTACCATCCATCCTCTCAGTGAAAAAGGTCCAAATGCTCTGTCATGGCACGACTAATCATCTGTCGGTTCTCGATCATGTCGGAATAAGATCCATTGATCCTTTTGCGTCTGTCACTACGCCCAACATTCACGAGTTTTAAGCTCGTCACAGTCATCCAATCCCAGAATCCTACTCGGAATACCACAAACAAGGTTTAGACTTTCCGGATTCTCAAGGATGCTGCCAATGGATTCTAGCTTATACCACGAAGATTCTGATTAAGGAATCTAAGAGATATTCATTCAATCTAATGTAGAACGGAGGTGGTTGTCAGGTATACGTTTATGGATTGAGAAAGGTGATTAGTGTCACGGATCATCACCTTCTTCATAGAGAAGCGCAAATAAACATCTTAGATAGAAACAAGCGTGTTTGAATGGAAAACAGAAATAATTGCATTAATTCATCGAGACGCTGCAAAGCTCCTCACCCTCAACAATGGAGTTTAGAGACTCATGCCGTCAAAAGGTATAAAGTTCAGATCTAAAAATGTCATCCGATACAAAATAAGTCTCTAAAAGTTGTTTAAATACTAAACTAGTAACCTAGGTTTACAGAAAATGAGTAAACTAAGATAATTGGTGCAGAAATCCACTTCTGGGGCCCACTTGGTGTGTGCTGGGGCTGAGACTTAAGCTTCTCACATGCCTGGGCTGTTTCTGGAGTTGAATGCTAGGTTGTAACCTGTTTCTGGCGTTGAACTCCGACTTGTAACCTGTTTCTGGCGCTGAACGCCAGACTGCAACATGGAACTGGCGTTGAACGCCAGTTTACATCGTCTATCTTTGCGTAAAGTATGGACTATTATATATTGCTGGAAAGCCCTGGATGTCTACTTTCCAACCCAATTAAAAGCGCGCCAATTGGACTTTTGTAGCTCCAAAAAATCCATTCCGAGTGCAGGGAGGTCAGAATCCAATAGCATCGGCAGTCCTTTTTCAGCCTAGATCAGATTTTTGCTCAGCTCCCTCAATTTCAGCCAGAAAATACCTGAAATCACAGAAAAGCACACAAACTCATATTAAAGTCCAGAAATATAATTTTTGCCTAAAAACTAATAAAAATCTACTAGAAACTAACTAAACACATTAGAATCTACATGAAATTACCCCCAAAAAGCGTATAAAATATCCGCTCATCATAGATCAACTGCTCGGAGCAAGAACATATTGGAGTTGATTCATTCTGATGTGTGGGAATCGCCGGAGATTTCCCTAGGAGGAGCAAAATATCTTGTATCATTTATTGATGATTACTCTAGGAGGTTAATGGTGTACTCGATCAAGAAGAAGTCAGACGTGTTTGCGATATTCAAAGAGTTCAAAGCAAAGTTAGAACTTGAATCTGGAAAGAAGATCAAGTATTTAAGGATAGATAATGGAGGAGAATATGTTGATGGTGATTTTCTAACATTTTTCAAGCAAGCAGGTATTCAACGACAATTCACAGTTGCATATACGCCTCAGCAAAATGGTGTAGCAGAGCGAATGAATAGGACTCTCCTAGAAAGTGCATGAGCTATGTTGCAAACTGTAGATTTAGCCAAGTCTTTTTGGGCAGAAGCTGTTAAAATCGCCTGTTATGTGATAAATCGGTCACCATCAACTGCAATTGGGTTAAAGACACCAATGGAGATGTGGCAAGGTAAGCCACCTAATTATTCTTCTTTACATATATTTGGTTGTCCTGTGTACGTGATGTACAATCCCTAGGAAAGAACAAAGCTGGACCCAAAGTCTAGAAAATATATATTCTGGGGTTATACTGACGGAGTTAAGGGGTATCGCCTGTGGTATCCCACTAGCCGCAAGGTAGTTGTAAGTAGAGATGTGATATTTGCAGAAGATGAATTGCAAAAAGAACAAGAAAATGACAACACTGTTAAAGAGATAACCATTGTTCAAATAGATGAAAAATGCAGAGAAGGTGATCTTTCTGAAGCAGAACCACAGCACGAAGAATAAGAAGCAGAGGCCAATGACATAGAAGTTCGTCGATCTACTCAACAAAGAAGAACACCATCATGGCACTCAAATTATATTTTGACAAACCATGATGCATATTGTCTTTTGACAGAAGATGGAGAGCCAACAAATTTTATGGAGGCTATGCGCATTCCAGATGCTTTTATGTGGATGATAGCAATGCAAGAAGAAATTGAGGCATTACATAGAAACTATACTTGGAAACTTGTTGAACTTCCAGCAGGTCGGAAATCCATTGGTAGCAAATGGGTTTACAAGATCAAACGAGATAGTAATGATCAGGTGGAACGATATCGTGCAAGATTGGTTGTCAAGGGATATGCTCAGAAAGAAGGTACTGACTTCAATGAAATATTTTCTCCAGTGGTGAGACTAACTACTATTAGAGTAGTTTTGGCTATGTGTGCTACATTTGATTTACATCTAGAGCAATTAGATGTAAAGACTGCTTTTCTTCATGGAGAACTTGAAGAAGAGATATATATGCTCCAACCAGAAGGTTTTAAAGAAAAAGAAAAAGAAAACTTGGTTTGCAGGTTAACTAAATCTCTGTACAGTCTAAAATAGGCGCCAAGGTGTTGGTACAAGAGATTTGATTCTTTCATTATTAGCCTTAGATACAACAGACTTAGTTCAAATCATTGTACTTATTACAAGAGGTCTGGTGATAATGATTTCATTATTTTGCTGTTGTATGTGGATGACATGTTGGTGGTAGGTCCCAACAAAGATCAAATCCAAGAATTGAAGGCACAGTTGGCTAGGGAGTTTGATATGAAAGACTTGGGACCAGCAAATAAGATTTTAGGGATACAAATTTACTGAGACAAAAAGGATAGGAAGATTTGGCTATCGCAAATGAATTATTTGAAGAAGATCTTGCAACGCTTCAACATGCAATAATGCAAGCTAATTTCAACCCCACTTCCTATTAATTTTAAATTATCCTCAAGTATGTGCCCTAGTAGTGAAGCAGAGAGGATGAAAATGTCTCGAGTACCGTATGCATCAGCAGTGGGAAGCCTTATGTATGCCATGATCTGTACAAGGCCAGATATTGCTCAAGCAGTTGCGGTGGTAAGTTGATTTATGGCAGATCCGGGTAAAGAGCATTGGAATGTTGTTAAGAGGATATTGAGATACATCAAAGGGACCTCGAATGTTGCATTATATTTTAGAGGATCGGAATTCATTGTCAATGGATATGTCGACTCAGATTTTGCAGGTGATCTTGATAAACGAAAATCTACTACAGGATATGTGTTCATGCTTGCAGGAGGAGCTGTGAGCTGGCTATCTAAATTACAAACTGTTGTAGCTTTATTTACTACAGAAGCTGAATATATGGCAGCTACACAAGCATACAAGGAAGCTATTTGGATCCAAAGGTTGATAGAAGAACTCGGGTACAAACAACAGAAGATTTCTGTGTATTGTGACAGTCAGAGTGCCTTGCACATTGCAAAGAATCCTGCCTTTCATTTAAGAACAAAACACATTAGAGTACAATATCACTTTGTTCGGGAAGTAGTAGAAGAAGGAAGTGTTGATATGCAGAAGATTCACACTAAAGATAACCTAGCAGATGCCATGACAAAACCAATCAACACAGAAAAGTTTGAATGGTGTAGATCCTCATACGGCCTATGGAATACATGAGCAACATGAATTTCGAAAATTTATCAAAATTAGCTTTAAGTGGGAGATTGTGAAAATTAGTAAAGCTAATTTTAGAAAATATATAAATAAATAATAACTAAATAAAATGAGAGGTAATAAACAATCTTAGTTTATAACCTTAGAATTTTAATGGTTGAAAAAGAGAAGAATTATATACCTCTAATTGACGGATAGTTCATATTGAAGAGACTCACCTATAAATTGAGTTTTTTCTTTAATTCATTTCAATCAAGTCATCCAGATAGAATAACATAATATTTCTTTGAGTAGTTTTCTCCTATATATGATAGAGAGAAGTGTGTTCTCCTTTTGTCAAGAGAGAGTGTTATTATAGTCTCCTTGTGATAGAGAGAAGTTGTAATTCTCAACGAAAGTTATTCAATTGTTCCCATATTTTATACAAATTTATAATTTTTTGTCTCTATATTTTGCTGTGTCATTTGTCTGGTACCTAACATTGACATGTCCTTACTAACTAAGGGCGGAGCTAGAAATTTTTTTAAAAGAGGTGAATATAAAAAATATAAGTTAAGAAAAGAGAAAAATTAAAAATTAAAAAAGAATTAAACTAAAAAATCAAAAACTTGGGAGGGGCTGTTTCCCCCTTTTCCATGAGCGTGGCTCCGCCACTGTTAATAACTAAAATGTGAAGAAAAGAAAATAGATTTTAACTGAACTAAATTATTTACTATATTTGCAATAATACAAAAAGATGGAATAAGTTTAGTGAAATAGTTAACTACTTGATATCCTAATTATTATTTGTTTTAGGATACTATAACTAAGTTGTACAAACATCCAAAATATTAATCTGGAATATGAACCTGTATGTTTATTTTGTACATATCAAATTATTTATATATAATTGTTGAAATACAATATAACATTTTACTCTTCAAAATCTTATTCTTAAGTCATAACTTATTGAAAGTTTGATGTTACGACACAAAACTAAGATATAAATATTTATATATAGAAAAAAATATTAAGCTAGAAACCTATAAGAAAATTTAACTTTCAGATAAAAGACAAATCGCCAATCGTTCACACTCGATAATATGCGTAAGCGCATCGAAAAAGATAAATAATTAAAAGTTTAAAGGAAGAATAAGAGTCAAAAGACATATATAAGTATATATAAATATCTACTAGTCTCGGTCTGCAAAGATTAAATCGGCTAGAGTGACAATAATAAAACAGCTGATATACGTATCTTATTTCTCTAAGAATATATCATAAGCCTCTATAGACAAGTCTTTAAAATAAATACATTATATAAGTGTTCCCAAAAGAATGAGAGATTCTAAAACTAAAACAGAAACAAAAGTCTTCTTCGCCATCTTCCTGATCAAACTCCCGCTTACTAAGGAGCGCTAGATGGGACCTACATCTGAAAAACAAAAATAATATATGGGTAAGAACCCAATCCAAGGGGTTTACAGTAGGGTAAAAGTGTCAAATCAATACAATATAAGGTAACAGACACTTTCTAAGCAATCTTAATCTCCTACGTCTCATTGATCCAAGTCTAGGATTCTTACTAAACCAGAAAATAGGATAATTGAGCTAAGTATTCCACTATACTAGTAATTCATAATCTCAATCCTTCACATTATCTCTTAGCTTTTCTCTTTTCAATATCATAGTCTATCAGCAAATGATTCAGTAATTCAGTATCAAAACTCCATTTTTCTACAATCCTCCAATCACCACATTCACATCAAGAACAACCTCAACGTCACCACTGCTAGCATAAGCGATTTTTCAATTATTCAAACACATATAAAACAATACAAGAAATACAAAAATAGGGAGAACAAATAAGCACTTAGATCAGATAGCATATAGATACAATTAATTAATAAGACAAGCTAAATACAAGATGCACACCCAATCAATACACAAATGCAAATGATGCATGTCTATCCTACAGTCAATGAGCCCATCTGTTAATTATATAGCCAAACTTGACATGTCGGGTAGCAAACCCTAGATAATCCATTGTTGTGCGTATCCCAAGAGGTATTCACTTTTCTTGGAGAAATTATCCAAAAATGTCTAAGTGTCCAGCCATATCTTGCGACTGAGGGTCGACAAAGTCTCAAATCTCAACCTGGAAAAAGTAGGGTAAACCACTGCATCTACCCAGGGAGTCTTAATCTCAACTCGGAGTAAGTGGGACGAATCACACCCTTGCATCTACCCAAGGAGCCTCAATCTCAACCCGGAGCAAGTGTGGCGAACTACACCCTTACATCTACCTAGGGAGGTATCACATCAATCAAACTCATTCTCATCATCTAATCGTGTTAACTCATTTCCCTTCAATCACTTCCAATTCATTTTGACTCAATAGTTTTCTTCCTAACGCTTTCTACCCTCTAATGCACGGTCTCTATACTCATTATAAGGGTTACAGAAGTTTACAAGCTTGCCAAGAAAGACAAATAGTCAAAAATAGAGTTTAAATGAGAAAACAGAACTTGTGCGTACACATCACCTTTGTGCATACACACAAATAAAAAGTGCATCCTAGCTTGTGCATATGCATGACCAGTTGTGCGTACATACAACTTGTAAATTTCTCTCGTGCATGTGCACACATACCAGAAATTCTGGTTTTTCTGCAAACTCTCATATTTCAAGTTTTACCACCCAGTTTCAAACTCTCGATTTCCTTCTTCCTTAAACTATTTTAAAGCTCTCATCACTACCTTTAATTTAAGACAAATTCCACCCAAATCCAAACTCCAAGCTCCAAGTTATGATCCGTCAAAGTTGGCTAAAACTCTTTTTTTTTACCAATTCCACACAATCCTTCAATTTCATCGATTCTCAATTCAATTCAATCCTAAATAATTCCAAAACCACCTCTACACATTCCAATCACTCATTTATCAATCTTCAACCATTCCAAACTCAATCATTCTATTTCGAACTTATTTAACATATTCCATCAACTAAATCCATTCTCAACAACAACATACATCATTCATACATATATTCCAATTTCCAATCAACATTCCAACATACATACTCAATCTCATGCAACAATTCACACCACTTATCTCAACTTACCTTATAGGGGATTTCTCACCCTATATAGGCCTCCGACCCAATTTCCATATCAACACCTCAATAGGCAATCAAATCACAGTTTCATTCAACTCAATCAAAATCATACTTATTTTGTAAATTCAAACTTTATCTCAATAATACTCAATCATCAACCAACTAATTCATCATCATATTTATTCCAATTCAATTAAATACCCAACATATCACAATTTTTACTAAATCAAATATTCAACTACAACAATTCAACAATAATCCTAGGTCCACTAGCCTAGGATTTCATGTCACATATTACTCAATCTAACATCATCATACAATTTGGCATAATTTCAAAATTAGGATTTATAAAAATTAATGAACCAATAAAAAAAAGGGTATCCTTACCTTTATCCACGGAATTTAATGATTAAAACCACCAAAAACACAAG
The DNA here is from genome assembly GCF_014773155.1 of Arachis stenosperma. NCBI lineage: Eukaryota > Viridiplantae > Streptophyta > Magnoliopsida > Fabales > Fabaceae > Arachis > Arachis stenosperma. The sequence continues at coordinate 88,705,849 of NC_080381.1, read as the reverse complement.
TTAGAGAACCCCTATAACATCAAAATCACCAAAACCCCTCAATATCCAAACTTAAAATGCGAATTCAGATTCAAATAGAAAATTGGAGATAAAATTTTGAGTTATTTACCAAAATAATAAGATATAATTGAAGAGAAGGAGATAAGCTTCGCATGGCCATAAACGGCTCGTCAATCGGAATTTCGGAGCAAAAGTTATGGCCAAATAAAAATGATGAAGGGTAGAATTTTAGTTCTCTCTTCCCTCTATTTTCTCCAAGAGCTCACTCTCTCAAAATGGGAGTGAATAGCTGAAATTTATTGAGTTATGAACTTATATATGTATGGGCTTGGGCTTTGGGCCCAACATGAGTCTGTTTGGCGATTTTTGGTTCATTTGGTCCAATCTCAAGTCAAAACCTTTAAAATAGGTATCCAGTTTTCTATTCTAAATATTTTTTTTATCATTTATATATTTTCCATTTCCTTCATTCACAATACCAGACAAATCTAAGTCGGTATGCATTTTTTCCAAAATAATTATATTTTTACGTTTAATTTAATTTTTTTAATTCAAATTTTACCGTTAAATTTCTAAATTATAAATTTTAATATTTCTACATATTCTAGACGTCTTAATTTCAATTAATACAATTTCAATTAATTTACTTAATTTAATTTTTTGGATTTTATATGCAACATGGGTTATCGTGTATTAATATTTAGGTATGGTTGTTTAAAGAACATTTATATAATTTGTATTTGATACAGAGATTAAATAAAGATGTATATGTTGTACAAAGGAGAATGGAATTTATTATAACTTATATATGACGATTTAAAGATAGAGGCCTACAAATATATAATTGATAAAACACATACAAAACAACCAAAACATAAGCTGAGGAATTTCTAAACAAATAACTAAGGGTTTAATATGGTTATGGTCATCTCAGTTTTGTTTCGCCCTGAGATGATATGCTAAATTTAAGAGCATGGCCCTCCTTAACATAATGCAATCAATAGAATTTCTGCTAATAACCCTGGGTAAGAGATGCTTCATTGCACGTAGGGGCATTTGATGCAAATTTTACAACCCACAAAATATCGATAAGTGTACCAAATCAAATTAAGTAATAACTCATAGGGAGTGAGTATTGATCCTACGAATATTAACGGATTAAGCAAGCAATACTTAATCGATTAATTTAATCAGACAATTAAATTAGGATTTTTAAAAGCTTTAGCATAAACATTAAAGTAAACGAAAGCAAACGGTGAATATTGAAAGGATGATATGATTAAGAGAGTTAAAGCTTCAGAGATATTAAAACTTTCGAATCAATACTTTTCACTTTCCACCTTAATCATGCAAAGACACTTCTATGGCAAATTATTAGTAATCAAATCCAAATCCCTTAGTGATTCAATTTCTCTTTAACCTAATTAATCGTTAATTCCTTAGTCAATTATTTAAGAAAAGAGTTAGGCACGTTCACTGATTCATAAACCATACAAATCATAAGAATCTCCCCTAGTTGATTTGATGTCACTTATCAAATCTAGTTTCAAACTTAAGAGTTATGACAATTAGTTTTCAAGGTTAATTCAATTAATCAACTTTTTCAAGGCGTTAAGAGAATTCAAGTAAAAAAGAATTGTTTCCTAACACCTTCAAACTCTTTAAGATGAAGAACGAAAATCTTTTCTTGAGAAGAAATTAATGCATAAATTAAAGGTAGAAAAGCTATTGTATTAATCCATGGAATCAACAGAACTCCTAACCTTGACCAAAATGATTTAGTTGCTCATGTTTTTAAGAGAAATTGTAGAATATTGAAAAAAAATTGCCACCAAAGAAGAGAAGAAGCCCCTTTAAGTGTCTCACTTCTCTCCTTAAATACTAACCCTAATGAAATTTAAATTCAAAACTTAAACAGAATCAAAATTAAAATAGAATCAAATCTAACTAATTAATGATTGCCTCAAGCAAATCTTTCAATCTTATCTTCTTACAAATCCTTAATAAATGCTTGTGATTAGTAGGTTTAAGTTGAGCCTTGAATTGACCATATAAATAATGAGAAATTGGAGATTTAGTGGCTTAAATTGAGACCCTGGGAGATGACATTTATCCCACGTTGTCCATGAAGGATTCACGTTGTACATGAAGCCTTCTTGATGGCTCAAATTGATCTCTGTTTGGTTCACGTTGTACGTGAACAAATTCACATTGTACGTGGCCTTGAAAGGCTTCAATTTTGGCCTCTATTTACTCCCACACATTGTACGTGGAAACAATCAGGTACTACGTGAAGCCTCTGTAAGAGTTTGCCGTGCCAGTCAAAATGTGTCATTCAACGGCAAGCATTTTTCCTTTAAGAGTGGCCCAAATAGGCTTGTTTGTGGCGTGCTTTGGTTACATGAAGAAGCTGTGTGAGACTCATGTCAACTATGAAGTATTATATATCATTAAAAAACTCTTGAAGTTTTACTTTCTAATGATGCTGAAAGCAAGACATTTAGGTCTCTATAACTCAAGTTATGCTCCTTTAAAGGTGAAGAGGTCAGGCTGCCAGGCATCTCACATATTACGTGACTTTCTCTGCGTTGTACGCAAACTCTTTTTGCTCCTTTTAGTACTTGGCTTAGAATGATGATTTACACCATCAGATTCAATGTTCACTATAGACTATTATATATTGTTGGAAAAATCTATAAAGTAGCTTTCCAATGTCACTAGAATCATCTCATTTAGAGCTTTATAACTCAAGTTATTCTTTTTGGAGTATGAAGAGGTCAGGGTTGACAACATCCACCAATTCTCTTTGCACTTGTCTTCAATTTGTTTTATTTTTCTTTGTGTTTTTGCTTCTCTTTTTCTAACATTTTTCTACAAGAATCATATAACTAAAAAAATAAAAAAAAAACTACTAAAATAAGTGAATAACCTTAAAATTTATATAATTATTAAATAAAAATCAGAACTTTTCTATAATAAATGCCAATAAAAAGTATTTAAGATGCTCATACATCAGTATCGAAGCTTTTCATTTAAAATGGACCTTTAGCCAAAACAACATTGACATAACTAAGCTCAGAAGGAAATGCGTGGGTTGCAAACCTCGAAGGAAGTAATTATAAACACGATACAGATTTATTGAGAAGGAAAAGAATGTAAAACAAATGTGACAATATGTAATCAAATCATGAAGGTAGAGTAAGTAAATATACTAACCATCACATTGCTTGAAAAGGGGTTATATGACCTTCACAATTGAATAAACCAATGGAACTGAAGGTTTAGCAATAGGAAAGTAGTTCTGACCAAGTGACCGTGAAATTATGGGTTAAGATATTATACTACTAGAATGAGGGATCATTTGTTAACTGGTGATGGAGATTAAGCAATCATCGAGGGGGAATTCAACCTCATACTTTTCAATAATGACTATGTTGGGTATATTATTATGAGAAGATGACAAAATCTTATATTTGTATAGTAGTTTCAAGGCACGATTAGATCACTTTCTTTAGAGAAATATTTGTCTCCACATTTAGTTGCTATAGGGTTGATGACAATACTCTCCCAGGATACAATGAAACCTAATAATTTCTTAATTAGCAATAGTAAGAAATTCTCAACTCTCTTGAACAAAGAAAATCTCTTAGTAATTGATTAAAATGTACATTTAGTACTTGTATTTTTGAAATAGTGGACAAAGACTTATTTATGCATATTGCACGTAGCAATTATGATTAGTTACGTATACAAATGGTTGTGTCTTTTCTTTTGCCAATAGATACAATATTTTGAACATACACAATTCTTAAAAAGTTGTGTCCCTTTAGCCAATAGACACAATATTTTGAACATACACAATCCTTAAAAGGTTATGTCCCTTCAACCAAATGGTACTAAATGGTTAGTAACCGTTTATTAATATTAATAATAATATTAATAATAATATCAATAATATTAATTAATCAAATTTGTAAATACCTTTCAGACTATTTTGCATTTAATGTTCTCACTTTTATTATTTTAATCTTGTATTTGACCGAAATGATCATTTTGTCTATATATTACATAATTATTGTTTTAATTTTATTTTCTACAAAATAATCATTTTATTCCTTATACCTTCTAAGTTACTAATGTATTTTTAATCTTTATTTAAATGACTATTTTATTTTTCCTTAACTAAAATTACTATTTTACTCTTATTCTTTTATTCTTAATTTAATACTTTATTATATTTATATTTTTATCTCTAAATTTTATAAAATTATTATTTACATCCGAAACTTTATTTTAATTATAATTTTGACTCAAATTTTTTATATAATTATATTTTTATTTCTAAATTTTCTATGTTCATATTTTTAAGACTAATAATTTGTTATTTACACTTTGACACACTTTTTTTTCTCTAAAAGTACATCTTGATCATCTTTGATGTATTGAACATTTTTCATAGACTTAAATCTTTAGCTAATGTCACTTTTATGCTCTTTTACTCATTTTTTCTTTTAATCCTTCAATGTTTTACATAATTAACTTCAATAAATATCTCTTTAAGAGTTCTTTATTTGATTTCTAACTTCTATAAAATTATAATTTAACCCCAAAAGCGTCACCATCGTCGTCAGCATCATTATCATCATCATCATCCAAAAAATTCATATTAAGCATTTGTAAAACATATCAACGACTCATCCACCATTCATTCATCAACATAAACATTCATAATCATCAAATCATCATCAACACATCAATAGAGATATATTAATCATATATGAGTTATTCTAACTATCCAAACGCTTACTTTTCTTGTAAATGCTTCTAAGTTACCTCATTAGTCTTTATGTTCACAAAAAAAACTCCTAAATGAAAAGCAACATAACTTTTAATCATAAGAATGACTTATAGCCGAATAGTGTCACATGAAAAAGGAAAAGATTTTTCACCTTTTCGAGCTTGGAATTTGATGTTCTTCTTACTATTTTAGAAGCTCATAGAGATGACTTTCTATACAAGGAAAGAAACAAATATAGTTCCTCCATATTCCATAGATAAACATAGAGAAACAAATTTATAAAGAGAAGAAAGAAAAAAATCTTTTCACTAACCTTGAGGATTTTGATATAAAAAATAAAGAAAAAGATGAAAAGTTGTATGATTAAGTTGGTTTCTTGAGAAAAGGTCTTCGTCTTGTGAAGATTGAAGATAAAATTGTATGAACACAAAGTTTTCTAACTTCTCTTTTCCTCTCTTGTGTGTTCGGCCACTTCTCTCTTTTTTTTTCTTTCTTTTCTTTTTTCTATCTTAGTGATGATGAGTTAAAACATGATGGTAAAAGAAGCAAGGTCGAACACTAGTAAAAGGGATAAGGATGGTTAATTTAATTTTTTTCTCCTTTTTTATTTGATATTATCTTAATTTTTCTTTTTTGATATTATCTCACTTTATTTTTCTTGATAACCAAGCCTAATATTTCAAGATGTGATGAATAAAATGGGAGAAGAGGTGACCTAAGTTTAGAGAAAGGATTTGTGTTAATTTGAATTTTATTTGGTGTTAATCGTATGAGTAAGTGATCTTATTTTTAAGTTAATTTACGACATGGTGAATTAACTTGTGGTGGATAAGAAATAATAAAAAGAGATGAATATATGAATAGAGAATTAAGTGGTTAGTGTTAAATCATGGAAGATAATGATTAAAAGTGGTAATTATTTAGTCACTTATTTTGACTGCATCAGATTAAGTAAACAAGTATACCTGTATGAGTAATATCGATATCATATGTTATTTCAATTCTAAAATATCTCTAAAATATTTTTGTGAAGTTAAACAAATTAAAGAATACCAATAAAAGTTTCTTACTAGATAAATTTAAACTTGATAATTAAATGTCATCATTAAAAGGTATATAAAAATAATATTTTAATGGAGATTTTTTTTATATTTGATATAGATCTGCCTTGTTAAAACAAAATGAACTGTGATTTATAGATGTCGTGAATTCTAATCACAGAAAGTCCAAAAAATTATTATATGAAAAATTGGATTCTTACACTTTGTATTTCAAGACACAATGTCTCTATCCATATCTCTCATACCAAATGTTAGAAACAAGAGACTAAACTGGAGAAAGGATTTATGTATTATTGAGTGTATTCAAGTTGTCTATTTAAGTTGTCTGGAATGATATAATATAGAAGGATATTTATAGGGACTAAGAGAATCGTAATAATAAAGACATAATATTCTATAATAAATATTCAGATATACTAGATAATTCTAATTGATCCTAGTTATAATCTAACATCCCCCCTCAAACTCAAGTGACAACTTGAGTTTGAAACATATTTAAAACAACGAAATAAAGAGAAAAAAAACTGTATAAACAAATAAAACAGGTGCAGATGGAACTGCCAAAAAGAAGTGCAGATGAAACTACCACTTGTCTGAAGAAAGTGCAGATGTAACTGCTGCATGTCTGAAGGAAGTACAGACGGAACTGCTGCATGTCTGAAGGAAGTACAGACGGAACTGCTGCTTGTCTGAAGGAAGCGCAGACGGAACTGCTGCTTGTGTGAAGGAAGCGCAGACGGAACTGCCATGAGAAAACGCAGACGGAACTGCCAAATGGAACTGCCACAAGAGAACGCAGATGGAACTACCACAATAAAACATAGACGAAACATAGATTGAAATGCCACAAGAGAACGCAAATGAAACTGCCACAAGAGAATGCAGACAGAACTGCCAAAAGAGAGCGAAAACTATATAATTTCTTCATAAGAATAGGTAAGCAGCGGATGACAATGGTGTTTGATCATTCGACTCGAAAAAATACAAGACAGAAGAGGAAAGAAGGATGGCATAGAAAAAAATACAAAAAACTACGGTAATTTTACCACAAGGAAAACAACCTATCCTCTTCAAAGAGGATATCATGGCTCTGATACCATGTTAGAAATAAGAGACTAAACTGGAGAAATGATTTATATATTATTGAGTGTATTCTAGTTGTTTATTCAAGTTGTCTGGAATGATACAATATAGAAGGATATTTATAGGGACTAAGAGAATCGTAATAATAAAGACGTAATATTCTATAATAAATATTCAGATATACTAGATAATTCTAATTGATCCTAATTGATCCTAATTATATTCTAACACCAAATATGAATTTGTATCTCAGTGTCTATGTCACAGTGTGCTATTCTATTCGCAAGATAGACTATCGTTAGATGATTTGGATGTGATAATGTAATCCAAGTCAACATCACTCAAGTCTTCCTTGACACGATCAACTGGTTCATCAAAGTGAATTTACTTTGCCGCTACTGAGGGTGCATGCGGGTTCGAAGACGATGGCCTACAATCACCACCTACCTTACAAACTGCAGCGTACCACTCCATCATATGTTGCGGCATTAATCTTGTATGTACGTCGAACATGAGCGTCACATACTGATTAGTTTTGACCCCAAAATGTCCTGTTTCGAAACCCTCAACTCGAGAGCGTTGATAAAAATTTGTATGCAATTCTCTTAACCTCTTTAGAAATAAGAGTGGAAGCGGGCCGAGCTACATAGCGGGACTCGTGACTCGACTCGTTTTAGGCTTGGCTCATTTATTAAATAGGTTAGACTTGGACTTTTTATAAAGCTTTTTAGTTAAAAAGGCCAGGTCATAGACTTTTAAAAAAGGCAATAAAACTCGTTGAATCGGCTGGTTAAAGTATTTTTTTGTAAAAATAAATTATTCTTGGTTTAGATTTTAACTATTCACTTATATTAAATACAAAACGAAATTGAAAAGAATCAATGGTCAAGATTAGTTAAAATTGTACTTTTTCGTTAAAAAAAGTTTATGGATTGTAAGTATGATTATGATATATGACTAACGATTGATATATAAAAGAATTCTTCTTTACGAGTGATGAATTATAAAGTTTAGAATGCATTAAATGTAAATTTAGAATTTTTAAGTTTATTATTTTGAGTTATAATTCACGAAACAGGCTTTTCAAATAGGTTCGTGAGCTTGTCGGGCTTTAAATAGGACAGGTTTGAGCATGAAAAATAAGCTTATGAGAAATAACAGGCCTAGGCTTGAACTATCTTTTTACAACATGGGTCAAGCTTATTAAAACTAAAATTTGGCTCGACTTGACCCATTTCCATCCATAATTGGAACCTAGTGCATCCATTCTAGTCAATATGAGAATTTTTAGTGCATCCAAAGAATCAAGACAGCAAATATACAATATTATAGGTAAATTGTATTCAAATATTACTCTCCTCTCATCACTTTTAATTATCTGATTCGAATAAACTACCACCAAAAAGAGTTGAGTACCAGTTATGTGTACAAAGAATAAAGAAAGAAAAAATACAAATTAGTGAAATTAGAGTAGTGTGATGAGCCAAAAATCTCTTCATATATTGTAATTTAATTGTATATCTAAGATACTGAAACTTCTAAATATAAATAAACGTATACTGAGGATTGAGTATCTGATTTCTAAATAAATGTGCAGTTTATATGTACCACTAGAGCAAAACCCGTGCTACGCGCGGGCATGAACAAAGTAATCACGTGCATCCTCTATTTAAAAGCCAATTAAATGAATATAATTATATAAATGTTTTATCTTTCAACAAAAAAGTTGGATTCCATTGCATAACAATTATATGTTGTTTTGAATTAAAATTTTAAGTCTTTTTTTGGATTTGACTATGAACAGAGCAAATGTAAGTATGTAACAACAAATAATATTTACATTATTTGCTAGACCAACAATAATTCATTAAGGAGATGATATATCATATTTAATACGGTAATAGAAAGAATAACATTTTCATAAATAAATATATACAACTATGAAACACATAATGTAAGTTATGTTCATAGTTATTAATTACTATAATATAAAGAAAATTGTAAAAAAAATAAAATTTTTTTTATCACAAAATAGACAACTTATGTCATCCAATGTTTAACATCCCATTATGATAATTTATTCGAATATACACAAATTTATCACATCTACTATTATATTTTTAATACGTCTTTTTTATGTTGAAAAATTATTAAAATATTTTTTCAGCTTCTTTTACATCAATCCTAAAATTATTTTTCTGAATTTTAAAATTCAATTCTCTTAATCTCCAATCCTAATTAACTTATTATTTTCTTGTTAATAATAAAATAATAATAAGACATTGGTAGATCGCCAAAAATTTTTTTCAATAGTAGAGATTTAGTACTCTTCAGTAAAACATTTAAACCTTGTCCCTCCAAAAAATTATAAACCTTGTTTGACAAATCTATAAACTAATAAAATCTTTTTCAAGGTTAATCATTCAATTTCCTTTAGAATCATTCTTCTAATTTTTAAATTTTGGTAAGGAAAACAAATTAAATTTAGAAAAACTAATACTCAAATAAAATTACGATAAATAAATAAAATTGAGGAGAAATAAAAAGTAATATAATAGAGAATTCTAAACTTTTAAATGAAGAAAATTATTAAAAAACTTGTTCAAACATAAATAGTGTCTCAACATAATATTTTTCTCAGTATAACATAATACTTTCAAACACAAAATGATAGCTAACTTAAATAAATATAGAATTTTATAAACTTATTTTCTATCATCTACAAAGGTAAAGTATTCCGTTAAACTAAAAATAAATAAAAATAATGAATACAGTTTTTTGCCCAGAAACATAACAATAAGAAAATTATATTATGGCATCTAAATTATATTCCTTTTGATGAATCAAACATACAATTACAGAATCCTACTGAACCTCAAATCTCATGATCTTTACACATAAAAGTAAACAAAAAATTAAGATGATTAAATTATATTGTCAATCAACTCCCAGAACTATATAAGGATTGATAATGAATGAAATTATTTCCTCCCACTCCAAGGTCTCTTCCTTCACTACAGTAGCTACTTAACTCATCCTCTCAAAAAATAATAACATTTCAAACTCATTAACATACAATAACAACTATTGTCAGAATATATTTCACAATTAAAATTAAATTACAAAGCTCCATCACCTCTTCATCATCATAATCATCATTCACCACAGATTTTGACTTATTAAAATCTCCACCCACATTCTAAAACATTAAAAGAGCTCAACCATAGGATTAGTATGAATCATAATATAAGAGAGAATCAAAACATTGAGTTAAAGCAATTACGAATCTTTTGTTGTAGGCTCCGATATCCTCCTCATATGCTAGTCTGTTATTAGCATTTGCCCTATCGAGTTTTTTTCCTGAAATATGATAATATAATGAATTAGAGACTAAATAATAAAACAACAGCAAAAGCGAAAATAATTGTTAATCAAAGAGAAAAGAATAATAAAAGAGAATCAGAGAACAGGTTTGCTTTACTCACAACATTGGACATAGACTTCCACCTGACACCACCAATTTTTCCAACCTAATCGGATTTCAAGAAAACATTAGCCTATCAGAACAGTTAACAATATTGAAAATTTAAAATCTCAGAGAAAAGAAGAAAAACGATAATAGAAAATAAATAGATAACAAAAAAATTTAATTCGAAGAGCTTGATTACATGGAACCAAAAATAGGAAGAGCTTTTCATTGGATTTAATTGGTGCATCAAGAATCCAGAACGAAGAGCAATGGTATCGTGTTCTAGTCCTTCAATCCTACATTCTTGATTATCTTAAACAAAATTGAAATAAAATTTCACGTTGTTTTAACAATAAACACGCGAAAGAATACAATTTGAACATTATTTGGGAAGAGCAGAACTCAAAAAACATAACAAAGGAATGAGTGGATCAAAGAGTTGAATAATCAAAGGAAGCAAGAAAATAGAAAATCGTTATTTGAGGATTTTTCCATTGAGACCGAATTATACTAAACCAAATCCACATCTATTATAACATATACCTTCTAGGTGTGGAAATTTCAAAGAGAAAGCTGAGGGAATCAAAACTCTCTGGTATGTGAATCAGTCTCAAAATTAATTCGAACTAAAGAATAAAAACAATAAATAAAGCTCAAAGTATATTCCATTAAGTATCACCAACTTAAAAGAAAAATCCAAAGAAAAGGAGTTAGTATATACGTACCAACTTATTTCTTCTGTGGTTGAGCCTTATGCGGAACTGAAATTGAAACTCAAGGTTTGGTTCTGTATTTTTGTATGAAATCAAAAGGAAGAAAAAATGTTATGAGATAGAATGGAATGAATTGGGAAATAAGAATATGGGAATTGGGGAAGAGCAAGAGTGAGGAAAAAATAGCACATATTAATATGATTGAAGAAATATCAATATATAGATAATGTTAGTGATGAGCAAAAAATTAAATCACAAAAATAATATTAATGTATTCGTATACATTCAAAATTCGGATCACAAAGGACAATTAAGGATAATGGAAATCACATTTACAAATGATTTGGTAAATTGCAAAAAAAAGGTAAAACAATTAAGAGATTATTATTATTTGAAAAGAATGCAAAAAAGTAGGAATTGGGTAAAAGAACACCTGGATACTGTATAGCATGATATCCTTGAGGGGAAAGGAGCGGTTCTACATTACGGAGGTAGCGAAGTGTGCTTCACAGATAAGATCACGTAAAGCTGCTGAAGATCACGAAATTCGCGGTTGAACGGAAAGTGATGAAATAAAGCATGAAGAAGAATATGAGATCTCACCGCTATGTTCTTGAACTCCACTGCATATCTATCACCATATCCACCACCACGAACTCCACTGCCACCACCACCGCCATACCCTCGTTCACCACCATAGCAATGTTTAGTGGACTCCATGTGATGACCAAATTGGCTCCGCGTTCTTATCGCCGCTTACAGATTGAACAACGCTTTTATCATGATCTACAGTTCTAGCCTCGTAGCCATATGCTTCAAGATCCTCCTTTTCACTTCTGCATGCTTGACCATCTTCTTGTTCCATCCTAGATCCAGATGCTAGATTGTTAGATTGAGGAGCAGACAGAATTGGAAAATTGATTTATATTCAATTTTAGGTTCCAGATCAAAATTTGAATTTTGAAATTTCATCCTCCTTGATGAATCTTATTCGTATAAAAAGACAATGAGAAAAAAAAAAAGAAAATACCATAGATGAAGCCAAGTCTCGCTGCATATGCTGTAACAGCCCAGACCACCCGCTAACATGATATTGTCCACTTTGGCACACAAGGCCTCACGGTTTTGCCTTTGACGATAGGGATGATGGCCGAAACCCCCCACACTCACTCGTCAAAACGCGTCATGCTAGGGAGAGGTATCCACACCCTTATAAGGCATGCTTCATTCCCTCTCCAACCGACGTGGGACCTTACAATCCACCCCTCTAAGGGAGCCCAGTGCCCTCGCTAGCACATCGATCCGGGCTCTGGCTCTGATACCACTAAATGTAACACCCCAATTACCCTAAGCGTTACCTCTAGCCGTAAAGCAAAGGTTAATCAGAGGATAAGACAATCCTAAGGCTTATACATATATATATATATATATATATATATATATATATATATATATATATATATAGAAAATAATATAATCTAGAAGCCCGATGAAGGATTAAGCTCAAAGATAGAATTTACAAAAGCGCGAGACATTCACACGAAGCTAACGCATAAGACACAAGATATGAATGCAAGAGAAGAGAACATATATGGATATAATAGTGGTATAATCATAGGAAACTAGCCGCAAACTTGCGGGGTTTAAGCCGACTAGTTACAAATAGATAAATATATAGTTTTTGGAATTAAAACAGCGTATACAACTCTATCTCTCAAGTAAGCCTCTAAGGCCATAAAGATAAAGTACAAAGAGATGTGAGAGTAGCTATAACAAAGTAAAATAGAAATAAACCAAGGAGGAACCGTACACCGCTCTGTCACCATATTTGCAATCTCACCGAAGTAGATTACGAACTGCATCTGAAAAACAACAACAAAGTATAGAATGAGAACCGGAGGTTCTCAGTATGGTAACAGTGCCTGATGATGTAAGATGTAAGGCTCTGAGATGCCAAAGGCAATCCTAGAACTTCACATCGCATACGGATATTCAAGCTTAGAACAAAATAAATAAAAGAACTTAAACCATAAACCAGGGTTATCTATACTTAGGGAAAATTCTAACTAATACTAATCACACCGCTGTATCCCATAGCCTGCACTGCCCTAACCTCCGTGCGATCCCATTGCCACCACCTACCTAACCTCCTCAGCACTAAACAATCACAATCATATACAATACAAGTAAATCACAAGTAGGAGCATATAAAGCAAGAAGTTCAAGTAAGCAAGTAGGCATGTTTTCACTACAATATTTTGGGTCTATGGCCACGATTTTTTTGGTAGACCCTCTATGTCACGGTTTTTTAAGGTGACCAAAAAAAAAGCTATGGTCACGGTTTTTTTGGAAAGGGTGACTATATAGTACCTATGGTCACGGTTTTTTAAAAAAGGGTTACCTAAAAAGGTCTATGGTCACGGTTTTGAGGGGTGGCCTAAAGGGGTCTATGGTCACGGTTTTTTACAATGACCAAAAAGGGTCTATGGTCACGGTTTTTCGAAAAAGGGTGACCTAAAAGGGTCTATGGTCACAGTTTTGAGGGGTGGCCTAAAGGGGTTTATGGTCACGGCTTTGGGGGGTGGCCTAAAAGGGTCTATGGTCACAGTTTTGGAGGTGACCTAAAGGGGTCTATGGTCACAGTTTTTCACAATGACCAAAAAGGGGCTATGGTCACGGTTTTTCAAAAAAGGGTGACCTAAAAGGGGTATATGGTCACGGTTTTAGGGGGTGACCTAAAGGGGGTCTATGGTCATGGTTTTGGGGGTGGCCTAAAAGGGTCTCTGGTCACAGTTTTGGGGGGTAGCCTAAAGGGGTCTATGGTCACAGTTTTTTACAGTGACCAAAAAGGGTCTATGGTCTTAGTTTTTCGGAAGGGTAACCTAAAAGAGTTTATGGTCACGGTTTTGGAGGGTGACCTAAAGGGGGTCTATGGTCACGATTTTTCAGAAGGGTGACCTAAAAGAGTCTATGGTCACGGTTTTGGAGGGTGACTTAAAGGGGTCTATGGTCACGGTTTTGAGGGGTGGCCTAAAAGGATCTATGGTCACGGTTTTAGGGGGTGACCTAAAGGGGTCTATGGTCACGGTTTTTTACAGTGACCAAAAAGAGTCTATGGTCACGGTTTTTCAGAAGGGTGACATAAAATGGTCTATGGTTACGGTTTTGGGGGTGACCTAAAGTGGTCTATGGTCATGGTTTTAGGGGTGACCAAAAACAGTCTATGGTCACGGTTTTTCATCGTGACCAAATGACATATATGGTCACGGTTTTGACGAATGACCTAAAAGAGTCTATGGTCACGGTTTTACGAAAGGATGACCTAAAAGGGTTTATGGTCACGGTTTTGGAGAGTGACCTAAAAGTATCTATGATCACGGTTTTAGGAGGTTGTCCAACCCCTCTGTACACTTATGAATCACAAGTTTCTCTGCGTCGTTCGTCGCACGTCGTGGTCATCGTGCTCATCTCTTGTCGCCCGCCGTGTCCTCGTTGCTCAAAAGTTGTCTTTAGTAAAAAGTAAATAAATCAAAGTTCTGAGATTTTGAATTTTAAATTAATTTAAATTTATATAATTTTCAATTACAATTAAATATTTTTGTTTATTTGAAATTAATAAGTTAGATTTTTGCTTAATTAAAATTTAAAATTTTAGTAATTAAAAATAAAAAAAATTATATATAATTTAAATTAAATAATTAAAAATTTTAATTAATTTTATAAATAAAAAATTATTTAATTACCTCAACTTTTAAATTAAAATACTTATTTAAAAAATTAATTAATAAATTAATTTAATAAAATGATACTTTTAAAATAATTTTATTGAGATAGAACTTAATTTTTAGTAACTACTCTATTCCCTAATCTTTATTAAAGTTACTCAAATCCTTATTCACAAATTAAAACCCAAAAACCCTAATCCTAACTCCTCTTACTGCCCTTCAGCCGCCACCCCTCTCTCTTACCCCTCACCCCTCACTCACGCACATTCCCTCTTCACACAACACACATGGGCAACTTTTCCCCTCACCCACGCCGAGAGAGAAGAGAAGAACGGAGGAGGGAGAAGCTGCCCAGCCGCCATCGCCGTCCATGGAGCTGTGAGGAGCACTGCTGCTGTCGCGCACCAGAGGAAAGGAAGAGAGATTGGGAAGAAAGAGAAGGACAGGGGGAGAAGGAAGCACGCGACGGAGAAGGGGGCGCTGCTTGCGCCGCTACACCTCGTCGTCGTCATTGTTGGGGCTGCTGCGGGGTGTGCTGTCGCTGTCAAATTTGGTGGAGAAGAGAGGAACGCCATGGCCAGAGAGGAGAAGGAGTGTTCCGCAAGGAGAAGGAGGCGCTGCCCACACCGCCGTTCATATTTGCCTATAACACAGTCATATTTTTGTTGAATTGATAGTCTCAGTGTACGTGCCTTTGGGTATCTTATTATATCCACCTTCTAATAAGCATGAGGTTCTCTATCTCCAGGATGATGATCAGGAGTCTATTGTGCTGGACAAAAATGGACAGAAGTTCAATTGTTACTTGCCTAGGGATGAAAAGGAAAAAGGTGAAAAGCCTGTTATCCAGCAAAATGTTAGCAGCATGATTGTTGAAACTGAGAATATGGCTAAACAGAAGACACCAGACGAATTGCTAGAAGTTTTGAATGGTCCATGCTTTGTCAGAGTTAGTATTTGCATTACACTAATGTTGTTGAGTGGTGACTTATTAAGTAACATCTATTGTGGTCTAAACATTTGCTGATGTTGTTTATGCAGCAAGAAGGTTGGTGGTCATACGAATTTTGCTACAAAAAGAAGTTACGACAGCTACATTTGGAAGATGATAAGGTATACACTTATCCCCTTTGGATTTAATCCTCCATTTTCTTTTTATAAGTTTATCTCTTATCGATCCTCTAGATAAAGGCAATTATGAGAGGGATTACATTCATGAATGAGTTTCAATGGGTAAAGGTGGTTGTCATGGCTTGACTTTCACTCTATGGGAGTTAGGTTTCTTATCCCAGTTAATCTAGATCAACAATATCATTAATTACAACATGTTCAGGATCACTTGGCACCGCTATAAAAGTTGGCACATGTACAGTTGTATACCATGATATTTATCTAGAACATAATTATTATAGACCCAATTAAATAATGTCAGTTATTTAGATTTATGTCGTATTTTGAAAAAGATTGAAAACCAGTAAAAATATGATAGAATAGCTCTTATTTCATACATTTTAGAGCCTTTGATATGTTTATTTTGGTGTATATGAAAGATGTAAATGTAATCAATAATTTTAGATAAGATGAAAATTCAAATGATTTACAATATTTACATTTTTACTCTGAAAGCTGATTGTTTTAACAAGTTAGTCAAAAAAAAATTATTCAGCTTTGTAGATTTGTTTACTCGTAACTTGGTATTTTCCTAGCAGATTCTATCATACTACCAGGATTTGCATTCTCTCTTTCACCCATTAATAAGAGAGGTTCTATTTTTAAAGAAAAATGACCAAAATTATAGTTTTATGGGATTGGTGGAGCTGGAGCCACCAGCATGAATCATTGTTCGAGTAGGTTCATCTACATCAAAAGTTTGTGTCTTTGTTTTGAGGGGACCAAATTTTATCCTTTATTGATCACTGATATAAAAGTCAATGATTGGAATAAATCTTATGGGTGGGTTGGAGCCTTTTTCTTGGTCATCAATATTGTTCTATTTGTGATGTATATATGTTTTTATGATATGTTTGTTAAACGATTTTGTATGTTCAAGTATGCCATAGTTAGTTTCTTAAGTTAAATATTGCACATATATACAAGCTAAGTTAATTTCAGTCTGTAAATTCTTTCGTTTTCAATATTGTTTGTTGCTTTGGATTGAAAAATTATAGTTAAGTTTGTTGTTAAAAATGATCAATGAGCAGAATTTATTGGTAGAAGTAAAATTTGTTGGCTCTCTCTGTCACTCTGTGTTGGATTGGCATCACCTCTGATGACAAGTCATCATATACCCATTTTTCAAGCTAATTTCACTTGTTTTGGTAGCATTTATGCACTTTCTTGCATCCTAAGTTAGTGATTTGGAGTGAAAATGCATAACTTCTCTAAATCAAGCAACCACTATGAAATTAATGATAAATCATGAGGTTTAAGCTAATTTTAATTGCATTTTAATTGATTTATAAGCCTCTTGAATTTAGTGATACTTTGAGTGGTTGTTTTGGTTTATTGTAGGTGAAGAAAAAAAAAGAAAATAAAAAGCGTGGCATAAAAAGTGTAGCCGAGGAAAGAAAAGCGTGGCCGAATCAAGGGAGAAGTGTGCCGAACTCATAGTGGAAGCAATCTTGCCCTCCACAAGGGCAGAATGCCCTCCACAAGGGCAGCATCAAGTGACCAAACCAAGACAAGGCAACCTTGCCCTGCCCACTCCAAGGGCAGAGCACAAAATGGTGCCTTGGAGCCAAGAGAAGCAAACTCTGCCCTGCCCTTATGGAGAGCAGGATCGGGCTCCATGAGGAAAAAAAATCAAGATAAAAATGTCAATTATGCATGCTACAAGGCTCGAGCAAGGGACCATGAGGGAGCCAAGGACTAAGGGTGACTATGGTGCCAAGAAAGCAAGAAAATAACTAGCGTGTTTGCTCCCTCCCAGGATCGAACCCAAGACATGAAGGAAGGAACCCTGCCCTGCCCTTGGCGCGGGCAGGGCAGCATTTGAAATTGGCGCATCACACACAAGACCTTGGCGCACCAATTTTGCTTCCTGGCACACCAAACCATTCCTGCCCTGCCCTTGGCGCGGGCAGGGAGCATCCGCGCGTCAACTTGCTTCGCGCGCACGCGCGCTCCTCAAATCTGGCCGTCCCACGCATCAACGTGCAGCACGCGCATGCGCACTTCTCAATTCTGGCAGCACCAAGCGCACGCACGCTTCATGTTCGCGCGCATCAACATTTTCTGCCCCGCCCTTGGCGCGGGCAGGGCAGTCTCTGGCGCACCAAATTTCCTCCTCATGCGCACCACGCAGCTTCTGGCGCACCAATTTCTTCACCATGCGCACTATGGCCGCACCAACTTCTTGTGCCTAGCATCAATTTTCTGCCCTGCCCTCCACAAGGGCAGGGCAGCCTCCTGGGAGTGCATTTTTGGGCCAAAAATTCAAATTAAAAATTAATTTGAATTCATTTCTTCACCAATTCAAAAGCCCATCCAAATCCCAAAATCCAAGAATGGAAAGTGTATAAATAGTAGTTAGTTTAATGTAATTGAAAACTTTTAGCTACCTTTATGCACCTTTTGTCAATTTTCACTTTTACCTTTTGAATTTCTAGCTTTCTGTTGAGATTTCTGAGAATTAGGGAGGGAATTGATCTCTCTTCTCCCTCGTTCTTGCCTTAGGAATTTTACTCTTCTGTTTCTGAGAATTGGGTGTGAGAAATTGAGGAAATTCTGTCTCAATTCCCATTCAAATTCTCTTTAATTCACTTTCTGCATAATTGAATCTGTTTCCATTTCCTTTACTGCTTCTTCTTCTAATTTTCTTGCCAATTGCTTTGTTCATCTGGATCTAGGAAGGCAAATAGAGATCTAGGCTCTGCTACCTAGTCTCTTGAGACCTGAGACCCAATTTGGCTCTTGGTTCTTCTATGAACCTTGCTGCATTTTATTTCCTTGCTGATTTAATTCTCATTGCTCTCATTTCAAGTTCTAATCTCTTTATTTGCTGCAATTTACTTTTTCTTGTTTAGATCTTGCAATCCCATTCCTCAACTCCCTTTTACATTCTAGCAATTTATCTTTCTTGCCATTTAAGTTACTGCAATTTACCTTTCTTGCACTTTAAGTTTCAGTCATTTACTTTCTTGCTCTTTAAGTTTCTGCACTTTTACTCTTCTGTTCTTTATTTTACTGCACTTCCCCCTTCCCCCTTTACATTTACTGTCATTTAATTTCTGTTAAACACAAATCACTCAATCAAAACTTGATTTGCTTGACTAAACCACCCACTAAACTAAAATTGCTCAATCCTTCAATCCCTGTGGGATCGACCTCACTCTTGTGAGTTATTATTACTTGATGCGACTCGGTACACTTGCCGGTGAGTTTTGTGTTGGATCGCTTTCCACACATCAAGTTTTTGGCGCCGTTGCCGGGGATTGAAATAGATTGACAATAATTAAGTGAAGTGGAGGTCTAGATTAAGCACTTTTTCTTTTTCTGTTATTCTAACTCCTACTAACACACTAACTGTTTGATAAATTGCCTCTATTAACCCACTAACATTTTATCCCAAATAATTGCACTTAATTCTCAAGCGTGTTGCTGTTTGGTCATCCTGATTGTGTGCATATCACAGGAAATCAAGTTCTTACAGACAAAGGATATCATGACATGAAGCCACCACTCATCACTCTCATCAAGAACAATTGTTCCTATGAAGGAAATCCGTCGGAGGACCCTCAGCAGCACATATCCACTTTTCTAAAGACTTGTAATGCAGTCAAAACCGATGGTTCAGATCAAGACACTTACAAGATTCTGCTATTTCCCTTCTCATTAAAGGGTAAAGCTACACAATGGTTTGAAAGTTTTCCCCAAGGAAGTATCACTAGTTGGGATGATTTGGTTATCAAATTTCTGGCCAAATTCACCCCATCTAGACAGATCATCCAGCTGAAAAAGGAAGAACATCTATTCATACAAGGAGATGAAGAACCGCTCTTTAAAGCCTGGGAAAGATACAAGAAAGCAACTGATAAAGTGGGCTTCCGAGCTTTCTATGAAGGACTCACTCCAGAAACAAGAAAAGCAGTGGATCACTTCTCAGATGGGTTACTCAAAGCAACAACAACTACCCAAGGAATTTCAGATTTCAATGACAAAGGAGTCAACAACCAACACTCAATTGAGAAATCACAGAATGCAATCCCAGAAAAAGAAGTAATAAACATCGAAGGGGTGACTGTGTTAGATGACTTAAACAGACAAATGCATCATCAACCACAGCAAAATATGGATCTATCTGCTGCAGAGATTACCAAATTCCCACCATGGAGACCCCATTCTTATCTGAGAATGAGGGAGCCTCAACGTCAAGAACAAGGAAATTTCCACCAGGGTAACTCCATGACCACAGACAATCAACATCACCCAACCATCAACATTATTCAAAACCAACATTCACAACACAGACACCCCCAGACTCATTTCAACTGGAGAAGGAATGAATGCCAAGACTACAAACCAAGGGATTTCAGTTGTAATAACCACAACTTCACAAATCAACAAGAACATCATTACAGCAATAACAACCACTACATGCTTCCACCACACCCACCCTTCCTACCTTTAACATGTCATAACCAACCAACCTCACAAGACTCTCAGAGAATCACAAACCTGGAGATTCTAATGGAGAGAATGATGAAACATCAAGAGGAGACAGCAAAGAACCAAGATATGTTAATGAGAAGACTTGAGGAGCAGATAGCTCAAGTGGCAAAGCACTTTGCAGATATAGGTGAGAAGAAACCAAATACTTTCTTCAAAACCATTGAAGGCAAACCAACCAATAACAAGGATGTTACAAAGAAGAAAGGATGGAAAGAGATCATAGAGGACAATGAGAAAATACTAGACAAAGGAAGCACCAGCCAAGAAAAACACAAAAAGGAATTCTATCAAGAAGAAACAGAGGATAAAACTAAAGGAAAGAAAAAAATCCTCACCGGAGATTTTTCACCAGGGGATCGAGTGATGATCAATATTCAACCTTTGAAGGTGTCCCCACAGTTACCTGAGCATTACATTGTAACTAAGATTCTTCCACAAGAATCTATAGAGGTCATCAAAGAGGGAACCGGAAGGAAATTCACAGTAAAGAAAGACAAGCTGAGACACTGCGATTTTCAACCTCCTTGAAGCAAAAAAATGAAGATGTCAAGCTAATGACAATAAAAGAGCGCTTGTTGGGAGGCAACCCAACCTGAGGTAGTTTCTTTTCATAGCTCTTCAATAAAAAATGTTGAGTAATTGGTATGGATTGCAAGGAGCTAAGTTTGGTGTTGCACACCAAAACAAATTGAGGAAGAATGAAAACTTCTAATTTTGGTGTTCCACCAAAAATATCATTTAATACATTCTCACCTCTTGCATGATTCTAACTCCAAGCAATCAACCACATTACTCAACTGTTAAATTGTTTTCTAGCTTTAATTCCATTAACCTTTAGCAAGGATACATGGTTTCAAATATGGTTAACTTTGTACATCTGAGACAGTGACAAAACAATTAAGTTTGGTGTTCACACACCAAAACAAATCCTGAAACCACACTCAGTTATGCTTACTAACCATATGATCAAGGGCTTGAGAAGCAAGCAACTTTGAGGATTATGCAGGACATGAATCAATAATTGAAGACACTATGCATTTTGACTCAAAGGGAACATAGCAGAAAGAAAAATCAAAGGGCTGCAACTACAAAGGTTGTATCTGAACTTAACTCTTGCTGCTGTGTGATATTTTGAATTTGGAAACCATTATATGCCTTGCTAAAGTGTTCATCTAGTTGCAAGTGAAATTGTTTGTGAAAATGATAAGTCTGCATAATGCTTGTATCCATCACTCAGATTTAAATTTTGCTTTGTTTCCCATATGCTTAAATAAAGAGTTTGGTTTGAATTGAAAAGAGAAAGATCCAATGTTGCATGAGTATGAATGGAAGTTGGTGGTGGCACATGTGTTTGATTAAATGCATAATTCATGAAATAAGTGTTGCATAATATCATTCTCATTCAATTGTAAGTTAGCTTGCTGTTATATAGACCTTTATCAACAATGAAACACCCTTGGTAACAAAAACAGAAAGAAAAGGAAGAAAGAAAAAGCCAAAATGGCAAGAAAAACAAAGAATAAAGGTTGGACACCAATGGTTTGGACCCTAGGACAAATGCCTGTGGTGTTCTTGTACTGAGATCTGCTTGGATGAGTAAATTCTAAGGGGTATTTTGAAACCCGGTCACTTAGATCAACTGATTTGGGATGGCCAATTGAAAATCCACAATAAAGAGCAACTTAGATACAAAGCACTTAGTGATCCAAAGAGATGCTGGGCATCAATGATCCTAGGAAGAATTAGTGAGCTAAGTGTCTGTGGTGGAAAGATGTTGAGCAAAATAAAAGAAAATGAAGCCAAAGGCTAAGCTGCAACATTTAACACCAAACCTCTTAAAGAATAATAAGCTTGTTAAAGCATTATAAGCCAAAAAGAAGTTAGCAAGGGAGTGATCAAAAGGAGAGTCTTATAACAGCAAGTCTAGCAAACCTTGGATGCAAATGTGTATTATGCAGCAGCAATAATAAATGAGTATCATTGTCTGCATAAATGCCCCATATATTGAAGTTCTGCTATCTGCATAATAAGGATTTATGTTATTTTCTTATTCATCCCATTTTCTCTTAGTTTTGATGCTTGCTTGGGGACAAGCAAGGTTTAAGTTTGGTGTTGTGATGACAAGTCATCATATACCCATTTTTCAAGCTAATTTCACTTGTTTTGGTAGCATTTATGCACTTTCTTGCATCCTAAGTTAGTGATTTGGAGTGAAAATGCATAACTTCTCTAAATCAAGCAACCACTATGAAATTAATGATAAATCATGAGGTTTAAGCTAATTTTAATTGCATTTTAATTGATTTATAAGCCTCTTGAATTTAGTGATACTTTGAGTGGTTGTTTTGGTTTATTGTAGGTGAAGAAAAGAAAAGAAAATAAAAAGTGTGGCATAAAAAGTGTAGCCGAGGAAAGAAAAGCGTGGCCGAATCAAGGGAGAAGTGTGCCGAACTCATAGTGGAAGCAATCTTGCCCTC
This sequence comes from Arachis stenosperma, assembly GCF_014773155.1. NCBI lineage: Eukaryota > Viridiplantae > Streptophyta > Magnoliopsida > Fabales > Fabaceae > Arachis > Arachis stenosperma. The sequence goes on along the minus strand of NC_080381.1, from coordinate 88,682,853 downwards.
CACAAGGGCAGCATCAAGTGACCAAACCAAGACAAGGCAACCTTGCCCTGCCCACTCCAAGGGCAGAGCACAAAATGGTGCCTTGGAGCCAAGAGAAGCAAACTCTGCCCTGCCCTTGTGGAGAGCAGGATCGGGCTCCATGAGGAAAAAAAATCAAGATAAAAATGTCAATTATGCATGCTACAAGGCTCGAACAAGGAACCATGAGGGAGCCAAGGACTAAGGGTGACTATGGTGCCAAGAAAGCAAGAAAATAACTAGCGTGTTTGCTCCCTCCCAGGATCGAACCCAAGACATGAAGGAAGGAACCCTGCCCTGCCCTTGGCGCGGGCAGGGCAGCATTTGAAATTGGCGCATCACACACAAGACCTTGGCGCACCAATTTTGCTTCCTGGCACACCAAACCATTCCTGCCCTGCCCTTGGCGCGGGCAGGGAGCATCCGCGCGTCAACTTGCTTCGCGCGCACGCGCGCTCCTCAAATCTGGCCGTCCCACGCATCAACGTGCAGCACGCGCACGCGCACTTCTCAATTCTGGCAGCACCAAGCGCACGCACGCTTCATGTTCGCGCGCATCAACATTTTCTGCCCCGCCCTTGGCGCGGGCAGGGCAGTCTCTGGCGCACCAAATTTCCTCCTCATGCGCACCACGCAGCTTCTGGCGCACCAATTTCTTCACCATGCGCACTATGGCCGCACCAACTTCTTGTGCCTAGCATCAATTTTCTGCCCTGCCCTCCACAAGGGCAGGGCAGCCTCCTGGGAGTGCATTTTTGGGCCAAAAATTCAAATTAAAAATTAATTTGAATTCATTTCTTCACCAATTCAAAAGCCCATCCAAATCCCAAAATCCAAGAATGGAAAGTGTATAAATAGTAGTTAGTTTAATGTAATTGAAAACTTTTAGCTACCTTTATGCACCTTTTGTCAATTTTCACTTTTACCTTTTGAATTTCTAGCTTTCTGTTGAGATTTCTGAGAATTAGGGAGCGAATTGATCTCTCTTCTCCCTCGTTCTTGCCTTAGGAATTTTACTCTTCTGTTTCTGAGAATTGGGTGTGAGAAATTGAGGAAATTCTGTCTCAATTCCCATTCAAATTCTCTTTAATTCACTTTCTGCATAATTGAATCTGTTTCCATTTCCTTTATTGCTTCTTCTTCTAATTTTCTTGCCAATTGCTTTGTTCATCTGGATCTAGGAAGGCAAATAGAGATCTAGGCTCTGCTACCTAGTCTCTTGAGACCTGAGACCCAATTTGGCTCTTGGTTCTTCTATGAACCTTGCTGCATTTTATTTCCTTGCTGATTTAATTCTCATTGCTCTCATTTCAAGTTCTAATCTCTTTATTTGCTGCAATTTACTTTTTCTTGTTTAGATCTTGCAATCCCATTCCTCAACTCCCTTTTACATTCTAGCAATTTATCTTTCTTGCCATTTAAGTTACTGCAATTTACCTTTCTTGCACTTTAAGTTTCAGTCATTTACTTTCTTGCTCTTTAAGTTTCTGCACTTTTACTCTTCTGTTCTTTATTTTACTGCACTTCCCCCTTCCCCCTTTACATTTACTGTCATTTAATTTCTGTTAAACACAAACCACTCAATCAAAACTTGATTTGCTTGACTAAACCACCCACTAAACTAAAATTGCTCAATCCTTCAATCCCTGTGGGATCGACCTCACTCTTGTGAGTTATTATTACTTGATGCGACCCGGTACACTTGCCGGTGAGTTTTGTGTTGGATCGCTTTCCACACATCAAGTACTTGCACCATGGGGCAGGTGCTTCATTTGTTATGCTGAATGTCAAATTAAAATCAAAGTTAATACTATTTCAAAAGTTCATATTTATGTTGACTTTCTTTCATTAGCTTTATACACTGGATGCTTGGAACTTTATACTTCAAAAAATTGTAGTGAGGTTCCATGAAGTAAAAATATAAAGATTATACTTCAGAAAATTGTTTCAAACACCCGATTCTGAATAATGTAAAGAGTTGTAGAAGACTGAATTAAATCAAACTGACTAAATCAAACACTGAACTAAACTGAATGGGAGGCTAGTGACAAATTTCCCAATGCTGACTACAAGTTCTAAATATGAGGGGGGAAGCGGATATGCAAATATTATGCAACAGGTTGATTGACATCCTTCTTCTGCATGTTCATGATAATATTATGTTTTGCATGAATTTCAAGCAATTTCCTTTGAGCATTGAACATGCTATTTTTATATTGTGTGCAAAAGTTTTCAAGCTTCCTCACTTTTTGATGACCTGCTCTTTTTCTTCTAGCTCCATTTGTTGTACATAGTGTGCTAGCTCCAGTACTGGGCCTACCACTTAACCCAAAAGCAGCTGTAGAAAGAAATTAAATTAAATTTACAACTTAGAATGGTTCGGTTTGAATGGTTAAATTTTGTAATAGAATGGTTCATAATGAAATTGATTCATTCTATTTCATCCCATTAAAATTCTGATTCTTTTGTTCTATTTTGTGATGTATATATGTTTTTATGATATGTTTTTTTTCCTACGTTGAAGAAGAATAAATGTAGGTGTTTATGTCTAATGTGACTTTATTTTGCATGTTAATGAAGCAGGTGCTGAGCTTTCAAATGGTAAAGTGGCTGAAACAAAAGTTCTCGAGCGTTGAGAAGAAAGAATAGTAATACCAGAAACAATCTATCCTAGCAGAGTCTAAGTTGTATTGCTGTCACGCCTGTGGAACAATTCTGTTAATCTATAGTGTCTATTTAGTGTTAGTGTAATAGTGTATATATCACTGTATAAAACTAAGATTGAGACAAGTGTATTCACTCAACTATATTGATATGTTAGCTAGTTACTTTAATTACAACTTATCTTAATTGTTGATTATCTTTTTTTATTTTTAGATTTATTTTGTAATTATCATCATTTTGGGATGTGATTATGCTTAAAAAAAATTTTAAATTTCATAAAACAAAATAGGCTATGGTGATAAACCCCAATTTGACGGTTTATCTTGTATTGAATTTAGAGTATTTTGTAGACCTTTTCTCACATTTACCCAATGAATTAGCATGGTTTTGTATATTCTCCTTTAATTGTGCTTAAGAGTGAAAACATGCTTTTTAGGTCTTAAAATAAATAAATTTAATTCACCTTGATTCCATTAGATGCCTTGATATATTTGTTAAGTGATTTAAGGTTTAGGAGGCAAAGATTGGATCAAAGGAATGAAGAAAGAAAGCATGAAAAGTTGGAGAACTCATGAAAAAATGAAAGAACCGGAAAGCTGTCAAGCCAACCTCTTCGCACTTAAATGACCATAACTTGAGCTACAGAGGTCCAAATGATGCGGTTCTAGTTGGGTTGAAAAGCTAACATCCGGGGCTTCGAAATGATATAAGATTTGATATGGTTGAACTGCGCATGGTGATGCGTACGTGCATAGTACGTGCATGCGCCGTTGCTGCCACCTGGTTCACTTAAAGCAAAACGTGGCCAGCGAATTCTAAACCCTTGTGGGCCCAATCCAACTCATTTCTGATGATATTTAACCCAAGGAGTGAAGGGGGAATCAATATACTTCATAACATTTACAAGTTAGTGATCATTATTCATAGTTTAGTAGTTAGAGTTAGTTTTTAGAGAGAGAAGCTCTCACTTCTCTCTAGAATTAGGATTAGGATTAGGTTTAGTTCTTAGATCTATGTTTTAATTCATGTTCTCTTCTACTTCTACTTCTCAATTCTTTGTTGTTACATTCATCATTCTTCTACTCCTTTGTTGTAATTTCCTTTATGTTGTTCTTATACTTTGTTGTTGATCTACTATTGTTCCTTCCATTTTCTTTCAATTTAATAAGAGGTAATTCATAATAATTATTCTTCTTTGCTTTTCTATTGTTGATCTCTTGCCTTTGTAGTTAGATCTCTCTTTAATTCTTGCAATTTATGTTGTTTACTTTTATTGCCTTTTATGTGTTTGTTGAAATGCCTCTTCTAGATATAGTATAGATTTTGTTCCTCTTGGCCTAGGTAGAGTAATTAGTGACACTTGAGTTATCTAATTCCTTTGTTGATTGGTAATTAGAGAGATTGCTAATTGGTTTGGAGTGTACTAAAGCTAGTCTTTCCTTGGGAGTTGGCTAGGACTTGTGGCTCAAGTCAATTCATCCACTTGACTTTCCTACATTTAGTAAGGGTTAACTAAGTGGTAGCAATGAACAATTCTCATCACAATTAAGAAGGATAACTAGGATAGGACTTCTAATTTTCATACCTTGCCAAGAGCCTTTTATAGTTGTTAGTTTATTTTCACTGCCATTTACTTTCATGCTTCTTATCCAAAACCCCAAAACACATTTCTAACCAATAACAAGACACTTTATTGTAATTCCTATGGAGAACGATCCGAGGTTTGAATACTTCGGTTATTAATTTTAGGGGTTTGTACTAGTGACAAATAACCTTTTGTATGAAAGGATTATTGTTGGTTTAGAAACTATACTTTACAACGAGATTTCAATAGTGAAATTCTAAACCGTCAAAAATCCAATCATCATATGGTCACGGTTTTGTGGGGTCACAATAGATAAGCTATGGTCACAGTGAAAAACTGTGACCATAGATAAGGCTATGGTCACGGTTTTAAGGTGGGGTGACCATAGAGGCTATGGTCACGGTGAAAAACCGTGACCATAGATAGGGCTATGGTCATGGTTTTAAGGAGGGGTGACCATAGAGGCCATGGTCACGGTGAAAATCGTGGCCATAGGTTGGGCTATGGTCACAGTTTTAAGTGGGATGACCATAGAGGTTATAGTCAGATAAAGCTATGGTCACAGTTTTAAGGTGGGGTGACCATAGAGCTATGGTCACGGTTTTTGCCGTGACCATAAATAAGGCTATGGTCACGGTTTTAAGGAGGGGTGACCATAGAGCCTATGGTCACGGCCAAAATCGTGACCATAGATAAGGCTACGGTCACAGTTTTAAGGAAGGGTGACCATAGAGGCTATGGTCACGGCCAAAACTGTGACCATAGATATGGCTTTGGTCACGGTTTTTATACGTGACCATAGATTGCCCTATGGTCACGGTTAAAAACCATGGCCTAAAGTGTCAGAATTTGAAAATGGTAACCGTGACCATAGGTAAAAAAACCATGACTATAGACCTATGGCCACGGAGGAATAGGCCACAATAAAAAACCGTGACCATAGATCTATGGTCACCCTTTTCACTAGCTATGGTCACGGTTTTTTACTGTGACCATAGGCCTTTTTTTTGTAGTGTATTCAATTAGGTATACAATTACAAGTCGGAAAAGCAAGCAAACAGATAGAAAATGCACATGATGAATGTCTGCCCTATTGGCTGTGATATCACATGTCGGTTATAATGCCAAACCCGACAGAAAATCCGGTCGACAACTCTCGGATTAGTCTCTCTATTGCGCAGAAGGAGGAATAATTCCGAGGGATAAGTGCCCTACCACCTTCTCCTTTCAGAGGGAAACATTCCCAGGGAGCGTGCCCTACCACATTCCTCTAGTTGTCGCATGATTCCATGGATTAGTGCCCTACCACCTTGCAATAAGAGGAAATCGCATTTTCAGGAGGAATAATTTCGTGAGATGAGTGCCCTACTACATTCTCCTTTCAGAGGAAAATATTCTGAGGGAGCATGTCCTACCACCTTCCTTTGGTTGCGAGAAATATGAGTGAGAAGCCCAGCTTTAACTCTCACATCTGAACGTAGGCGGGAGACTGCCACAGCCCCTACGACGAAGAACAATGCATATTGTAATTACATACCCAATCTCAGAGACCACTGCTCATAGCACACTTCCACTCAAACTCGCCACAACCATCACCAATTCATAAGTTCTATTCTGAACTCCTTAGTTCATCAGTTTTCTCAAATTCGTTGTCAGCAATCCCCATAGTCACCACTCTTCCTTCTCTCTCGCAACCAACTCATCCTCAATACACCAGAAACCTAAGCCTCCGTTCGCTAAACTTTCAATTGAAAACCCCAATCAAACCTCCTAGGACATTTCCCATGTTTCAATACTCGAAGATAAGCCCAAGAATCTTAAAAGGGTGTCACAGAAGCTTACAAGCTTGTTGGGAAGGTGAAATAGTTGAAAATAAGTTTTAAATTTGAGAAACAGGGGTGTGTGTGTGCACGCCTAGGAAGTTTCAAAACGTGTGCATACACACAGGTGCCAAAATTCACAAGATCTGGTATGTGCATACGCACAGGTTGTAAAACTTCCTTGGTGTGTGCATGTGCACAAGGCTGTGCGTACACACATACCAGAAATCACAAAATTCTGCAACTCTACAGAATTTCAGATTTCGACACCAATCTTTGAATGATCATAACTTCTTCTACAAAATTTCAAATTTTACAAACTATATATCAAATTGAAAGGTTTTCAATAATCTTTAAATATAAACCAAATTCAACAAATTTTGAAGACTGAGACAAAAGTTATGATCAGATTCACCAAAAATCCATTTTTTGCCCAAAATCTCAGAAACTCAATTTTTAACCAAACCTTAATCCACTACCAATTCAATCACATTTCAACCATACCAAAACAGCTCAAAATTCATACCAAACACTACTTCAACCATTTTATCAATCTCCAAAATATTCCAAATACCAAACTTGATTTCAATCAAGCTTCCTCCAAGCTCCAAACCATCAAAGCCAAATCAAAAGCCACCACCAACTCCAAAAACAAGCTTTATACATACAACATAACCACACATCAATAACTAAAGCTCATACTATACCAAACCACAAGGATAAAGAGGTTCTTTACCTTTCCCAACGAGATTAGGGGTAAAATTCAACAATTACTCGCTACTAGAGATCACCTAAACAAGTAAAACCACAAAACTTGCTCAAAACCCCAACCCAAAAACGTGCAGAAACTTAGGGAAGAAAACTGGGACTTGAGCTTCGAGTTTTTATCAGTAAAACTTAGATAGAAAGGAAGAGCTCGTCAAGAGCTTCGCGTGGCCGCAAACGGCTCATCAATCGGAGGTCCGTAGCTCAAGATATGGCTCCCGGAAGGTGGAGGTGAATAGTAGCCACTCCATTCCTCCTCTCATCTCTCAAACCGCGGCTCTCTTTCTATTTGGGCTGGGAAATGAGCTCAAAGCTCATTAATTAGGGCATATATATATTGGACTTGGGTCCACTTGCGTCCGGTTCAACCCGCTAAGCATTTTTGGTCAATTTGGCTCACTTTGGGCCAAAACCTTTAAGATTAGTGTCCGGTTTTCGATTCTAAATTATGTTTATCCTTTCAAAACAATAAATCAACTTTCAAAACCTTATTTTCCAAAATACGCGGTACTGGACAGACTAGAGCCAGTACTGCCAGTTTAAGCACTAAGGAGTTCATAAGTTCTATTCTGAACTCCTTAGTTCATCAGTTTTCTCAAATTCGTTGTCAGCAATCCCCATAGTCACCACTCTTCCTTCTCTCTCGCAACCAACTCATCCTCAATACACCAGAAACCTAAGCCTCCGTTCGCTAAACTTTCAATTGAAAACCCCAATCAAACCTCCTAGGACATTTCCCATGTTTCAATACTCGAAGATAAGCCCAAGAATCTTAAAAGGGTGTCACAGAAGCTTACAAGCTTGTTGGGAAGGTGAAATAGTTGAAAATAAGTTTTAAATTTGAGAAACAGGGGTGTGTGTGTGCACGCCTAGGAAGTTTCAAAACGTGTGCATACACACAGGTGCCAAAATTCACAAGATCTGGTATGTGCATACGCACAGGTTGTAAAACTTCCTTGGTGTGTGCATGTGCACAAGGCTGTGCGTACACACATACCAGAAATCACAAAATTCTGCAACTCTACAGAATTTCAGATTTCGACACCAATCTTTGAATGATCATAACTTCTTCTACAAAATTTCAAATTTTACAAACTATATATCAAATTGAAAGGTTTTCAATAATCTTTAAATATAAACCAAATTCAACAAATTTTGAAGACTGAGACAAAAGTTATGATCAGATTCACCAAAAATCCATTTTTTGCCCAAAATCTCAGAAACTCAATTTTTAACCAAACCTTAATCCACTACCAATTCAATCACATTTCAACCATACCAAAACAGCTCAAAATTCATACCAAACACTACTTCAACCATTTTATCAATCTCCAAAATATTCCAAATACCAAACTTGATTTCAATCAAGCTTCCTCCAAGCTCCAAACCATCAAAGCCAAATCAAAAGCCACCACCAACTCCAAAAACAAGCTTTATACATACAACATAACCACACATCAATAACTAAAGCTCATACTATACCAAACCACAAGGATAAAGAGGTTCTTTACCTTTCCCAACGAGATTAGGGGTAAAATTCAACAATTACTCGCTACTAGAGATCACCTAAACAAGTAAAACCACAAAACTTGCTCAAAACCCCAACCCAAAAACGTGCAGAAACTTAGGGAAGAAAACTGGGACTTGAGCTTCGAGTTTTTATCAGTAAAACTTAGATAGAAAGGAAGGGCTCGTCAAGAGCTTCGCGTGGCCGCAAACGGCTCATCAATCGGAGGTCCGTAGCTCAAGATATGGCTCCCGGAAGGTGGAGGTGAATAGTAGCCACTCCATTCCTCCTCTCATCTCTCAAACCGCGGCTCTCTTTCTATTTGGGCTGGGAAATGAGCTCAAAGCTCATTAATTAGGGCATATATATATTGGACTTGGGTCCACTTGCGTCCGGTTCAACCCGCTAAGCATTTTTGGTCAATTTGGCTCACTTTGGGCCAAAACCTTTAAGATTAGTGTCCGGTTTTCGATTCTAAATTATGTTTATCCTTTTAAAACAATAAATCAACTTTCAAAACCTTATTTTCCAAAATACGCGGTACTGGACAGACTAGAGCCAGTACTGCCAGTTTAAGCACTAGTACGCATTTTTTCAAAAACTTTTTGAAGAAGGTACATTTTCCAACTCAGAAAAATCCACTGAAATCAAATTTCTCATTTTTATTTTCAAATTAAAACTTCTAAATTTGGAATCTACTTTGGGCACTAAAATTACTTTATTAAAACGGTTTTACGTGAAAACACGGGTTCTTACATCCTTCCCTCGTTAAAAAGATTTTTGCCCTCGAAAATAGGAGTTACGCAATATATTCTCCTCGAAGCGTTCTACCGTGTTGATGTCCCCTCTCGCCTTCCGCTGCGTCACTCTAATTATCGCCATCAAGAATCTGATATTTTTCCTTAAACCAAATACCGATCTTGTAACACCTTTCAAAACCTTTAAAACAAATTTATTCTAAACCAGCTCATTGTGAAAAGCTTTTTCAAAAGGCTCAAAAATTCATTTACTCGAAAGTCAATTACTTGAAATCACGGTTCTCCTTAAATAAAAACTTTTTAATTTGAATGCCATTTCGATAAGATATTTTGGAAACCAAATTCACAAATGAACATAATCGGAGAACTCACTTTTCTCTGTGCCCGCTCAGTTCTTTCTCGGATCTACTCTCTTCTTCCTCCTCTGTGCCCACCACCACCACCGCCAAGCCTCTTCCAGGAACTGCCAACTGCCATCACCGCCGGTTTGCTATCGAATCCCATAATCATCACCATCGATCATCTTGGTAGTCTCACATAACGACACTACAACACCATTTTTGTGCTCATCTGAAGCCTGGATGGTGGGTGGAAGAGACCCGTCTCCACGGGTTATAAATTAAAGGGGGTAAGGTAATGCATATGATGTATTTGTCTAAGAATTTAAAATTTGAAAAATAGGTAAATCTCTCTGTGTGTTTTACTTCTAGTTTAATGAATAAAGGGTAAAGACCTTCTGACTTAGAGAACGACCAAGCAGGTGAAATTTTTCTGCACGCTACTTGCAGATAATCATTCTTGAGGCAAAAAAAGGGGAATATAGCATTAAAATTTGAATAAAAAGAAAGATTAATGAAATTGATATAAGGTGAAAAAATTGGAAAATAGGTTAAAAACAGAGAAGATGATTAGATGAAATGAAGAATTGAAGGGGTGAAAAGAGAATAAATTTGAAATCTGAATTTAGCATGGTGTGTGTATAAATGCCTGCATGATAGAAATTAGAAAGAACATCACATATAGCATAACATCATTGGAAGAGACCGTGTTGTAACTTGTAAGTAGCATGATGATGGTTTATGGATATACATGTCATGAGCAGTAACACTCCATCTAAGGAGCTTGACACGCTGGAATTTCACTAACTTGAAAACTCTCTATTAGGAGAATAGTATTAGATTAGATGCGTGCGATCGGTTTATTTATTTTAAATACTATTTTTTATTTGGGTACTGAATTACCAAGTTGTGAATCACTAGGTTGTGTTTTAATAATTTCTTAATCTCAGTACTCAAGATGTATAACAAATATTTAAAAAAAATAAATACTCTACCAATTATATATTTCGATAAATATTAAATTTATTTAATTTGAATAAAAAACCCCTAACCTTCGGACTAATTTGGTGTTTACTCTTTTATAAAATTAGAGTAAAGTATTGTTTTTGTCCCCAACATTTGGGGTAAGTCCTATAATTGTCCCTAACATTTCATTCGTCCTATTTATGTCCTCAACGTTCCAAACCTGATTCAATGTTATCCTCCCATTAACTCCACTAACGGAACACTAACGGAGCTACCTACGTGGCGAAATTTGTCCACTCTGGCAAACCTTTCCCCTGGTGACCGTTATTGAGAAATTAAAAAAAAAAAGAAATATTAATTTAAAAGGGTGAAACCTAATTTGAGATTGCCCCTCTTCTAGCTTCTTCTTCTCACCATCACCGTCTCTGTTGCAGTCGTGGCTGACTCCATGGCTTTGCAGGGCTCCCAGGCGGCGCGTAGTAGCAGCACTTCGGGTCGAAATAGCAGCCAAGGCCGTCAACGGAGAACAACTTGTTACTGTGAGGAGAGGCCAGTACTTGCGACGTCATCAACGGCAGAGAATCCGGGACGGAGGTTCTGGGGTTGTGTTAACTATGGGGTAAGTAGAAAACGTAATTGCTGGGAATGACTGTTATTTGATTATCTGATTGGAATTTTCTTTTGGTTTTGGCCTAGATTAGAGAAGAGTGTGGGTACTTTGTGTGGGCAGAGTCGGAGCAAGAGCCACAAGTTGCTCAATTAAAAAGAAAAATCATAGGCTTGAAGGGTAAAGTGAGAACAGTTGAGAGGATGTTGAGAATGGCAGTAGCAGTTGCTTTGGTTGGATGGACATGTGCTATAATATTATTGTTTGAAAAATTTTCATTGACAAGAAATGGGAGGTTTTTTTTTTTGCAATAAGGCTGCACGACATAGTGGCTAGTGTAATGTGTTGGCAATATGTTGTCTGTATTTTGGAGTGTAATGTAACCTGTTTATTGAATGAAAATTCATTGTTACCTAATTTTATGTGTTCAATTTACATTCTCATGGTACAAACAGTGAAGTAACTATCTGTAAAAATGATTAAATGAAACACTGACCTAGGAATAACATAAAGCATTAACCTCAACATTAGGCATAGATAGGCAGTAGTTCAGAACATAACCAACATAGATGTCATGTAGATGTCTAAGAAATGGAAATATAATTAAACCTTAGATGCTAAATAGTGTTTTTGAAGTAGCAGCAGCAACAAATACAAAAGGTGAAACCAACAACCATAGTTTTTAGGCTGATACAAAATGCAAAATACAAAAGTTGTAACAAGTCACAGAAAGTCACTCCACATTCTTTCATGCTCTTGGTGGAATCTTGGCCATGAACCTGAGCTGGGACTGGGTCACCCTCTTCACTGGGCTTGGCAGAACCCTTGGAGTTGTTGGGGCTAGTGCAGAAGCAGTCTGTGAATGATCCACTTTAGCCCTTTTCAAAGCAGCTTGGGATTGTTGGGAGCTGACAGCTGGCTTTCTCTTTGGGTGTGAGGATGGTTTGTTGTTGTTGCCCTTTTGCTTCCTACTTCCACTCTCAGTAGCCTTACCAGAAGCTGTCTTGGCAGAGAGTCTGGAACTTTTTCTGACCCCTTTTCGTGACCTCCCCTTTGAAGTAGAATTAGCAACGTTGTTAACCTGCGCACAAAATAGATGGGGAGATAATTCAATGACCAAAACAACTGAAGACATAAGTAAGAACAAGAACAAATAATTAATGACATATTCTTACAGTAGGGTTTGGAGTGACTTTGCGCTTCTTTGGACAACTCCTTTTGTTATGACCAGAGCAGAAACAATAAGAAAACTTTTGTTGTTGCCCTTCACGAGATAGTCCAGTCCTAATAGCTTGCTCATCAGCAGCTCGTGCCCTCTTCTTATTTGGCCTCCCAATGGGTTTTCTATAAATGGGAGGCAACACATCCTCGAATTGAGTTCTGCCCCAAAGGTTGGGTCCATTAACAGGGAAGACAACATGTTAGTAGCAGGAGATGTATGCAGCCTTTTTGTAGTAGTTGAAGAACTGAAGATTGATGGTTTAGAAGTTATAGTAAACTCTCGTTGTAAGTATAGTTACTAAACCAAGCAATCACCCTTTCTTACAAACATTTTGGTTGTCACAAGTAACAAACCCCTAAATAAATTGATAACCGAAGTATTCAAACCTCGGGTCGTCTTCTCAAGGAATTGCAGGGAGGTATGTTCTTATTATTGGTTATGGAAAAGTATATTTTTGGGGTTTTCAAAAGGGTTGAACAAGTAATATAAAATAACAAGTCGTTAAAATAATAACTAATAAAGCTCTTGGCAAGGTATGAGAACTGGAAGTCTTATCCCGGTTATCCTTATCAATTGTGATGAGAATTGGATTTTTCTCCCACTAAGTCAACCTTGAACTATGAAGGTAAGTCAAGTGGATGAATTAATTTTAATTCCTTAGGTCCTAGTCTTTCCTTGGGAAAGGCTAGAGTTATTGGAACTCGAATTAATTCTTGAAGAATTTCAATTTTTAGTCAACAATGAGTTTGATAACTCAAGAGTTACCAATTAATCAACCAAAGCCAAAAGGGAATAAAATCTACTTGAATGAAAATAATTTGGATAGAGCCCAAGCATCAGTAACATATAAATCTGAAATACCTCAATTGCATTAATAAAATAAAATCAATCCAAATATGAAGAGTCATAAGCCAAATAAGCAACATCAATAATCAACAATTTAAGAGAAGTCGAAATAAAAAGATATTGAACCTGATAAAAAGATGAGATAAAAATATTTCTAAGTTCTAAAAATCCTAATCCTAATCCTAAGAGAGAGGAGAGAACCTCTCTCTCTAAAAACTACATCTAAACTAAAATTATGAATTATGAAAAGTATGTTGAGTCTCTACAAGTTTCCTGACTTTAATCTGTGTTTCTGGGCCGAAACTGGGTTGAAATGCGGCCCAGAATCTCTACAAGCTACTTTTGTAATTTTGCAGATCGCGCACATCACGCGTCCGCGTCGTCCATGCGTTCGCGTCACTTAGCATTTCTCGTACCACGCGTGTGCGTTGTCCACGCTTTCGCATCGTTCGTGCAGCTTCCAATCTGCGCGGTCGTGTCAGGCACGCGAACGCGTCACTCTGATTTCTTCCATTTCGCGCGGTCGCGTGAGCCATGCGACCGAGTGACTTCTCGCTGGTCATCTCCTCAATTCCTTGTGTTCCTTCCATTTTTGCACGCTTCCTCTTTATTCTCTAAGCCATTCCTGCCCTATGAAGCCTGAAACACTTAACACACAGATCAAGGCATCGAATGGTAATAAGAGAGGATTAAAATTAGCTGAATTAAGACCAAAGAAGCATGTTTTCAATCATAGAACTAAACTAGGAAGGAATTGTAAAATCATACAAATCTTATGAATAAGTGGGTGAAAAGCTTGATAAAACCACTCAATTAAATACAATATAAACCATGAAATAGTGGTTTATCAGTAGCCAGCAACATAAGTATCCACGTTGAAGCACATTTTTCTTATACAAGTCATTACATGTGCAGAAGGGATTCCAGACAACTGGAACTTCCTACATGAGCACTCGTGATGCCTAAGATCAACCACAAATTTTTCCTTTTCCCCCGGATGCTAACCACCTCATATCTATCACAACTTAGTTCTGCCTGTTTTCTACCTTAATTCTAATTCGGGGTAACACATCTCTATTGTAAGGCACTATCCTGTCCCTATTGTCAGCACAATGTTTCATTATGTAAACCCGAATATCCTCTAGCATAGTGACTATTGGCTTCTCCCTAGCCTCAACCAGAACAGAATTAAAAACTTCAGACATATTATTTACTAAAGTGTCACACCTAGGTCTACACACAAACCTGTGACGACACCAGTACTTTGTCGGAATCTCCATTAGATAGTTGTATGCTCTTTGGTCCACCTTCTATATCTCACTCATCCTCCTTTCCCATTCTTGAAAATAAGTTGCCTTGGCAACATTCCACATCATTAGCTTCAACTGGATTCCTGGATATCTCTTCTTGAAATTTGCATATAGATGTCTGACACAAAATCTATGGTCAATCCCAGACAGAAGCTCCTTAAAAGTTGGCACCAAATCCTGTTTTGAATACAAAAAGGATGAGCATGGGTTGTTAAATGCTAACTACAACACTTGTACATTAAGTTTTCAAAGAAAAAGACATGTACCTTCTGTTGGTCAGACATGAAGGTGCAGGTCCTGATTTTGTCAACTCCCAGGTCATCACATAGATACTGGAGAAACCATGTCCATGAGTCCTTGGTTTCAGCTTTCATAACTGCATATGCTATCAGCAAGATTTGATCGATTGGGTTCCAACCCATTGTAGTCAGGAGCCAACCTTCATAAGGTGTTTTCAGAAAACAGCCGTCCAACCCAATCATTGGCCTACAAGCCATAAAACTCCTCTTACAGGCATCCAACATTACATAGATCCTCTCAAACCTGGGTCTTAAATCTACCCCTGGTACTGGTCTTTCAAAAGCAAACTCAGGTGGCCTCTGGACTTTCAAATGCACTGATGACCCAGGGTTTGTCTTCAGCAACTCATGACAGTAGTCATACAACCTTCTATACTACTCTACATATGTTCCCTGCAACTCATCCAGAGCAAATTGTTTGACCCTGGAGGCCTTAGATTTGGTCAACTCCACATTCCACTTTGTGTACACTTTCTTCATTAGTGTGATTAACTTAATCTTCGGGTTCTCAACAATTTTGTTCAAAAAAACTTTACTCAGCCACTTTGCATGCATGATTCCAATCGTCAACTCCCTAATGTTACAACTCTTCAACTGCCAACTTCGCTCATGCTTCATCTTTTCACAATATGCGTACCACTCACAACCCTGGTGATAAATTTTAACACTGGAATGACTCATCCCTTCCGCTACTTTTCCTATTACAAGTTTCAAACATCATAAAACAACGGTAATCAATGTGCAGGGCAGAAAGTGTAAATCAAAAGATTCTACTTACATCAACAACCCCAAACCCTAACAGCAACAACATTGCGATCGCAGAAACCCGATGCATTAACATCTTTACTTGCATGAACTATTCCCTTCAAACAAAAATCAAACATAGATTGCACATACCTTTTCACTCTGTGCCGTTTCAAAGTTTTCAGTACCACCAAGACGGGACAATGCTCTCGTGTGTAGGGAACACCAAAACACGAACTCGCTTCAATCTGTCTTCTTCCTTCGTAATCGAGCACGAAGAACGGAGGAGAAATAATCGATAGGATTCAGGAAGTGTGGGTGGAATGTGAAATGTTACGTTTTTCTTTCTCTTCTCTGAATGCAAGCGTTTCGTATGGTAAAAGAAAACATTACACGCGAAGGGAAACCTTGTCAATACATACGTTTGGGTTACTAACGTGTCGCATCCACATAGGCAGCTCCCTTAGTGTTCCGTCAATGGAGTTAACGGAAGATAACATTGAATCAAGTTTAGAACATTGGAGACGTAAATAAGACAAATGAAACGCTAGAGATAATTATAAGACTTACCCTAAACGTTAGACAAAGATACTTTACTCATAAAATTATAATAAAACCTTGCGGAGGTAAAAAATATGAATAGGAAAATGGTCCCTGGTAAGTGCTCAGCTCACCACCGTCTTGTATACTGCTATGTACGGTGTTTAGGGTTGTAGAGAGAGCATCAAAGCATGGGGAGAGCCATTACTAAGAGCATGATCAGGAGGATGATGATGACGACGACGAAGAACAGCGCTGTTGGTCACTTCCTCCGACGGACCTCAACCCCTCACTTGAACAGCTCGCCTCTCTTCCATTTACATAACCCATCTTCTCTCACTCATCACGTTGTTCAACAAAAATCCCATCTTTGCCCCTTTTCCTCTGATCCCCGTCGGTTTTTCAGCATTGGCTTCTCTGACGATGTTCGAGGTTATCATCTCTAATCATCCTTTCATTTGTTTTCCTTCTGTATTTTGTACTCTCCATAACGAGTCTATTTTTTAAATTATTTTTTTTTAAAAAAAAAATAGTAATTGGCTTGTCAGTGATTAATTGTTTGAAGTATTTAGTTGGTTTTGTAGCTTTGAATGCCATGATGATTATAAAGTATAAACCCTGGTTATCTTAAGCTTCATAATCATTTTTTGGCTTAATCTTTGACCATTGACCAATTGTTAGATTGGAGAAAAACTTCTCCTTGAGGACCACCTTGCATTTGCTCAGCTGGTTTAACCTAAAAATCTCTTCATAATTTCTAGTTATATTTTATTAACACTATCAATTTTTACAGCCACAAAAGCTAATTGTTCGGGTATGTTATTTGAATTTTGAAGTTTTTGGTTAGCCTTTGAATTTAGAACAGTTTCAGTTGTATAGTCTCAGAGGTTTTGGCACGAGTGGGAACTGGGATGGGAAACGCTTAACAGAGGTCTTCCATCTTTATTGTCTGATATGGATTTTTAAGCTAATAATTTCAGAAATTCTTAATTGCTTGCTTTCCTTAGTTCTGCTATTGGATAGGAGTTTTCTCTTTTTCTTTTTCTTTCTAAATGACTTGCTTAGAGATCTCAGGACATGGTTTCTTCCTAGACCAATACAAACTATGAAGAAGGATTGAAGGGTTCTTTAGTTATGTAGTTTTATCGTTAAGTCTTCTTTGCTTTCTTTCTTTTTTTTACTTTAATGCTTTTTCCTCAGGTTTATGGTTTAGTTATACAATGACTTAGATCTTGTGCAACATTTCAAATGCAACAACTTCTTATGGTAAAACTTGCTGAATGATGCAATTAGTTGTCAATGTTCTGGTTTGCTTTATGAGATTTAGGTGTTTGTTCTTTCTTTTCTGGCACATTGATAGATTTTCCCAAAAAGACAGGCTATGTGAAGTTGTAAATCTCTTTTTTTCCACCAGTTACTAAACTAATATGTTCTATGCAAAGTTATATATCTCAGCATTTACCACATTTACTACAACACTTTTTTTAACAGGTTTGTCTATTTCAAAATTTGCAGATGAGGCAAGTGAAGAAGGAGAAACCACTGATGATGGATGGGAAGAAGAAGACGATTCTGAGCCTATGGTACTACGTCATTAATTCGACTCTTTAACTTTACTTTCGTGTAGAGCTCTTCATTTCACCTATATAATGAATTTAAAAATATGATTAACATTGCTTATAAATAGATGCTCTGTGTGTAGATTGGTGATGGGGGTGATGGCGGTGGAGTTGCCTTGCGTAATGTTCCCTGGGGCCAGCGGGCGCTCTCTGTTGCCAAGGATATCCTTAAGGAGTTTAATGAGGACATTGAACTATATGCTTTCAAGACTAGTCCTCGAGGATATGTCTATGTGAGATTAGACAAATTAACAAATGAGTAAGATTTCAGCTTTCAACCTATGTCATATACAACCGTTAGTAGAAAATATTTACAATAAAATGAAGTTATTGTTGTGTGAACAACAGTGACTCAAAGCTTGGGGAAGCTGATATAGGGAAGTCTAATAATTCTCTAGGACTAGGAGAGTTAAGATCCAGTTTCAGTTCAAACTTTAAGTGTCAATGTCATAGTTGAAGCCCCCACTGAGTTAGAATGACGAGTTAAATGGTTAAACAATCATCACAGATCTGACAAGGATGCTGATTGTTCCTGACTGCTGAGCTATGGTTGCCATGAATTTACTGAAAAAACTCTCCTAATATAAGCTCAAACTGGTCGTGAGAAGCCCACGATGAGCCACATGGCCCTGTATCATCTATTTGATATTTGAGGTTTACTACTACTTTGAGTCTGAGATAGGCACATGGATGGTGAGTTTGTGATAATTTTGACCTCAAGTTTTGGTGGCTGTTTGTAACTTTAGGGATTGGCAGACTCATAATATGAACTTTCCAATGGCTCAATTTATTTATTTTGTGAAAATTAAATTCCAAAAAGAAACATTTTCGTTTCTTTATTTTCAAATGTTTTGATGAGCTAATATAACTCCAACCTCAATCATTTTACTCCAATCAAGCTCTACTACTAGAGCTAATCTCTAGCCATTTTCTGCTCAAAACATTTACAGTTCAGCATTACCACATTCCACTTTCTACTCCCATCCATTTTCTAACAACTTACACCTAGTCCAAGTTTACGTTTCTTAGTTGCAGCATATAGCATGAATGATTTGTTTATCATTTTCTGCATGGCATATTAGGCATAAAATCATGCCACACACACGGAGACCCATATGTACAGCTTTGTAGCGGATCTGGGTGAAAAACCAATCGCAGAATGAGAATGTATTAGTTTAAAATTTGTGGGAATCAAGACAGCATATCTACATATATTTTTAAAATTGGGTCTAGAGTGGGTTGATTATAAAGCCTTTCTACAAGCAGAGGTTGCTTTTAAGATTTTGTTACATACCCTGGAGAGTGAGAGAATGCTGAGTCAGCAGCAAAGGCAGCCAAAAAAGGAAAGAAAGTAATCCCTTTACCTTATCATTATTCTAGAAGAAGCAATAAAGAAAAGGGAGGAATAATAGGGCAGGAGAAATGTGTAATCATAAGTGAGAATAATTGATGATTGGATTAGTCAGATGAGAGAATCAGGGACGCATAATCGTAGGAGTTGAATGCTAATTATGATAATTAATTTGAGGGAAGGCAATAAAAGGAGGAGCTGATTAGATGAGAGGTAGGAAAAGACTTGGAAAGGCCTAGGCTAGGAGAGAAGAGGATTCTCGAAATTCCTCTATTATCTTTTACTGTTATATTGTATTTCTGTATTTCCATTAAAATAAATACCAGTGTAACAGATTTCAATCCATCAAACTTTCACATTTACCTCCTAGTATTTATTTCTGATTACAATTAGTTTGGTATTCAATTTTCTGTCTTTCTTTTTCAGATATGGCTGTCCAAGCATGGAAGAGCTTGAACGATATAATCAAGAATACAAGAAAAGATTAGATGAGGTTGGAGCACTTGGAGAGATACCTGATGATTTGGCACTTGAGGTAATGCATAGTAGCTGCATCATACATGTTGTATGTAGTCAGTAGAAAATGAATGTCCTCTGAATCCTATTCAGTGCATAAAATAAAAGTGCACATTTTGTTTGAACTTTGAAGGTTTCATCCCCAGGTGCTGAGAGGATACTAAAAGTGCCAGATGATCTTAATCGTTTCCAAGACATGCCCATGAGAGTCCATTATACGGAAAATACAGAATCCAATAGCACAGAAGAGGATGGAGTTTTCTTGTTAGAGTCTATAGAGAAAGAATCAGAGGTATGTGTGTGGAAGCTGGCAGATGTTAAAGAGAACAGAGACCCTCTCAGAAAAGGCAAGCCTTTAAGTCGAAAACAGAAGGATTGGCGATTAGAATTGCCGTTTATCATGCATAGAATGGTAACCCTGTATCTTGATTAATTCTTAAATCTTTTTGCTACCTACATTTTAAAAACTAGATATGACATTTGGAAGTAGTTTTGGAGGAAAAAATGTAGTTCTTTTCTGAGTTAACTTTTCAGCACAGTACTAGGTGATGTTCTGGTTTTATTAAACTTTAAATTAATTGAATATAAATACCTGTTAATTTGGACATAGGTCGTTTATCTAAGCAGCTGTGCAAGAAGTTCATATATGAAATTGTAAGAACTGATATCTAGTGAAGATAATATGATATAACAGTAGCAGGAACCTATTGATGTGAGGTAGATTCAGTATGGTTTATCCTCCCTCAGGTGCTTGGTATTATTTTTGAAATAACAAAGAAGAAACAGTGATAGTATCAAGCTTTCGAGAAACTTGACTCTCTCCTGGTCTTTAGTCTAATCTCCAAAATTCTGATATAGTCCCCTTGCTGTCTCTTCTCTAACCACCCTCTCACTTCCCCCTCATAACAGAATTCTTTTTCCATTCCACTTCCAGCAAGGTAGAGCTAGTAACAAAGCCTCCCAACTTATATTGTAGTGATTAGAAAATTAAGCTCTTCCCATAAATAATGTGGATAATGTGATTTCTCAACACATTATATCTTATTTGCTTGGTTGCAAAGTGTAGCCATTGAGGCACCAGACTAATGTGGAGTTTGGAATTCAATTGTGTATATTGTTTTTCCCTAGTTCCTTTACCTGATTCTCAAGCGCTGCTGTTAAAACATGATTATAGCAGAATCCAGCTCTTCTCTTGATTTCTATCCCTGACAAATTCAACCAAAGAATAAATCCATTCCCCATGATGAACTTGGGGTATGTTAGAACATTAATACAAAGATAGCAGCCTCCGACAATCTGAACTCCCCAAGTTGCTGATCAGTCTTTGGAAGAAAAGTGAGGAATAGCTTTTTTGGCATGTATATCACCCGAAGACTGTGGTTCTAGGCATAATGTCAAGCTTCCGCAATGCTTTTCAGTTTTTTTTTTTTTTTTATTGGTCCTGGATGTGTCCATTCACTCTCCACTGATCTGCTTCCGCACACCAAACTAGCACATATTCTTCGTTTGTTTGGGTTAAAAGGATCTCTAAAATTTCATGAGCATTAGAGAAATGTGCAGTGATACTTTGCTTATTCGAGAGAGTTATCTTTTATCTACCAGACTCTCTGATCTACCCATGGTTGGTATTGGATACTTTGCTTATTAGGAACCCAGTGAATTGTTGAAGGCCCTCAGGTTTTGAGTTCGGATCTCATTGCCCAAAATCATGCTAAACATGCAAAGTTGATTTCCCAAAATCAATTCAGACCCAATACCATTTCATAAAGACCTAGAATATGACGATTGATTTGGCAATTATCCATGGTAGCTTTAGAGGATATAATACTGTCATCCATAAAAAATAAATGATTCTTGTCATTAAATCACTTGTCCAAAAAGTTTGAGTTATTAGATAGAGTTACAAAAATTGTTATATATCTTACATGATCCCTTCACAAGAGCTTCTTTTGAGCGTGTAGCGGGAATTTTGCATCCCCCCCCCCCCCCCCCCCCCTTCTCTTTTTGTTTGCCATATGCTTAAATTATATTTTCTTGGGGTAACAAGAATTGAATCCTAGATATTTTGCTCATAAAAGCTCTCATAGCATGTTCTAGAATAGTTTATTCCAAAAGTTTAAATTATTAGGTAGAGTTACATGAATAGTTATATATCTTACATTCACGCTGTATATTCTAGGCAACCTGAAAATTAAGTTTCTTTGTCATTGCTTCTAGGAAAGCTCATCATTTTACTTTATTGTAAGCTTTGCTCATATTCAATTTCGTTCTCTATACCATTCTTAGCTACATCTGTTGCTCTTAGTGCAGTAATCAGCTTGTAAAGTGTCTAATTTGATGGGTCCATGTTTAAAGAATGGGACACGGTTGAACATTTTGGTCTAATATTTTTCTCTTGCATGTTCATTTGATGCTTTTAAAAGTACATCAACTTTATCTTTCTCATACCATCGTGGCGAGTAATTTTAGGTGATGAACATGTCTACTTCCAAATTTCAATTGATTCATTTAGATTCAAGCCAGTTAAGGTAGATGATTGTTGCAATTCCATAGAATAATCGCTTTATCTTAATCTTTCTGTAACGAGAATCTCTTATCTTCCATGCTTTCATGATATCCCTCTCGTATTGTTAATAATACTTGTTGTTAATGAAAATATAAATAGATAAATAGTGGCTTTACTTTGTCTTGTCTTTGTTAATTATGATATCATTCATCATGGCCCTTCATCACATTATAGGACCACTTGCTTTCCTTTTGTTATTTTTCATTTTATTTTGGTAGATTAATTATGGATGTCAAGAGTTTGTTTATCACACAAATCAGTGTTAAAATACACGTTCTATGTTGCTTCTATGACATGTTTTTTCCTATTTACATGCGACTTGTGCTACCCTCTTATAATTTCCCAACTAGATTCAGCTCCTATCATCATAGCTAGCTCATTTTTAAATATTTGGAGGAGCGAAATGTTTTCCAACATGTTCGTGACCTCGCGTCCCAAACGGATCGGTGGTGAAGGCTTGGGTCTGGGTCTCGGACGTGAGGAGACTAAGGCTTTGCAACTTCTCGAGCTGCATTGGTGTGAGGCCGGGGGGGGGGGGGAGGGGAGCCACTTGTAAAAAAGACTTCGACGCTCAAGTTAGAAATCTGTACAGATGCAGTGAGGATGAGGTGATAGTGACGTACCTCGAGAAGGAGTAGGGCTTTCCCCTCTACTTTGCACTTAGGGCGGGCCCCATTGGAGTAGACCTGCCTCCAGGAAGTTTTCTCACCCCCAGCTGTCAAGTGTCATGTTGGAGGGGTCAGGTCGATCTTTTGGTTTGGGTGTGATGTGCTCGTTGGGTCGGCCAACCGGATTGGGCAATGCGCCAGCTGGGCCGGGCCGGAACAGTGCTCCCAATGTGACAACTATGGTCGTGAGCGCCGTTGTTGGCGCGTTCTGATCTCCCTTACGCGTGTCGTAGCTCTGTCGGTAGCTCGTGATTGGAGCGTTCCTTCCACGCGCGTGTGGGCTTCACCGTTTCGAGAGAGCGTTGTTTGTCGCCTCTTCGCGCCTGCAATTAAGTGCATTTATGACTGATTTGAAAGCATGGGAAAAAGTCCATTTTATCCCTGTCCTTCGCGCTTCTCCATGGCAGTTACTCTTTTGTTTTGTTTTTCTTCTCTTCCCCTCATGCCTCATTTCCTTGTTTTCTTATTACTGCTACAAACATTTCGTTTTCCTTCTGCGTTCTCCGAAGCTTTTCATCTAAAATTGACTCATCAGAGTTTCTTGAAGATTTTGTAACTCCTTTCACTCATCATCTTCCTGGTGAGTTTTTTTACTGCCTTTCATGCTTTTGAACTTTATTGCGTGTTTATGCTTCCTGCGTGCTTTTTCCCGTTCATGCCTACTCGGATTAGGCGTTGGGTTTGCATGTTTGACAATGCTAGGTAGACATTTGGGGGGGTTGCCATTTATGTTCCAAGTGCTAAATCTTTACTTAGTTGTAGACTTAGCCTTGGTTTAACTGTAGATAGGCTTACTGTAGCGTTTACTGTTAGTTCCCTGTGTTCGTAGCATTAGTTCTAGTTTTCCTGACTTCCTGACCTGGTAGTCTGACTTTGTGGTGCCCCCATTTTAGGTATGGCGTAACGTCCCCTTCCGAGAATACTCGTTGACAGATATGCCTGGGTCACCTCGGATGTGAAGGGTATGCCTTCACAAATGACATTAGAGGAGCTCACAGAGTTCTGTCTTCGCGACTAGCTGTGCGGGGGTTGTGACGAGGAGGGACGTTACGAAGTATTCATCCCTGCCGATCACGAATGCATATGCCAAATCAACCTCAACACCCTATGAATTGCCGACTGGATGTGGGTTTATAAAGCGATGTTCATCGTCCTGGGGGTTCGAATCCCTTTCTCCCCCTTCCAGATGGCCCTTTTAAATCGGTGCGCATGACCTCGTCGCAGTTGTACCCGAACAGTTGGGCCGCAATTTGGTGTTTTGAGATGGTATGTGAATACCTGGACTTGCCGGCCTCCGTGGAGGTGTTTCTTTGGTTATTTATTTTAACAAATCTTTCTAAAGAGGGGAGATATAAGAAGGGGTTCATGTCATTCCGGGCTGCCCAAGGCAGACGGATTTTCGGGACCTTCGAGGATTCATTTTATGGATTTAAGGACAAGTAATTCAATGTCCGACCTGCCGAAGGAGTGCATCCTTTTTGGTTAACCTTGGAAGGTGAGCGGCGGATCCCGACCTACTGGAGCTTCGCGACTGGGTCCATGCTTTTACAAAAGTAACCTACAAGGGTCTGACTCAGCGGGACAATGACATCGTTGATGTGTTACTGGCCATCTTTAATAAAAGTAATCTCAACCCCCAATCTCTTAATGGGTGATCGAGAGACGGGTAGGAGCTATGTAGGTACGTGGTAGGTTGGTAGTGTTGTCCCCTTTTATTTATTTATTTTTTTTCTTTTTCTTCTTTTTCTTCCTTTTTTTTGTATGCCTATCCTTGGCTAACGAGTTGTTTTGTTGACTGTAGTGAGCATGGTTGCCGAGCGCATTGGTCTTGAAGATTTAATGGCCCAATTTCTCCCTAAGGCGAGCAAAGATAGTTCTGCGACACATTCTGTCGAGCACTCGACTTCCCCTAGTGCCAGGTGCATTCGACTCCTCCTCCATCGAAATCTGCCGGCCCAATTGTTACGGCTAGTTCAAGCAGCAATGGAGTGATGCCTCTTGAGGCCGAGCCGGCTGGAAGGGGTTCCGATGTTGCGATTATCGACAACCCTCGTAAGTGGAAGTCAGCCTCTAGTCCTGAGGGGTCACTCACTGTGATGGAGAAGAATTTTGACGTCGCAGGCTTCATTGACTCACAACTCGTGTTTGGTAGCGACGAGTTCTTTCCTAATGGGGATTTTAGCGTTTAGGCTCGGTGGATGTATCGATGTATGTTAAGGGCTGCGACAATTGCTAGGAAAGCTGAGTGTATCCTGACTTAAGCTAGGACGTTGGATGGGAAGTACCGCTAATCTGTTCGGGAGGTCGAGAGCCTGAGGTTAGAAGTTAAGACTTTAAAGGAGAAGTTAGCTGATTCAGAGGGGAAGGTGAAGACCTCTGATGAAGCGGTTGCCCGACTTACGGAGCTGGAGATGACCTTGGAGTCCCAGCTCAACGCCGCTCGCGGCGACACTTCTGCAGCCCAGGCTAAGGTTACGGCTTTGGAAGCCAAGCTTGAAGAGGTCGAGAAGTCGGCCAAGACTGCTAAGAAGGAGGCTGTCTGTCTGAAAGAGGAGGTTACCAATTTGAAGAATAAGGATACAGTAAAAAAGGTTAGGGAGGTGATAAATGGTACTGATGAAGCGATTAAAGCCAGGTCAAACTGCTGTTTCCCGACTTTGACACTTCTGCAACTGGAGCGTTCAAGACTATTCGGGATGGTCAGATTGTTGACATCCTGAGGAAGTGATGTAAATTTATTTGTTCGTCATTTTAAACTATGTAATAGTCAGTGTAGATCTTTTGAACTCATGTAGTTTCTTTAACTAATTCACCATTTTGCTTATTGGTAATTGGTGGCTTGACTACCGTTTTGGTAATTTCTAGTTTGTTAACCGTTTATTTGTTTACCGCTTTGTCACGTTGGTAATCGAAGAAGCCGGATGGTGGCCTTGTATCAAAATTCTAATTTTGGCTTAATTGTGAAGCCGTGGTGTATCGTTAACGGTGCAATGGGCTCCCGGGGTGATCAGTCCCAGGAAACTGTGATCGCTATAGACCGGTTAATAAAAATAGAGATGAAAATAGAATGAAGTGAAACGGCAGTATACGAGTGATGATAAAAATTAAAGGTTAACAAGTTCAACAGATGATAATTAACAAATTTAACGCAAGGTAAAACGTGTTACTGAGTCGGTAGGTTAAGTAGTCGCTCTGGCTTCTAGGGGTAGAACCTTGTCAAGTTTGTGACGTTCCATGTTCGAGGCATTTCCTTCACGTCCAGGCGTTCTAGTTTATACGCCCCGTTACCGATCAGTTCTTTCACTCTGTATGGTCCTTCTCAATTAGCCGCCTGCTTTCCTTCTCCAAGGGTGGGGAGGCCTATGTCGTTGCATTGCAGGACCAAGTCGTCTGGCTCAAATTTCTTTCTTAGCACTTTGGCGTTGTAGCAAAGTGCTATTCTTTGCTTCAGCGCCGTTTCCGACAAGTGTGCCATTTCCCTGGTTTCATCGACCAAGTCTTTCTCGACGGCCTCGTCTACACCACCTAGGAGTAATCGTGGATTTGGCTCTCCGATCTCCACAGGGATTACCGCATCAATCCCGTAAGAAAGAAGAGCGTTTTCCTGGTGGAGGATTGAGCTGTTGTCCTATACGACCATAGAACTGACGCTAGTTCATCTGCTCACGATCCCTTCTTCTGGTCGAGTCATTTTTTTAGTCCATGGGGGATGACTTTGTTCGCGGCTTCGACTTGGCCGTTGGTCTGGGGGTATTCTACCGACGAGAACCTATGTTTTATCCCTAGGCCATCTAGGAACTCCCTAAACTTCTTGTCCACAAACTGTGTCCCATTGTTCGATATTACGGATTTTGTGATTCTGAACCTAGAAATTATCTGTCTCCAAACGAACTTACGGCAGTTACCTGACGAGATATTGGCCAATGGTTCAGTTTCAATCCACTTTGTGTAGTAATCAATGGCCACGATTAAGTATTTGAGCTGTCCAGGGCCAACTGGGAAAGGACCCAGGAGGTCGATCCACCATTGACTAAAAGGCCGTGAGGTCATTAGTAGGCTGAGTTTGGCTGCCGGCACCTTGTGGAAGCTAGCATTTTTCTGGCACTTCTTGCACCTTCTGACGAATTTTTGGGAGTCTGCCATCATCGTGGGCCAAAAGTAATCGGCTTCGACGAGCTTCTGAGCCAAAGCCTTCCCCTTATGTGATGACCGCAACCACCCTCGTGGACCTCCCTGAGAACGTAATCTGTCTACTCGGGTCGTAGGCACTTCTATAGGGGTTGATTTAGCCCTCTCTTAAACAGCTGGCCTGCACTATTGTGTACTTTGCAGCCTCTCTTCTCAATGCCTTTGCTTTCTTGTGGTCGTCAGGGAGCTTGCCACGCTCCAAGAAATTGATGATTGGGTCGATCCATGAAGGATCAACGTCTGCTCGGGTTGCACACAGGGCGACTGTCGGTTCTTTCACCAAGTCTTGAATTAAGGAATGGTTTTCCGTTCCTGGTTTTGTGCTGGCTAGTTTGGATAGGAGGTCGGCACGTGTGTTCCTCTCCCTCGGGACATACTATACTACTTCTTTAAAGTCCTTGCTCAAGTCCTTAACCTTTTTTAGGTATTTCTACAGTAGGGGGTCTTTGGCTTGATACATCCTGTTGATTTGGGAGGTGACGACCTGAGAGTCACTGTTCACTTCTACCCTCGATACCCCTACTATTTTTTTTACAGTAGCAAGTCGCCGATAAGGGCTTCGTATTCTGCTGATTGTTGGAGACCGAAAACTCGAATTTGATAGATTGTTCATACACTATCCCCGACGGGCTCTCGAGGGTTATTCCTCCTCCTTTAGACGTTTGGTTGGAGGCTCCGTCAACGTGGAGCTTCCACCGCATGCCCGGGGCTTTATGAGGGTCTCCCGTGACCTCTACAAGAAAGTTGGCCATGGCCCGGCCTTGATCGCGTGTATGGATCGTACTGAGATAGCTCAATTGCCCAGGTCATCATCCGTCTCGCCAGGTCTGGTTTTTGCAGGACTCGATGTATTGCTTGATCCGACCTGGCGGCGACACGATGACTTTGAAAGTATTGTCATAGCCTTCTAGATGAGGTTAGTAGCGCATACGCTAACTTTTCCGACTTACTATATCTCAGCTCCGCTCCTTGAAATGCCTTGCTAACAAAATATATCGGCTGTTGGATCCTTCATTCTTCTCGTATCATGACGGCCGCCAAGGCTTCGTCGGTTACGGCTAGGTACAGGTACAATGTTTCGGAGTCCTTGGGTTTTTTGAGAACCAGGGGTGCCGACAGTATTCATTTGATATGGTGGAAAGCCTCCTCGCATGCTGGGGTCCATTAGAACGCGATCCCCTTTTTTAATCAAGTTGAAGAATGGGAGTGCCCTATCTGCCAACGCGTCGAGGAACCGTTGCACGTCCTTAACGCATCCCGTGCTCTTCATTTGTAGGATTGCTTTACATTTTTCAAGATTAGCCTCCACTCCTCTCTGAGTTATCATGAATCTTATGAACTTTTCGGCCTCTACGGCAAAGGCACGCTTGAGAGGATTTAGTCTCATGTTGTGTCTATCGAGGGACGCAAACAGTCTCTAGATCACTGATGAGGTCTTCCGACTGGGTGGTATTCACCAGGATGTCGTCTACGTATACTTTCACTGTCCGGCCAATAAGGTCTAAAGACCTTATTCATCAGTCTTTGATAAGTGGCTCTTGTGTTTTTTAGTCCAAACGGCATCACCTTTTAGCAGTATGTACCCCCTGGCGTTATGAATGGCGTTTTTTTTCGTCTGGCCGGTGCATCAGAATTTGATTGTAGACAGAGTATGCGTCTAGGAAACTCAGAAACTGATACTCTGCGGCCACGTCCACTAGAGCGTCAATGTTAGGGAGGGGAAAGGAGTACTTAGGGCATGCTTTGTTGAGATCGGAATGGTCTACATATATCCTCCACTTCCCATTGGCTTTTCTTGACCAGGACTACGTTTGACAGCCAGGTCGTGTAGTCCAGTTCTCGGATAAATCCTGCTTCTAGCAAGCTGGCCGTTTGCTTGGCCACCTCGTTAGCTCTTTCTAGGGACATTTTTCTTCTTCTCCGTGTCACCGATTTAGTTTCTGCCTTCACAGCTAGGTGGTGTGACATGAACTGGAGGTAAATCCCCGGCATGTCGGTTGGTGTCCAGGCGAACAGATTGTCGTTTGCCCGAATCATTTCCACCAATGGTTTTTTGAAGTTATGAGGGAGGTTTCTGTTCGCAAAGTGAACTTTTCCTCGTCT
This sequence comes from Arachis stenosperma, assembly GCF_014773155.1. NCBI lineage: Eukaryota > Viridiplantae > Streptophyta > Magnoliopsida > Fabales > Fabaceae > Arachis > Arachis stenosperma. Next base: position 88,653,853 of record NC_080381.1, on the reverse strand, counting down.
GGCCGGGCCGAAACACAACCCACATAGGTAATACTTGGAATGTATTTCACAAGGACGAGGTTTTAGTCTTTTCTACACTGTAATAGTTGCTTTATAGTTGATCGGTAAGTGCTCCCATATGTGTTCTTTGATCATAAAGACATACCTAACATAGGTTGATCAGTGTAAAATCCATCCAAACTTCTATTATATATTCCTAAAAAAAAAACTTAGAATATTCTGTATAGTAGAGCTATGCTATTGTGAGTGGGATTATAAATCAAGAGAATATTCGGGCATAATGTTACAAAAGTCTATATGAATGGATCTTTTCAATTGAAGGTATAAAGTGTAATATTTAACTCTTTAATGTTCTCTCTCATATTTTCTTTTGGTCTCACCTATAAAATGTGTTGCGAGAGATTACACTTTACCTTTTCAAGTGAGAAAAAATTGAGAGGATCCCTGAACTCCATAAATCATTAGCTGAAAATGAAGTTTTATGCACACATTTTTTAAATGGTAGAAAATATAATAACATTACGAAGCTTTCATGATTGTTAAGACAATAAAACGTACAGATTTTTTAAATGGTAGAAAATAGAAGAACTTTACGAAGCTTTCATGATTGTTAAGACAGTAAAATGCAGCATGACTTTGAGAAGGTAGAGTCACATTAATGTTGTATTTGGTTTAGAGTTGGAAAGAAGAAAAATACGTTTAAGTGTATTGAACACTTCTTTTTTATGTTTGGATACTTTTCTACTCTGAATGCGAAAGTGATTTTGTAACACCCTACTACACGGAGTTTTACGCTTAAGTCGTAAATCAAAGATGATTTGTCATTACGACACTTAAAAGACATATATATATATATATATATATGAGCCAGTGAAGAAATTAAAACATCGAATGATCGATACTCACATGAAAACATTAACACGAGTGAATGTTGTATACTAAAGCAAAATATATTTATATGTTTCAAAATAAGATACATAATAATCATTAGTCTCGACCTGCAAAGACAAGGTTGGCCAGACAATATTACAATCCAAAATATATAAAATATAATTTTGTTTTTTCGTAATACAAAACCTCTAAGAGGAATATACAAATACATGTTTAAAATTGGAGAATAAAACATCTAAGTCCAAAATGAAACTCAAAAGACAAGTTTTTACTTTTGCCAAAAGGAGTCTTACACGCTCAATGAGGTCCGTCACATCTTGTATTTGAAAATCAACAAATTCTACAACAGGTGAGAACCCGAAGGTTCCCAATAGGGTAATAGTTTCAAATAGAAATTATGTAAAACTACATGAATCCGTTAGACAATCCTAATCCCCAAATGCACAATGTTCAAGTTTAGGGTTCTACTAATCCTAATAGCGTTATATGCTAAGTCTCAGCCTCATCCATTATTTCTAGCCTCAATCTTTTCCAACATAGCCGTCATTACTCTTAATAATCTAATTTCTTCATTTAGTGTCCAATTTATTATTCAGTAGTATTAAACTCGAATACAATTCAAACACAATCAATAAACAAGTATAGCAAGTAATACAATTAGCAATTAACAGATTATTCAGATAGGCAAATCAAATATAATATGCACACTCAACCAATAGTAAATAGATGCACATGATGTATGTTTAGTCCTAAACAGGTCATGAACTCACATATTGGTTGGTTGCTTGCACCCTACAACATATCTGAGATAGGCGGTATGTATTGTTGTCCCTATCTCTGAAAACATCCCTTACATGGGCGTTACGTATCATCGTCCTCATGGGAATCAATTCATTATTCCGGTCTCAAGTGAGCATTGCGTATCGCCATCCTCATTGGGCCATACTCACTGTTTCAAGTGGGCGTTGTAACACCCTAATTACCCTAAGCCTTAACTCGCGTCGTAAAGGAAAGGTTAACCAGAGGTTATGACAGTTCTAAAGCTTATACATGTAATATATAGAAGAAATAATATATTCTAGAAGCCCGATGAAGGATAGAGCTCAAAAATAGGATTTGAAAAGCACAAAACGTACACACGAAGCTACTAACTTAACGCACAAGAAATAGATATAATATAACAACATAGAAGAGCATATAATATAAAGACCCAGCCACGGCTCGCGGAGTTTAAGCCAGCTAGCTATATACAGTCCATACAAAAATCTGAAAGTTAAAACAGCTTATACAAGTTTCTCTCTCAAGGTAAGCCTCTAGGAAAAAGTAAATACAAAAATGAGAGATATAAACAAAATAAGCAAAAAGACTCCAAAACAGATAGAGATCCTCCGCTCTATCACCACCAAACCAATTCACCAAGGTGGGTTGCGACTTGCATCTGAAAAACAACCGAATATGGTATGAGAACCGGAGGTTCTCAGTATGGTAATAGTGCCCAATAAGTAAGATGTAAGGCTCCGGGACGCCGAAGGCAATCCTAGAACTTCACATCAAATACGGATATTCAAGGTTAGAATAAATTAAATAAATAAAGAACTTTAATGTGAACCGGGTTATCTAAACTTAGGAAAATTCTAACTAATGCTAAACACACCGCTGTATCTTACAGTCTTCACCAACCTAACTTCCGTGCGATCCTATCGCCACCGCCTACCTATCCTCTTCCGCACCAGACAATCACAGCTAATGCAAGCAAGTAAAACAAGTAATTCAAGAAGCAAGTAGGCAAACTCAAATAATCAAAGCAAACAAACATAAAAGAGATGCACATGATGAATGTCTGTCCTATTGGCTCGTGATATCACTTGTCGGCCTATAAATGCCAACCTGACACATCCTTTCAGATGTAGCTTTTCTGCCACGCCCACGGATATAGTGCCGGACACACTCTATTGACCCACGGATATAGTGCCGGGCACACTCGCATGCGTAACACAAGGATATAGTGCATGTCACACTCTTACAACAGAAAAGATTATCAATCATAATTCATTCACAGGGATATAGTGCCCTGCACACCATCATGCTTAACCCAAGGATATAGTTTCTGGCACACTTTTTACATTCAATAAGATCATCATTCCTTTTTGAGATCTCATCGTACTTAACCCAATGATATAGTACCTGGGTCACTGTCCACATTCAACAAGTCCATCCACCTCAAATCATCACTAGTCATCACCATTCTTCATCTCAAATCACATTCAATTATCAATTCTCAACATTCCAAGGATATAGTGCCTGACACACTTTCCTTCAATATCCATCAAGCTCACAATAAGCATCATTAGTTCTTAATTCCATTTTGAACTCATTAATTCATCAGTTTCTCAATTCATTGTCAGTAATCACCAAGTTCACTACCCTTCCTTCTCTTTCAACGAAACTCATCCTCAGTACACTAGAAACCTAAACCTCCGTTAGCTAACTTTTCAAAGTAAAACCCAAATTAAATTCTCCTAAGACCTTTTCCATGTTTCAATGGCCGAAGATACGCCCAAGAGTTTTAAAATGGTGTCACAGAAGCTTACAAGCTTGTTGGGAAGGTGGAATAGTTAAAAACAAATTTTAAGTCTAAAAAACAGGGTATGTGCGTACGCACAGGGGTGTGCGTGCGTACGCCTAAAGAGATTTTCAAAAAAGTGTGCGTATGCATAGAGGTGTGCGTACGCACAAGTACAAAATTTCATAATTCTATTCGCTCGCACAAGGTGTGCTAGCGCCCTCAACAGATAACCCTTCCCAACGTGTGCGTGTGCATAGGTTATAAATCTTCATTAGTTATATGCGCGGACAAGTTGTGGTAGCGCTCTAGACAGAAGGCATTCCCCTGTGTGTGCGTACGCACAAGGCTGTGCGTGTGCACAGATTTAAAATTTTTCGGATTGAAGAAATCCAATGAAATTCTTCATCTGAGAATCCTCTTTTAATTTTCGTCTTTATAGTTCTAAGAATTGGAATTTTGATCTTAACTTTCTCTTCTGTTTTCATTTCTTCTACAATTTCTTCTTTACTGTTTGGTCACAAGAGTAATTGAGATCTAGATTTGCTTTCTGTTCTTGTTACTCTTTTGCAATTGTCAATTTCTCTTTTAGGATTTCATAATTGAGCTAAGCTTTCTTGCTGTTTTGTTTCTTCTGAAATTTTTCATTTCTATTTTGGTTCATCTACAATTTCTCTTCATCTCTTACTTCTTTAATTTTCTGCACTTCTATTTTCTAGTTCACTTTGAATCCCAATACCCAAATCCTTTTATTCTCCAATGCAAGACACTATAGGAGTAGCATACTCACTCCAAATGTGCATGCTAACAACTTTGAATTGAAGCCTCAACTCTTCATTTTGGTGCAGAACAACTGTTCTTATGGAGGAGGTCCCTTGTAAGATCCAAACCAGCATCTAGCCATCTTTCTGAGGATATGTGACACAGTTAAGATAAATGGTGTACACCCAAACATCTATAAGTTGCTGCTGTTTCCATTTTCCTTGAGGGATAAGGCAACTCAATGGTTAGAAGTATTTTCCAAAGAAAGAATCAACAACTGGGAGGATTTATTGAGCAAATTTCTAGCCAAGTTCTACCCACCTCAGAGAATCATAAGATTGAAGACAGAGGTGCAAACCTTCACTCAAATGGAAGGAGAATCACTTTATGAGGCCTGGGAGAGGTACAAAGCCTTAATTAGGAAGTGTCCACCAGAGATGTTTAATGCATGGGACAGACTTCAAAATTTCTATGAAGGATTGACTTTAAAAGCTCAAGAAGCTTTGGATTATTCTGCTGGAGGATCAGTGCAACTAATGAAGACAGCTGAGGAAGCTCAAAATCTCATAGACACTGTGGCGAATAACCAATACTTCTATGCTCATCAAACGCCATGCCAACCAGCTCAAAGAAAGGGTGTATTGGAGCTGGAAGGTGTGGATACCATCTTGGCACAAAACAAGGTGATGCATCAACAAATTTAACAACAAATAGAGATGATGGCCAAGATGATTGATGGTCTTCAAGTAGCTGCAGTGAACACAACAAATCAACCATCACCTACATGGGGACAAAGTGAAGAAAACCATGAAGAGCAGCAGCAAGAGCAAGTCCAATACATGCACAATCAAGGTGCTGGTCAAAATGAATTCCATGGAGATACCTACAACTCATCCTGGAGGAACCACCCTAATCTAATGTGGGGAGACAACTAAAACCAATAATCTTGGCAGAAAAACTCAAACCAGAACAATTCTAGAAACACAAACCATCAAAACACTAATCAAAACCAATACAGAAAACCACAAAACAACCAATCCCCATCCCATTACTATTCACTTAACAACCCATCCACTAACCAAAATAACTATCATCCACCATCAACATCCCATAATCAACCACAACCACCCCAAGAAGCTCAAAGGATCTCCAACTTGGAAATTATGATGGAGTAGATGATGAAACAGCAAGAGTTAACCAGTAAGAACCATGAAGCTTCAACGAGGAATCTGGAAAGGCAAATTGGCCAATTGTCTAAACAAGCAGTGGCTGAAAGAGCACCCAATGCATTACCAAGTGACACTATTTCCAATCCCAAAGAAGAATGCAAAGCAATCCAATTAAGGAGTGGAAGAATCTTGGAAAAGGATAAAGAAGCTAACAAGAGACCAGCTGAGAATGATGAGGACATTAACAAGGAAGAGGTGACAGCAAACAAGCAAGACCAAGGGAAGCTCAAGGAGAAAGAGGAAGAACCACAAGCTTCAAAAAAGGGAAAGCAAATCATGGAGGAACAATCACAGGAATAGAGGAAGATGGTGAAGCCTTGCAACCCTCCCCTGCCGTATCCTCAAAGATTTCAGAAGGAGATTAAGGACCAAAAATTTCCCAAGTTCCTGGAAATTTTTAAGAAGCTGAAAATAAATATTCCACTTGCTGAAGCATTGGAGCAGATGCCTCTGTATGCAAAGTTCTTAAAGGAGCTTATCAACAAAAAGAGAAGCTGGAATGAAAAAGAGGTAGTGATCTTGACACAATAATGCAGTGCATTGATCCAAGAAGGCCTCCCACCAAAATTCAAAGACCCCGGGAGTTTCTTTTTGCCTTGTACCATTGGTAACATATCCATTGATAAGGCACTATGTGATTTAGGATCCAGTATCAACCTGATGCCTTTATCTATGATGAGAAGGCTATTTATAGAAGAAGTGAAGCCTACACAGATGTCATTGGAGCTAGTGGATAGATCAATGGTAATTCCAAAGGGTGTGATTGAAAATCTCTTAGTCAAAGTAGGGAAATTTATATTTCCAACAGATTTTGTAATCTTGGACTTAGGAGAAGAGGGGAGTGATTCTATTATATTGGGAAGACCTTTCCTGGCCACAGCAAGGGCTATCATTGATGTGGAATAAGGAGAAATGACTTGGAGGGTACATGATGAAAAGATCACTCTAAATGTCTTTCAGAAAATACAACATACTGTTGAAGAGAAAAGCTGCATGAGGGTCAAAGAAGAAGACTTGCATTGGGAAGAAAAACCCAATGAAGTGCTCATCAACTCACCTCCAAAGCAAAAGACGAACAATGAAAAAGAGCAAAAGGGGAATGACGATGCAAAGAATGAGAAGAGAAGGCAGGAGGAGAGTGAGGAGTTGATCACTATGAAGGCAGACCCTGACATACAGCCTACTGTCAAGACAGAAGAGCCACCAAAAAAAGGAAAGAAGAGCAAGAAAAGGGTTCCAAAAGGGTGGAGAAACAAAAGAATCCCAACTAAAGGGTTCTCTAAAGGAGACAAAGTGCAACTGATATACCAACAGTTGGAGACAGATCCACAAACTGATGATTATTACACTGTCAATAAGATACTCTCGTTGGAGCATATAGAAATTGATCATCAAAGCACATGAAGAAGGCTTACAATGAGAGGAGGCAAGCTGAGGCACCATAATCATCAGCCACCCTAACAAGGACCCAATGTCAAGCTAGTGACAATAAAAGAGCGCTCCATGGGAGGCAGTCCATGATTTAATATTCTTGCTTTTGTTTTAATTTCAATAATTGATGGTTCTTCTAGCATAAATTTGAACTCTCATGAGTAGATTTGATAACTGCACATATCATTTTGAAGCATATGTTTGATTCCTAAGTTTGGTGTGCCAAAAGGCACTTTAAAACGGTTTTTCAAGCATGATTGATCATAGAACCATTTTAGGATATATACTCATTCATTCTGTTTAAGTAGATAGCCAAACATTAAGTTTGGTGTCTATATATGCTATGAATTTCAAGAAAATCACTTTTACTCAAAGGCTCAAATTCATGAAGGGATAAACCATACATTGCATCATTTTATGAGTTTATGGAAGTATGGTAGCAAATAAAATGTTCCTTATAATGAATATACCAATTATGACCGATATTTATTGGGTTTTATATAGATCACTTAGAAGGAAACAAGTTTGGTATTCACCAAAATTTTGTTCAATGTGTATGGGGGCATAATTGGTTATTCATAAATAAGAAACATATAATAAATTTTGTTTTTCTTTATTACTCTTCACTCGACCGTATTGAATACAAAGTGTGAACTCACTATTTCCTTGATTCACGTGGATAGGAATGATGAAATTTGAGAAAAGGACAAAGCTCATGCATGTACGGTTGTCACAAAAGGGGAAAAGTGAATCACATGTGCTTAGGGAATTGTGTTCTCTTGAAAACAAAATCTGCATGGTTTAACACCTAGGAGGCCAAACCACATATGCCCAATGATGGAGCAATCCTTGTCTTCACCCATCTCTACATGCACACCGTCCATTCCATAGATTTTCAATAAAGACATGCTCAATCCTCACCCTTCATTGCAACTTAACCGAATCCTCCAACCTATTGTTTTGTTTCAAGACTTCGTGCCTTCTATAAATTGGCAGCAACACTTCTTAAGCCCACATACCATTACCTTTTTCATAGAAGTCCTCCATAATATTTACATCATTCTTCTCTCCCCCAAACACGTTACAGCAGCCCTTTCTTACCCAAAGATAACACGCAATACCCAACTTCTTCCCCCTTCCATCCTAAACCGTGCCTTAACCAAAGTTCATCTTTTCTTCTCCCTTCTTTCCTATTTCAATTCATGGCTTCATCAAGTTCCAAAAGAAGGAAAGGAAAGGAACCAGCTGTAGCCGAACCACCAACCTATGATACCAAGAGATTTAAATCTCAATTTCATGAATAAAAATATCACAGGATAATGGAATCAAAATAAGTCATTCCAGAGATGGGTTTCAGATTGAAAGAAGGGGAATACCCCATCATGAGAAGAATAACTGTAGAGAGGAGATGGGAACTACTGTGTGAACCTCTCACAGACATAAGTGCAATCATGATAAGAGAGTTCTTTGCAAATGCTGTGAGGTCAATGATGAGCGGATAATTTATACGCTTTTTGGCATTGTTTTATGGTAGTTTTTAGTAGGATCTAGCTACTTTACTATGAGTTTGTGTGTTTTTCTGTGATTTCAAGTATTTTCTGGCTGAAATTGAGGGACCTGAGCAAAAATCTGATTCAGGCTGCCAAAGGACTGCTGATGCTGTTGGATTCTGACCTCCCTGCACTCGAAATGGATTTTCTGGAGTTACAGAACTCCAAATAGCGCGCTCTCAACGGCGTTAGAAAGTAGACATCCAGAGCTTTCCAGCAATATATAATAGTTCATACTTTATTCGAGTTTAGATGACGCAAACTGGCATTCAACGCCAGTTCCATGCTGCATTCTAGAGTAAAACGCCAGAAACAAGTTACAACTTGGCGTTTAACTCCAAGAGAAGCCTATGCATGTGTAAAGCTCAAGCTCAGCCCAAGCACACACCAAAGTGGGCCCCAGAAGTGGATTTCTGCATTTAGACTTATTTTTGTAAACCCTAGTAACTAGTCTAATATAAATAGAACATTTTACTATTGTATTAGACATCTTTGGTCTCAGTTTTAATCTATTATTCATCTGAGGAGACTATTGATCACGTTCATGGGGCTGGCCATTCGGCCATGCCTGGACCTTGATCACTTATGTATTTTCAACAGTGGAGTTTCTACACACCATAGATTAAGGTGTGGAGCTCTGCTGTTCCTCGAAAATTAATGCAATTACTATTGTTCTTTTATTCAATTCAAGCTTATTCTTATTCTAAGATATTACTCGTACTTCAACCTGATGGATGTGATGATCCGTGACACTCATCATCATCCGTCCTTATGAACGCGTGCCTGACAACCACTTCCGTTCTACAAGCGAAAGCTAGAGTGAATATCTCTTGGATTCCTTAACCAGAATCTTCGTGGTATAAGCTAGAATTATTAGCGGCCATTCTTGAGAATCCGGAAAGTCTAAACCTTGTCTGTGGTATTCCGAGTAGGATTCAGGGATTGAATGACTGTGACGAGTTTCAAACTCGCGATTGTTGGGCGTAGTGACAGACGCAACAGAATCAATGAATTCTATTCTGATATGATCGAGAACTGACAGATGATTAGCCGTGCTGTGACAGAGCATTTGGACCATTTTCACTGAGAAGATGGGAAGTAGCCATTGACAACGGTGACGCCCTACGTACAGCTTGCCATAGAAAGGAGTAAGAATGATTGGAGGAAGGCAGTAGGAAAGCAGAGATTCAGAAGGGACAAAGCATCTCCACACACTTATATGAAATTTCCACCAATGAATTACATAAGTATCCTATCTTTGTTTTATGTTTAGTTATCTTTATTTTCGAAAACCATTATAACCATTTGAATCCGCCTAACTGAGATTTACAAGATGACCATAACTTGCTTCATACCAACAATCTCCGTGGGATCGACCCTTACTCACGTAAGGTATTACTTGGATAACCCAATTCACTTGCTGGTTAGTTGTGCGAAATTGTGACAAAGTGTGATTCACGTTTAAGAGCTCCAAGTCTTTGGCGCCATTGTTGATTATCACAATTTCGTGCACCAAGTTTTTGGCGTCGTTGCCGGGGATTGTTTGAGTTTGGACAACTGACGGTTCATTTTGTTGCTCAGATTAGGTAATTTTCTTTTCAAAAAGTTTTCAAAAATCTTTCAAAAATTTTTTTTATTTGTTTTCGTTTTTCAAAAAAAAAATTTTCGAAAAAAAAAAATTAATAAAATCATAAAAACCAAAAATATTTTTGTTTCTTGTTTGAGTCTAGTGTCAATTTTTAAGTTTGGTGTCAATTACATGTTTTAAAAACTTTTGCATTTTTCGAAAACTCATGCATGTGTTCTTCATGATCTTCAAGTTGTTCTTGGTAAGTCCTCTTGTTTGATCTTCATATTTTCTTGTTTTATGTCTTTTGTTGTTTTTCATATGCATTCTTGCATTCATAGTGTCTTGCATGTTTTTCTTTTCTTGAAAATTTTTCAAAAATAAGTCTTGATGTTCATCTTGATCTTCAAAGTGTTCTTGGTGTTCATCTTGACATTCATAGTGTTCTTGCATGCATCATGTGTTTTGATCCAAAATTTTCATGTTTTGGGTCATTTTGTGTTTTTCTCTCTCATCATTAAAAATTCAAAAATAAGAAAAAAAATCTTTCCCTTATTTCTCTCAAAAATTCAAAATCTTTGGGTTGACTTAGTCAAAAATTTTTAAAATAAGTTGTTTCTTGTTAGTCAAGTCAAGGTTTCAATTTTAAAAATCCTATCTTTTCAAAACTTTTTCAAAAATCAAATCTTCTTCATTATTTCTTTTATGATTTTCGAAAATATAAAAAAATATTTTTCAAAATATTTTTCTTAATTTCATTTCAAATTCTCGAAAACTTTGCTAACAATTAATGTGATTGATTCAAAAATTTGAAGTTTGTTACTTTCTTATTAAGAAAGGTTTAATCTTTAAATTCTAGAATCATATCTTTTAGTTTCTTGTTAGTCAAGTAATCAATTTTAATTTTAAAAATTAAATCCTTTTTAAAATATCTTTTCAATAATATCTTTTCAAAAATTTGATTTCAAAAAAATCTTTTCTAACTTCTTATCTCTTCAAAATTGATTTTCAAATCTTTTTCAACTAACTAATTGACTTTTTATTTGTTTTACTAATTCTTATCTCTTTCAAAACCACCTAACTACTTTTCTCTTTCTAATTTTCGAAAATCAACCTCCCTCTTTTTCAAAATTCTTTTAATTAACTAATTGTTTCAAACTTTTAATTTTAATTTTATTTCTTCTCTTAATTTTCGAAAATCACTAACCTTTTTTCAAAAACAATTTTTGAAATTCTCTCCTTCTCATCTCTTTCTATTTATTTTATTCAATTATTAACACTTCTCTTCATCTCAAAATTCGAACCCTCTCTTTCCCTCTGTGTTCGAATTTTTCTCTTCTCCTTCTCCTATTCTTTTATTTTTATACTCACATAAAGGAATCTCTCTACTGTGGTAAAGAGGATCCCTATTATTATTTTTCTGTTCCCTTCTTTCTCATATGAGTAGGAGTAAGGACAAGAATATTCTTGTTGAAGCAGATCTTGAACCTAAAAGGACTCTGAAGAGGAAACTAAGAGAAGCTAAAATACAACAATCCAGAGACATCCTTACAGAAATTTTCGAAAAGGGAGAGGAGATGGCAGCCGAAAATAATGACAACAACAATAATGCAAGGAGGATGCTTGGTGATTATACTACACCTATTTCCAATTTTTATGGAAGAAGCATCTCAATCCCTGCCACTAGAGCAAACAATTTTGAGCTGAAGCCTTAACTAGTTGCTCTAATGCAACAGAACTATAAATTTCATGGACTTCCATCAGAAGATCCCTATCAGTTTTTAACTGAGTTCTTGCAGATCTGTGAGACTGTTAAGACTAATGGAGTAGATTCTGAAGTCTACAGGCTCATGCTTTTTCCTTTTGCTGTAAGAGACAGAGCTAGAACATGGTTGGACTCACAACCTAAAGATAGGCTGGACTCCTGGGATAAGCTGGTCACGGCCTTCTTGGCTAAGTTCTTTCCTCCTCAAAAGCTGAGCAAGCTTAGAGTGGATGTTCAAACCTTCAAGCAAAAAGATAGTGAATCCCTCTATAAAGCTTAGGAAAGATACAAACAGTTGACCAAAAAGTGTCCTGCTGACATGCTTTCAGAGTGGACCATTTTGGATATATTCTATTATGGTCTATCTGAGTTCTCTAAGATGTCATTGGACCATTCTGCAGGTGGATCCATTCACCTAAAGAAAACGCCTGCAGAAGCTCAAGAACTCATTGACATGGTTGCAAATAACCAATTCATGTACACCTTTGAGAGGAATCCTGTGAGTAATGGGACGCCTCAGAAGAGGGGAGTTCTTGAAATTGATGCTCTGAATGCCATATTGGTTGAGAAAAAAATGTTGACTCAGCAAGTCAACATGATTTCTCAGAGTCTGAATGGATTGCAAAATGCATCCAACAGTACTAAAGAGGCATCTTCTGAAGAAGAAGCTTATGATCTTGAGAACCCTGCAATGGCAGAGGTGAATTACATGGGTGAACCCTATGGGAACACCTATAATTTCTCATGGAGAAATCATCCAAATTTCTCATTGAAGGATCAACAAAAGCCTCAACAAGGCTTTAATAATGGTGGAAGAAACAGGCTCAGCAATAGCAAGCCTTTTCCATCATCTTCTCAGCAACAGACAGAGAATTCTGAGCAGAGTCCCTCTAGCTTAGCAAACATAGTCTCTGATCTATCTAAGGCCACTTTAAGTTTCATGAGTGAAACAAGGTCCTCCATCAGAAATTTGGAGGCACAAGTGGGTCAGCTGAGTAAGAAAGTCACTGAAACTCCTCCTAGTACTCTCCCAAGCAATACAGAAGAGAATCCAAAAAGAGAGTGCAAGGCCATTGATATAATCAAAATGGAGGAATCCAAGGAGGAAGGGGAGGATGTGAATCCCTATGAGGAAGATCTCATGGAACGTCTCCCAGGCAGAAAGGAGTTCCCTATTGAGGACCTTAAGGAATCTGAGGCTCATATAGAGACCATAGAGATTCCATTAAACTTCCTTTTACCATTCATGAGCTCTAAGAACTACTCTTCCTCTGAAGAGGATGAAGATATAACTGAAGAGCAAGTTGCTCAATATCTAGGAGCTATCATGAAGCTGAATGCCAAGTTGTTTGGTAATGAGACTTGGAAAGGTGAACCTCCCTTGCTCATTAGTGAACTAGATACATGGGTTTAGCAAACTCTACCTCAAAAGAAACAAGATCCTGGTAAATTCTTAATATCCTGTACCATAGGCACCATGACCTTTGAGAAGGCTCTATGTGACCTGGGGTTAGGTATAAATCTTATGCCACTCTCTATAATGGAGAAGTTGGGGATCTTTGAGGTACAGGCCGCCACATTCTCATTAGAGATGGCAGACTGATAGGCAAAATTGTGATTTACACTTTTTATAACTCGAAAAATTCTTAGTAATGGCTCCAAAAACTTGGTGCACACTACTATGGTTCACTCACATTCTTCACAACTTTGCACAACTAACCAGCAAGTACACTGGGTCGTCCAAGTAATAAACCTTACGTGAGTAAGGGTCGATCCCACGGAGATTGTTGGTATGGAGCAAGCTATGGTCATCTTGTAAATCTCAGTTAGGCGGATTCAAATGGTTATAATAGTTTTCGAAAATAATAATAAATAAAGCATTAAAATAAAGATAGAGATACTTATGTAATTCAATGGTGGAAATTTCAGATAAGTGCATAGAGATGCTTGTTCATGTTGAATCTCTGCTTTCCTACTGCCTTCCTCCAATCCTTCATACTCCTTTTTATAGCAAGCTGTATGTAGGGCGTCACTGTTGTCAATGGCTACTTCCCATCCTCTCAGTGAAAATGGTCCAAATGCTCTGTCACAGCATGACTAATCATCTGTCGGTTCTTGATCATGTCGGAAAAGAATCCATTGATTCTTTTGCATCTGTCACTACGCCCAACAATCGCGAGTTTGAAACTCGTCACAGTCATTCAATCCCTGAATCCTACTCGGAATACCACAGACAAGGTTTAGACTTTTCGGATTCTCAAGAATGGCCGCCAATGGGTTCTAGCTTATACCATGAAGATTCTGATTAAGGAACCTAAGAGATATGCGCTCGATCTAAGGTAGAACGGGAGTGGTTGTCAGGCACGCGTTCATAGGGACGGATGATGATGAGTGTCACGGATCATCACATCCATTAGGTTGAAGTGCAGCGAATATCTTAGAATAAGAATAAGCTTTAATCGAATAGAAAACAGTAGTACTTTGCATTAAAACTCGAGGTACAGCAGAGCTCCACACCTTAATCTATGGTGTGTAGAAACTTCACCGTTGAAAATACATAAGTGATGGTCTAGGCATGGCCGAATGGCCAGCCCCCATAACATGATCAATAGTCTCCTAGGATGAAAAATAGATTGAACATGAGACCAAGATGTGGTCAAAAGACGCCTAGTACAATAGTAAAAAGTTCTATTTATACTAAACTAGCTACTAGGGTTTACAGAAATAAGTCTAAGTGCAAAAATCCACTTCCGGGGCCCACTTTGGTGTGTGCTTGGGCTGAGCTTGAGCTTTACACGTGCAGAGGCTTCTCTTGGAGTTAAATTCCAAGTTGTAACGTGTTTTTTGCGTTTAACTTTGGTTTGTGACGTGTTTCTGGCGTTTTACTCCAGAATGCAGCATAGAACTGGCGTTGAACGCCAGTTTGCGTCATCTAAACTCGAATAAAGTATGAACTATTATATATTGCTGGAAAGCCCTAGATGTCGACTTTCCAACGCAGTTGAGAGTGCGCCATTTGGAGTTTTGTAGCTCCAGAAAATCTATTTCGAGTGCAGGGAGGTCAGAATTCAACAGCATCAGCAGCCCTTTTTCAGCCTAAATCAGATTTTTGCTCAGGTCCCTCAATTTTAGCCAAAAAATACCTGAAATTACAGAAAAACACACAAACTCATAGTAAAGTCCAGAAATGTAAATTTTACATAAAAACTAATAAAAACATCCCTAAAAGTAGCTAGATCCTACTAAAAACTACGTAAAAATAATGCCAAAAAGCGTATAAATTATCCGCTCATCACAGACAAGTCAATAAGATAAGCTTATGGATTGGTAGAGGATGTGTTAGTGAAGGTTAAAGACATTTACATCCCTGCTAATTTTATAATCTTAGACACTGGGAAGGATGAGAATGAATACATCATCCTTGGAAGACCATTCCTAGCCACAACAGGAGCAGTGATTGATGTTGACAGAGGAGAGCTAGTCCTTCAATTGAATGGGGACTACCTTGTGTTTAAAGTACAAGGACCTTCCTCTGCAACCATGGAGTGGAAGCATGAAAAACTTCTCTCAATACATAGTCAAACAAAGCCCCCACAACCAAACTTTAAGTTTGGTGTTGGGAGGCCACAACCAAACCCTAAGTTTGGTGTTGAACCCCCACATTCAAACTCTAAGTTTGGTGTTGGGAGGTCCCAACAATGCTCTGAACATCTGTGAAGCTCCAAGAGAGCTCACTGTCAAGCAATTGACATTAAAGAAGCGCTTTGACGAAACAGATTTTTTGCTAGTAAAGA
Source organism: Arachis stenosperma (assembly GCF_014773155.1). Taxonomy (NCBI): domain Eukaryota; kingdom Viridiplantae; phylum Streptophyta; class Magnoliopsida; order Fabales; family Fabaceae; genus Arachis; species Arachis stenosperma. The sequence goes on along the minus strand of NC_080381.1, from coordinate 88,638,301 downwards.
ATTTTAGGAAAATAGTCGCGTTGTAAGTATAGCTTCTAAACCAACAGAAAATCCTTTCATACAAACGTTTGGTTGTCACAAATAACAAACCCCTTTGGAATTGATAATCGAAGTATTTAAACCTCGGGTCGTCTTCTCAAGGAATTGCAGGAAAGTATGAATTCTTATTGGTTATGCAAAGGTATATTTTGGGGTTTTGAAAAGGTTTTGAACAGGAGAAAGAGATTACAAGAATTAATAAATTAATAACTAATAAAACTCTTGGCAAGGTATGAAAACTGGAAGTCCTATCCTAGTTATCCTTATCAATGGTGATGAGAATTATATTTTTGCTACCACTAAGTCAACCTCTAACTATGAAGGTCAATTAAGTGGACAAATTAATTTAATACCTAAAGTCCTAGTCAACTCCTTAAGGAAAGACTAGAGTTATAGGAATCTAAATTAATCAGCAAGAATAACAATTATCAATCACGATGAGTTTGATAACTCAAGAGTTACCAATTAATCAACCAAAGCCAAAAGGAGAAAATCTAAATTATTTATATAATAAATAGAAGAAACAAATCATAGATATGAAAATACCTCAAATTATATTAAATAGAATATTCAAATCTAACATGGAAAAGTTCATAAATTAAATTGGGAAAATAAATAAAAAGAACATTAAACCTGGAACTCAGAAGAAATTGTAAGTTGAAATAATAAGAAATCCTAAATCCTTTAAGAGGAATCCAAATCCTAAATCCTAAGAGAGAGGAGAGAGCCTCTCTCCTTCTAAAACTACATCTAAATTATGAAAAGTGAATTATGATTGTATCTGAGGTGTGTGGATGGACTCCCCCACTTTATAGCCTCTAATCTATGTTTTCTGGGCTTGAAACTGGGCCGGAAATAGCCCAGAATTCGCTGGTTATGAAATCTACCACGCTGATTTTCGTCACTACGACACGTCCGCGTGGAGCACGCATTCGCGTCGTCTATCTGTACGGCCACTATAGCAAATTATATATCAAATCGAAGTGCCGGACGTTAGCTTTCCAACGCAACTGGAATCGCGTCATTTAGACCTCTGTAGCTCAAGTGATGACCGTTTGAGTGCGAAGAGGTCAGGCTGACAGCTTTGGCAATTTCTTCAACTTCTTGTATTCCTTCCACTTTTGCATGCTTCCTTTCCATCCTATGAGCCATTCCTACCCTGTAATCTCTGAAATCACTTAACACACATATCAAGGCATCGAATGATAATAAGAGAGGATTTAAATAAAAGAAAATAAAAGCCAAAGAAGCATGTTTTCAATCATAGCACAAAATCAGGAAGGAGAATGTAAAACATGCAAATCATATGAATAAGTGGGTAAAGAGTTGACAAAAACCACTCAATTGAGCACAAGATAAGCCATAAAATAGTGGTTTATCAACCTCCCCATACTTAAACATTAGTATGTCCTCATGCTAAGCTCAAGAGAAGCTATAAAGGAGTGAAGAGGAATGATAGAGAGTATGCAATGCAACCTATCTATGTGAATGCAACTACATGCAAAATGTTTCTACCTACTTGGTTAAAAGTAAATAAGTTCTCCAAGACAAACATGAATCAAATTCTACTAATTCAAATCACACAATAAAAGACAAGTAAACTTCTAAGAAGATAGCTCATGAAAGCAGGGAACATAGAATCAAGCATTGAACCCTCACTGGTAGTGTGCGTCGCTCTAGTCTCTCAAGTGTATAGGGTAATTCACTCTACTTTTCTCTAATCATGTTTTCTAAACTTTGTTCTTCATCTAACCAATCAACAAATATTTAATGTACCAATGCAAACATCATGAGGTCTTTTCAAAGTTGTAATGGGGCCAAGGCAAGGGTGAGGATATATGTATGGCTAAGTGAGCTATAAGTTGAATCCTTGACTTAACATAAGCTCTCACATAAACACACACACACTCTATATAACTTCTTACATCATGCCTAACCACCCAAAATTCCCACTTTTGCATTACATGCTCATGTATCAAACTTATTTTTGAATTTTGTCTCATGTGCATTGATTTTTTTATTTTGCATTTGGGGTAATATATTATTTTTTTTGTATCCTCTTATTTAATTACTTAATAATTTTTTTCTTCTTTTTTTTATCAATGCACATGGTAATTTAATTATTTTGATTTCACATGAGCATGCTTTTCAAATTTTCAAATAACTTATTCAATTTAATTCCCTACTTTTTTTTATATCATCCCATGTTCCCATAAAATTCTCCACACTTAAATTATACACAATATCTATCTTAAGCTAACCAAGGATTCAACTTGAGATTTTAATTTTGTTTTTCTGCTTAAGGGTAGTAACGTGGTTATGAAATAGAAGGGGGTTAAAAGGCTCAAGGGGGCTAACAAGGATGGCATAAAAGGTAGGTTTATTTGAGATAAGCAAGCAAAAATACAAATAATGACCTTAATCATTTGCAAGTATGTAAATATACTAAATAATGGACATATAGAATGGAACAAAATATAGATTGCAGTTATAGAGAAGGAAAACACACGCCTTTCTCTATAGATTATGCATATTGACTTGCCTGTCTCCCCATTAAGAAGCTTTTTCTCTCTCTTTGTGGTGGCCATCCTGAAAGAAGAGAAAAAGGAAGGAAAGTAACCTAAAAATAAAGATAAGAACATAAATAAAATATGGGTGTTAATGCCAAATAGTAAAGGTCTCAATTACATGGAAGCTACAACATGCAAGTGAGAAAATAGTGGAAGCAAATGGCATATCAATAGTGTAAAAGTTGCAACAATGGGGAAGAGAGTGTGGGTAATGCAAGATACTGTAAGTGCATGTTAATGCGAAAGGAATATCAGTATTATAAAAATTAGCATTGACTTATCAATAATAATACCCAATTAGAATAAAACAAGTCATGAAGCACCAGAATAATTCAAGAAAAGATGCAATAGTTGAAGAAAAGAATTTTAACACCAATGGAAAAGAAAAAGAAAGTAAGAAAGGAGGAAGAAAGAAATAAGAGGGAAAGAAAATATTTAGATATGGGGAAGAAAAAGATAAGATATTTGGCTGATTTGGATAAGCTGTGCGCCGCTTGTGACGCGGACGCGTGAGTGACGCGTTCGCGCGGATAGCGCTTCTATGAAATGACGCAGACGCGTCATCCACGCGGTCGCGTGGATCGATGTGTGCTATTAGCGCGAGGGCAGCATCGCGGTCGCGCAACTCTCTGTTTGAAATTCATATTGCCAAATCTTTGGGTGACGTGGTCGCGTGGTTGACGCGATCGCGTGGATGGCCTAAATTTAAAAATAGCGCGGACGTGTGGGGCACGCGTACGCGTGGCAGGGCTTGTGCTTCTAGCACGAGTCCAGCCCAATTCTAGCTCAACTTTTGGCCATACACCCTTTTTACGTCGATTTTGAGGCACGTGTTCGCGTGGGTGACGCAGACGCGTGGGAGGCGTTTTTCCCACATGACGCGGATGCGTCATCGACGCGGTCGCGTGGACCAATTTGTGACAAAGGCACGCCTCGAGCCACGCTGTCGCGTGACTTTCTGTTCAATTTGTTTTCTTCCCAACGCACTTGTGACACCGACGCATCAGCGACGCTTACGCGTCCCGTGCGTGATTTTTTTTCTTCTTTTCTTTATCAATGCACATGGTAATTTAATTATTTTGATTTCACATGAGCATGCTTTTCAAATTTTCAAATAACTTATTCAATTTAATTCCCTACTTTTTTTTATATCATCCCATGTTCCCATAAAATTCCCCACACTTAAATCATACACAATATCTATCTTAAGCTAACCAAGGATTCAACTTGGAATTTTTATTTTGTTTTTCTGCTTAAGGCTAGTAATGTGGTTATGAAATAGAAGGGGGTTAAAAGACTTAAGGGGGCTAACAAGGATGGCATAAAAGGTAGGTTTATTTGGGATAAGCGAGCAAAAATACAAATAATGACCTCAATCATATGCAAGCATGTAAATATACTAAATAATGGACATATAGAATGGAACAAAATATAGATTGCAGTTATAGAGAAGGAAAACACACAAGAATAAAATACTTATGGTTAAATAATGTAACCATATAAATAAGCTCAAAATCTCACAGGTTGTGTGTTCTTTGGCTCAAAAACCATGTTTCCAAATATAACTTCAAACAAATTTAACAAAAAAAATTTTCAATTTAAATTAGTGAAATACTATAAAAATTTCTTGAAAAAAAATTATTACTTTAACCAAGTAGTAACTAAATGCAAACAATCAACTACACATGCAATCTATTATGCAATGAAACAATGAACAAACAAAGAAAATAGAATATTGGTGTTGAGAAGAGAATAACTAACCCGTGGAGATCGATATCGACCTCCCTACACTTAAAGATTGCACCGTCCTCGGTGCATGCTTAGATGGACAAGTGGACGGGCTTCTTTAACCGACGCCTTTCTCTATAGATTGTGTAGATTGACTTGCCTGTCTCCCCATTAAGAAGCTTTTTCTCTCTCTTTGTGGTTGCTATCCTGAAAGAAGAGAAAAAGGAAGTAATGTAACCCAAAAATAAAGATAAGAACATAAATAAAATATGGGTGTTAATGCCAAATAATAAAGGTCTCAATTACATGGAAGCTACAACATGCAAGTGAGAAAATAGTGAAAGCAAATGGCATATCAATAGTGTAAAAGTTGCAACAATAGGGAAGAGAGTGTGGGTAATGCAAGATACTGTAAGTGCATGTCAATGCAAAAGGAATATCAGTATTATAAAAATTAGCATTGACTTATGAATAATAATACCCAATTAGAATAAAACAAGTCATGAAGCACCAGAATAATTCAAGAAAAGATGCAATAGTTGAAGAAGAGAATTTTAACACCAATGGAAAAGAAAAAGAAAGTAAGAAAGGAGGAAGAAAGAAATAAGAGGAAAAGAAAAGATTTAGATTTGGGGAAGAAAAAGATAAGATATTTAGCTGATTTGGATAAGCTGTGCGCCGCTTGTGACGCGGACGCGTGAGTGACGCGTTCGCGCGGATAGCGCTTCTATGAAATGACTCGGACGCGTCATCCACGCTGTCGCGTGGATCGATTTATGCCATTAGTGCGATGGCAGCCTGGTGGACGAAATTGTGATCCATGCTCTTTGTACTTGTATGAATTTTAATAATTGGCTCTATTTGAATTCACAACTCCGTTCAACTAACCAGCAAGTGTACTGAGTCGTCCAAGTAATAAACCTTACGCGAGTAAGGGTCGATCCCACAGAGATTGTTGGTATGCAGCAAGCTATGGTCACCTTGTAAATCTCAGTTAGGCAGATTAAATAGTTTTGGTTTTCGAAAATCAATAATAAAAAGAAAATAAAAGGGATAGAAATTCTTATGTAAATCAATAGTGGGAATTTCAGATAGGCGTATGGAGATGCTGTGCTCCTCTTGAAACTCTACTTCACTATTCGCTCTTCCAATCCTTCTTACTCCTTTCCATGGCAAGCTGTATGTAGGGCATCACCATCATCAATGGCTACTTTCAATCCTCTCGGGAAAATGGTCCTATGCGCTGTCACTGCACGGCTAATCGTCTGGAGGCATCACCCTTGTTGATAGCTACATTCCATCCTCTCAGTGAAAATGGTCCAAATGCTCTGTCACAGCACGGCTAATCATCTGTCGGTTCTCAATCAGGTTGGAATAGAATCCATTGATTCTTTTGCGTCTGTCACTAAACGCCCAGCCTTCAGGAGTTTGAAGCTCGTCACAGTCATTCAATACCGGAATCCTACTCGGAATACCACAGACAAGGTTAGACTTTCCGGATTCCCAGGATCCTACTCGGAATACCACAGACAAGGTTAGACTTTCCGGATCCCCATGAATGCCGCCATCTATCTAGCTTATACCACGAAGATTCTGTTGGGGAATCTAAGAGATATGCGCCCGGCCTAGAGTAGAACGGAAGTGGTTGTCAATCACGCGCGTTCATAGGTGAGAATGATGATGAGTGTCACGGATCATCACATTCATCAAGTTGAAGTGCAACGTATATCTTGGAATAAGAATAAAAGAGAATTGAATAGAAAGTAATAGTAATTGTATTGAAACTTGAGGTACAGCAGAGCTCCACACCCTTAATCTATGGTGTGCAGAAACTCCACTGTTGAAAATACATAAGTGGAAGGTTCAGGCATGGCCGAATGGCCAGCCCCCATGATATGAGAACTAGGCGTCCCAAGATGTCTAATACACTAGTAAAAAGTCCTATTTATAATAAACTAGCTACTAGGGTTTACATGAGTAAGTAATTGATGCATAAATCCACTTCCGGGGCCCACTTGGTGTATGTTTGGGCTGAGCTTGATCTATCCACGAGCTGAGGCTTCTCTTGGAGTTGAACTCCAAGTTATGACGTGTTTTGGGCGTTCAACTCCGGATCATGACGTTTTTCTGGCGTTTAACTCCAGACAGCAGCATGTACTTGGCGTTCAATGGCAAGTTACGTCGTCAATTTCCGAACAAAGTATGGACTATTATATATTGCTGGAAAGCTCTGAATATCTACTTTCCAACGCCGTTGAGAGCGCGCCAATTGGAGTTCTGTAGCTCCAGAAAATCCATTTTGAGTGCAGGGAGGTCAAATTCCAACAGCATCAGCAGTCCTTTTGTCAGCCTTTTTCAGAGTTTTGCTCAAGTCCCTCAATTTCAGCCAGAAATTACCTGAAATCACAGAAAAACACACAAACTCATAGTAAAGTCCAGAAATGTGAATTTAACATAAAAAATAATGAAAACGTCCCTAAAAGTAGCTTGAACTTACTAAAAACTACCTAAAAACAATTCCAAAAAGCGTATAAATTATTCGCTCATCACAACACCAAACTTAAATTGTTGCTTGTCCCCAAGCAACTGAAAATCAATTAGGATAAAAAGAAGAGAATATACTATAAATTCCAAATTATCAATGAATATTAATTCTAATTAGATGAGCGGGACTTGTAGCTTTTTGCTTCTGAACAGTTTTGGCATCTCACTTTTTCCTTTGAAGTTTTGAATGATTGGCTTCTCTAGGAACTTAGAATTTTGGATAGTGTTATTGACCTTCCTAGTTAAGCATGTTGATTCTTGAACACAACTACTTATGAGTCTTGGCCGTGGCCCTAAGCACTTTGTTTTCCAGTATTACCACCGGATACATAAATGCCACAGACACATAACTGGGTGAACTTTTTCAGATTGTGACTCAGCTTTGCTAGAGTCCCCAGTTAGAGGTGTCCAGAGCTCTTAAGCACACTCTTTTTGCTTTGGATCACGACTTTAACCACTCAGTCTCAAGCTTTTCACTTGGACCTTCATGACACAAGCACATGGTTAGGGACAGCTTGATTTAGCCGCTTAGGCCTGGATTTAATTTCCTTGGGCCCTCCTATCCATTGATGCTCAAAGCCTTGGATCCTTTTTTACCCTTGCCTTTTGGTTTTAAGGGCTATTGGCTTTTTCTGCTTGCTTTTTCTTTTTCTTTCTATTTTTTTTCGCAAGCTTCTTCTTCACTGCTTTTTCTTGCTTCAAGAATCAATTTCATGATTTTTCAGATCATCAATAACATTTCTCCTTGTTCATCATTCTTTCAAGAGCCAACAGTTTTAACATTCATAAACAACACGATCAAAAGACATATGCACTGTTCAAGCATTTATTCAGAAAACAAAAAGTATTGTCACCACATCAATATAATTAAATTAAATTGAAGGATTAATTTGAAATTCATGTACTTCTTGTTCTTTTGAATTAAAACATTTTTCTTTTAAGAGAGGTGAAGGATTAATGGAATTTATTCATAGCTTTAAGACATGGTTACTACATACTAATGATCATGAAGTAGAGACACAAAACATAGATAAACACAACATAAAAACCGAAAAGCAGAAATAAATAAGAACAAGGAATGAATCCACCTGAGTGAGGGTGGCGCCTTCTTGAAGGTCCAATGGTGCTCTTTGAGCTCCTCTATGTCTCTTACTTGCTTCTGTTGAATGATTCCTAGTAATTTTGGTGTTCCTACCCTTAGTTGCTTCCAATATTTGTGTGGAGGACAATTTATCCCCTGAGGTATCTCAGGGATCTCTTGATTTGCAGCCACATGTTCTACCACTGAGCTATAAACCCTTTACATGAGTCTTTTCATCTCCCATGACTCAGAGGTGGAAGCTTTTGTCTTCCCCCCTTTTTTTTTCTTCTTTTTTTTTTGAGGTTTCTCTGGCCTTAGGTGCCATTAATGGTAATGGAAAAGCAAAAAAAAAAACTATGCTTTTACCACACCAAACTTAAAATATTGCTCGCCCTCGAGCAAGAGAAGAAAGAAGAGAAGAAGAAGAAGAAGAAGAAGAAGAAGAAGAAGAAGAAGAAGAAGAAAATGGAGGAGAGTGAGGGGAGATGGATTCGGCTATATGGGTGGGATTGGGTGGGAAAGAGAAGTTGAATTGTAAAGGTAGGTGGGGTGTATGGGGAAGAGTGGATAGATGTAGGTGGTGAATGAAAAACAGAAGGGATGACCATGAATGGAGAGAGAGAGAGGGCAAGGTAGGTGGGGATCCTGAGGTGATCCTGTGGGGTCCACAGGATCTGAGGTGTCAAGGAATTCCATCCCTGTACCAAATAGGCATGTAAAATGCCTTGGTACACCATTCTGGCGTTTAAACGCCCATTGGTGCACGTTCTGGGCGTTCAACGCCCATGTAAAGCATGTTTCTGGTGTTGAACGCCAGTTTCATGCTTGTTACTGGCGTTCAGCGCCAACTTTCCTTCTCTAGGCACATTCCTGGCATTCAGCGACAGAATGTTGCTTGTTTCTGGCGTTCAGCGCCAGAATGGTGCTCTGTTCTGGCGTTGAACGCTGTCCAGATGCATCTTACTGGCGTTGAACGCTAGCCTGTGCGTCCTCCAGGGTGTGATTTTTTTCTTCTGCTGTTTTTGATTCTGTTTTTAATTTTTATGATTTTTTTGTGACTCCTCATGATCATGTACCTAATAAAACACAAAATAACAATAAAATAAAAATTAGATAAATAAAATTGGGTTGCCTCCCAACAAGCGCTTCTTTAATGTCAATAGCTTGACAGTGGCCCTCATGGAGCCACAAGGTGATCAGGTCAATGTTGTATAGTCCCAACACCAAACTTAGAGTTTGGATATGGGGTCTTAACACCAAACTTAAAGTTTGGTTGTGGCCTCCCAACATCAAACTTAGAGTTTGACTGTGGGAGCTCTTCTTGACTCTGAACTGAGAGAAGCTCTTCATGCTTACTCTCTTTTGTCACAGAGGGATGGCCATGTGCCTTAAACACAAGGTAATCCCCGTTTAGTTGAAGGACTAATTCACCTCTGTTGACATCTATCACAGCTCCTGCTGTGGTTAGGAAAGGTCTTCCAAGGATGATGCAATCATCCTCTTCCTTCCTAGTGTCTAAGGTTATGAAATCAGTAGGGATGTAAAGGCCTTTAACCTTTACTAACACGTCCTCTACTATTCCATAAGCTTGTCTCAATGACTTGTCTGCCAATTGTAATGAGAACAAGGCAAGCTGTACCTCAATGGTCTCCAGCTTCTCCATTACAGAGAGTGGCATAAGATTTATCCCTGACCCTAGATCACATAGAGCTTTTTCAAAGGTCATGGTGCCTATGTTACAAGGTATTAGGAACTTCCCAGGATCTTGTTTCTTTTGAGGTAGAGTTTTCCGAATCCAAGTATCTAGTTCACTAATGAGCAAGGGAGGTTCACTTTCCCAAGTCTCATTACCAAACAACTTGGCATTCAGCTTCATGATAGCTCCTAAGTATTGAGCAACTTGCTCTCCAGTCACATCTTCATCCTCTTCAGAGGAAGAATAGTATTCAGAGCTCATGAATGGCAGAAGGAGATTTAATGGAATCTCTATGGTCTCTATATGAGCCTCAGATTCCTTTGGATCTATAATAGGAAACTCCTTCTTACTTGAGGGACGTTCCAGGAGGTCTTCCTCACTAGGATTTTCGTCCTCTTCCTCCTTTGTGCATTCAGCCACATTGATCACATCAATGGCCTTGCACTCTCCTTTTGGATTCTCTTTTGTATTACTTGGGAGAATACTGGGAGGAGTTTCAATGACTTTCTTACTCAGCTGGCCCACTTGTGCCTCCAAATTTCTAATGGAGGATCTTGTTTCATTCATGAAACTGAAAGTGGCCTTTGACAGATCAGAGACTATATTGGCTAAATTAGAAGTGTTTTGTTCAGAATTCTCTGTCTGTTGCTGAGAAGATGATGGATATGGCTTACTATTGCTCAGCCTATTGCGTCCACCATTGTTAAAACCTTGTTGAGGTTTTTGTTGATCCTTCCATGAGAAGTTTGGATGATTTCTCCATGATGAGTTATAGGTGTTTCCATAAGGTTCACCCATGTAATTAACCTCTGCCATGGCAGGGTTCTCAGGATCATAAGCTTCTTCAGAAGCTGCCTCTCTAGTACTGTTGGATACATGTTGCCATCCATTCAGATTTTGAGAGATCATGTTGACCTGTTGAGTAAACACTTTGTTCTGAGCCAATATGACATTCAGAGCATCAATTTCAAGAACTCCTTTCTTTTGAGGTATCCCATTATTCACGGAATTCCTCTTAGAAGTGTACATGAATTGGTTGTTTGCAACCATATCAATGAGTTCTTGAGCCTCTTCAGGTGTTTTCTTCAGGTGAATAGATCCACCTGCAGAGTGGTCCAATGACATTTTCGAAAATTCAGATAGACCATAATAGAATATATCTAATATGGTCCATTCTGAAAACATGTCAGATGGACATCTTTTGGTCAGCTGCTTGTATCTTTCCCAAGCTTCATAGAGGGATTCACCATCTTTTTGTTTGAAGGTTTGAACATCCACTCTCAGCTTGCTCAGCTTTTGAGGAGGAAAGAATTTATCCAAGAAGGCTGTGACCAGCTTATCCCAGGAGTCCAGGCTATCCTTAGGTTGTGAATCCAACCATATTCTAGCTCTGTCTCTTACAGCAAAAGGGAAAAGCATGAGTCTGTAGACTTCAGGATCAACTCCATTCGTCTTTACAGTCTCATAGATCTGCAAGAACTCAGTTAAAAACTGATAAGGATCTTCAGATGGAAGTCCATAAAACTTGCAGTTTTGTTTCATTAAAGCAACTAGTTGAGGCTTAAGCTCAAAATTATTGGCTCCAATGGCAGGAATGGAGATGCTTCTTCCATCAAATTTGGACGTTGGCTTTGTGAAGTCACCAAGCATTCTCCTTGCATTGTTATTATTTTCGGCTGCCATCTCCTTCTCTTGTTCGAAAATTTCTCAAAGGTTGTTTCTGGATTGTTGTAATTTAGTTTCTCTTAATTTTCTCTTCAGAGTCCTTTCAGGTTCTGGATCAATTTCAACAAGAGTGCCTTTTTCCCTGTTCCTGCTCATATGAAAGAGAAGAAAACAAGAAAAGAAGAGGAATCCTCTATGTCACAGTATAGAGATTCCTTTATGTTAGTAGAAGAAGAAAGGGGTAGAAGAATGAAGAAGAATGGTTCGGATTTTTGGATGAAGAGAGGTGAAGAGAAGTGTTAGTAATTAAATAATTAAATAGAAGAAGAAAAGAGAAGGGAAATGTCGAAAATATTTTTTTTGAAAAAGAGGTTAGTAATTTTCGAAAATTCAAGATAAAATATAATTGAAATTAAAATTTAAAACAATTAATTAATTAAAAAGAATTTTTGAAAAAGAGAGAGGTGTTTTCGAAAATTGAAGAGGGAAAAGTAGTTAGGTGGTTTTGAAAAAGATAAGAAACAAACAAAAAGTTAGTTAGTTGATTGAAAAAGATTTGAAAATCAAATTTGAAAAAGATAAGAAGATAAGAAGTTAGATAAGATATTTTGAAATCAAATTTTGAAAAAGATAAAATTTTGAGAAGGATAAGATAAAAAGATAAGATAAAAATTTTAATAAAAAGATATTTTGAAAAAGATTTAATTTTTAAAGTGACTTAACTAACAAGAAATTACAAGATAAGATTCTAGAACTTAAAGATTGAACCTTTCTTAACAAGAAAGTAACAAACTTCAAATTTTTGAATCAATCCCATTAATTGTTAGCATATTTTCGAAAATATGATACAAAAGATAAGAAAAAGGTTTTGAAAATATTTTGAAAAAGATTTTTGAAGTTTTTCAAAAAATAGAAAAAAATGAAAAAGATATAATTTTTGAAAAAGATTTTGAAAAGATAAGATTTTTTAAAATTTGAAATTTTGACTTGACTTGTAAGAAACAACTAATTTTGAAAATTTTTTTGACCAAGTCAACCCAAAATTTCGAAAATTTGGAGGGAAATAAGGAAAAGATATTTTTTTGATTTTTTTGAATTTTTAATTATGAGAGAGAAAAACAACAAAAATACTCAATGCATGAAATTTTTAGATCAAAACAATGAATGCATGCAAGAATGCTATGAATGTCAAGATGAACACCAAGAACACTATGAAGATCATGATGAACATCAAGAACATAATTTTGAAAAATTTTTGATGCAAAGAAAACATGCAAGACACCAAACTTAGAATTCTTTAATGCATGGACTCTAACAAACGAAAAATGCATATGAAAAACAAGAAAAGACATAAGACAAGAAAATATTAAGATCAAACAAGAAGACTTACCAAGAACAACTTGAAGATCATGAAGAACACTATGAATGCATGAAATTTTCGAAAAGATGCAAGAAAATTTTTTTTAAAAGCATGCAATTGACACCCAACTTAAAAATTGACTCAAGACTCAAACAAGAAACACAAAATATTTTTTTATTTTTATGATTTTCTGATTTTTTTTGTATTTTATTAATTTTTTCGAAATTAAAGTTTGGAAAAACGAAAATTAGAAGAAAAATTTTTGAAAAAGATTTTTGAAAAGAAAATTACCTAATCTGAGCAACAAGATGAACCGTCAGTTGTCCATACTCGAACAATCCCCGGCAACGGCGCCAAAAACTTGGTGGACGAAATTGTGATCCATGCTCTTTGTACTTGTATGAATTTTAATAATTGGCTCTATTTGAATTCACCACTCCGTTCAACTAACCAGCAAGTGTACTGAGTCGTCCAAGTAATAAACCTTACGCGAGTAAGGGTCGATCCCACAGAGATTGTTGGTATGCAGCAAGCTATGGTCACCTTGTAAATCTCAGTTAGGCAGATTAAATAGTTTTGGTTTTCGAAAATCAATAATAAAAAGAAAATAAAAGGGATAGAAATACTTATGTAAATCAATAGTGGGAATTTCAGATAGGCGTATGGAGATGCTGTGCTCCTCTTGAAACTCTACTTCACTATTCGCTCTTCCAATCCTTCTTACTCCTTTCCATGGCAAGCTGTATGTAGGGCATCACCATCATCAATGGCTACTTTCAATCCTCTCGGGAAAATGGTCCTATGCGCTGTCACAGCACGGCTAATCATCTGTCGGTTCTCAATCAGGTTGGAATAGAATCCATTGATTCTTTTGCGTCTGTCACTAACGCCCAGCCTTCAGGAGTTTGAAGCTCGTCACAGTCATTCAATACCGGAATCCTACTCGGAATACCACAGACAAGGTTAGACTTTCCGGATTTTCAGGATCCTACTCGGAATACCACAGACAAGGTTAGACTTTCCGGATCCCCATGAATGCCGCCATCTATCTAGCTTATACCACGAAGATTCTGTTGGGGAATCTAAGAGATATGCGCTCGGCCTAGAGTAGAATGGAAGTGGTTGTCAATCACGCGCGTTCATAGGTGAGAATGATGATGAGTGTCACGGATCATCACATTCATCAAGTTGAAGTGCAACGTATATCTTGGAATAAGAATAAAAGAGAATTGAATAGAAAGTAATAGTAATTGTATTGAAACTTGAGGTACAGCAGAGCTCCACACCCTTAATCTATGGTGTGCAGAAACTCCACTGTTGAAAATACATAAGTGGAAGGTTCAGGCATGGCCGAATGGCCAGCCCCCGTGATATGAGAACTAGGCATCCCAAGATGTCTAATACACTAGTAAAAAGTCCTATTTATAATAAACTAGCTACTAGGGTTTACATGAGTAAGTAATTGATGCATAAATCCACTTCCGGGGCCCACTTGGTGTATGTTTGGGCTGAGCTTGATCTATCCACGAGCTGAGGCTTCTCTTGGAGTTGAACTCCAAGTTATGACGTGTTTTGGGCGTTCAACTCCGGATCATGACGTTTTTCTGGCGTTTAACTCCAGATAGCAGCATGTACTTGGCGTTCAACGCCAAGTTACGTCGTCAATTTCCGAACAAAGTATGGACTATTATATATTGCTGGAAAGCTCTGGATGTCTACTTTCCAACACCGTTGAGAGTGCGCCAATTGGAGTTCTATAGCTCCAGAAAATCCATTTTGAGTGCAGGGAGGTCATATTCCAACAGCATCAGCAGTCCTTTTGTCAATCTTTTTCAGAGTTTTGCTCAAGTCCCTCAATTTCAGCCAGAAATTACCTGAAATCACAGAAAAACACACAAACTCATAGTAAAGTCCAGAAATGTGAATTTAACATAAAAACTAATGAAAACATCCCTAAAAGTAGCTTGAACTTACTAAAAACTACCTAAAAACAATGCCAAAAAGCGTATAAATTATCCGCTCATCACAGCCACGCGGTCACGCAACTCTCTGTTTGAAATTCATATTGCCAAATCTTTGGGTGACGTGGTCGCGTGGTTGGCCTAAATTTGAAAACGGCGGGGACGCGTGGGGCACGCGTACGCGTGGGGCACGCGTACGCGTGGCAGGGCTTGTGCTTCTAGCACGAGTCCAGCCCAATTCTAGCTCAACTTTCGGCTATACACCCTTTTTACGTCGATTTTGAGGCACGCATTTGGGTGGGTGACGCGGACGCGTGGGAGGCGTTTTTCCCATATGACGCGGATGCGTCATCGACGCGGTTGCGTGGACCAATTTGTGCCAAAGGCACGCCTCGAGCCACGCTGTCGCGTGACTTTCTGTTCAATTTGTTTTCTTCCCAACACACTTGTGACACGGACGCATCAGCGACGCTTACGCGTCCCGTGCGTGATTTTTTTTTTCTTCTTTTCTTTATCAATGCACATGGTAATTTCATTATTTTGATTTCACATGAGCATGCTTTTCAAATTTTCAAATAACTTATTCAATTTAATTCCCTACTTTTTTTATATCATCCCATGTTCCCATAAAATTCCCCACACTTAAATCATACACAATATCTATCTTAAGCTAACTAAGGATTCAACTTGGAATTTTTATTTTGTTTTTCTGCTTAAGGCTAGTAATGTGGTTATGAAATAGAAGGGGGTTAAAAGGCTTATGGGGGCTAACAAGGATGGCATAAAAGGTAGGTTTATTTGGGATAAGCGAGCAAAAATTCAAATAATGGCCTCAATCATATGCAAGCATGTAAATATACTAAATAATGGACATATAGAATGGAACAAAATATAGATTGCAGTTATAGAGAAGGAAAACACACAAGAATAAAATACTTATGGTTAAATAATGTAACCATATAAATAAGCTCAAAATCTCACAGATTGTGTGTTCTTTGGCTCAAAAACCATGTTCCAAATATAACTTCAAACAAATTTAATAAAAAAAATTTTCAATTTAAATTAGTGAAATACTATAAAAATTTCTTGAAAAAGAAATTATTACTTTAACCAAGTAGTAACTAAATGCAAACAATCAACTACACATGCAATCTATTATGCAATGCAACAATGAACAAACAAAGAAAATAAAATATTGGTGTTGAGAAGAGAATAACTAACCCGTGGAGATCGGTATCGACCTCCCTACACTTAAAGATTGCACCGTCCTCGGTGCATGCTTAGATGGACAAGTGGACGGGTTTCTCTAACCGACGCCTTTCTCTATAGATTGTGTAGATTGACTTGCCTGTCTCCCCATTAAGAAGCTTTTTCTCTCTCTTTGTGGTTGCTATCCTGAAAGAAGAGAAAAAGGAAGTAATGTAACCCAAAAATAAAGATAAGAACATAAATAAAATATGGGTGTTAATGCCAAATAATAAAGGTCTCAATTACATGGTAGCTACAACATGCAAGTGAGAAAATAGTGAAAGCAAATGGCATATCAATAGTGTAAAAGTTGCAACAATAAAGAAGAGAGTGTGGGTAATGCAAGATACTGTAAGTGCATGTCAATGCAAAAGGAATATCAGTATTATAAAAATTAGCATTGACTTATGAATAATAATACCCAATTAGAATAAAACAAGTCATGAAGCACCAGAATAATTCAAGAAAAGATGCAATAGTTGAAGAAGAGAATTTTAACACCAATGGAAAAGAAAAAGAAAGTAAGAAAGGAGGAAGAAAAAAATAAGAGGAAAAGAAAAGATTTAGATTTGGTGAAGAAAAAGATAAGATATTTAGCTGATTAGGATAAGCTGTGCGTCGATTGTGACGCGGACGCGTGAGTGACGCGTTCGTGCGGATAGCGCTTCTATGAAATGACTCGGACGCGTCATCCATGCGGTCGCGTGGATCGATTTATGCCATTAGCACGATGGCAGCCACGCGGTCACGCAACTCTCTGTTTGAAATTCATATTGCCAAATCTTTGGGTGACGTGGTCGCGTGGTTGACGCGATCGCGTGGATGGCCTAAATTTGAAAACGGCGGGGACGCGTGGGGCACGCGTACGCGTGGCAGGGCTTGTGCTTCTAGCATGAGTCCAGCCCAATTCTAGCTCAACTTTCGGCTATACACCATTTTTACGTCGATTTTGAGGCACGCGTTTGGGTGGGTGACGCGAACGCGTGGGAGGCGTTTTTCCCACATGACGCGGATGCGTCATCGACGCGGTCGCGTGGACCAATTTGTGCCAATGGCACGCCTCGAGCCACGCTGTCGCGTGACTTTCTGTTCAATTTGTTTTCTTCCCAACGCACTTGTGACACGGACGCATCAGCGACGCTTACGCGTCCCGTGCGTGATTTTTTTACTTCTTTTCTTTATCAATGCACATGGTAATTTCATTATTTTGATTTCACATGAGCATGCTTTTCAAATTTTCAAATAACTAATTCAATTTAATTCCCTACTTTTTTTATATCATCCCATGTTCCCATAAAATTCCCCACACTTAAATCATACACAATATCTATCTTAAGCTAACCAAGGATTCAACTTGGAATTTTTATTTTGTTTTTCTGCTTAAGACTAGTAATGTGGTTATGAAATAGAAGGGGGTTAAAAGGCTTATGGGGGCTAACAAGGATGGCATAAAAGGTAGGTTTAATTGGGATAAGCGAGCAAAAATACAAATAATGGCCTCAATCATATGCAAGCATGTAAATATACTAAATAATGGACATATAGAATGGAACAAAATATAGATTGCAGTTATAGAGAAGGAAAACACACAAGAATAGAATACTTATGGTTAAATAATGTAACCATATAAATAAGCTCAAAATCTCACAGGTTGTGTGTTCTTTGGCTCAAAAATCATGTTCCAAATATAACTTCAAACAAATTTAACAAAAAAAATTTTCAATTTAAATTAGTGAAATACTATAAAAATTTCTTGAAAAAGAAATTATTACTTCAACCAAGTAGTAACTAAATGCAAACAATCAACTACACATGCAATCTATTATGCAATGCAACAATGAACAAACAAAGAAAATAGAATATTGGTGTTGAGAAGAGAATAACTAACCCGTGGAGATCGGTATCGACCTCCCTACACTTAAAGATTGCACCGTCCTCGGTGCATGCTTAGATGGACAAGTGGACGGGCTTCTCTAACTGACGCCTTTCTCTATAGATTGTGTAGATTGACTTGCCTGTCTCCCCATTAAGAAGCTTTTTCTCTCTCTTTGTGGTTGCAATCCTGAAAGAAAAGAAAAAGGAAGGAAAGTAATTCAAAAAAAAAGATAAGAACATAAATAAAATATGGGTGTTAATGCCAGATAATAAAGGTCTCAATTACATGGTAGCTACATCGTGCAAGTGAGAAAATAGTGGAAGCAAATGGCATATCAATAGTGTAAAAGTTGCAACAATGGGGAAGATAGTGTGGGTAATGCAAGATACTGTAAGTGCATGTCAATGCAAAAGGAATATCAGTATTATAAAAATTAGCATTGACTTATGAATAATAATACTCAATTAGAATAAAACAAGTCATGAAGCACCAGAATAATTCAAGAAAAGATGCAATAGTTGAAGAAGAGAATTTTAACACCAATGGAAAAGAAAAAGAAAGTAAGAAAGGAGGAAGAAAGAAATAAGAGGGAAAGAAAAGATTTAGATATGGGGAAGAAAAAGATAAGATATTTGGCTGATTTGGATAAGCTGTGCGTCGCTTGTGACGCGGACGCGTGAGTGACGCGTTCGTGCGGATAGCGCTTCTATGAAATGACTCGGACGCGTCATCCACGCGATCGCTTGGATCGATTTGTGCCATTAGCGCGAGGGCAGCCTTGCGGTCGCCCGACTCTCTGTTTGAAATTCATATTGCCAAATCTTTGGGTGATGCGGTCGCGTGGTTGACGCAATCGCGTGGATGGCCTAAATTTGAAAACGGAGCGGACGCGTGGGGCACGCGTATGTGTGGCAGGGCTTGTGCTTCTAGCACGAGTCCAGCCCAATTCTAGCTCAACTTTCGGCCATACACCCTTTTTACATCGATTTTGAGGCACGCGTTCTCGTGGGTGACGCGGACGCGTCATTAACGCGGTCGCGTGGACAAATTTGTTCCAAAGGCACTTCTCCAGCCACGCTGTCGCATGACTTTCTGTTCAATTTGTTTTCTTCCCAACTTACTTGTGATGCGGACACATCATCGACGCTTACGAGTCGCGTGCGTGATTTTATTTTAATGCAATATGCAGGATGCAATGCTTAATATGAATGCTATGCATGATTCCAGGTTCAATCAAAACTCAAAAACAAACAAAATAGACTAGAATTGAAACTGAAAAGGGACGATTATACCATGGTGGGTTGTCTCCCACCTAGCACTTTTAGTTAAAGTCCTTAAGTTGGACATTTGGCGAGCTCTTTGTCATGGCGGCTTGTGCTTGAACTCGTCTTGAAACTTCCACCAATGCTTGGACTTCCAATAAGCTCTATCCATACTAAGTAAATTCCTCAAGCTTTGATGGAGTTCTTCACAAGCTTTGAGCTCCCAAAATTGGTCCTCATTTATTCCCGGATCCCAAATCTTGTTTCTACACCCATCTTCAAGTTGATCATCAGTGTTCCAGCCGGGTGGCAAGTAATTTGAATTCTCACTGGAGCGGCCAAACAACTTCCTAGTTCCATTAGAGGTGGTTGTTGCCATGAGGGTTGATTAAATCCTCGTGGCTCCTCCCATCTTTGATTCTTCCAACCTTGATGCTCGTTCTCATTATAGTTCCCATTCCTAACAACAACATTGGAATCAAACTTGAAGCCAGAGGGGTGAGAGTTCATAGTAGTAGGAAAAAATAAAAACAAAAACTAATAAAAAGAAAATATTTTGAAAAAAAAAAACGATTTTGAAAAAAAAGTAAGATATGATTTTTTTTTGAAAAAGGATAAGATAAGATTTTTGAAAAAGATAACATAAGATTTTGAAAAAGATATGATTTTTTTTTGAAAAAAGATTTGAAATTTGAAATTTGATTTTGAAATAAGATAAGATAAGATAAAAATTTTAAAATCAAAATCTGAAAATTTTTTTTTGAAAAATATTTACAATAACCAATAATAAGGCACACGTTTGCAATTCCCCGGCAACGGCGCCATTTTGACAAAACGGATTTTTTGCTAGTAAAGAATTTTATGAAAATAGTCGTGTTGTAAGTATAGCTTCTAAACCAACAGAAAATTCTTTCGTACAAACGTTTGGTTGTCACAAATAACAAACCCCTTTGGAATTGATAACCGAAGTATTTAAACCTCGGGTCGTCTTCTCAAGGAATTACAGGGAAGTATGAATTATTATTGGTTATGCAAAGGTATATTTTGGGGTTTTGAAAAGGTTTTGAACAGGAGAAAGAGATTACAGGAATTAATAAATTAATAACTAATAAAACTCTTGGCAAGGTATGAAAACTGGAAGACCTATCCTAGTTATCCTTATCAATGGTGATGAGTGATGTGTGGAAAACGATCCAACACAAAACTCACCGGCAAGTGTACCGGGTCGCATCAAGTAATAATAACTCACATGAGTGAGGTCGATCCCACAGGGATTGAAGGATTGAGCAATTTTAGTTTAGTGGTTGATTTAGTCAAGCGAATCAAGTTTTGATTGAGTGGGTTGTATTTAACAGAAGATAGATTGCTTGGAATGTAAAGGGAAGGGGGAAATTGCAGTAAATTAAAGAGCAGGAAAGTAAACTTCAGAATCTTAAAGAACAAGAAAGTAAATGACTGAAACTTAAAGTGCAAAAAATGTAAATAGCAGTAACTTAAATGGCAAGAAATGTAAATTGCTTGAATGTAAAAGGGATTTGAGGACTGGGATTGCAAAAACTAAACAAAGAGAAATTAAATTGCAACAATTAATTAAGTAGAAGATGAATTGAATCAAACAGAGATTCAAACAGAAAATGAAATTAAAGTGCAGCAGGGTTCACAGAAGAACCAAAAGTAAAATTTGGTCTCAGGTCTCAAGAGACTAGGTAGCAGAGCCTAGATCACTATTTGCCTTCCTAGATCCAAGCTCTCAAAGCAATTGGTAGATAATTGAAGGAGAAGCAGTAAAAGTAACAGAAGTGAAATTGAATTGTGCAGAAAAAGATTTGAAGAGAGTTTGAATGGGAATTGAGACAGAATTTCCTCAATTTTTCACACCCAAAACTCAGAAACAGAAGAGTAGAATTGCCCGAGCAAGAATGAGGAAGGAGATCAGTCAATTCTCCCTTAATCCTTTGAACTCTCGGTCAAGTCTCTCAAGAACAATTGCCAAAAATTCAAAGCTCAAAGAGAGTGCAAAATTCAAAAGCTAAGCCAAAGATAAGTGATCAAAAGGTCCTAATTACATCAAACTAGCTCCTATTTATACACTTTCTATTCTTGGATTTTGGGATTTGGATGGGCTTTTGATTTGGTGAAGAAATGAATTAAAATGGGGTTTTAATTTGAATTTTCGGCCCATGAGAAGTTGCTCCTAGGAGGCTGCCCTGCCCTTGCGGAGGGCAGGGCAGGATTTGGAGTTTGGTGCGTTGTTGGTGCGGCGTGGTGCAGCCTTGGTGTGCAGAATGCTGCCCTGCCCGCGCCAAGGGCAGGGCAGGAAAAGTTGGTGCGCCAGAAATTGCCTTGGTGCGCTATTGGTGCTGCCAGAATCAAGAATTGGTGCGCCAGAATTTGCCTTGGTGCATAGGATGCTGCCCTGCCCTCGCGGAGGGCAGGGCAGAATAATATGGTGCTGCCAGGATTGAGCTGTGATGCGCGCTGGTGCTGCCAGGAGAGTGATTTGGTGCGCCAGAAATGTCTCTTGGTGCGCCAGATCCATGCACCAACAAAATGCTGCCCTGCCCTCACGGAGGGCAGGGCAGTGTTTCCACTTTGATGTCTCGTGTTCGAAATACGGCTGGAACACACGCTCAATTAATTTCCTTGGTTTCTTGGCACGGCACTCAACCTTAGTTCCTTGCTTCTTCCTTGTTCCGTGTTCGATTCTTGTGGCATGCATGGGTGACATTTTTCCTTTGATTTTCTTCCTTGGTGAGCCCGATACTGCCCTTGTGGAGGGCAGGGCAAGGTTCTCTTCTTCTTGGTTCCAAGGCACAATTTTGTGCTCTGCCCTTGTAGTGGGCAGGGCAGAGTTGCTTTCCTTGCTTGGTTCCCTTATGTTGCCCTCCTAGAGGGCAGTGTGCCCTTGTGGAGGGCAATGTTTGCCTCCCCCTTTGCATGCGGCACACTTCCTCTTGCTTTGACCACACTTTCCTTTCCTTGGGCTACACTTCTTAGGCCACGCTTTTCCTTTTCTTTTCTTTTCTTCACCTACAATAAACCAAAACAACCACTCAAAGTATCACTAAATTCAAGAGGTTAATAAATCAATTAAAATTCAATTAAAATTAGCTTAAACCTCATGGATTAACATTAATTTCATGGTGGTTGCTTGATTTAAAGAAGTTGTGCATTTTCACTCCAAATCACTTACTTAAGAAGCAAGAAAGTGCATAAAGACTAACAAAACAAGTGAAATTAGCTTGAAAAATGGGTATATGATGACTTGTCATCACAACACCAAACTTAAATCTTGCTTGTCCCCAGGCAAGCATCAAAAAATAAGAGTAAATGACATGAATAAGAAAAGAACACATATCCTTATTAGGCATATAGCAGAACTTGATTTATGGGGTCTTTATGTAGACAATGACAACTCACTTATTGTTGCTGCTACATAATACACATCTTTCCTCAAAGGCTTGCTAAACTTGCTGTTAGAAGACTCACTTTTTAATTACTCCCTTGTTAACTTTCCTTGGCTTACAATGCTTAACAAGCTTATTATTCTTTTGGAGGTTTGGTGTCAAATGTTGCAGTATTAGCCTTTGGCTTTATTTTCTTTTCTTTTTACTCAACATCTTTCCACCACAGACACATGGCTCATTAATTCTTCCTAGGATCATTGATGCCCAGCATCTCTTTGGATAACTAAATGTTCTGTATCTAAGTTGCTCTTTATTGTGGATTTTCAATTGGCCATCCCAAATCAGTTGATCTAAGTGACCGGGTTTTAAAATACCCCTTAGAATTTACTCATCCAAGCATATCTTAGTACAAGAACACCACAGGCATATGTCCTAAGGTCCAAGCTATTGGTGTCCAACCTTTATTCTTTGTTTTTCTTGCCATTTTGGCTTTTTCTTTCCCTTTTCTTTCTGTTTTTGTTACCAAGGGCTTTTTCATTATTGATAAGAGTCTTTGTAACAGCAAGCTAACTCACAATTGAATTAGAATGATATTATGCAACAATTATTTCATGAGTTATGCATTTAATCAAACACATATACCACCACCAACTTCCATTCATGCTTATGCAACATTGGATATTTTACTTTTCAATTCAAACCAAACTCTTTTATTTAAGCGTATGGGAAACAAAACAATTTTTAAATCTAAGTGATGGATAACAAGCATTATGCAGATTTAGCATTTTTAACAAACAATTTCACTTGTAGCTAGATAAACACTTTAGCAAGACATACAATGGTTTCCAGATTCAAAACATTTCACAGCAGTAAGGATTAAGTTTTAGATACAACCTTTGAAGTTGCAACCCTTTGATTTTTCCTTCTGTTGTGTTTTCCTTGAGTTAAGATGCATAATGTCTTCAATTGTTGACTCATGTCCTGCATAATCCTCAAAGTTGCTTACTTCTCAAGCCCTTAATTGTATGGTTAGTATGCATAAACTGAGTGTGGTTCCAGGATTGATTTTTGGTGTAGGGACACCAAACTTAATTGTTTGCCACTACCTCAGATGCAACAAGTCAACCATATTTGAAACCATGTATCCTTGCTAAAGGTTAATGAAATTAAAGCTAGAAAACAATTCAACAGTTGAATAATGTGTTTGATTGCTTGGAGCTAGAATCATGCAAGAGGTGAGAATGTGTTTTTAAATGATATTTTTGGTGGAACACCAAAATTAGAAGTTTTCATTCTCCTTCAAATTGTTTTGGTGTGCAACACCAAACTTAGCTCCTTGCAATGCATACCAATTATTCAACATTTTTATTGAAAAAGCTATGAAAAAGAAAACTACCTCAGGTTGGGTTGCCTCCCAACAAGCGCTCTTTTATTGTCACTAGCTTGACATCATCTATTTTTGCTTCAAGGGGGATTTAGGTTCTGGACCTCCTTTTCTTTGTTCCATTGCCCCCCTAGGTACAGTTTTGCTCTATGACCATTTGCTGTAAACCGACTCTTTGTTGCTTCATCTAACAATTCAATACTCCCATAAGGAAAAACCTTAGTCACCAAGTATGGACCAGTCCACTTAGACTTAAGCTTGCCAGGGAATATCTTGAGCCGTGAGTTATACAGGAGTATTTGTTGTCCAGGTTTGAATTCTTTCTTCAAAATCTTCCTGTCATGCCATCTCTTAGCTTTCTCCTTGTATATCTTGGTATTTTCATAGGCTTCTAGCCTAAACTCATCTAGCTCATTCAGCTGTAACAATCTTTTCTCTCCTGCTGCTTCAGAATCCAAATTTAGAAGTTTAGTGGCCCAAAAGGCTTTGTGCTCAAGCTCTACAGGGAGATGACAAGATTTGCCATATAACAGTTGAAATGGGGACTTCCCAATAGGAGTTTTGAAAGCTGTTCTGTATGCCCAAAGTGCATCTTCCAACTTCCTAGCCCAATCCTTTCTTGTGCTACTAACTGTTTTTTCTAGGATCTTCTTCAGTTCCCTGTTTGCTAATTCTGCCTGCCCATTAGTTTGAGGATGATATGGTGTGGCTACCTTATGAATAACTCCATATTTGTGGAGAAGTTTCTCCATTTGTCTATTACAAAAATGACCACCACCATCACTGATGAGACCCTTGGGTACTCCATATCTAGTAAAGATGTGCTTCTTTAGGAATTGAAGGACAATTTGTGCATCACAGGTAGTTGTGGCTATGGCTTCCACCCATTTTGAAACATACTCCACTGCTACCAAGATATATCTGAATGAATAAGAGGGGGGAAAGGGTCCCATGAAATCAATGCCCCATAGATCAAACAATTCTACTTCCAAAATGAAGTTCTGTGGCATCTCGTTCCTTCTTGTTAGTCCTCCTGCTCTTTGGCATTCATTACATTGGTGGACAAACTCCCTGGCATCTTTGAAGATGGTTGATGACAAGTCATCATATACCCATTTTTCAAGCTAATTTCACTTGTTTTGTTAGCATTTATGCACTTTCTTGCATCCTAAGTAAGTGATTTGGAGTGAAAATGCATAACTTCTTTAAATCAAGCAACCACCATGAAATTAATGTTAAATCATGAGGTTTAAGGTAATTTTAATTGAATTTTAATTGATTTATAAGCCTCTTGAATTTGGTGATACTTTGAGTGGTTGTTTGATTTATTATAGGTGAAGAAAAGAAAAGAAAAGGAAAAGCGTGGCCTAAGAAGCGTAGCCCAAGGAAAGGAAAGTGTGGCAAAAGAGGGGAGAAGCGTGCCGCATTGCAAGGAGGAGGCAACATTGCCCTCCACAAGAGCACACTGCCCTCTAGGAGAGCAACATAAGGTGACCAAGCAAGATGAGGCAACTCTGCCCTGCCCACTCCAAGGGCAGAGCACAAAATGTGCCTTGAAACCAAGAGAAAAAGAACCTTGCCCTGCCCTTGTGGAGGGCAGAATCGGGCTCTCCAAGGAAGAAATTCAAGAAAAAATTGTCACCCATGCATGCTATAAGGATCGAACAAGGAACCATGAGGAAGCTAGGCACTAAGGCCCACTACCGTGCCAAGAAATCAAGAAAATTAATGAAGCGTGAGCGTCCTCCGTGGTTCGAACACGGGCCGTGAAGGAAGGGACATTGCCCTGCCCTTGGCGCGGGCAGGGCAGCATCGTGTGTGTGGCAGCACCATGCACGCACCAATTTCGATCCTGGCGCACCAATTTCCTCCCTTGGCAGCACCAACGCGCGCACTCCACGAATCTGGCGCATCATACTTTTCTGCCCTGCCCTTGGCGCGGGCAGGGCAGCGTTTCACGCATCAGGCTGCGCCAAGCACGCACCAGACGCACCAATCCTCCGCGCCAACAACGCACCATGCATCAATTTTCTGCCCTGCCCTCCACAAGGGCAGGGCAGCCTCCTGGGAGTGAATTTTAATGGGCCGAAAAATTCAATTAAATTTCCAATTGAATTCATTTCTTCACCAAATCAAAAGCCCATCCAAATCCCAATATCCAAGAATAGAAAGTGTATAAATAGAAGCTAGTTTGATGTAATTAGGACCTTTAACAACTTTTGAACCTTTGAACTTTTACTTTGGCATTTTTACCTTCACTTTTGAATTTTACCTTTCTTTGGAGCTTTGGCACTTGATCTTGGTGACTTGACTGAGAATTCTGAGAATTGGGGAGGAGAATTGATCTCTCTTCTTCCTCATTCTTGCTTAAGCATTTCTAATCTTCTGTTTTTGAGTTTTGGGTGTGTGAAATTGAGGAAATTCTGTCTCAATTCCCATTCAAACTCTTTTCAATTTGTTTTCTGCATAATTCAATTTAAATTCTGTTCTTCCATTGCTTCTTCTTTAATTTTCTGTCAATTGCTTAGATAACTTGGATCTGGGAAGGAAATTGGGTTTTAGGCTCTGCTACCTAAGCCCTTGAATCCTGAGATCACAATTCACTTTGGGTTCTTCTGTGAACCTTGCTGCATTTTATTTCCTTTCTGTTTGAATGCTTATTGCTTCTAATTCAATTTCTGCTCAATCAATTGTTGCAATTTACTTTCTCTTTGTTTAGATTCTGCAATCCCATTCCTCAACCCCTTTTACATTCAAGCAATTTATCTTTCTTGCCATTTAAGTTACTGCAATTTAAGTTTCTTGCACTTTAAGTTTCAGTCATTTATTTTCTTGTTCTTTAAGTTTCTGCAAATTTACTTTCCTGTTCTTTAATTTACTGCATTTTTCCCTTCTCCCTTTACATTTACTGTCATTTACTTCTTGTTAAACACAAATCACTCAACCAAAACTTGATTCGCTTAACTAAATCACCCACTAAACTAAAATTGCTCAATCCTTCAATCCCTGTGGGATCGACCTCACTCATGTGAGTTATTATTACTTGATGCGACCCGGTACACTTGCCGGAGAGTTTTGTGTTGGATCGTTTTCCACACATCAAGTTTTTGGCGCCGTTGCCAGGGATTGAAATAGATTGACAATGATTAAGTGAAGTGGAGGTCTAGATTAAGCACTTTTTCTTTTCTGTTATTCTAATTCTTACTAACACACTAACTGTTTGAATTTTTGCTTAAACTAACTAAAACCTCATTCTAGCAATAGATTGAAGTTTTATTAATTTTCTGGGTCTGTGTGTTTATTGTTGTGTGTTTGTATGTCAGGTATAGGAAGATCTTCCCCTATTATCTCTGAAATTGATCAAAGGACTCTTCGGAGAATAAGAAGAGCTGAAAGAGGGAAGAACATTGTTGGAGAAGAAGAATCTGAGGAGGAATTCCAAGACATGGAAGGAGATACTAATCAACCAGGAGAAGGAGCCAACAATAATCAACAACAGAGAAGAGTCTTGGCTTCATACACATTTGCAAATGCAAGGCATTGTGGGAGTAGCATTCTTCCTCCCAATGTCAATGCAAACAATTTTGAACTCAAGCCACAACTCATCACTCTGGTTCAAAACAATTGTTCTTTTGGAGGAGGGCCTTTGGAGGATCCAAATCAACATCTGTCTACTTTCTTGAGAATCTGTGACACAGTGAAAACCAATGGTGTACCTCCTGATAGCTACAAGTTGCTGCTCTTCCCATTCTCTCTCAGAGATAAAGCCACTCAATGGCTAGAGACCTTTCCAAAAGAAAGCATCAACAACTGGGATGACTTGGTGAGCAAGTTCCTTGCCAAATTTTATCCCCCTCAAAGAATCCTAAGGTTGAAAACTGAGGTTCAAACGTTCACTCAATTGGAGGCTGAGAACTTATATGAAGCATGGGAGAGATATAAAGCTCTATTGAGGAAGTGTCCACCAGAGATGTTCACTGAGTGGGACAAGTTGCAAAACTTCTATGAGGGACTCACTCTTAAAGCTCAAGAAGCTCTTGATCACTCTGCCGGAGGCTCATTACAGCTCATGAAAACCACAGAGGAAGCTAGAAACCTCATTGATATGGTGGCCAACAACCAATATTTCTTTGCTCATCAAAGACAACGCCAACCATCACAACGAAGAGGAGTAATAGAGTTGGAAGGAGTTGATTCAATTCTAGCTCAGAACAAGATGATGCAGCAGCAGATTCAACAACAATTTGAGCAAATGGCTAAGAGAATTGATGGCTTGCAAGTGGCAGCAGTGAGCTCCACAAGCCAACCTCCAACTACTTGGGTGCAAAGTGAAGAAACTCAAGAAGAGCAACAACAAGAGCAAGTCCAATACATGCACAACCAAAATCCTGGAACAAATGAAGTCTATG
This sequence comes from Arachis stenosperma, assembly GCF_014773155.1. NCBI lineage: Eukaryota > Viridiplantae > Streptophyta > Magnoliopsida > Fabales > Fabaceae > Arachis > Arachis stenosperma. The sequence goes on along the minus strand of NC_080381.1, from coordinate 88,610,071 downwards.
GTGATACTTACAATCCATCTTGGAAGAACCATCCCAACCTCAGATGGGGAGACAACCATAATCAAAACCAACAACCATGGCAAAGAAACACAGGCCAGAACAATTGGAAAAACACAAACCATAACCCCCAGCCAAACACTAACCAAAATACATACAGAAAACCACAAAACAACTACCCAAATTCTAACCAATACCCACCCAATAATCAACCAACTAACCAAAACACTTATCATCATTCATCAACACCCCAAAATCAACCCATCTCACAAGACTCACAGAGAATCACCAATCTAGAGTTACTCATGGAGAAACTAATGAAGAGCCAAGAATTGACAACCAAAAATTAAGAAGCCTCCATGAAGAACCTAGAGAGGCAGATTGGACAAATCTCCAAGAAGATTTCTGTTGAAAAACCATCAAGTTCACTACCTAGTGACACCATTCCTAACCCAAAGGAAGAATGCAAGGTCGTGCAACTAAGAAGTGGAAAAGTGTTAGTGGATGGTAACCAAGGAGCAACAAAGAAGCTTATGGAGAATGACACTGAGCCAACTAAGAATGATGAAGCCATCAACAAGGACATGATGACCAAGAATGCTCCAGAAAAACTCACAGAGGAAGACAACAAACCACAGAATTTGAAGAAAGGAAAGAAGATCTTGGAGGAACCAGTTCCAAAACAACATCAAGTGGATAAGAGCTCAACACCACCATTGCCTTATCCACAGAGATTTCACAAGGAAACAAAGGATCAGCATTTCCACAAATTTCTTGAGACCTTTAAGAAGTTGGAAATCAACATACCTCTGGCTGAGGCTTTAGAGCAAATGCCTTTGTATGCCAAGTTCTTGAAGGAGCTTATCAATAAGAAAAGAGACTGGAATGAAAAGGAAACAGTGATGCTAAGTGAAGAATGTAGCGCCGTGCTCCAAAAAGGAATTCCGCCAAAGCTTAAGGATCCAGGGAGTTTTGTAGTGCCATGCACTATAGGCAAACTATCCTTGGACAAAGCTCTTTGTGATCCTGGAGCTAGTATCAACTTAATGCCCTTGTCCATGATGAAGAAGCTTGCCATAGAAGAACTCAAACCCACCAGGATGTCACTAGTCATGGCAGACAGATCAATCAAGACACCGAATGGCATTGTGGAAAATTTGCTGGTTAAGGTTGGAAAGTTTATCTTCCCTGCGGATTTTGTAATTCTAGATACTGATGAGGAAGGCAACAATTCCATCATCTTGGGCAGACCATTTCTAGCAACTGCAAGAGCCATTATAGATGTGGAAAAAGGAGAAATGATTTTTAGAGTACACAATGAGCAAATGATCATCAATGTTTTTAAGTCAATGCAACACCCCCCAGAGCAGGAAGATCATTTGAGGGTGGATATGATAGAGAGTCTGGTGGAAGAAATGTTAGACATTGATCAGCATGAACAAGAAAAAGACAATCAAGAAACAATGGAGGAACATGTGGCTGAGGTCCTCAAAAGCAAAGAGGTGAAACCAAGCAAGAAAGAAGAGGTGCAAAAGCAAGAACTGAAGCCATTACCTTCCCATCTCAAATATGCATTCCTTGGCACCTCAGAAAGCTTCCCAGTGATCATCAATTCGTCCTTAACAAAGAAGGAAGAAGGAGAGCTTCTTGATGTTCTCAGAGCTCACAAGGATGCATTAGGATGGACCATTGATGACCTGAAAGGCATCAGCCCTACAATATGCATGCATAAGATTCTTTTGGAGGACAATTCCAAAGCAGTAATTCAACCTCAAAGAAGACTAAATCCTGCAATGAAGGAAGTCGTCCATAAGGAAGTAATGAAATTATGGAATGCAGGAATCATATATCCTATTTCCGATAGCTCATGGATAAGCCCAGTCCAAGTGGTACCAAAGAAAGGTGGGATGACAGTCATTGTCAATGAAAGGAATGAACTCATTCCCACCAGAACTGTGACAGGGTGGAGGATGTGTATTGACTATAGAAGGTTGAATGATGCCACACGCAAAGATCACTTCCCACTTCCTTTCATTGATCAAATGCTTGAAAGGTTGGCCGGCCATGCTTATTATTGTTTCTTGGATGGTTATTCTGGGTATAATCAGATTGTGGTGGACCCAAAGGACCAAGAAAAGACTTCATTCACATGCCCAGTTGGAGTTTTTGCTTATAGAAGAATGCCATTTGGATTGTGCAATGCCCCAGCCACTTTTCAAAGGTGCATGCTTTCCATTTTCTCAGACATGGTTGAAAAATTTTTAGAGGTTTTTATGAATGACTTCTCTGTTTTTGGTGATAATTTCAATACTTGCTTAAACCATCTAACTCTTGTCTTGAAACGGTGCCAAGAAACTAATTTGGTTTTGAATTGGGAGAAGTGCCATTTCATGGTACCTGAGGGGATTGTTCTTGGTCATAAAGTTTCAAGAAGAGGAATAGAGGTTGACAAGGCAAAAGTGGAAATAATAGAAAAACTCCCTCCACCAACTAATGTGAAATCTGTTAGAAGTTTCTTGGGGCATGCAGGTTTTTATAGAAGGTTTATCAAAGATTTTTCTAAAATAGCTAAACCTTTGAGTAATCTTTTGATGATTGATCAACCTTTTGTTTTTGATAAAGATTGCCAGCATGCTTTTGAAACTTTAAAACAGAAACTTACCACAGCACCAATTATCACACCCCCGGATTGGAACTTACCATTTGAACTCATGTGTGATGCAAGTGAAATTGCAATTGGTGCTGTACTTGGACAAAAGAAGGGAAACTTGCATCATGTCATATATTATGCAAGTAAAGTATTGAATGAAGCTCAAAAAAATTACACTACAACAGAGAAGGAGTTGTTAGCTGTAGTCTATGCATTTGATAAGTTTAGATCGTATTTGATAGGATCTAAAATTGTGGTTTATACTGATCATGCTGCTCTCAAGTATTTGATGTCAAAGCAGGATGCTAAACCAAGACTCATCAGGTGGATTCTACTCTTACAAGAATTTGACATTGAGGTAAGAGACAGGAAAGGCACTGAAAATCTAGTTGCTGATCATTTGTCAAGGCTGCCACCAGAAACAATTCAAAAGGCTTCATTGCCTGTGAATGAAAGCTTCCCAGATGAACATCTTATGCTGGTTCAACAAACACCATGGTTTGCTGATATAGCTAATTACAAAGTGGGAAGGAAGATACCTCAAGAATTCACTAAGCAACAAGTGAAGAAGCTAATCAATGAAGCAAAGAAGTTCTTGTGGGATGAACCTTACTTGTTCAAAAGATGTTCTGATGGAATAATTAGAAGATGTGTCCCTGAGAGTGAAATGCAAGATATATTATGGCATTGCCATGGCTCTGCGTATGGCGGACACTTTGGTCCAGAGAGAACAGCAGCAAAGATACTACAAAGTGGGTTCTATTGGCCAACCATTTTCAAAGATGCCAGGGAGTTTGTCCACCAATGTAATGAATGCCAAAGAACAGGAGGATTAACAAGAAGAAACGAGATGCCACAGAACTTTATTTTGGAAGTAGAATTGTTTGATTTATGGGGCATTGATTTCATGGGACCCTATCCTCCCTCTTATTCATTCAGATATATCTTGGTAGCAGTGGAGTATGTTTCAAAATGGGTGGAAGCCATAGCCACAACCACCTGTGATGCACAAATTGTCCTTCAATTCCTAAAGAAGCACATCTTTACTAGATATAGAGTGCCCAAGGGTCTCATCAGTGATGGTGGTGGCCATTTTTGTAATAGACAAATGGAGAAACTTCTCCACAAATATGGAGTTATTCATAAGGTAGCCACACCATATCATCCCCAAACTAATGGGCAGGCAGAATTAGCAAACAGGGAACTGAAGAAGATCCTAGAAAAGACAGTTGGTAGCACAAGAAAGGATTGGGCTAGGAAGTTGGAAGATGCACTTTGGGCATACCGAACAGCTTTCAAAACTCCTATTGGGAAGTCCCTGTTTCAATTGCTATATGGCAAGTCTTGTCATCTCCCTGTAGAGCTTGAGCACAAAGCCTTTTGGGCCACCAAACTCCTAAATCTAGATTCTGAAGCAGCAGGAGAGAAAAGATTGTTGCAACTGAATGAGCTAGATGAGTTTAGGCTAGAAGCCTATGAAAGTACCAAGATATACAAGGAAAAAGCTAAGAGATGGCATGACAGGAAGATTTTGAAGAAAGAGTTCAAACTTGGATAACAAGTTCTCTTGTATAACTCACGGCTCAAGATATTCCCTGGCAAGCTTAAGTCTAAGTGGACTGGTCCATACTTGGTGACTAAGGTTTTTCCTTATGGGAGTATTGAATTGCTAGATGAAGCAACAAAGAATCGATTTACAGCAAATGGTCATAGAGCAAAACTATACCTAGGGGGGCAATGGAACAAAGAAACAGAAGTCCAGAGCCTCAACCCTCCTTGAAGCAAAAACAGAAGATGTCAAGCTAGTGACAATAAAAGAGCGCTTGTTGGGAGGCAACCCAACCTGAGGTAGTCTTTCTTTCATAGCTTTTTCAATAAAAATGATGAATAATTGGTAAGGATTGCAAGGAGCTAAGTTTGGTGTTGCACACCAAAACAATTTGAGGGAGACTGAAAACTTCTAAGTTTGGTGTTCCACCAAAAATATCATTTAAAAACACATTCTCACCTCTTGCATGATTCTAGCTTCAAGCAATCAGACACATTATTCAACTGTTAAATTGTTTCCTAGCTTTAATTTCATTAACCTTTAGCAAGTACACATGGTTTCAATTATGGTTGACTTGTTGCATCTGAGACAGTGGCAAAACAATTAAGTTTGGTGTTCACACACCAAAACAAATCCTGCAACCACACTCAGTTTATGCACACTAACCATATAAATTAAGGGCTTGAGAAGCAAGCAACTTTGAGGATTATGCAGAACATGAGTCAACAATTGAAGACACTATGCATTTTAACTCAAAGAGAACACAACAGAAGGAAGAATCAAAGGGCTGCAACTTCAAAGGTTGTATCTAAAACTTAATCCTTGCTGCTGTGAAATGTTCTGAATTTGGAAACAATTGTATGTCTTGCTAAAGTGTTCATCTAGTTGCAAGTGAAATAGCTAGAAAAATGCTAAGTCTGCATATTGCTTGCATCCATCACTTAGCTTTAAATATTGTTTTGTTTCCCATATGCTTAAATAAAAGAGTTTGGTTTGAATTGAAAAGTGAAATATTCAATGTTGCATAAGTATGAATGGAAGTTGGTGGTGGTACATGTGTTTGATTAAATGTATAACTCATGAAATAATTGTTGCATAATATCATTCTCATTCAATTGTAAGTTAGCTTGCTGTTACAAAGACTCTTATCAAGAATGAAACAACCCTTGGTAACAAAAACAGAAAGAAAAGAGAAAGAAAAAGCCAAAATGGCAAGAAAAACAAAGAATAAAGGTTGGACACCAATAGCTTGGACCTTAGGACATATGCCTGTGGTGTTCTTGTACTAAGATCTGCTTAGATGAGTAAATTCTAAGGGGTATTTTGAAACCCGGTCACTTAGATCAACTGATTTGGGATGGCCAATTGAAAATCCACAATAAAGAACAACTTAGATACAAAACATTTAGTTATCCAAAGAGATGCTGGGCATCAATGATCCTAGGAAGAATTAGTGAGCCATGTGTCTGTGGTGGAAAGATGTTGAGCAAAAGAAAAGAAAATAAAGCCAAAGGCTATGCTGCAGCATTTGACACCCAACCTCTAAAAGAATAATAAGCTTGTTAAAGCATTATAAGCCAAGAGGAGTTAGCAAGGGAGTGAGTCAAAAGTGAGCCTTATAACAGCAAGTTTAGCAAGCTTTTGAAGAAAGATATGTATTATGTAACAGGAACAATAACTTGAGTTGTCATTGTCTGCATAAATGCCCCATGGATCAAGTTCTGCTATCTGCATAATAAGGATAATATCCTTTTCTTATTCATTTCATTTACTCTTGGTTTTGATGCTTGCTTGGGGACAAGCAAGGTTTAAGTTTGGTGTTGTGATGACAAGTCATCATATACCCATTTTTCAAGCTAATTTCACTTGTTTTGTTAGCATTTATGCACTTTCTTGCATCCTAAGTAAGTGATTTGGAGTTAAAATGCATAACTTCTTTAAATCAAGCAACCACCATGAAATTAATGTTAAATCATGAGGTTTAAGGTAATTTTAATTGAATTTTAATTGATTTATAAGCCTCTTGAATTTGGTGATACTTTGAGTGGTTGTTTGGTTTATTATAGGTGAAGAAAAGAAAAGAAAAGGAAAAGCGTGGCCTAAGAAGCGTAGCCCAAGGAAAGGAAAGTGTGGCAAAAGAGGGGAGAAGCGTGCCGCATTGCAAGGAGGAGGCAACATTGCCCTCCACAAGAGCACACTGCCCTCTAGGAGAGCAACATAAGGTGACCAAGCAAGATGAGGCAACTCTGCCCTGCCCACTCCAAGGGCAGAGTACAAAATGTGCCTTGAAACCAAGAGAAAAAGAACCTTGCCCTGCCCTTGTGGAGGGCAGAATCGGGCTCTCCAAGGAAGAAATTCAAGAAAAAATTGTCACCCATGCATGCTATAAGGATCGAACAAGGAACCATGAGGAAGCTAGGCACTAAGGCCCACTACCGTGCCAAGAAATCAAGAAAATTAATGAAGCGTGAGCGTCCTCCGTGGTTCGAACACGGGCCGTGAAGGAAGGGACATTGCCCTGCCCTTGGCGCGGGCAGGGCAGCATCGTGTGTGTGGCAGCACCATGCACGCACCAATTTCGATCCTGGCGCACCAATTTCCTCCCCTGGCAGCACCAACGCGCGCACTCCACGAATCTGGCGCATCATACTTTTCTGCCCTACCCTTGGCGCGGGCAGGGCAGCGTTTCACGCATCAGGCTGCGCCAAGCACGCACCAGACGCACCAATCCTCCGCGCCAACAACGCACCATGCATCAATTTTCTGCCCTGCCCTCCACAAGGGCAGGGCAGCCTCCTGGGAGTGAATTTTAATGGGCCGAAAAATTCAATTAAATTTCCAATTGAATTCATTTCTTCACCAAATCAAAAGCCCATCCAAATCCCAATATCCAAGAATAGAAAGTGTATAAATAGAAGCTAGTTTGATGTAATTAAGACCTTTAACAACTTTTGAACCTTTGAACTTTTACTTTGGCATTTTTACCTTCACTTTTGAATTTTACCTTTCTTTGGAGCTTTGGCACTTGATCTTGGTGACTTGACTGAGAATTCTGAGAATTGGGGAGGAGAATTGATCTCTCTTCTTCCTCATTCTTGCCTAAGCATTTCTAATCTTCTGTTTTTGAGTTTTGGGTGTGTGAAATTGAGGAAATTCTGTCTCAATTCCCATTCAAACTCTTTTCAATTTGTTTTCTGCATAATTCAATTTAAATTCCGTTCTTCCATTGCTTCTTCTTTAATTTTCTGTCAATTGCTTAGATAACTCGGATCTGGGAAGGAAATTGGGTTTTAGGCTCTGCTACCTAAGCCCTTGAATCCTGAGATCACAATTCACTTTGGGTTCTTCTGTGAACCTTGCTGCATTTTATTTCCTTTCTGTTTGAATGCTTATTGCTTCTAATTCAATTTCTGCTCAATCAATTGTTGCAATTTACTTTCTCTTTGTTTAGATTCTGCAATCCCATTCCTCAACCCCTTTTACATTCAAGCAATTTATCTTTCTTGCCATTTAAGTTACTGTAATTTAAGTTTCTTGCACTTTAAGTTTCAGTCATTTATTTTCTTGTTCTTTAAGTTTCTGCAAATTTACTTTCCTGTTCTTTAATTTACTGCATTTTTCCCTTCTCCCTTTACATTTACTGTCATTTACTTCTTGTTAAACACAAATCACTCAACCAAAACTTGATTCGCTTGACTAAATCACCCACTAAACTAAAATTGCTCAATCCTTCAATCCCTGTGGGATCGACCTCACTCATGTGAGTTATTATTACTTGATGCTACCCGGTACACTTGCCGGTGAGTTTTGTGTTGGATCGTTTTCCACACATCAATGGTTGGCCAATAGAACCCACTTTGTAGTATCTTTGCTGCTGTTCTTTCTGGACCAAAGTGTCCACCATAAGCTGAGCCATGACAATGCCATAATATATCTCTTATTTCACTTTCAGGAATACATCTCCTAATTATTCCATCAGAGCACCTTCTGAACAGATAGGGTTCATCCCACAAGAACTTCTTTGCTTCATTGATTAGTTTCCTCACTTGTTGCTTAGTGAATTCTTGCGGTATCTTTCTCCCTACTTTGTAGTTTGCTATATTAGCAAACCATGGTGTTTGTTGGATCAGCATAAGATGTTCATCTGGGAAGCTTTCATTCACAGGTAATGAAGCCTTTTGAATTGTTTCTGGTGGCAGCCTTGACAAATGATCAGCAACTAGATTTTCAGTGCCTTTCCTGTCCCTTACCTCAATATCAAATTCTTGTAAGAGTAGAATCCACCTGATGAGTCTTGGTTTAGCATCCTGCTTTGACATCAAATACTTGAGAGCAGCATGATCAGTATAAACCACAATTCTAGATCCTATCAAGTACGATCTAAACTTATCAAATGCATAGACTACAGCTAACAATTCCTTCTCTGTTGTAGTGTAATTTTTTTGAGCTTCATTCAATACTTTACTTGCATAATATATGACATGATGCAAGTTTCCCTTCTTCTGTCCAAGTACAGCATCAATTGCAATTTCACTTGCATCACACATGAGTTCAAATGGTAAGTTCCAATCCGGGGGTGTGATAATTGGTGCTGTTGTGAGTTTCTGTTTTAAAGTTTCAAAAGCATGCTGGCAATTTTTATCAAAAACAAAAGGTTGATCAATCATCAAAAGGTTACTCAAAGGTTTGGCTATTTTAGAAAAATCTTTGATAAACCTTCTATAAAATCCTGCATGCCCCAAGAAACTTCTAACAGATTTCACATTAGTTGGTGGAGGGAGTTTTTTCTATTATTTCCACTTTTGCCTTGTCAACCTCTATTCCTCTTCTTGAAACTTTATGACCAAGAACAATCCCCTCAGGTACCATGAAATGGCACTTCTCCCAGTTCAAAACCAAATTAGTTTCTTGGCACCGTTTCAAGACAAGAGTTAGATGGTTTAAGCAAGTATTGAAATTATCACCAAAAACAGAGAAGTCATCCATGAAAACCTCTAAAAATTTTTCAACCATATCTGAGAAAATGGAAAGCATACACCTCTGAAAAGTGGCTGGGGCATTGCATAATCCGAATGGCATTCTTCTATAGGCAAAAACTCCAACTGGGCATGTGAATGAAGTATTTTCTTGGTCTTTTGGATCTACCACTATCTGATTATACCCAGAATAGCCATCCAAGAAGCAATAATAAGCATGGCCAGCCAACCTTTCAAGCATTTGATCAATGAAAGGAAGTGGAAAGTGATCTTTGCGTGTGGCATCATTCAACCTTCTATAGTCAATACACATCCTCCACCCTGTCACAGTTCTGGTGGGAATGAGTTCACTCTTCTCATTAATAATGACTGTCATCCCACCTTTCTTTGGTACCACTTGGACTGGGCTTATCCATGAGCTATCGGAAATAGGATATATGATTCCTGCATTCCATAATTTCATTACTTCCTTCTGGACGACTTCCTTCATTGCAGGGTTGAGTCTTCTCTGAGGTTGAATTACTGCTTTGGAATTGTCCTCCAAAAGAATCTTATGCATGCATACTGTAGGGCTGATGCCTTTCAGGTCATCAATGGTCCATCCTAAGGCATCCTTGTGAGCTCTGAGAACATTAAGAAGCTCTCCTTCTTCTTTCTTTGTCAAGGACGAATTGATGATCACCGGGAGGCTTTCTGAAGTGCCAAGAAATGCATATTTGAGATGAGAAGGTAATGGCTTCAGTTCTTGCTTTTGCACCTCTTCTTTCTTGCTTGGTTTCACCTCTTTGTTTATGAAAGCCTCAGCCACATGTTCCTCTATTGTTTCTTGATTGTCTTTTTCTTTTTCATGCTGATCAATGTCTAACATTTCTTCCACCAGGCTCTCTATCATATCCACCCTCAAATGATCTTCCTGCTCTGGAGGGTGTTGCATTGACTTAAAAACATTGATGATCATTTGCTCATTGTGTACTCTAAAAATCATTTCTCCTTTTTCCACATCTATAATGGCTCTTGCAGTTGCTAGAAATGGTCTGCCCAAGATGATTGAATTGTTGCCTTCCTCATCGGTGTCTAGGATTACGAAGTCTGCAGGGAAGATAAACTCTCCAACCTTTACTAGCAAATTTTCCACAATTCCATTTGGTGTCTTGATTGATCTGTCTGCCATGACTAGTGACATCCTGGTGGGTTTGAGTTCTTCTATGGCAAGCTTCTTCATCATGGACAAGGGCATTAAGTTAATACTAGCTCCAAGATCACAGAGAGCTTTGTCCAAGGATAGTTTGCCTATAGTGCATGACACTACAAAACTCCCCGGATCCTTAAGTTTTGGTGGGATTCCTTTTTGGAGCACGGCGCTGCATTCCTCACTAAGCATCACCATTTCCTTCTCATTCCAATCTCTTTTCTTGTTGATGAGCTCTTTTAAGAACTTGGCATATAAAGGCATTTGCTCCAATGCTTCAGCTAAAGGTATGTTGATCTCCAACTTCTTGAAAGTCTCAAGAAATCTGTGGAAATGCTGATCCTTTGTTTCCTTGTGAAATCTCTGTGGATAAGGCAGTGGTGGTGTTGAGCTCTTCTCCACTTGATGCTGTTTTGAAATTGGTTCTTCCCTGATTTGCTCTCCTTTCTTCAAATTCTGTGGCTTGTTGTCTTCCTCTGTGAGTTTTTCTGGGACATTCTTGGTCATCATGTCCTTGTTGATGGCTTCATCATTCTTTGTTGGCTTAGTGTCATTATGCTTGGTTGCCCCTTGGTTACCATCTGTTAACACTTTTCCACTTCTTAGTTGCACAACCTTGCATTCTTCCTTTGGGTTGGGAATGGTGTCACTAGGTAGTGAACTTGATGGCTTCTCAACAGAAATCTGTTTGGAGATTTGTCCAATCTGCCTCTCTAGGTTCTTCATGGAGGCTTCTTGGTTCTTTGTTGTCAATTCTTGGTTCTTCATCAGTTTCTCCATGAGCAGCTCTAGATTAGTGATCCTCTGGGATTCTTGTGAAATTGGTTGGTTTTGGGGTGTTGATGGATGATGATAGGTGTTTTGATTTGTTGGGTGGTTGTTAGGTGGATAATGGTTAGAGTTGGGGTAGTTATTTTGTGGTTTTCTGTATGTATTTTGGTTAGTGTTTGGCTGGGGGTTGTGGTTTGTGTTTTTCCAATTGTTTTGACTTGAGTTTCTTTGCCATGATTGTTGGTTTTGATTGTGGTTGTCTCCCCATCTGAGGTTGGGATGGTTCTTCCAAGATGGATTGTAAGTATCCCCATAGACTTCATTTGTTCCAGGATTTTGGTTGTGCATGTATTGGACTTGCTCTTGCTGTTGCTCCTCTTGAGTTTCTTCACTTTGCACCCAAGTGGTTGGTGGTTGGCTTGTGGTGCTCACTGCTGCCACTTGCAAGCCATCAATTCTTTTGGCCATTTGCTCAAACTATTGTTGAATCTGCTGCTGCATCATCTTGTTCTGAGCTAGAATTGAATCCACTCCTTCTAACTCTATTACTCCTCTTCTCTGTGATGGTTGGCGTTGTCTTTGATGAGCAAAGAAATATTGGTTGTTGGCCACCATATCAATGAGGTTTTGAGCTTCCTCTGTGGTTTTCATGAGTTGTAATGAGCCTCCGGCTGAGTGATCAAGTGCTTCTTGAGCCTTTAGAGTGAGTCCTTCATAGAAGTTTTACAACTTATCCCATTCAGTAAACATCTCTGGTGGACACTTTCTCAATAGAGCTTTATATCTTTCCCATGCTTCATATAAATTCTCAGCCTCCATTTGAGTGAATGTCTGCACCTCTGTCTTCAATCTTAAGATTCTTTGAGGGGGATAAAATTTGGCAAGGAACTTGCTTACCAAGTCATCCCAAGTGTTGATGCTTTCCTTTGGGAACGTTTCTAGCCATTGAGTGGCTTTGTCTCTGAGAGAGAATGGAAAGAGCAACAACTTGTAACTGTCAGGGGGTACACCATTGGTTTTAACAGTGTCACAAATCCTCAAGAAGGTGGATAAGTGTTGATTTGGGTCCTCCAATGGTCCTCCTCCAAAGGAACAGTTGTTTTGAACCAAAGTGATGAGTTGTGGCTTTAATTCAAAGTTGTTTGCATTGACATTGGGGGGAAGAATGCTACTCCCACAATGTCTAGCATTTGCAAATGTGTATGAAGCCAAGACTCTTCGTTGTTGTTGGTTATTGTTGGCTCCTTCTCCTGGTTGATTGGGATCTCCTTCCATCTCTTGGAATTCCTCCTCAGATTCTTCCTCTCCAATAACGTTCTTTCCTCTTTCAGCTCTTCTTATTCTTCGAAGAGTTCTTTGGTCAATTTCAGAGAGGACAGGTGAAGATCTTCCTGTACCTGACATACAAACACACAACAATAAACACACAGATCCAGAAAGCCAATGAAACTTCACTCTATAGTTGGAATGAAGTTTTAGTTAGTTTAAGTAAAAATTTAAACAGTTAGTGTGTTAGTAGGAATTAGAATAACAGAAAAGAAAAAGTGCTTAATCTAGACCTCCACTTCACTTAATCATTGTCAATCTATTTCAATCCCCGGCAACGGCGCCAAAAACTTGATGTGTGGAAAACGATCCAACACAAAACTCACCGGCAAGTGTACCGGGTCGCATCAAGTAATAATAACTCACATGAGTGAGGTCGATCCCACAGGGATTGAAGGATTGAGCAATTTTAGTTTAGTGGTTGATTTAGTCAAGCGAATCAAGTTTTGATTGAGTGGGTTGTATTTAACAGAAGATAGATTGCTTGGAATGTAAAGGGAAGGGGGAAATTGCAGTAAATTAAAGAGCAGGAAAGTAAACTTCAGAATCTTAAAGAACAAGAAAGTAAATGACTGAAACTTAAAGTGCAAGAAATGTAAATAGCAGTAACTTAAATGGCAAGAAATGTAAATTGCTTGAATGTAAAGGGATTTGAGGACTGGGATTGCAAAAACTAAACAAAGAGAAATTAAATTGCAACAATTAATTAAGTAGAAGATGAATTGAATCAAACAGAGATTCAAACAGAAAATGAAATTAAAGTGCAGCAGGGTTCACAGAAGAACCAAAAGTAAAATTTGGTCTCAGGTCTCAAGAGACTAGGTAGCAGAGCCTAGATCTCTATTTGCCTTCCTAGATCCAAGCTCTCAAAGCAATTGGTAGATAATTGAAGGAGAAGCAGTAAAAGTAACAGAAGTGAAATTGAATTGTGCAGAAAAAGATTTGAAGAGAGTTTGAATGGGAATTGAGACAGAATTTCCTCAATTTCTCACACCCAAAACTCAGAAACAGAAGAGTAGAATTGCCCGAGCAAGAATGAGGAAGGAGATCAGTCAATTCTCCCTTAATCCTTTGAACTCTCGGTCAAGTCTCTCAAGAACAATTGCCAAAAATTCAAAGCTCAAAGAGAGTGCAAAATTCAAAAGCTAAGCCAAAGATAAGTGATCAAAAGGTCCTAATTACATCAAACTAGCTCCTATTTATACACTTTCTATTCTTGGATTTTGGGATTTGGATGGGCTTTTGATTTGGTGAAGAAATGAATTAAAATGGGGTTTTAATTTGAATTTTCGGCCCATGAGAAGTTGCTCCCAGGAGGCTGCCCTGCCCTTGCGGAGGGCAGGGCAGGATTTGGAGTTTGGTGCATTGTTGGTGCGGCGTGGTGCAGCCTTGGTGCGCAGAATGCTGCCCTGCCCGCGCCAAGGGCAGGGCAGGAAAAGTTGGTGCGCCAGAAATTGCCTTGGTGCGCTATTGGTGCTGCCAGAATCAAGAATTGGTGCGCCAGAATTTGCCTTGGTGCATAGGATGCTGCCCTGCCCTCGCGGAGGGCAGGGCAGAATAATATGGTGCTGCCAGGATTGAGCTGTGATGCGCGCTGGTGCTGCCAGGAGAGTGATTTGGTGCGCCAGAAATGTCTCTTGGTGCGCCAGATCCATGCATCAACAAAATGCTGCCCTGCCCTCGCGGAGGGCAGGGCAGTGTTTCCACTTTGATGTCCCGTGTTCGAAACACGGCTGGAACACACGCTCAATTAATTTCCTTGGTTTCTTGGCACGGCACTCAACCTTAGTTCCTTGCTTCTTCCTTGTTCCGTGTTCGATTCTTGTGGCATGCATGGGTGACATTTTTCCTTTGATTTTCTTCTTTGGTGAGCCCGATACTGCCCTTGTGGAGGGCAGGGCAAGGTTCTCTTCTTCTTGGTTCCAAGGCACAATTTTGTGCTCTGCCCTTGTAGTGGGCAGGGCAGAGTTGCCTTCCTTGCTTGGTTCCCTTATGTTGCCCTCCTAGAGGGCAGTGTGCCCTTGTGGAGGGCAATGTTTGCCTCCCCCTTTGCATGCGGCACACTTCCTCTTGCTTTGACCATACTTTCCTTTCCTTGGGCTACACTTCTTAGGCCACGCTTTTCCTTTTCTTTTCTTTTCTTCACCTACAATAAACCAAAACAACCACTCAAAGTATCACTAAATTCAAGAGGTTTATAAATCAATTAAAATTCAATTAAAATTAGCTTAAACCTCATGGATTAACATTAATTTCATGGTGGTTGCTTGATTTAAAGAAGTTGTGCATTTTCACTCCAAATCACTTACTTAAGAAGCAAGAAAGTGCATAAAGACTAACAAAACAAGTGAAATTAGCTTGAAAAATGGGTATATGATGACTTGTCATCAATGAGAATTATATTTTTGTTACCACTAAGTCAACCTCTAACTATGAAGGTCAGTTAAGTGGACAAATTAATTTAACACCTAAAGTCCTAGTCAACTCCTTAAGGAAAGACTAGAGTTATAGGAATCTAAATTAATTAGCAAGAATAACAATTATCAATCACGATGAGTTTGATAACTCAAGAGTTACCAATTAATCAACCAAAGCTAAAAGGGAAAAATCTAAATTATTTATATAATAAATAGAAGAAACAAATCATAGATCTGAAAATACCTCAAATTATATTAAATAGAATATTCAAATCTAACATGGAAAAGTTCATAAATTAAATGGGGAAAATAAATAAAAAGAACATTAAACCTGGAACTCAGAAGAAATTGTAAGTTGAAATAATAAGAAATCATAAATCCTTTAAGAGGAATCCTAATCCTAAATCCTAAGAGAGAGGAGAGAGTCTCTCTCCCTCTAAAACTACATCTAAATTATGAAAAGTGAATTATGATTGTATCTGAGGTGTGTGGATGGACTCCCCCACTTTATAGCCTCAAATCTGTGTTTTCTGGGCTTGAAACTAGGCCGGAAATTGTCCAGAATTCGCTGGTTATGAAATCTGCCACGCTGATTTTTGTCACTGCGACGCGTCCGCGTTGAGTACTCGTTCGCGTCACTTATCTGTACGGCCACTATAGTAAATTATATATCAAATCGAAGCCCCGAACGTTAGCTTTCCAACGCAACTGAAACCGCATCATTTAGACCTCTGTAGCTGAAGTTATGTCTGTTTGAGTACGAAGAGGTCAGGCTGACAGCTTTGGCAATTTCTTCAACTTCTTGTATTCCTTCCACTTTTGCATGCTTCCTTTCCATCCTCTGAGCCATTCCTGCCCTGTAATATCTGAAATCACTTAACACACATATCAAGGCATCGAATGATAATAAGAGAGGATTTAAATAAAAGAAAATAAAAGCTAAAGAAGCATGTAAAACAGGAAGGAGAATGTAAAACATGCAAATCATATGAATAAGTGGGTAAAGAGTTGATAAAAACCACTCAATTGAGCACAAGATAAACCATAAAATAGTGGTTTATCACGCTTATTGGGAGGCAACCCAATTTTTATTTATCTATATTTTCTATTATTCTTTTATGTTTTATTAGGTTCATGATCATGTGGATTCACAAAACAATTGCTAAGATTAAAAACAGAATAAAAAACAATAGAAGAAATAGCACACCCTGGAGGAAGAGCCTACTGGCGTTTAAACGCCAGTAAGGAGCATCTGGCTGGCGTTCAACGCCAGAACAGAGCAGCATCTGGCTGGCGTTCAACGCCAGAACAGAGCATGAATCTGGCGTTAAACGCCAGAAACAAGCAACAGTCTGGTGTTTAAATGCCAGGATTGCACCCTGAGGAAAGCTGGCATTTAACGCCAGCAACAAGCATCAGGCTGGCATTAAACGCCAGAAACATGCTACATTTGGGCGTTTAACGCCATAAACAAGCTTCAGTCTGGCGTTAAACGCCACGATTGCATGCAGAGGGCGTTTTACACACCTAATTGGTGCAGGGATGATAAATCCTTGACCCCTCAGGATCTGTTGACCGCACAGGATCACCTCAGGATCTGTGGACCCCACAGGATCACCTCAGGATCTATGGACCCCACTGATCCCCACCTACCTTCTCCCTCTCTCTCGCACCCTTTTATAACACTCTTCCCCATAAATCCCACCTACCTTCAAATTCAAAATCTCTTTCCCACCCAAACCCACCCTAAATGACCGAAATCTAACCCCTCTCCCTCCACTATATAAACCCCTCCATCCTTCTTCATTTTCACACAGCATAACCCTCTCTTCTCCCCCTTGGCGGAAACCCACCTCTCTCCCTCACCTCCATATCTTCTTCTATTCTTTCTTCTTTTGCTCGAGGACGAGCAACATTCTAAGTTTGGTGTGGTAAAAGCATAGCTTTTTTATTTTTCAATAACCATTTATGGCACCTAAGACCGGAGAAACCTCTAGGAAGAGGAAAGGGAAGACAAAAGCTTCCACCTCCGAGTCATGGGAGATGGAGAGATTCATCTCAAAGTTCCATCAAGACCACTTCTATGAAGTTGTGGCCAAGAAGAAGGTGATCCCCGAGGTCCCTTTCATGCTTAAGAAAAATGAGTATCCGGAGATCCAACATGAGATCCAAAGAAGAGGTTGGGAAGTTCTGACCAACCCCATTCAACAAGTCGGAATCTTAATGGTTCAAGAGTTCTATGCCAATGCATGGATCACTAGGAACCATGATCAAAGTATGAACCCGAATCCAAAGAATTATCTTACAATGTTTCGGGGGAAATGCTTAGATTTCAATCCAGAAAATGTAAGGTTGGCGTTCAACTTGCCTATAATATAAGAAGACGCATGCCCCTACACTAGAAGGGTCAACTTTGATCAAAGGTTGGACCAAGTCTTCTTGGACATATGTGTGAAAGGAGCTCAATGGAAAAGAGACTCAAAAGGCAAGCTGGTTTAATTGAGAAGATTGAACCTTAAGCCTGTGGCTAGAGGATGGTTGAGAGTTCATCCAACGCTCCATCATCCCCACTAGCAACCGATCCGAAGTTACTGTAGATCGGGCCATCATGATCCATAGCATCATGATTGGAGAGGAAGTAGAAGTTCATGAAGTCATCTCTCTAGAACTCTACAAAGTAGCCGAAAAACCCTCCACCTTGGCAAGGCTAGCTTTTCCTCATCTCATTTGCCATCTATGCTGCTCAGCTAGAGTTGTCATAGAAGGTGAGATCCTCATTGAAGAGGACAAGCCCATCACTAAGAAGAGGATGGAGCAAACAAGAGAGGCCATCCATGGATCTCAAGAGACGCATGAGGAAGCTCATCATCAAGAAATCCCTGAGATGCCTCAAGGGATGCATTTTCCTCCAAACAACTATTGGGAACAACTCAACACTTCTCTAGAAGGATTGAGTCATGACATGAACCAAATATGGGTGGAACACCAAGCGCACTCCGTTATTCTCAATGAGATTAGAGAAGATCAAAGAGCTATGAGGGAGGAGCAACAAAGGCAAGGAAGAGACATAGAGGAGCTCAAGAACACCATTGGTCCTTCAAGGAGAAGGCGCCACCATCACTAAGGTGGACTTATTCCTTAACTTCCTTGTTCTTATCTCCCTGTTTTTCGGTTTTCGAGCTTCATGTTTGTCTATATTTGTGTCTTTACTACATGATCATTAGTGTCTAGTGTCTATGTCTTAAGGCTATGAATCATCCCATGAATCCTTCACCTTTCCTAAATGAAAAATGTTTTTAATTCAAAAGAACAAGAAGTACATGAGTTTCAAATTCATCCCCGAAATTAGTTTAATTATATTGATGTGGTGACAATACTTTTTGTTTTCTGAATGAATGCTTGAACATTGCATATTTTTGATCTTGTTGTTTATGAATGTTAAAATTGTTGGCTATTGAAAGAATGATGAAAAAGAGAAATGTTGTTGATGATCTGAAAAATCATAAAATTGATTCTTGAAGCAAGAAAAAGTAGTGAAGAACAAAGCTTGCGAAAAAAAAGAAGCAAGCAGAAAAAGCCAATAGCCTTTAAAACCAAAAGGCAAGGGTAAAAAGGATCCAAGGCTTTGAGCATCAATGGATAGGAGGGCCCAAGGAAATAAAATCCAGGCCTAAACGGCTAAATCAAGCTGTCCCTAACCATGTGCTTGTGACATGCAGGTCCAAGTGAAAAGCTTGAGACTGAGTGGTTAAAGTCGTGATCCAAAGCAAAAAGAGTGTGCTTAAGAGCTCTGGACACCTCTAACTGGGGACTTTAGCAAAGCTGAGCCACAATCTGAAAAGGTTCACCCAGTCATGTGTCTGTGGCATTTATGTATCCGGTGGTAATACAGGAAAACAAAGTGCTTAGGGCCACGGCCAAGACTCATAAAAGTAGCTGTGTTCAAGAATCAACATACTTAACTAGGAGAATCAATAACACTATCTGAACTCTGAGTTCCTATAGATGCCAATCATTCTAAACTTCAAGGGATAAAGTGAGATGTCAAAAATGTTTAGAAGCAAAAAGCTACAAGTCCCGCTCATCTAATTAGATCTAATATTCATTGATATTTTGGGATTTATAGTATATTCTCTTCTTTTATCCTATTTGATTTTTAGTTGCTTGGGGACAAAAAACAATTTAAGTTTGGTATTGTGATTAGCGGATAATTTATACGCTTTTTGGCATTATTTTATGGTAGTTTTTAGTAGGATCTAGCTACTTTTAGGGATGTTTTCATTAGTTTTTATGAAAAATTCACATTTCTGGACCTTACTATGAGTTTGTGTGTTTTTCAGTGATTTTAGGTATTTTCTGGCTGAAATTGAGGGACCTGAGCAAAAATCTGATTCAGGCTGACAAAGGACTGCTGATGTTGTTGGATTCTGACCTCCCTGCACCCTAAATAGATTTTCTGGAGCTACAAAACTCCAAATGGCACGCTCTCAACGACGTTGAAAAGTAGACATCCAGGGATTTCCAGCAATATATAATAGTTCATACTTTATTCGAGTTTAGACGACGCAAACTGGCGTTCAACGCTAGTTCCATGCTGCATTCTGGAGTGAAACGCTAGAAACACGTCAGAAACCAGAGTTAAACGCCAGAAACACGTTACAACTTGGCATTTAACTCCAAGAGAAGTCTCTGAACGTTCAAAGCTCAAGCTCAGCCCAAGCACACACCAAAGTGGGCCCCGGAAGTGGATTTCTGCATTTAGACTTGTTTCTGTAAACCCTAGTAACTAGTCTAGTATAAATAGGACATTTTACTATTGTATTAGACATCTTTGGTCTTAGTTTTAATCTATTATTCATCTGAGGAGACTATTGATCACGTTCATGGGGGCTGGCCATTCGGCCATACCTGGACCTTGATCACTTATGTATTTTTAATAGTGGAGTTTCTACACACCATAGATTAAGGTGTGGAGCTCTGCTGTACCTCAAGAATTAATGCAATTACTATTGTTCTTTTATTCAATTCAAGCTTATTCTTATTCTAAGATATTACTCGTACTTCAACCTGATGGATGTGATGATCCGTGACACTCATCATCATCTGTCCTTATGAACGCGTGCCTTACAACCACTTCCGTTCTACAAGCGAAAGCTAGAGTGAATATCTCTTGGATTCCTTAACCAGAATCTTCGTGGTATAAGCTAGAATTATTGGTGGCCATTCTTGAGAATCCAGAAAGTCTAAACCTTGTCTGTGGTATTCCGAGTAGGATTCAGGGATTGAATGACTGTGACGAGCTTCAAACTCGCGATTGTTGGGCGTAGTGACAGACGCAAAAGAATCAATAGATTCTATTCCGACATGATCGAGAACTGACAGATGATTAGCCGTGCTGTGACACAGCATTTGGACCATTTTTACTGAGAGGAAGGGAAGTAGCCATTGACAACGGTGACTCCCTACATACAGCGTGCCATGGAAAGGAGTAAGAATGATAGGAAGGCAGTAGGAAAGCAGAGATTCAGAAGGGACAAAGCATCTCCACACACTTATCTGAAATTCCCACCAATGAATTACATAAGTATCTATATCTTTGTTTTATGTTTATTTATCTTTATTTTCGAAAACTATTATAACCATTTGAATTCGCCTAATTGAGATTTACAAGATGACCATAGCTTGCTTCATACCAACAATCTCCGTGGGATCGACCCTTACTCACGTAAGGTATTACTTGGACAACCCAGTCCACTTGCTGGTTAGTTGTGCGAAGTTGTGACAAAGTGTGATTCACGTTTAAGGGCTCCAAGTCTTTGGCGCCATTGTTGATGATCACAATTTTGTGCACCAGTCAAGCAAGACAAGCCCTCCCTACAAGAGATATGTTAGGGGACTTGAGGTATATTTCAGCCCATCATCCATCATGAGAGTCCTACAGATAAGAGTGATACCCTATGGAGAACCCAGCTTTGATGAAAGACTGACGGGTGAGAATGATCCTGATGAGATACTAAATGGTTTATGCTTTAAAGGCAAAGACTAGGAAAGGGACTCAGAAGGGGATCCAAGCCACTTGAAGAGAATGGATCTCATACTGAGGCCAAAGGCTGGTATGAGATAGTGAGAAGATCCATACTCCCTACTGCAAATACCTCAGAGATTATAATAAAGAGAGCAATCCTGACATACTGCATACTCAAAGGAGGAGAGATCAATATCCCCCAGCTCATACCAGATAGCATTCAAGAGATGGCTGAGGATACTAGCAAGGAGAGGAGACTTGGTCACCAAAGTACTATTCTGATGCTGTGCAATAGAGCAGGGGTACTCTTTGAGGATGCAGATACAGATTGAGGAAAGTGAGGTAGAAAAATCACCAAGCGAAAAATGAACGGTGTCATTGAAACCCAGGAAGAGAGAAGAACTCAAGGAAGAAGAATGAGACTACAATTGGGGGAGAACAAGCTTCTGGTGCAATGGACTTAAGCCAAATGCAAATAGCCATTGAAGAAATGTCTCAACAATATATGAGAGCACAGGAGCAACAACAGGGGAAATACTTGAAGCAACAGAAGCAGTACTTGAAAGCCCAAGAGCAACAAGAGTATTGGCAACAACAAATGATGGGGAAGCAAGAAAACTTTCAGCTCAAGATGTTGGATCAACAGAGAGAATTTCAAACAAGAACTCTTGATTGGAAAAGGGAACAAGCGGCACACTCTCAAGAATCATTTAATAGATTGTCCCTACAACAAGCCAAGCAAGGAGAGTACATCCAAAATCTTTATCAATGGAAGAACATATATCATACAATTGGAGAGCTTAGAAATTTGGACAGGATGGAGTATGATATAGAAACTCAAGAAAAGTTAGATTATATAGCCTATGGCATGCCAACATTGAACCGAGAGATCAACCCATATGTTCAATGCCAAGAATTGGTAGACCATTAGAGAGCAAGAGCCAAATAAAAATGCAGCACACATGTAACAAGGATTGAAGGATGCTGGGCTCTGGGATCAGGTAGACCACATTTAGGATCGTAGGTGCCCTGTTGAAGAACCCCAAGAAACAAACAAGAAGCGAAAGCAGAAGAAAGGGGAATCCAGCAAGGGAAAAGAGCACAACAACTAGAGGTGGTGGAGTCCCTTTTATAGTTTTAATTAAATAAGGATGATGAATATCTGAAACATGATGTGCCTCCAATTATTTTATGTTCTGCACTTTCATGTCTTAGTAGATTTCTTATTAGGATCTATATTATGCTTGTTTTCATCTTCATCTGCTTAAATTCATGTCTTGTTTCCTGATAAACCACTATTTTATGGTTTATATTGTATTTAATTGAGTAGTTTTATCAAGCTTTTCACCCACTTATTCATATGATTTGCATGATTTTACAATTCCTTCCTAGTTTAGTTCTATGATTGAAAACATACTTCTTTGGTCTTAATTTAGCTAATCTTAATCCTCTCTTATTACCATTCGATGCCTTGATCTGTGTGTTAAGTGTTTCAGGCTTCATAGGGCAGGAATGACTTAGAGAATGAAGAGGAAGCGTGCAAAAATGGAAGGAACACAAGGAATTGAGGAGATGACCAGCGAGAAGTCACGCGGTCGCATGGCTCACGCAACCGCGCGAAATGGAAGAAATCAGAGTGACGCGTTCGCGTGTCTGACGCGACCGCGCGGATTGGAAGTTGCATGAACGACGCGAATGCGTGGACGACGTGCACGCGTGGTACGAAAAACACTGAGTGACGCGATCGCGTGGACGACGCAGACGCGTGACGTGCGCGATCTGCAGAATTACAAAAGTCACTGGCGGAGATTCTGGGCCGCATTTCAACCTAATTTTCGGCCCAGAAACACAGATTAAAGTCAGGGAACATGCAGAGACTCAACATGCTTTTCATAATTCATAATTTTTAGTTTTAGATGTAGTTTTTAGAGAGAGAGGATCTCTCCTCTCTCCTAGGATTAGGATTAGGATTAGAATTTATTTTAGGATTAGGATTTCTTTTCAATTCAGGATTATTTCATCTTCATATCAGGTTCAATGTTCCTTTTATTTATTTCCTCAATTTAATTTATGGATTTCTATGTTCAACTCAACTTCTTTATTTAGCTACAACTGCCCATGTTACTTTTGATATTTTTTTATTAATTCATGATTTTGAGGTATTTCAGATCTAAGATTCTTATTTAGCTTTTGATATTATTGGCTTTAATTGATTAACTGGAAGCTCTTGAGTTATCAACTATTCATGAATGATTGTTATGTCGGCTAATTAATTTGAATTCCACTAACTCTAGCCTTTCCTTAGGAGTTGGCTAGGACTTGGGAATTCTAACCAATTGGTTCACTTGACTTTCCCTTGCTTACGCAAAGGTTAACTAAGAGGGATTAACTTCCATTCTCATAGGAGTAACTAGGATAGGACTTCCGAATTTTCATATCTTGCCAAGAGTTTATTTTATAGTTAATCATTTATTTTATTTGTCATTTAATTTACTTGTTCCTCACTTTCAAAACCCCAATTTACAAAACCCATAACCAATAATAAGAACATACCTCCCTACAATTCCTTGAGAAGACGACCCGAGGTTTAAATACTTCGGTTATCAATTTATTTAGGGGTTTGTTATTTGTGACAACCAAAACGTTTGTAAGAAAGGTTGATTGCTTGGTTTAGTAACTATACTTACAACGAGAGTTTACTATAACTTCTAAACCGTCAATCTTCAGTTCTTCATTTCCCTTTTTGCATCAATAAGAGAAAATATTTGAAACAGAAAATGATTGTCTAATGTGGTAGGAATTAGAATAAAGTTCAGTGGTGGTAATTGCTTGATTAGATGATAAGTTTAATAATAAAAGCTGCAGAATAGAATGTCTTTTGTAGTGTGAACTTTGTTACTGCTATGAAACCTTCTATTAATGAACATCCCTGGAAAATAAAGAAAGGTAAGAAGGAAAAAGAAAAGAAAAGCCAAGAATTGGCAAAGAAACAAACAATAAGGCTAGACTCCAACAGCTTGGACCTTAGCTCATATGTCTGTGGTGCTTCTTGTACTAGGATCTGCTTGGACAATTAGGTTCTGAGGAGTCTTTTAAAACTTGGTAACTTAGGTTAACTAACCCGGGATTATCAACCGAAAGTCCATTATCAAGAGCAACCTAGCTACAAAGCATTTAGTGATCCAAAGAGATGCTGGGCATCAATGTTCATAAGAAGAATTATGAGCCAAGTGTCTGTAGTGAAGAAGTGTTGAGCCAAAAGGCTACTGCAACACTTGACACTGAGTTATCATTGAGAAATAAGCTTTCTAAGCAAAAAAAAGAAGGAAAATCCAACAGGGACCAATGAAAGAACAAGGAATTATAGCAGCAACTCTAGTGAATCCTTAAAGAGACATTTTATCTCTATCAGCAAAGAATAATTGAGCTGTATTTTGTCTGCATAAAATCCCATAGTCTTAATTCAATTACATGCTAAATAAGGACATGTATGCTTCTCTGTTTGATTTCATTTCTTCTCATGTTTAGTGCTTACTTGGGGACAAGCAAGATTTAAGTTTGGTGTTGTGATGACAAGTCATCTTATGCTAGTTTTACAAGCATTTTTCATTAGTTTCATTAGGTTTTATGCACTTTCTTGCACAATAAGTAAGTAATTGAAGTGGATTTTCATGATTATTTTGAATCAATCAAACATCATTTATTTTACACAAAATCGTAGGTTTTATGCTAGAATTAATTGATTTCATGAATGATGCAAAGACCTTGTGAATTTGGTGAGACTTTGATTGGTTGTTTGGTTGCTTCTAGGTGAAGAAATGAAGAAAAACTGGAAGCAACCAGTAAAGCATTACGTTCACAAATTGAACGCCACGCTCAGCAACATTTTGGCTAGCGTTCGCTTTGGAATTGAGCGCCACGTTCACTTTGTGAACTTTTTCGGGAATTCAAGCTTGGGAGGCAAGCTCGGGCCATCCCACGCACTAAGGGCACTCAAAGTTTTAATGTAGCTCTCAACTAAGGGAGCTCTAGGAAGCGCTCAGCAAGTGAACTTAGCATTTGCAAAGAGAGCGCCAAGAAAAAGAAGCGCTAGGCAGCGCTCGAGGGATGCACGCAGCGCTCACAAGGAGAGCGCTAGGAGAGTGCCATTCACGCAGTAAAGAGTGTAGCGCTCAATTAAGGAAGCGCAGTGTTCACTAAGTGAATGCTAGAGGAAAAAAACGTGAGCACGTGAAGGGGCACGCTTGGCAAAGTGAACGGGACGTTCACTTTATGCACGGAGCGCTCCACTGGAGCATCACCAAGCCACTCCTGACCCATTCATTCAAGGCGAAAATTAAAAAGCCCATTTCAATTGCTTAATGAGGGAAATAGAAAGTTTATAAATAGGAGCAATTTTGATTTGAGAAGGACCTTTTTACTTTTACCTTTAGCTCACTTTGAATTTTCTTTTAATTTTCTTTTTGAGAATTTGGGAATTGGGATTAGATCGAAGCTTGTTTACTTTGTTCATTTTCTTTCTTCTGCAACTTTTATTTTTTGTTTTAGGTTTTGGAAATCGGATTGAAGAACTCCACTGAAATTCTTCATCTGGGAATCCTCTTTTACTTTTTCTCTTTATAGTTCCAACAATTGGAATTTGGATCTTAACTTTCTCTTCTTTTTTCATTTCTTCTGCAATTTCTTCTTTACTGTTTGGTCAAGAGAGTAATTGAGATCTAGATTTGCTTTCTGTTCTTGTTACTCTTTTGCAATTGTCAATTTCTTTTTTAGGATTTATAATTGAGCTAAGCTTTCTTGCTGTTTTGATTCTTCTGAAATTTTTCATTTCCGTTTTGGTTCATCTGTAATATCTCTTCATCTCATACTTCTTTAATTTTTTGCACTTCTATTTTCTAGTTCACTTTTAATCCTAATACCCAAATCTCTTTATTCTTCAAGCATTTTACATTTTCCAGCAATTTAGATTCAGCAATTTAAGTTTCTTGCACTTTAAGTTTTAGTAATTTACCTTTCTTGCAGTTTAAGTTTCAGCTTGATTGTTTTCTTGCACTTTAAGTTTCTGCAATTTACTTCTTCTACACTTTAAGATTCAGCCAATTTACCTTCTCCCTTCTATTTTCTTGCAATTTTACTTCTGTTAATCAAATTTCACTCAAATCATCAAATATTCGCTTAACTAAATTCTTCACCTAACTAAAGTTGCTCAATCCATCAATCTCTGTGGGATCAACCTCACTCTTGTAAGTTATTACTACTTGATGCGACCCGGTACACTTGTCGGTGAGTTTGTGTAGAATCGCTTTTCCCTCATCAATAGGCCACTAGCCTAAGTGTCTAGAAACATTACATATTATATAAAGGAAACCGAAACCATATCTTCGCCGATTCTCAATATGCACAAACCACCACTTTGAGTCCAAACAAGCTTCTAAAAAGCCAAGCCAACTCCAACAAACAGCAAAGTTCAAACTAGCATTACATATATCACCAAAATCAAAACCTAGAAACTACAACATATAACACTACAAGGGTTTATGAGCAACTGTACCTTGTCCAAAGAGGATTGGGGTAGTTTCCAATAATTACCCATTATTAGAAACTACCTAAACAACCAAAACCACAAAATCTACTCAAAAACCATGATAAAAAAATGCATAGAAACTAGGGTAGGAATCTAGAGTGTGAGCTTCGAGTTCTTACTAGATTTTCTTTGATAGAAATGAAGAGCTGAACGAGAGTTTAGCGTGATTGCAAACGGCTCGTCAATCGGAGCTCCATAGCTCAAGATACGGTCAAAAGAAGGAGGAGATGAATAGTGTTCTCCTTCTTCCTTTCTTCTCTCAAAACCAGCGCCCCACTCTTGTGGGTGTGCTGAAAATGAGCATAAAGCTCATTAAAAGGTGCTTTTATATGTTGGCCTTGGGCCCAACTTGCGCCCGGTCCAACCACGTAGGGATTTTGGTTCATTTGGCCCACTTTGGGCCAAAACCTATAATATTAGCCCCCAGTTTTTTATTCTAAATTATTTTTGTCCTTTCAAAATAACAAATCAATTTTTTACAAAATCTTATTTTTTCCAAAATACGTGGTATTGAACAGACTAAAGCTGGTACTACCAGCTTAAGCACCAATACGTATTTTTACAAAATCTTTGCGCAAAAGATACATTTTCCAACTAAGGAAAATTAATTGAAATCAAATTTGACCATTTTATTTTCAAATTAAAACTTCTAAATTTTGAATCTATTCCGGGCACTAAAATTATTATTTTTATTAAAATGGTTTTACATGAAAAACTTCGGTTTTTACATTCTCCTCTCCTAATAAAATTTTCGCCCTCGAAAATTTGAATTATGCGATATCTCTTCCTCAAAGTGTCCTACCGTGTCAATGTTCTCTCTCGCCTTCCACTGCGTCACTCTGATTATTTGTCACTAAATTTGAATCCCTTTTGATAAGTCAAAGGTCAAACCAAAATCACAAATTAAGAAAATCTCAGAACTCACTTTTTCTGTAAACCATATTATTCAAACTGAGAGTTTCGACTTAGTTTCAAAACCAATTCATTTAAACCAAAGTTCTAAACCAAATTTGAAAATCATTCTAAACCTTAAAACCGCAAAATCACAGTTAAAATCGTAAAAACGTCAGTTGGTGCTTTCATTGCCACTAGTGCTGAACCGCACCCATTACCCATATAGGAAACCGACAAGATTTCTAGTCATGCCCAATAACCATTCCGGCACGTCCATTCTGATTATCATCTTTAGGAATCCGGATTATTCAGCTACATGCCTCAAAAGCCTCCTTCTCCATCGGTCCCACTAACAAATCTCAAAGTCTGACCAAACTTACGACAACCTTCCATAGGATAAAACTAAGCCAACTGGGTCCTAATAACATATCACAACAACTGATGAAAAAGAGAAATGTTATTGATTATCTGAAAAATCATAAAATTGATTTTTGAAGCAAGAAAAAGCAGTGAAAAAGCAAAGGCTTGCGAAAAAAAAAATTTAGAAAGAAAAAGAAAAACAAGCAAAAAAAGCCAATAGCCCTTAAAACCAAAAGGCAAGGGTAAAAAGGATCCAAGGCTTTGAGCATCAATGGATAGGAGGGACCAAGGAAATAAAATCCAGGCCTAAGCGGATAAATTAAGCTGTCCCTAACCATGTGCTTGTGGCATGCAGGTCCAGGTGAAAAGCTTGAGACTGAGTGGTTAAAGTTGTGATCCAAAGCAAAAAGAGTGTGCTTAAGAGCTCTGGACACCTCTAATTGGGGACTTCAGCAAAGCTGAGTCACAATCTGAAAAGGTTCACCCAATCATGTGTCTGTGGCATTTATGTATCCGGTGGTAATACTGGAAAACAAAGTGCTTAGGGCCACGGTCAAGACTCATAAAAGTAGCCGTGTTCAAGAATCAACATACTTAACTAGGATAATCAATAACACTATCTGAAATTCTAAGTTCCCATAGATGCCAATCATTCTAAACTTCAAAGGAAAAAGTGAGATGCCAAAACTGTTCAGAAGCAAAAAGCTACAAGTCCCGCTCATCTAATTAGAATTAATATTCATTGATATTTTGGGATTTATAGTATATTCTCTTCTTTTTATCCTAATTAATTTTTAGTTGCTTGGGGACAAGCAATAATTTAAGTTTGGTGTTGTGATGAGCAGATAATTTATACGCTTTTTGGCATTGTTTTTAGGTAGTTTTTAGTATGATCTGGTTACTTTTAGGGATGTTTTCATTAGTTTTTATGCTAAATTCACATTTTTGGACTTTACTATGAGTTTGTGTGTTTTTCTGTGATTTCAGGTATTTTCTGGCTGAAATTGAGGGACCTGAGCAAAACTCTGATAAGAAGGCTGACAAAGGACTGCTGATGCTGTTGGATTTTGACCTCCCTGCACTCGAAATTGATCTTCCAGAGCTATAGAACTCCAAATGGCGCGCTCTTAATGGCGTTGGAAAGTAGACATTGATGACATGTCATCATATACCTATTTTTCTATGCTTTTTCATACAAGAAATTGATGATTTGTGCTTAAATATTGAATGCTTTTGTACTTAAATGATATATTTTCTTGATATTTTAATTTTATAAATCTTGTAGGAAATAAGAAGAAAAAGAAGCAAAGAAGCACAAAAAAGGAGAAAGAAAGAGCTTTGGGACACACTTTGAAGTTGGAGCACACTTTGGAGTCTTAGGCCACGCTTTTAAAAGCGTGGCCCATGACCAAATCAAAGAAGAAAGCAACCAGCACGCACACTGCCCTGCCCTTGCCAAGAGCAGGGCAATATCGTGATGCAAAGTGAGGTTGGAAGCAAATTTTCGCTAAGTTAAAATCTGGGCGTTCACAGAATGACCAAGCCTACTTCAAAGGGCTATAACTTGAGCTACAGACGTTCAATTGATGTGCTTCTAGTTGCGTTGGAAAGCTGACATTCAGAGCTTTCCAACGATATATAGCAATCTATATTTGGCGTACAATTGTGGCATGAATGAAAGGCATCTTTAAGAGCAAAAAATAAGTGAAAATAAACCAAAGTGCTTCCACCAAGGTTCGAAGTTGGAGCCTCACTCCAAAGCAAAGTAGCACTCATTATTCTGCTCTGCCCTCTTGGAGAGCAGGGCAATGTCGTGCTCTTCTTGAAGAAAATCCAAGAAAAATCAACTCCAAGTGCCACCTATAGGTTTCGAACCAAGCACCTAAGGGGAGTGAGGAGCGCAGCACTTGACACGGACAGAAGGCACACCATGACACCACTGCCCTGCTCTCCCCAAGGGCAGGGCAGCATCCTGATGCTTCCAAGCCTTGGCACGCAAATTGGATACCCACACAAAGTTTCCCTGCTCTGCCCTCCACAAGAGCAGGGCAGCCTCCTGGGAGCAACATATGGGCCAAAATCAACCAAAATTCAATTTAATTCAATTCCTCACCAAATTGAATCAAGGCCAAGCAAACCCATTTCTCCTCAAATCCAAAGCAAGCTAAGCCCACATCATCACTCAAAGGCACAAGAACAAGCTAGAATTAGGATTTTCATTTAATTTGTTTTTCATTTCAATTTCATTTTATTTTGTAAAGCCTATATAAGGCATCATTTCCATCTTTGTAAAGGAAGCTGAATTAGAAAGGCAAGCTCCACGAGGGAGCATTAGGATTTGAGAGTTCTCTCCTTTAGTTTTTTTTATCTGTCTTAAATCTGGGATTGAGAGTGAAGAAATTCTGTTTCCCTCTTGGTCTAAGATTTCTCTTGTTATTCTTCTGCAAAATTTCAGTGAATTAAGGATTTGAACCAAAACTCTCTTTACTACTTTCATCTTCTTTCCTTCTGCAATTGTTCTTGGTTGGATCAAGGAAGGAATTGAGATCTAGACTTGTTTTCTAGTCTCTTTGATTTCCTGAGATCTTCAATCTCATTTGGCAATTAAACTGAATTTAATTTCTGTTTGCTTCTTCAAGCAATTCTGCTTTCTGTTTAAGATTTGTTGCAAGTTACTCTTCTGCTTGATTGCTCCTTACATTCTCTTGTTGAATTTTAATTCCCAGCACCCAAGTCCTTTTACTTTTCATGCAATTTAATTCTTATGCAATTGTTCCAAGTTCTGCTTGCTGCTTGCTTTAATCTCCTTATTCCCATTCCCCTTTATATTTACTGCAATTTACATTTCTTGTCATTTAAGTTTCTGCAATTTACATTGCTTGCTCTTTAAGCTTCCTGCCTATTTACATTCTGCAATTTAAGTTCACTGCTATTTACATTCTGCTGCAACAATTCTCACTCACCAATGTTAGCTTGACTAAACTAATCACCCACTAAAGTTGCTTGATCCATCAATCCCTATGGGATCAACCTCACTCTTGTGAGTTATTACTACTTGATGCGACCCGGTATACTTGCCGGTTGGATTTGTGTGTTGGAAATTCGTTTTTCCACAAAAACACCATCAAGTTTTTGGCGCCGTTGCTGGGGATTGATTAGATCAACAATGATTAAGTGGGTGAGAAGTCTAGATCAAGCATTTTTTTTTGTTTTAGTTCTCTGTTTTAAATTGATAGCAAGGTGTTTGAGCTATTGCTTCACTAAGAAATTCTTCCTCTGTGACATGAATTTCAAATTTCATTGATGTTTACAAAATACAAATGGAGTTCAACTCATCTTATGGTCAAACAAAATTTTATGGGATATCACCCACCATCACCAATCTCTAATGGTGGTTGGAAATATCACCAAGAAAATACAAATTCTAAGCACTCCAATCCATGGAGATTTGCTTCACAGACACAAGATGAGCAAGAAAACCATATGGGATATTTCCCTCCACCACAAAATGATACAAGTCATAATTCCAATAGTGGCTGGGAAAGGAATTCTAATGCACCATATGATATTCATCCAAAGATATCATCACTTGACCATGCTTCAACAAAAAGCCCCTTTCAAAACTTACCACTCACACAAACTTCCAATAGCCAAAGAATCTCAAAGCTTGAGTCCATGCTCAAAAGATTTGCGGAGGAGAAAGAGAAGTACCAAAAAGAACAAGAGAACTCCCTCAAAAATATGGAAGTGCAGTTAGGCCAATTGTTGAATGCATGGAATGAGAAAATGGAAAAACAAAAATAAAAGGTCCCTGTGTCAAGTAAAATTGCAATGAAGGATGAGGGACATGAGCCAAGGATTTTACATTCACAAACGCTACTTGAGGTGACAAAGGAATATGAACATTCACAACCCTCACAAACTTCCCTTGAATCTGTGATAAAAAAATACGAAGAGGAGATGAAGAAATCTTGGGAAGAACAACAAACGTCCTCCATAAAAGAACTATTAAGTCAAATGTTGGGTGCAAAGAAAGGAGTGGAGGAGCAAGAAAGTGAGGAAGTCATTCCAGAAAATTTACACTCAAGTGAAGCAGAGAAGTACATAGAAGAAAAGCTCATGGAACCACCAATTCAAAAAGCTCTGGATGAATACGAAACTCCAATAATCACACAGCAACCAAGTCTTGAATCCAAAGAAGTGAAGGCAACTAGCAAGAACACCAATTCTGTCCCTAATCCAGCAAGCAAGATCAATCAAGCCATTTGCAAAAGAAAGCTTGCTGAGGAAAGGACAAGACAAGGGACAGTAGCTGAATCTTCTCCCCCCCTTAAGGTCATTCCTCTTAACAAACTGGAAGAAGAGGAAGAAAGTGAAGAACAACATGTCAAGCTAATGACACTAAAAGAGCACTTGTTGGGAGGTAACCCAACCGTAGGTAACATTTCTTTTCTGCTTTGTTTTCTTTCTATGCTTTGTTTAAATTCAATAAATTGGCATATGGTTATATTCTAAGTTTGGTGTTGCCCTGCAACAAATTGTTTTCAACTCCTTTGGATGATTGCATCAATTCTACATGAAAGTGTCACATTAAGATTCTAAGTTTGGTGTGCCACTTATTTTTCTATGCAACTCATCCAGCAACATCACTTGTCTGCATAATCATATTGCCTTTGCATTGTTATTTTTCTTTTGTTTTGATAGTTCGTTTGCATTCTCTTTGTTTTAGTCACCTCTTTATTTTTAAGTTTTCTTTTATCAACTATTTTTGTTAATACATTACCAAGAGAGCTTTATTCATGACAGATTCTTGGCTTGGTGATTGTACTTAACAAATAACAGTTTCTCTTTTCTAGTTTTAGTTCAAATAAATTGACATATGGTTGCATTCTAAGTTTGGTGTTGCTATGCAACAAAATTTGGTTCCAATGTTTACTAGATACTTGCATTAATTTCAAATGAAAGTGTCACACTAAGTTTGGTGTGCCACTTATCTTTTATGCAATGTATTATGCACACCCTCTTAAGTTTGCAATCACAATATCTCTGTCTCTTGTGCCTTGATTATTATCTTTAATTTTGCTTGCTTAAAACACATGTGCTACTCACATTTCATTGTGTAAGACATTCATGATCCATCTTAGCCCCATAGCCATTGTTCTAATTGTTGCTTGAGGATGAGCAAGCATTCTGAGTTTGGCAAGGGAAAAAGGAAGAATAGAGGAAAAAGGACAACAATAATGAAGATGAACTACAAGGTTGTAGAGTTCCTTTTCTTCTCATTTATTTCCAGCACTTTAAATTGCATGATTATCTTCATCTTTTCTGTTTACATGTGTGTATGAATAAAGCATAGCTTGAATCTTGATTTGTAACATGTTGTTGTGGCATTATAACTACCAACTTGAATCCTGTGAGTTCAAAAGCAGTAAATCATCATGATCATAAACAAACAAGGCATTAAAGAAGAACTTAGCATGTGCATACAAGTATTGGAAAGCTAGTATGATTAATTGTTGGTCAATTGCATTGGATTTTATTTAATTTAAGTTTTTCATCTAGTACATTTTGTGAAATCTTTTGAAATCATGAAAACCTTGAAGAAGCAAATACAATTAAAGCAAGAAAAGAAAAAGGGAAAGAATGAGAAAGCTGAAGGCTCTGAGTACTGATGACAAGTCATCATATACCCATTTTTCAAGCTAATTTCACTTGTTTTGTTAGCATTTATGCACTTTCTTGCATCCTAAGTTAGTGATTTGGAGTGAAAATGCATAACTTCTTTAAATCAAGCAACCACCATGAATTTAATGTTAATCATTGAGGTTTGAGCTCATTTTAATTGAATTTTAATTGATTTATAAGCCTCTTGAATTTAGTGATACTTTGAGTGGTTGTTTTGGTTTAATATAGGTGAAGAAAAGAAAAGAAAATGAAAAGCGTGGCCTAAGAAGTGTAGCCAAGAAAAGGAAAGCGTGGCCGAATCAAGAAAGAGCGTGCCGCATGCTAAGGGGGAAGCAACATTGCCCTCCACAAGGGCAGAATGCCCTCTAGGAGGGCAGCATTAAGTGACCGAACCAAGAAAGGCAACTCTGCCCTGCCCACTCCAAGGGCAGAGCACAAAATGGTGCCTAGGAGCCATGAGGAAGCAATTTCTGCCCTGCCCTTGTGGAGAGCAGGATCGGGCTCTCAAAGGAAAGAAATCAAAGGAAAAATAGCTCCCATGCATGCCACAAGGGTCGAACCAAGAACCATAAGGAAGCCAAAGACTAAAGGTGATTGACGTGCCAAGAAGCCAAGAAAATATTAGGGTGTTTGCACCCTCCCAGGTTCGAACCCGAGACATGAAGGAAAGGATCCTGCCCTGCCCTTGGCGCGGGCAGGGCAGCATTTGAATTGGCGCATCACACACAAAACCTTGGCGCACCAACTTTGCTTCCTGGCGCACCAAATTCTCGTCCTGGCAGCATCTGGCGCGCGCGTTCCTTCCCTGGCGCACCAAACCGTTCCTGCCTTGCCCTTGGCGCGGGCAGGGCAGCGTCTTGCAGCATCCCGCGCGCCAATTTCCTTTCCTGGCGCACCAACCTTCGCATCTGGCAGCACCATCCGCACGCAATCCTCAATCTGGCAGCACCAACTTTCCCGCCCTGCCCTTGGCGCGGGCAGGGCAGCCTCTGGCGCACCAAACTCATGCCAGACGCGCACAGACTCGCACCACAAGCACCAAGGCCGCACCAAATCACACCACCATGCATCAATTTTCTGCCCTGCCCTCCACAAGGGCAGGGCAGCTTCCTGGGAGTGGTTTTTGGGCCAAAATTCAAATTAAAAATTCATTTGAATTCATTTCTTCACCAATCCAAAAGCCCATCCAAATCCCATTATCCAAGAATAGAAAGTGTATAAATAGGAGTTAGTTTGATGTAATTAGGACTTTTATGCTCACTTTTGAATTTTTACTTTTATCTTGGCTTTTGAATTTTCACTTTCACATTCCTTTGGAGCTTTGACTCTCTTGGAATTGTTCTTGAGAGAATTGGCCGAGAACTAAGAGGATCAAGGGAGAATTGATTTATCTCCTTCCTCATTTCCCTTGGGCAATTCTACTCTTCTGTTTTCTGAGTATTGGGTGTGTGAAATTGGGGAAATTCTGTCCCAATTCCCATTCAAGCTCTTTGCATTTTATTTTCTGCATAATTGAATTCAAATTCTGTTCTTCTATTGCTTCTTCTTTAATTTTCTGTCAATTGCTTAGTTCATTCAGATCTGGGAAGGAAATTGGGTTTTAGGCTCTGCTACCTAAGCCCTTGGGATCCTGAGATCACAATTTCACTTTTGGTTCTTCTGTGAACCTTTGCTGTGTTTTATTTTCTCTTTGTTTGAATGCTCTTTGCTTCTGATTTACTTTCTGCTCAACCATTTACTGCAATTTACTTCTTCTTTGTTTAGATCTTACCATCCCATTCCTCAATTCCCTTTTACTTTCTAGCAATTTATCTTTCTTGCCATTTAAGTTACTGCAATTTAAGTTTCTTGCATTTTAAGTTTCAGTCATTTACTTTCTTGCTCTTTAAGATTCTACACATTTACAATTCTGTTCTTCAATTTACTGCATTTCTCCCTTCCCCCTTTACATTTACTGTCATTTAATTTCTGTTAAACACAAATCACTCAACCAAAACTTGATTCGCTTGACTAAATCACCCACTAAACTAAAATTGCTCAATCCTTCAATCCCTGTGGGATCGACCTCACTCATGTGAGTTATTATTACTTGATGCGACCCGGTACACTTGCCGGTGAGTTTTGTGTTGGATCGTTTTCCACACATCAAGTACCAATGGCAATTTATTTGTTAAGTGCTTGTGGTGTTTATGTATCAAGCCAAATGCTTGAAAACAAAACACTTAGAAGTCAAGGCTAGGCTCAAGTGGAAAAGCACTCCCTCAAAGCTCAAGGCTCTGAGCATCAATGATTAGAGAGTCAAGAAAAGAAAAGAAAAATGAGCTTAATAAAGTCCTCTAATTAAATGCTTGTGGTTCTTATGTATCAAGTGGTAATACTTGGAAACAAAGCATTTAGATGTCGTAGCTTTGTTATCAACTCATGGGGCAAAGCACCCAAAAGGAGAAGCTAAATAAAAAAAATCAATCAAAAGCTTGTTTCAAGGAAGAATTATAAGAAAAAGATTTCATAAAATGAGCTAGATAGAAGCATCAATCATTTACATTTCTTTTGTGATTGAAGCATGCATAGAAAACTAGCTAACCATGAGCATTGAGTTGCTATTCTTCTTACCTTGGATTGTCAATCTTTATTGCATGATTCTTTTCTTGCTTGGGGACAAGCAAGGTTTAAGTTTGGTGTTGTGATGACATGTCATCATATACCTATTTTTCTATGCTTTTTCATACAAGAAATTGATGATTTGTGCTTAAATATTGAATGCTTTTGTACTTAAATGATATATTTTCTTGATATTTTAATTTTATAAATCTTGTAGGAAATAAGAAGAAAAAGAAGCAAATAAGCACAAAAAAAGGAGAAAAAAAAGAGCTTTGGGACACACTTTGAAGTTGGAGCACACTTTGGAGCCTTAAGCCACGCTTTTAAAAGCGTGGCCCATGACCAAATCAAAGAAGAAAGCAACCAGTACGCACACTGCCCTACCCTTGCCAAGAGCAGGGCAATATCGTGATGCAAAGTGAGGTTGGAAGCAAATTTTCGCTAAGTTAAAATCTGGGCGTTCACAGCATGACCATGCCTACTTCAAAGGGCTATAACTTGAGCTACAAACGTCCAATTGATGTGCTTCCAGTTGCGTTGGAATGCTGACATTCAGAGCTTTCCAACGATATATAGCAATCCATATTTGGCATACAATTGTGGCATGAATGAAAGGCATCTTTAAGAGCAAAAAATAAGCGAAAATAAACCAAAGTGCTTCCACCAAGGTTCGAAGCTGGAGCCTCACTCCAAAGCAAAGTAGCACTCATTATTCTGCTCTGCCCACTTAGAGAGCAGGGCAATGTCGTGCTCTTCTTGAAGAAAATCCAAGAAAAATCAAATCCAAGTGCCACCTATGGGTTTCGAACCAAGCACCTAAGGGGAGTGAGGAGCGCAGCACTTGACACGGACAGAAGGCACACCATGACACCACTGCCCTGCTCTCCCCAAGGGCAGGGCAGCATCCTGATGCTTCCAAGCCTTGGCACACAAATTGGATACCCACACAAAGTTTCCCTGCTCTGCCCTCCACAAGAGCAGGGTAGCCTCCTGGGAGCAACATATGGGCCAAAATCAACCAAAATTCAATTTAATTCAATTCCTCACCAAATTGAATCAAGGCCAAGCAAACCCATTTCTCCTCAAATCCAAATCAAGCTAAGCCCACATCATCACTCAAAGGCACAAGAACAAGCTAGAATTAGGATTTTCATTTAATTTGTTTTTCATTTCAATTTCATTTTATTTTGTAAAGCCTATATAAGGCATCAATTCCATCTTTGTAAAGGAAGCTGAATTAGAAAGGCAAGCTCCACGAGGGAGCATTAGGATTTGAGAGTTCTCTCCTTTAGTTTTTTTTTTTCTGTCTTAAACTTAGGATTGAGAGTGAAGGAATTCTGTTTCCCTCTTGGTCTAAGATTTCTCTTATTATTCTTCTGCAAAATTTCAGTGAATTAAGGATTTGAACCAAAACTCTCTTTACTGCTTTCATCTTCTTTCCTTCTGCAATTGTTCTTGGTTGGATCAAGGAAGGAATTGAGATCTAGACTTGTTTTCTAGTCTCTTTGATTTCCTGAGATCTTCAATCTCATTTGGCAATTAAACTGAATTTAATTTCTGTTTGCTTCTTCAAGCAATTCTGCTTTCTGTTTAAGATTTGTTGCAAGTTACTCTTCTGCTTGATTGCTCCTTACATTCTCTTGTTGAATTTTAATTCCCAGCACCCAAGTCCTTTTACTTTTCATGCAATTTAATTCTTATGCAATTGTTCCAAGTTCTGCTTGCTACTTGCTTTAATCTCCTTGTTCCCATTCCCCTTTATATTTACTGCAATTTACATTTCTTGTCATTTAAGTTTCTGCAATTTACATTGCTTGCTCTTTAAGCTTCCTGCCTATTTACATTCTGCAATTTAAGTTCACTGCTATTTACATTCTGCTGCAACAATTCTCACTCACCAATGTTAGCTTGACTAAACTAATCACCCACTAAAGTTGCTTGATCCATCAATCCCTGTGGGATCGACCTCACTCTTGTGAGTTATTACTACTTGATGCGACCCGGTATACTTGCCAGTTGGATTTGTGTGTTGGAAATTCATTTTTCCACAAAAACACCATCAGACATCTAGAGCTTTCCAGCAATATATAATAGTCCATACTTTGTTCGAGATTACATGACGTAAACTGGCACTCAACTCCAGTTCCATGCTGCATTCTAGAGTCAAACGCCAGAAACACGTCACAAACCAGAGTTGAACGCCAAAAACACGTTACAACTTGGCGTTCAACTCCAAGAGAAGCCTCAGCTCGTGTAAAGATCAAGTTCAGCCCAAGCACACACCAAGTGGGCCCCGGAAGTTAATTTCTGCATCAATTACTTACTTCTGTAAACCCTAGTAGCTAGTCTAGTATAGATAGAATATTTTACTATTGTATTAGACATCTTGGATGATATTTTTGATCCTGTGATCGTGTTTTGGTAGCTGGCCATTCGGCCATGCCTGGACCACCACTTATGTATTTTCAACGGTGGAGTTTCTACACACCATAGATTAAGGGTGTAGAGCTCTGTTGTACCTCGAGTTTTAATGCAATTACTACTATTTTCTATTCAATTCAATTTATTCCTGTTCTAAAATACCATTCGTACTTCAACCTGATGGATGTGATCATCCGTTACACTCATCATCATCCATCCTTATGAACGCGTGCCTGACAACCACCTCCGTTCTACAAGCGAGAGCTAGAGTGTGTATCTCTTAGATTCCTGATGCACGATACATGGTTGCCCTCGCCTGACAACCGAGGCTTCCATTCAGTGAAATCAGAGTCTTCGTGGTATAAGCTAGAATTGATGGCGGCATTCTTGAGAATCTGGAAAGTCTAAACCTTGTCTATGGTATTCCGAGTAGGATTCTGGGATTGAATGACTGTGACGAGCTTCAAACTCGCGATTGTTGGGCGTGATGACAAATGCAAAAGAATCAATGGATTCTATTCCGACATGATCGAGAACCAACAGATGATTAGCCGTGCCGTGACAGAGCATTTAGACCTTTTTCACTGAGAGGATGGGATGTAGCCATTGACAATGGTGATGCCCTACATACAGCTTGCCATGGAAAAGAGTAAGAAGGATTGGATGAAAGCAGTAGGAAAGCAGAGATTCAGAAAGGACACAGCATCTCCATACACTTATCTGAAATTCCCACCATTGAATTATATGAGTAACTCTATCTTTATTTTCTGTTTATTTATTATTAATTTTCGAAAACTCCATCACCATTTATTATCCGCCTGACTGAGATTTACAAGGTGACCATAGCTTGCTTCATACCAACAATCTCTGTGGGATCGACCCTTACTCATGTAAGGTTTATTACTTGGACGACCCAGTACACTTGCTGGTTAGTTGTGCGGAGTTGTGACAAAGTTTGATTCACGTTTGAGAGCACCAAGTCTTTGGAGCCATTGTTGATGATCACAATTTCACCTATCAAGTTTTTGGCGTCATTGCCAGGGATTGTTTGAGTTTGGACAACTGACAGTTCATCTTGTTGCTCAGATTAGGTAATTTTCTTTTTATTTTCTTTTCAAAAAAGTTTTCAAAAATCTTTCAAAAATTTTTATTTTCTTTTTCGTTTTCCAAAACAATTTTTGAAAAAAAAACCAAAATTTTTTTTATAAAATCATAAAAATCAAAAAGATTTTGTGTTTCTTGTTTGAGTCTTGTGTCATGTTTTAAGTTTGGTGTTAATTGCATATTCATCTTGTTCTTGCATTTTTTTCGAAAATTCATGCATTCATGGTGTTCTTCATGATCTTCAAATTGTTCTTGGTAAGTCTTCTTGTTTGATCTTGATGGTTTCTTGCTTTGTGTCTTTTATTGTTTTTCATGTGCATTTTTGCATTCATAGTGTCTAAGCATTAAAAATTTCTAATTTTGGTGTCTTGCATGTTTTCTTTGCATCAAAAATTTTTCAAAATAATGTTCTTGATGTTCATAGTGATCTTCAAGGTGTTCTTGGTGTTCATTTTGACATTCATAGTGTTCTTGCATGCATCTTGTGTTTTGATCCAAAATTTTTATGTTTTGGGTCATATTTGTGTTTTTCTCTCTCCTCATTAAAAATTCAAAAATAAAAAAATATCTTTTTCCTTATTTCTCTCAAAATTTCGAAAATTTGAGTTGACTTAGTGAAAAATTTTTAAAACTTTGTTATTTCTTATAAGTCAAGTCAAATTTTCAATTTTAAAAAAATCTTATCTTTTCAAAAACTTTTTCAAAAATCAAATCTTTTTCATTTTTTATGATTTTCGAAAACTTGAAAACATTTTTCAAATTCTTTTTCTTAATTTTATTTCAAAATTTTGAAACTTAAATAACAAGTAATGTGATTGATTAAAAAATTTGAAGTTTGTTACTTTCTTGTTAAGAAAGGCTCAATTTTTAAATCCTAGAATCATATCTTTTAGTTTTTTGTTAGTCAAGTAATCAATTTTAATTTTAAAAATTAAATCTTTTTCAAAATATCTTTTTCTTAAAAATCATATCTTTTTATCATATCTTTTTAAATCATATCTTTTTTCAAAAATTTGATTTCAAAATATCTTATCTAACTTCTTATCTTCTTATCTTTTCAAAATTGATTTTAATATCTTTTTCAACTAACTAATTAACTTTTTGTTTGTTTCTTATCTTTTTCAAAACCACATAACTACTTTTCCCTCTCTAATTTTCGAAAATATCTCTCCCCTTTTTCAAAATTCTTTTTAATTAATTAATTGTTTTAAATTTTAATTTCAATTTCAATTCTTCCTTTAATTTTCGAAAATCACCAACTCTTTTTCAAATTTATTTTCGAACTCTCCCCCCTTCATCTTCTTCTATTTATTTATTTACTAACACTTCTCTTCATCTCAAATCTCTGCTCCTATCCTCACCCTTGTGTTTGGATTCTCCATTCTTCTTCACTGTTATTCCCTTTCTTCTTCTACTAACATAAAGGAATCTCTATACTGTGACATAGAGGATTCCTCTTCCTTTTCTGTTCTCTTCATTCTCATATGAGCAAGAACAAGGAAAAAGGCATTCTTGTTGAAGCTGATCCTAAACCTGAATGGACTCTGGAGAGGAAACTAAGAGAAGCTAAATTACAACAATCCAGAGACAACCTTACTGAGAATTTCGAACAAGAAAAGGAGATGGTAGCCGAACCCAACAACAATGATGCAAGAAGGATGCTTGGTGATTATGCTAAACCTATGTCCAAATTTGATGGAAGAAGCATCTCAATTTCTGCCATTGGAGCAAACAATTTTGAGCTGAAACCTCAACTAGTTGCTCTGATGCAACAGAACTGCAAGTTTCATGGACTTCTATCAGAAGATCCCTACCAGTTTTTAACTGAGTTCTTGCAGATCTATGAGACTGTTAAGACTAATAGAGTAGATCCTGAAGTCTACAGACTCATGCTTTTCCCTTTTGCTGTAAGAGACAGAGCTAGAACATGGTTGGACTCACAACCTAAAGATAGCCTGGACTCCTGGGATAAGCTGGTCACGGCCTTCTTGGGTAAATTCTTTCCTCTTCAAAAGCTGAGCAAGCTTAGAGTGGATGTTCAGACCTTGAAGGAAAAAGATGGTGAACCCTCTATGAAGCTTGGGAAAGATACAAGCAGATGACCAAAAAGTGTCCTTCTGACATGTTTTCAGAATGGACCATAATAGATATATTCTATTATGGTCTATCTGAGTTTTCCAAGATGTCATTGGACCATTCTGCAGATGGATCTATTCACCTAAAGAAAACGCCTGCAGAAGCTCAGGAACTTATTGACATGGTTGCAAATAACCAATTCATGTACACTTCTGAGAGGAATTCCGTGAATAATGGGACGCCTCAGAGGAAGGGAGTTCTTGAAATTGATGCTCTGAATGCCATATTGGCTCAGAACTAAATGTTGACTCAGCAAGTCAACATGATTTCTCAAAGTCTGACTGGATGGCAAAATGCATCCAACAGTGCTAAAAGGGCAACTTCTGAAGAAGAAGCTTATGATCCTGAGAACCCTGTAATGGCAGAGGTAAATTACATGGGTGAACCTTATGGAAACACCTATAATTCATCATGGAGAAATCACCCGAATTTCTCATGGAAGGATCAACAAAAGCCTCAACAAGGCTTTAATAATGGTGGAAGAAATAGGCTCAGAAATAGCAAGCCTTTTCCGTCATCTTCTCAGCAACAGACAGAGAATTCTGAGTAGAGCTCCTCTAACTTAGCAAACTGGTGCACGAAATTGCAATCACACTTTTTGCAATCCCGCACAACTAACCAGCAAGTGCACTGGGTCGTCCAAGTAATACCTTGCGTGAGCAAGGGTCGATCCCACGGAGATTGTCGGCTTGAAGCAAGCTATGGTTATCTTGTAAATCTTAGTCAGGATATCAGAAATTATCAGGGTTGATTGTGAAAAGCAAAAGAACATGAAATAAGTACTTGTTATGCAGTAATGGAGAATATGTTGAGGTTTTGGAGATGCTCCATCTTCTGAATCTCTGCTTTCTAAATGTCTTCTTCATAAAACACGCAAGGCTCCTTCCATGGCAAGCTGTATGTAGGGTTTCACCGTTGTCAATGGCTACCTCCCATCCTCTCAGTGGAAATGTTCAACGCACCCTGTCACGGCACGGCTATCCATCTGTCGGTCCTCAATCAGGCCGGAATAGAATCCAGTGATTCTTTTGGGCCATCAAATCTTGGGCAAAGTATGGACTATTATACATTGCTGGAAAGCCCAGGATGTCTACTTTCCAATGCTGTTGAAAGCGCGCCAATTGGGCTTCTGTAGCTCCAGAAAATCCACTTCGAGTGCAGGGAGGTCAGAATCCAACAGCATCTGCAGTCCTTTTCAGTCTCTGAATCAGATTTTTGCTCAGGACCCTCAATTTCAGTCAGAAAATACCTGAAATCACAGAAAAACACACAAACTCATAGTAAAGTCCATAAAAGTGAATTTTAACTAAAAATTAATAAAAATATACTAAAAACTAACTGGATCA
The DNA here is from genome assembly GCF_014773155.1 of Arachis stenosperma. Taxonomy (NCBI): domain Eukaryota; kingdom Viridiplantae; phylum Streptophyta; class Magnoliopsida; order Fabales; family Fabaceae; genus Arachis; species Arachis stenosperma. Next base: position 88,567,040 of record NC_080381.1, on the reverse strand, counting down.
TACTGAAAATATACTAAAAACAATGCCAAAAAGCGTATAAATTATCCGCTCATCACAACACCAAACTTAAATTGTTGCTTGTCCCCAAGCAACTAAAAATCAAAATAGAATAAAAAGAAGAGAATATACTATAGACTCCAAAATATCAAAGAAACATAGTTCCAATTAAATGAGCGGGACTAGTAGCTTTTTGCTTCCGAACAGTTTTGGCATCTCACTCTATCCTTTGAAGTTCAGAATGAATGGCATCTATAAGAACTCAGAACTCAGATAATGTTATTGATTCTCCTAGTTAACTATAATGATTCTTGAACATAGCTAGTGTATGAGTCTTGGCTGTGGCCCAAAGCACTCTGTCTTCCAGTATTACCACCGGATACATACATGCCACAGACACATAATTGGGTGAACCTTTTTAGATTGTGACTCAGCTTTCTTAGAGTCCCCAATTAGAGGTGTCCAGGGTTCTTAAGCACACTCTTTTTGCCTTGGTTCACAACTTTATTTCTCTTTTTTTTTTTCGAAAATTTTTTTTTCTTTTTTTTTTTTGTATTCGCTGCTTTTTCTTGCTTCAAGAATCACTTTGATGATTTTTCAAATCCTCAATAACAGTTCTCCTTTTCCATCATTCTTTCAAGAGCCAACAATTTTAACATTCTTAAAACAACAAATTCAAAAGACATATGCACTGTTCAAGCATTCATTCGGAAAACAAAAATTATTGTCACCACATCAAACTAATTCAACTAGTTTCAAGGATAAATTTCGAAATCCTGTACTTCTTGTTCTTTTGTGATTAAAGCATTTTTCATTTAAGAGAGGTGATAGATTCATAGGACATTCATAGCTTTAAGGCATAAAATTTTAAATTTTATTAATTATGAATTAAGAACAAGACTCAAAAATAGATATAAGATGAGACAAAAAAAAATAAGAATAGAAAACAAAACAGAAAAAAAACGCAAAAAATAGGCTCCTAATGATAGAAGTTTTCACAGAGTTAGGACTCAACAACCTTAATTTTGAGAAGTGGATGCTCCCTCAACTTGAGGGGAGAGCTTTTGGCGTTTCATCTCTTGGAGTTCACGCCCCTGCTTCTCTTGTTCCTTTAGCAACTTGCAGAGCATGATGTTCTGATTCTGCTGTTCTTCCTTTAATTGCTCCATAGTCTCTTGCAGCTTGGTGATAGATGCTTCTAGGCTGGCCCAGTAGCCAATTTTAGGGAATTCAGGGAGGAACTCCTGCGCCCTCCTCTTGATAGAGTTGTCTTGCATTTGTCCTTCCATTGACTTCTTGGTGATTGGATGTTCAATGGGTATGAACTCATCTACTCCCATCTTTACCCCAGCCTCTTTACGGAGCAAGGAGATTAAGCTTGGGTAAGCTAGTTTGGCTTCAGTGGAATTCTTATTTGCAATTGTGTAGATCTCACAAGCAATCACATGATGAACCTCCACTTCTTTTCCAAGCATAATGCAATGAATCATCACTGCTCTCTTGATAGTGACCTCAGAACGGTTGCTAGTGGGCAATATGGAACGCCCAACAAAGTCTAGCCAACCTCTTGCAATTGGTTTGAGGTCCCCCCTCTTGAGTTGGTTTGGGATACCCTTAGAATTGGTTATCCACTTAGTTCCAGGAAGGCATATGTCCTCTAGAACTTGATCCAACCCTTTATCTGCTCTCACCATCCTCCTATTAAAGGATTCAGGATCATCTTGCAGTTGAGGCAGTTTGAAGATTTCTCTTATTTTGTCCAGATGGAAGTACATAACTTTCCCTCTGACCATAGTTCTGTAGGTATGGTAAGCAGTTCCAGTCATTCTCTGCTTATCTGTTAACCACAGATTTGAGTAGAATTCCTGAACCATGTTCCTTCCAACCTTTATCTCAGGATTGGTTAGAACTTCCCATCCTCTGTTTCAAATTTGCTCTTGGATCCCCGCATATTCATCTTCTTTCAGATCAAATTTAACTTCCGGGATCACTGACCTCAGACCCATTATCTTGTGATAATGGTCTTCATGTTCTTTGGTTAAGAACTTCTCTTGATTCCAAAGATTCTTTGGATTATTCTCTTTCTTTCCTCTTAAATTGGTTTGTTTTCCCTTAGGAGCCATGATCTTGATGAATCTTGGCTTGGTGATCACGGAAAAGCACACCAAACTTAGAGGTTTGCTTGTCCTCAAGCAAAAGAAAGGAAGGAAGAGAGAGAGAGGAGAAGCAAATTCGAATGGTGTGGGTAATTAGGGGTCCAAACGTGTATTTATAAGGTGGGGAGGAGAGATTTCGAAAAAAAGAAAAGTTTGAAAGAAGATATGAAAAGATATGGAAAGAATTTGAGAGAAAGGTGAGTTTTTGAACAATATTTGGAATTGATTTGAAATAGATTTGAAGAATGGTTTTAATTTTTGAAGATTTGAAAGTGAATGATGAATGGTTGAAGTGTGAGTTTGTAGAAAAGTATGGGTAAGAAAAGGAAAGTTTGAAAAAATTTTGTTTGAAAACAAAATTGTGGTCCCCCCACCTTTCTGGCGTTAAACGCCCAGAATGGCACCCATTCTGGCGTTTAACGCCCATTTGTTGCCCCTTTTGGGCGTTTAACGCCCAGCCAGGTGCCCTGGCTGGCGTTAAATGCCAGAATTCCTTTATCACTGGGCGTTTTTCTAAACGCCCAGGATGCTACACACCTGGCGTTAAACGCCCAGAATGGTGCCCATTCTGGCGTTTAACGCCCAAAATGGCACCTTTACTGGCGTTAAACGCCCAGAATGGTGCCCATTCTGGTGTTTAACGCCCAAAATGCCCCTTACTGGCATTTTTTTCGCCAGTAAGCTCTTTTTCTCTGCTTTTTGAGCTGAATCCTTCTGTAACTCTGTGAATTACTTCATTTTTGATACTTGCCTTTGTAAAAACAAATCATATAACCTCCTAATGACTGGGTTGCCTCCCAGCAAGCGCTTCTTTACTGTCTTTAGCTGGACCTTCACTGAGAATCACTCAAGTCTCAGTTTTGAGCATTCCTGCTCAAAATTGTTTTCAAGATAATGCTTGATTCTCTGTCCATTAACAATGAACCTTTTGTCAGAATCAATATCTTGAAGCTCAACATATCCATATGGTGACACTCCTGTAATCACATACGGACCCCTCCACCGGGATTTAAGTTTTCCTGGAAACAATCTGAGCCTAGAGTTGAAGAGCAGAACTTTTTGTCCTGGCTCAAAGACTCTGGTTGACAACTTCTTGTCATGCCATTTCTTTGCCTTTTCCTTATAAATTTTTGCATTTTCAAAGGCATTGAGTCTGAACTCTTCTAGCTCATTTAGCTGGAGCAACCTTTTTTCACCAGCTAACTGAGCATCCATGTTTAGGAATCTGGTTGCCCAGTAGGCTTTATGTTCCAGTTCCACGGGCAGATGACAGGCCTTCCCATACACCAGTTGGTATGGAGAGGTCCCTATAGGAGTCTTGAATGCTGTTCTGTATGCCCACAGAGCATCATCCAAGCTCTTTGCCCAATCCTTTCTTCGGGCTATCACAGTCCGTTCTAGGATTCTTTTTAGTTCTCTGTTAGAGACTTCAGCTTGCCCATTTGTCTGTGGATGATACGGAGTTGCCACTTTGTGGCTAATTCCATATCTAACCATAGCAGAGTATAGCTGTTTATTACAGAAATGAGTGCCCCCGTCACTGATTAGTACTCTGGGAACACCAAACCTGCTGAAGATGTGTTTCTGGAGGAATTTCAGCACGGTCTTGGTATCATTAGTGGGTGTAGCAATTGCTTCTACCCACTTAGATACATAGTCCACTGCCACCAGAATGTAAGTGTTTGAGTTTGATGGTAGGAATGGACCCATGAAGTCAATTCCCCATACATCAAACAATTCTATCTCTAGTATCCCTTGTTGAGGCATGGCATATCCGTGAGGCAAGTTACCAGCTCTTTGGCAACTGTCACAGTTACGCACAAACTCTCGGGAATCTTTATAGAGAGTAGGCCAGTAGAAGCCACATTGGAGGACTTTAGTGGCTGTTCGCTCACTTCCAAAATGTCCTCCATACTGTGATCCATGGCAATGCCATAGGATCCTTTGTGCTTCTTCTCTGGGTACACATCTACGGATCATTCCGTCTGCACATCTCTTAAAGAGATATGGCTCATCCCATAGGTAGTACTTGGCATCTGAGATTAATTTCTTTCTTTGCACTCTGCTGTACTCCTGGGGTATGAACCTCACAGCTTTATAATTTGCAATATCTGCAAACCATGGAGCTTCCTGAATGGCAAAGAGTTACTCATCTGGGAAAGTCTCAGAGATCTCAGTAGAAGGGAGGGACGCCCCAGCTACTGGTTCTATTCGGGACAGATGATCAGCTACTTGGTTTTCTGTCCCTTTTCTGTCTCTTATTTCTATGTCAAACTCTTGCAGAAGCAACACCCATCTTATCAGCCTGGGTTTTGAATCCTGCTTTGTGAGTAAGTGTTTAAGAGCAGCATGGTCAGTGTACACAATCACTTTGGATCCTACTAGATAAGATCTAAACTTGTCAATGGCATAGACCACTGCAAGTAATTCTTTTTCTGTGGTTGTGTAATTCTTTTGTGCATCATTTAGAACACGGCTAGCATAATAAATGACATGCAGAAGTTTGTTATGCCTCTGTCCCAACACTGCACCAATGGCATGATCACTGGCATCACACATTAATTCAAATGGCAATGCCCAATCTGGTGCAGAGATGACTGGTGCTGTGACCAGCTTAGCTTTCAGGGTCTCAAATGCTTGCTGACACTGTGTGTCAAACACAAATGGCGTGTCAGCAGCTAGCAGATTACTCAGAGGTTTTGCAATTTTCGAAAAATTCTTTATGAACCTTCTGTAGAATCCTGCATGCCCCAGAAAGCTTCTGATTGCCTTAACATTGGCAGGTGGTGGTAATTTTTCAATTACCTCTACCTTTGCCTTATCCACCTCTATTCCCCTGCTTGAAATTTTGTGCCCAAGAACAATTCCTTCAGTCACCATAAAGTGACATTTCTCCCAATTTAAAACCAGGTTAGTCTTTTGGCACCTTTTCAGGACAAGTGATAGGTGGTTAAGACAGGAGCTGAATGAGTCTCCATATACTGAGAAGTCATCCATGAAGACTTCCAGGAATTTCTCCACCATATCAGAGAAGATGGATAGCATGCATCTCTGAAAGGTTGCAGGAGCATTACACAGACCAAAAGGCATCCTTCTGTAGGCAAACACGCCAGAAGGGCAAGTAAATGCTGTTTTCTCTTGGTCCTGAGGATCTACTGCAATTTGGTTGTAACCTGAATAGCCATCCAAAAAGCAGTAATAATCATGACCAGCTAGTCTTTCTAGCATTTGGTCTATGAATGGTAAAGGAAAATGATCCTTTTCTGGTGGCCGTATTGAGCCTTCTGTAGTCAATACACATACGCCACCCTGTGACTGTTCTTGTAGGAACCAGTTCATTTTTTTCATTATGAACCACTGTCATGCCTCCCTTTTTGGGGACAACTTGGACAGGGCTTACCCAGGGGCTATTAGAAATAGGATAAATAATCCCAGCCTCTAGTAATTTAGTGACCTCTTTCTGCACCACCTCCTTTATGGCTGGATTTAGCCTCCTTTGTGGTTGGACCACTGGTTTGGCATTATCCTCCAACAGGATCTTGTGCATGCATCTGGCTGGGCTAATGCCCTTAAGATCACTTATGGACCACCCAAGAGCTGTCTTGTGTGTCCTTAGCACTTGAATCAGTGCTTCTTCTTCCTGTGGATTTAAAGCAGAGCTTATAATCACTGGAAAAGTTTCACCCCCTCCCAGAAATGCATACTTCAGGGATGGTGGTAGTGGTTTGAGTTCAGGTTTGGGAGGCTTATCCTCCTCCTGAGGAATTTTCGAAAATTCCTTTGTTTCCTGTGGTTCTTCTTGATCAGGCCGAGCATCCTTGAAGATGTCTTCAAGCTCTGATTCTAGGCTTTCAGTCATATTGATCTCTTCTACCAAAGAGTCAATAATGTCAGCGCCCATGCAGTCATTTGGTGTGTCTGGATGCTGCATAGCTTTTACAGCATTCAACTTGAACTCATCCTCATTGACTCTTAGGGTCACTTCCCCTTTTTGTACATCAATGAGAGTCCGTCCAGTTGCTAGGAATGGTCTTCCTAGAATGAGAGTTGCACTCTTGTGCTCCTCTATTTCCAGCACCACAAAGTCAGTTGGAAAGGCAAATGGTCCAACCTTGACAATCATATCCTCTATTATGCCTGATGGATGTTTAATAGAGCCATCAGCAAGTTGGAGGCATATCCTGGTTGGTTTGACTTCTCCAGCCAACCCAAGCTTTCTGATAGTGGATGCAGGTATTAGATTGATGCTTGCTCCAAGATCACACAGGGCTGTCTTGGTGCAGGCGCCTTCTAATGTGCATGGTATCATAAAGCTTCCAGGATCTTGAAGCTTTTCTGGTAAGCTTTTCAAAATGACTGCACTGCATTCTTCAGTGAGAAACACTTTTTCAGTTTCTCTCCAATCCTTCTTATGACTTAAGATCTCTTTCATGAACTTAGCATAAGAAGGTATTTGCTCAAGTGCCTCTGCAAACGGAATCTTTATTTCAAGAGTCCTTAGATAGTCTGCATAGCGGGAAAATTGCTTATCCTGTTCCGCTTGGCGGAGTTTTTGAGGATAAGGCATCTTGGCTTTATAGTCTTCAACCTTAGATGCTGCAGGTTTATTCCTTACAGAAGTGGTTGAAGAAGCCTTGTTGGAGGGATTACTGTCAGCACTCTCAAGTGTCTGATCTTCCCTTGGCGTCTGAACGCCAGGAATGGGTGAAGATTGGGCGTTAAACGCCAACTTCTCTCCCTTTTCTGGCGTTTGAACGCCAGAACTGGGCAAGGAATGGGCGTTTAACGCCAGCTTTCCTTCCCTTTCTGGCGTTTGAACGCCAATAACATTCCTCTCTGGGCTCTTACTGTCCTCAGAGGGATTTTGAACAGTGGTTTGGTGATCCTCTGTCAATTGTTCCCTGTTTGGCTTTTTGCTCTTCTGAGCAGTGGTATTCAGTGTCTTCCCACTCCTCAGTTGAACTGCTTGACACTCCTCTGTTATCTGTTTAGATATTTGATGTTTTGCTTGATTCAACTGTAGTTCTATGTTCTTGTTAGCAACTTTAGTTTCATAGAGCATCTCTTTAAATTCTGCTAACTGTTCTGTCATCAGGAGCAATTGTTGATTAAGCTCAATCATCTGTTCTTGAGGATTAGGGTCAGTGACTACTGTCATGACTTCCTCTTCTGGAGAGAACTCATTGCTAGAATACAAATATTGATTTCTAGCAACAGTGTCTATAAGCTCTTGAGCTTCTTCAATTGTCTTCCTCATGTGTATAGATCCACCAGCTGAGTGGTCTAAAGACATCTGAGCTTTTTCTGTAAGCCCATAGTAGAAGATGTCTAACTGTACCCACTCTGAAAACATTTCAGAGGGGCACTTTCTTAGCATACCTCTATACCTCTCCCAGGCATTATAAAGGGATTCGTTATCCTCTTGTTTAAAGCCTTGGATGTCCAGCCTTAGCTGTGTCATCCTCTTTGGAGGGTAAAAATGATTCAGGAATTTATCTGATAACTGTTTCCATGTCTTTATGCTTGCTGTAGGTTGGTTATTCAACCACCTTTTAGCTTGATCTTTTACAGCAAATGGAAACAGTAATAGTCTGTAGACATCCTGATCCACCTCTTTATCATGTAATGTGTCAGCAATTTGTAAGAACTGTGCCAGAAACTCAGTAGGTTCTTCCTGTGGAAGACCGGAATACTGGCAATTTTGCTGCACTATGATAATAAGTTGAGGATTTAGCTCAAAGCTGCTTGCTTTGATGGGAGGTGTACAGATGCTACTCCCATATGCAGCTGTAATGGGGTTAGCATATGACCCCAGAGTCCTTTTGGACTGATCAATCCCACTTATGTCCATAATGGATAAAAGGGAAATGATATGGATTGCAAGTAGATAAATTTTATTTATTTTTTTTTGGATTGACCGAAAAATAAAATAACATCAAAAGGAAAAAAAATTTCGAAAATTGGAAAAAAATAAGATCAAAGCAAATTGAAAACTGAATCAAGTAGTTAATTAAAAAGATCTTGAGATTAGCAATTAGAAAGGTATGATTGAAAAATTTTTATGAAAAAGATTTGATTTTTGAAAAGAGGAAAGAGAAAAACAACAAAATGACACCAAACTTAAAATTTTTAGAAAATCAAACACAATTTTTTTCGAAAATTTTAAGGGAAAAACACTAAGAGGACACCAAACTTAGAACTTTTACGGATCAAAAAGGGACTAAGGACATGCAAAATCGAAAATTAAAAGAAAAGCAAAAGCATGCAATTGACACCAAACTTAGAATATGAAACTAGACTCAACTAAAAGACTCTAAACCAATTAAAAACAAAACAGTCCTAATCTAAGCAACAAGATAAGCCGTCAGTTGTCCAAACTCGAACAATCCCCGGCAACGGCACCAAAAACTTGGTGCACGAAATTGCAATCACACTTTTTGCAATCCCGCACAACTAACCAGCAAGTGCACTGGGTCGTCCAAGTAATACCTTGCGTGAGCAAGGGTCGATCCCACGGAGATTGTCGGCTTGAAGCAAGCTATGGTTATCTTGTAAATCTTAGTCAGGATATCAGAAATTATCAGGGTTGATTGTGAAAAGCAAAAGAACATGAAATAAGTACTTGTTATGCAGTAATGGAGAATAGGTTGAGGTTTTGGAGATGCTCCATCTTCTGAATCTCTGCTTTCCTACTGTCTTCTTCATCAAACACGCAAGGCTCCTTCCATGGCAGGCTGTATGTAGGGTTTCACCGTTGTCAATGGCTACCTCCCATCCTCTCAGTGGAAATGTTCAACGCACCCTGTCACGGCACGGCTATCCATCTGTCGGTCCTCAATCAGGCCGGAATAGAATCCAGTGCCTTCAGGAGTTTGAAGCTCGTCACAGTCATTCAATCATTGAATCCTACTCAGAATACCACAGACAAGGTTTAGACCTTCCGGATTCTCTTGAATGCCGCCATCAATTCTAGCTTATACCACGAAGATTCTGATTAAAGAATCCAAGAGATATCTACTCAATCTAAGGTAGAACGGAGGTGGTTGTCAGGCACACGTTCATAGTTGAGAATATGATGAGTGTCACGGATCATCACATTCATCCGGGTTAAGAACAAGTGATATCTTAGAATGGAAGCAAGCATGATTGAATAAGAAACAGTAGTAATTGCATTAATCCATCAAGACACAGCAGAGCTCCTCACCCCCAACCATGGGGTTTAGAGACTCATGCCGTGGAAGGTATACAAAGAAACGTGTAAAAGTGTCATCAGGTACAGATACAATGTCAAAAGATCCTATTAATAGTAAACTAGTAACCTAAGGTTTACAGAAATGAGTAAATGACAGAAAAATCCACTTTCGGGCCCACTTGGTGTGTGCTTGGGCTGAGCATTGAAGCTTTCATGTGTAGAGACCTTTTCTGGAGTTAAACGCCAGCTTTCATGCCAGTTTGGGCGTTTAACTCCAAGTTTTATGCCAGTTCCAGCGTTAAACGCTGGAAATTCTGAGGCTGAATTGCCACGCCGGTTTGGGCCATCAAATCTTGGGCAAAGTATGGACTATTATACATTGCTGGAAAGCCCAGGATGTCTACTTTCCAATGCCGTTGAGAGCGCGCCAATTGGGCTTCTGTAGCTCCAGAAAATCCACTTCGAGTGCAGGGAGGTCAGAATCCAACAGCATCTGCAGTTCTTTTCAGTCTCTGAATCAGATTTTTGCTCAGGACCCTCAATTTCAGTCAGAAAATACCTGAAATCACAGAAAAACACACAAACTCATAGTAAAGTCCAAAAAAGTGAATTTTAACTAAAAACTAATAAAAATATACTAAAAACTAACTGGATCATACTGAAAATATACTAAAAACAATGCCAAAAAGCGTATAAATTATCCGCTCATCACAAACATAGTCTCTGATCTGTCTAAGGCCACTTTAAGTTTCATGAGTGAAACAAGGTCCTCCATCAGAAGGAGTTTCACATTGAGGACCTAAAGGAATCTGAGGCTCATATAGAGACCATAGAGATTCCATTAAATCTCCTTCTGCCATTCATGAGCTCTGAAGACTATTCTTCCTCTGAAGAGGATGAAGATGTAACTGGAGAGCAAGTTTCTCAATATCTAGGAGCTATCATGAAGCTGAATGCCAAGTTGTTTGGTAATGAGACTTGGGAAGGTGAACCTCCCTTGCCCATTAGTGAACTAGATACATGGGTTCAACAAACTTTACCTCAAAAGAGACAAGATCCTGGTAAATTCTTAATACCCTGTACTGTAGGCACCATGACCTTTGACAAGGCTCTGTGTGACCTAGGGTCAGGCATAAATCTTATGCCATTTTCTGTAATGGAGAAACTGGGGATCATTGAGGTATAGCCTGCCATATTCTCATTTCAAATGGCAGACAAGTTAGTAAGACAAGCTTATGAATTGGTAGAGGATGTGTTAGTGAAGGTTGAAGGCCTTTACATCCCTGCTGATTTTATAATCTTAGACACTAGGAAGGAGGAGGATGAATGCATCATCCTGGAAAGACCTTTCCTAGCCACAGCAGGAGCTGTGATAGATGTTAACAGAGGAAAATTAGTCCTTCAATTGAATGGGGACTACCTTGTGTTTAAAACCCAAGGTTATCCTTCTGTAAACATGGAAAAGAGGCACGATAAGTTTATCTCAATACAGAGTCAAACAAAGCCCCCACAATCAAACTCTAAGTTTGGTGTTGGGAGGCCACAACCGAACTCTATGTTTGGTGTTGAGAAGCCCCCACATTCAAACTCTAAGTTTGGTATTGGGAGGCCCTCATCATGCTCTGAACATCTGTGAGGCTCCATGATAGCCCACTGTCAAGCTAGTGACATTAGAAGAGCGCCTATTGGGAGACAAACCAATTTTTATTTATCTAATTTTATTTTTATTTTTATTGTTATTTTATGTTTTAGTAGGTTCATGATCATGTGGAATCACGAAAAAAATACTAAAATTAAAAACAGAATAAAAAACAGCAGAAGAAAAATCACACCATGGAGGAAGGATTTACTGGCGTTTAAACGCCAGTAAGGAACATCTGGCTGGCGTTCAACGCCAAAACAGAGCATGGATCTGGCGTTGAATGCCAGAAACAAGCAACATCCTGGCGTTCAAACGCCAGGAATACACCCTGAGGAAAGCTGGCGCTGAACGCCAGAAACAAGCATGAAACTGGCATTCAACGCCAGAAACATGCTGCAGATGGGCGTTGAACGCCCAAAACAAGCATCAATCCGGCGTTCAAATGCCAGACTTGCATGCAAAGGCATTTTGCACGCCTCATTAGTGCAGGGATGTAAATCCTTGACACCTCAGGATCTGTGGACCTTACAGGATCCCCACCTACCTCACCCTCTCTCCCTCTATTTACGGTCATCCCTTCTGTTTTTCATTCACCACTCACATCCATCCACTCTTCCCCATACACCAACCTGCCTTCAAAATTCAAAATCTCTTTCCCACCCTAAATGGCAGAACCTACCCCCTCTCCCCTCACTATATAAACCTGTTCATAGCTTGGGTCGAGCTGTCCGACCCGGGATGTTCTACAAACAAAGCGACCGACCTCTTCAGGCTAGGACAACCCGGCCTCTTCTTAAAGAGCTCGGCCAAGTCACAGGAAAGCCCAATAAAAGGGCCCAAGCAGAGGAACACGACCCGAATCCAAGGGCGGCCCAAGCCTATAGAGATAAAGGCGGTTCCCTTAAAAGATAAGATAAGATAACTAACTTATCTTATCTAAGAAAGCCACTCTACGCCATTATAAATACACTGGAGCACCCAGGTATAACTCATACTCTGATACTACTCAATACCTGCTTAATACCCTTGCTAACTTAAGTATCGGAGTCCCTTGCAGGTACCCCCACCCTCCGGGGATGAAAGATCAGCATTATCACCAAGTCTCACACGTCGGACACCGCGACTCTAAACACCCCCGTAGGATCGGACTCAGCAGCTCCGATCAATATAAAAGTTCTCGTCCGTGATCGACCTCTAGTTTTAGGTAACCTATGGAACATTGGCGCAGTTACCGGGGAACCTGGAAGTCATCTCATTACCATGGCGGACCACCATGACAACGATCACACCTCAGATCTAGAAGAAAGAACGCCGCACAAAAACGTGGGCACAACACCAAAGGATACTCCTCAAATCGATGATAAAAACTCCCCAAACGAGGGAGCTCTGGAGGCATTCCAAAGTCGGTTAAAGCAACTCGAGGAAGATGCTCTACGTTAACGAGAGGCCGAAAAGGATCTACAAAGAGAAATAAGATGACGCCGGGAATTGGAGAACAAACTCCTAAAACTTGAGGCCGATGTCAAGACTAAAGCCAGCCATCCCACCCCCGAAGATAGCACCCGAAAGGAATAAGATCCATTCACCAGGGAGATCATGAAAACAAGAATCCCAAAAGACTTCAAACTCCTAGACATTACCTTGTACTACGGCACAACGGATCCCAGCCATCATCTCAGCAACTTCAGTAGCAGAATGTACTTCACCGATGCCTCAGATGCAGTTCGTTGCAAAGCCTTTCCAACCACTTTAACAAAAACAGCAATTAGATGGTTTGACAACCTCCCTCCTAGGTCCATCTCAAGTTTCGACGACTTGGCTAAAAAATTCCTGGCCAGATTCTCCATCCAAAAGGACAAAGCAAAACATGCTCCGAGCTTACTAGGAATCAGAAAAGGGGAGCGGGAAACCCAGCGAAACTACATGGAGAGATTCAACAAGACATGCATGGATATACAAAACCTTCCAACAGAAGCTGCTATCATGGGTCTCATTAATGGTCTGCGAGAAGGGCCTTTCAGTCAATCCATATCAAAGAAGTATCCCACATCTCTGAACGAGGTGCAGGAGCGAGCAGAAAAGTACATCAACATGGAGGAAAACTCCCGATTAGGAGAGACTTCAAAACCAGGGTTCACCCCTCGGGACCAGGGTTCACCCCTCGGGATAAAGACAAAGATTCCAGAAAAAAGGAAGATCGACATGGAGAAAAAATAAAAAAGTACCAAAATTACACCCCTCTTCGGGTGTCTCTTGTGGATGTCTACAGAGAAGTTTGCAACACAGAAAAAATACCACTAGCTCGACCACTCAAAGGCAAAAAAGGAGGAGGAAACCGGGCTGAATACTGTGAATTTCATCGGATCCGCATACACTCCACCAATGAGTGTTTTGATTTAAAAAATGTCATAGAAAAGCTCGTACGAGAAGGAAGGTTAGATCGATACCTGGCCACCCACGAAGATTAACAAAGGAAAAAAAGAAGGGCAGAAGATGTCGGACCTACTATGCGATCATCCCGGACACCAGAAAGACACGTCCATATGATACACGGCGGATTCACCAGAGGAGGAATCTCCAAGGCATCCCGCAAAAGACATCTCAAAGACATATATCACGTCGCAGAAAAGAAGGAAGCACTCGACATCCGGCGATCACTTTTACCAAAGAAGACGCATCCGGCATCACATCAGGACATGACGATCCCATGGTCATCATAATCATACTGGCAAATGCAAATCTCCATCGCACTTTGATAGACCAGGGGAGCTCTGCCGATATCTTATTCAAAACCGCCTTCGACAAACTCGGCTTGGAAGAAAAGGAACTCAGAGCATATCCGGACAGCCTGTTCGGGTTAGGAGATACCCCGGTTCAACCAATGGGATACATTCCGCTCCACACAACTTTTGAAAAGGGAAGTCAGTCAAGAACACTCAAAATAGACTACATCGTCATTGACGTAAGCTCAGCCTACAATGCTCTAATAGGTCGGACAACGTTAAATCAACTCGGTGCAATAGTCTCGACTCCGCATCTATGCATGAAATTCCCAACCGCAGAAGGAATAGTCACAGTAAAGGCAGACCAGAAAATGGCGCGCCGCTGCTACAATGAAAGTCTAAACCTCAGAGGCAGAGGCGAAGAATTCCACACAATCGAGCTTGGTGGAGCTCAGAGGCGGGAGGAGCTTCGCCCACAACCTGAAGGAGAAATAGAGAAAATCCAGATCGGAAACACCCCGGACCAAATAACCAACATTGGCACACTCCTAAAATGGGACACAAGAGAATCACTCATACAGTTCCTACGCGATAATGCTGACCTTTTTGCGTGGAAGGTCGCAGACATGCCAGGTATAGATCCCAAACTAATGTGCCATAAGCTAGCAGTCTACCCAGGATCTCGGCTAGTACAACAAAGGCACAGAAAGCTAGGACCAGAACGCTCTCAAGGGGTGGAAGAACAGGTGCAAGCTCTACTGGAGGCAGGCTTCATAAGAGAAGTCAAATACTCGCTGTGGCTTGTTAATATCGTTTTGGTAAAAAAGTCAAATGGGAATTGGAGAATGTGCACCGACTATACCGATCTCAACAAAGCTTGCCTAAAAGATCTTTATCCGCTCCCAAACATTGATGCACTGGTAGATGCCTCCTCCGGATACAAATACATCTCCTTTATGGACGCATACTCGGGATATAACCAAATCCCAATGTACCCACCCGACCAAGAAAAAACCTCTTTCTTAACCCCAAAGGCAAATTATTGTTACATTGTTATGCCTTTCGGTCTCAAAAATGCGGGAGCCATTTACCAAAGATTAATGAACAAAGTTTTTTCGGATCACATCGGAAAAATCATGGAGGTCTATGTAGACGACATGCTAGTGAAGACGCAAAATGAAGAGATGTTACTATCCGACCTGACACAAGTATTCGACACCATAAGACGACACAGCATGCGACTCAATCCCACAAAATGTACCTTCGCAGTAGAAGCTGGTAAATTCTTGGGTTTTATGATCACACAGAGAGGAATCGATGCAAACCCAGACAAGTGCAGGGCCGTACTCGACATGAAAATCCCGACTTGTATCAAAGAGGTGCAACAACTCAACGGGCGGCTGGCAGCCTTGTCCAGATTCCTGGCGGGATCCGCAATAAGATCTCTCCCCTTCTACGCCACTCTAAGGAAGGGAAAGGAATTTGAATGGACAGTTGAATGCAAGCAAGCCTTCTAAGACTTTAAAAAGTTTCTAGGACAACCACCTATATTAAGTCGGCCCCGGAAGGGGGAACCGCTCATCTTGTACCTCGCAGTGGGAAATCGGGCAATAGCTTCAGCACTGGTCCGAGAGGACAACAGCGGACAGCAACCCATATACTTTATCAGTAAAGCATTGCAGGGAACCGAGCTGAACTACCAGAAGATAGAAAAATTTACTTACGCTCTCATAATAACATCTCGCTGACTTCACCCATATTTCTAGTCTCACACCATTAAAGTTCGAACTAACCAGCCCATAAAAGGGATCTTACAGAAAACAGACTTGGCAGGAAGAATCTTGCAATGGGCAGTTGAGCTGTCCGAATTCGACCTTCAATACGAAGCTCGGACGGTAATCAAATCTCAATACCTGGCCGACTTCATTGCAGAATTTACAGACACACCGGAAGTCCCCACAGAATGGAATCTATACGTGGATGGATCCTCAAATAAAACGGGAAGTGGTGCAGGCGTAATAATCGAAAGTGACCAGGGGACCCAGATCGAACTCTCCCTCAAATTTGGGTTCCCCGCCTTGAATAATCAAGCGGAATATGAGGCACTACTAGCAGGTTTGAAGATGGCTAGGGAGGTCAGAGCTCAAAAATTTATCATCTTCAGCGATTCACAGGTAGTCACTTCACAAATAACAGGCAGCTACCAAGCCAAGGATCCCACTATGAAAAAGTACCTGGACAAAACCAGGGAACAGCTCGGACAACTCGGAAAATACGAGATTCGACACAAACCCCGAGAACAGAATACCCGGGCCGATGCACTCTCAAAACTAGCTAGCACCAAACCAGGAGGTAACAATAGAAACATTATCCAAGAAATTCTACAGAAGCCATCAATCTCGGAAGAAGAAAAAGTCCTAGCCATAACAGGTCGCGATCAGGGATGGATGACCCCCATAATTAATTACCTCACAACAGAGGCCCTCCCTACAGATGAGAAAGAGGCAAAGAAGTTAAAACGGTAAGCACAATACTATACCATCATAAATAACACTTTATACAAAAGAGGGATTTCAGCACCATTGCTAAAATGCGTGCCGACTTACAATACTAAGGACATCTTAGAAGAAGTACATAGTGGCATTTGTGGCAATCACCTCGGAGCACAAGCACTCGCCAAAAAAGTACTACGGGCCGGATTCTATTGGCCAACCCTACAAAAAGAAGCCATAGACTTCGTAAGGACATGTTCGCCATGTCAGATGCATGCCAACTTCCACACCACTCCGCCTGAGGAACTCATCAGCGTAACCTCACTGCGCCATTCGCAAAATGGGGACTCGATCTCCTCGGACCCTTTTCCCAAAGATCTGGACAGGTCAAATTCCTCATAATAGGAATAGACTACTTCACAAAATGGATCAAGACAGAACCCCTAGCCAATGCCACAGCTCAAAGAAGTTGGAAATTCATGTATTGAAATATCGTCACAAGGTTCAGAGTTCCATACTCCATCACTACAGACAATGGTACCCAGTTCACAGACGCAGGCTTCAGAAAACTAGCGGCCGACCTGAATATAAAACAACAATTCACCTCTGTTGAGCATCCCCAAGCCAATGGGCAAGCCGAAGCTGCCAACAGAGTTATATTAGCAGGGATAAAACGGAGATTATAGGATGCAAAGGGAGCCTGGGCTGAGGAGCTCTCACAAGTCCTATGGGCATATCGAACGACCACACATTCCACAACAAGGGAATCACCTTTCCGTATAGCTTACGGAATGGAGGCTATGATCCCAATAGAGGTTGAAGAAAGATCCCCTAGAGTGATCTACTATAGTGAAGAAGCCAATCCCCAACTTCAAAGGGAAGAGCTCGAATTACTCCCAGAAGTCCGAGAAAGAGCTCGGATAAGGGAAGAAGCATTGAAACGACAAATGGCTTCCAGATACAATCAAAAAGTAATACAGCAGACCTTCATGAAAAATGACTTCATTCTAATCCGAAATGACATTGGAACAACTCGACCTAGAGAAGGAAAGCTAGCTGCAAATTGGAAAGGACCCTACCGAGTCATAGAAGTGCTAGGGAAGGGCTACTACAGGCTTTCCGAACTCGACGGGCGAGAGCTGCCAAGGTCATGGCACGCCTGCAACTTAAGAAGGTACTATAGTTAGGCAGGATAAGGGACCTTGGGACAAGGCACACTCTTTTTCCTGAAAAGGTTTTTTAACGAGGTGCCAGGCCCAAGACCTACAAACTAACCCCCACGTGTATATATTTGCATTTCTCTTAATAAAATTTTTTCAGATTTTCTACAAACGTTCAAGTCGTATTATTCTAAAAACAATCATCGCCCGATTATAAAGCTACAGATCGACAGAAAGTGAAAACCAAATTCACTATGCGATCACGATAAAAACGAGGGTTAAAACCCAAAATTCTACAAAATCGGCAAAGATGAAAATAGAATAATACAAGAAGCTATAGAAAGTGATCCATAGAAAGGACCTGACGAGGTCCTAATAAAATGGATTGCTATAAAATAGCTTAAAGGCTGGCCGACACCTAAAGTCAGCCAGCTCCAACAAACCAAGTTATAAGTAAAGCCCTGGAAAGAGGTCTGGCCAACCCTATAAAAGAAGATTACTATAACTTCGAAAAGCCTGATGTGATGAAGTCGGACTCCTACAAAAGGTTACAAAAGATAATCCCTGAAAGAGACCTAAGCAAGGTCCAAGAAAGAGGATTATCAAGTAACTCGACAGTGCCTGACATGACCAAGTCGGCCCAAAAAAGATAAAGTTACAAAGATAATCCCTGAAAGAGACATGAACAAGGTCTAAGAAAGAGGATTATCAAGTAACTCGACGGTGCCCGACATGAGCAAGTCGCCCCAGAAAGATTAAGTTACAAAGATAATCCCTGAAAGAGACCTGAACGAGGTCCAAAAAGAGGATTATCAAGTAACTCGACAAGGCCCGACATAACAAAGTCGGCCTGGGCAGATAAAAGCTACAAAGATAAATCCCTGAAAGAGACCTGAACGAGGTCCAAAAAGAGGGTTATCAAGTAACTCGACCAAAAGTCCGACATGACAAAGTCGGCCCAAGACACAAAACCACAAAGGTAATCCCTGAAAGAAAGGGCTTATTACGATCGATGAGAGCAACGTCAGGCCAAAGGATCAAGTTAATCATTTCAGATAGAAACTTACGAAGGCGCCAAGACAAGTGCAAACAAACATAATATAGAAACTACCGAGTTACGACAATAAACTCCAGAGGCCATCAAAGACCAGCCCCGGAAACCCGAGAAATACTTTGTTTTTCAAAACGAAAGTTGCTAAACGAGCAACCTTAGAAAGTGTCAATAGTCAAACAAAACACCATTTACAAAAAGTTCAAATGCCCACAGACCGGGCTATGCACAAATTTATCAAGAATAATCAAAGAGAGTCCAAAGGCTTCCCAGTAGCAACATCAATAGGAGGTAAAGGAGGACGAGTCTGGAGAAGCACCGCATCCACTGTCCCGTCGCCTCGATTCAAGATCTGACAATCAGAATCAGGCTCAACTACGGTCGAGGGGGCTGAAGGAACTGGCATGGTAGAAGCTTTCAGAGGAGGCGCAGGAGGTGGCTCAACATCATCATCGGGATAATCCGGGACAATCTTGCCATCCTTTACTACGTTATCAAGACTAACGAGAGTCAAATCGGCATCAGGGGCAACAATCTAGAACTGCTCCATCAGATTCTCACAGACGGCAGTCACGCTGCCCACAAGGTGATCCTGGAACTCGGCATAATCAGTCCGAGCAGTTTCCAAGTCATCACGGAGATGCACCAACTCCCTATAAGTCGAGACATAGCTATTGATGAGTGGATAACTTATATGCTTTTTGGCATTGTTTTTAGGTAGTTTTTAGTAAGTTCAAGCTACTTTTAAGGATGTTTTCATTAGTTTTTATGATAAATTCACATTTCTGGACTTTACTATGAGTTTGTGTGTTTTTTTGTAATTTCAGGTAATTTCTGGCTGAAATTGAGGGACCTGAGCAAAATTCTGATAGGAGGCTGACAAAGGACTGCTAATGCTGTTGGAATCTGACCTCCCTGCACTCGAAATTAATTTTCTGGAGCTACAGAACTCCAAATGGCGCGCACTCAACGGCGTTGGAAAGTAGACATCCAGAGCTTTCCAGCAATATATAATAGTCCATACTTTATTCGTAATTAGATGACGTAAACTGGCGCTCAACGCCAGTTTCATGTTGCTGTCTGGAGTAAAACGCCAGAAACACGTCACGACCCGGAGTTGAACGCCCAAAACACGTTACAACTTGGCGTTCAACTCCAAGAGAAGCCTCAGCTCGTGGATAGATCAAGCTCAGCCCAAACATACACCAAGTGGGCCTTGGAAGTGGATTTATGCATCAATTACTTACTCTTGTAAACCCTAGTAGCTAGTTTAGTATAAATAGGATAGTTTACTATTGTATTAGACATCTCTGGACGCCTAGTCCTTAGACCTTGGGGGCTGGCCATTCGGCCATGCCTGAACCTTTCACTTATGTATTTTCAACGGTGGAGTTTCTACACACCATAGATTAAGGGTGTGGAGCTCTGCTGTACCTCAAGTTTTAATGCAATTACTACTCTTTTCCATCCAATTCATTTATTCCTGTTCTAAGGTATTCGTTGCACTTCAACTTGATGAATGTGATGATCCGTGACACTCATCATCATTCTCACCTATGAACGCGCGTGATTGACAGCCACTTCCGTTCTACCTTAGGCCGGGCGCATATCTCTTGGATTCCTTAATCAGAATCTTCGTGGTATAAGCTAGAATTGATGGCGGCATTCATGGGAATCCGGAGGGTCTAACCTTGTCTGTGGTATTCTGAGTAGGATTTCGAGATTGAATGACTGTGACGAGCTTCAAACTCCTGAAAGCTGGGCGTTAGTGACAGACGCAAAAGAATCAAGGGATTCTATTCCAACCTGATTGAGAACCGACAGATGATTAGCCGTGTTGTGACAGAGCATTTGGACCATTTTCACTGAGAGGATGGGATGTAGCCATTGACAACGGTGATGCCCTACAAAGCAGTAGGAAAGCAGAGATTCAGGGGGAGCACAGCATCTCTATACGCCTATTTGAAATCCCCATCATTGGATTACTTAAGTAACTTTATCTTTATTTTATGTTTATTATTTATTATTAATTTTCAAAAATTCATAATCAATTATAATCCGCTTGACTGAGATTTACAAGGTGACCATAGCTTGCTTCATACCAACAATCTCTGTGGGATCGACCTTTACTCACGTAAGGTATTACTTGGACGACCCAGTACACTTGCTGGTTAGTTGAACGGAGTTGTGCCCACACATAGTTGTCAACCATGGTTTTGGCATCATGTTTTTGGCGCCATTGCCAGGGAAAGAAAGAGCAATGAATTTTACAAAATACAATAACATATGAATCACAATTTCGTCCACCAAGTTTTTGGCGCCGTTGCCAGGGATTGTTCGAGTATGGACAACTGACGGTTCATCTTGTTGCTCAGATTAGGTAATTTTCTTTTCAAAAAATTTTTTCAAAAATTTTTTCAAAATTTTCTTTTCTTTTTCGTTTTTCCAAAAAAATAATTTTCGAAAAAAATAATAAAAATACAAAAAATTAATAAAATCATAAAATTCAAAAATATTTTGTGTTTCTTGTTTGAGTCTTGAGTTAATTTTTAAGTTTGGTGTCAATTACATGTTTTAAAAATTTTTCTTGCATTTTTCGAAAATTCATGCATTCATAGTGTTCTTCATGATCTTCAAGTTGTTCTTAGTAAGTCTTCTTGTTTGATCTTGATGTTTTCTTGTTTTGTGTTGTTTGTTGTTTTTCATATGCATTTTTCATTTGTTAGAGTCCATGCATTAAAGATTTCTAAGTTTGGTGTCTTGCATGTTTTCTTTGCATCAAAATTTTTTCAAAAATATGTTCTTGATGTTCATCATGATCTTCAAAGTGTTCTTGGTGTTCATCTTGACATTCATAGTGTTCTTGCATGCATCATGTGTTTTGATCCAAAATTTTTAAGTTTTGGGTCATAATTGTGTTTTTCTCTCTCATAATTAAAATTTCAAAAATCAAAAAAATATCTTTTCCTTATTTCCCTCCAAATTTTCGAAATTTTGGGTTGACTTGGTCAAAAATTTTTACAATTAGTTGTTTCTTACAAGTCAAGTCAAAATTTCAATTTTAAAAATCTTATCTTTTTAAATTCTTTTTCAAATTATTTTCTAAATCTTTTTCTTATCTTTATATCAAATTTTCGAAAACTCACTAACAATTAATGTGATTGATTCAAAAATTTGAAGTTTGTTACTTTCTTGTTAAGAAAGGTTCAATCTTTAAGTTCTAGAATCTTATCTTGTAGTTTCTTGTTAGTGAAGTAAGTAATTTTAAATTTAAAAATTAAATCTTTTTCAAACATACCTTTTCTATCTTATTGTCTTATCTTATCTTTTTATCATATCTTTTTTTTTTAAATTTTATCTTTTTCAAAAATTTGATTTTAAAAATATCTTATCTTCTTATCTTTTTATTTTTTCAAATTTAACTTTAATATCTTTTTCAACTAACTATTTGACTTTTTGTTTGTTTCTTACCTTTTTCAAAACCACCTAACTACTTTTCCCTCTTCAATTTTCGAAAATACCTCTCTCTTTTTCAAAAAAATTCTTTTTAATTGTTTTAAAAATTAATTTTAATTCTATCTTATCTCTAATTTTTGAAATTACTAACTTCTTTTTAAACTAATTTTCGAATTCTCCATCTCTTTTCTTATTCTATTTAATTATTTAGTTACTAACACTTCTCTTCACTTCTCTTCATCTCTTATCACCTCCCCTATCCTTACTCTTTATACAGACTATTCATCCTTCTCCTTTCTTTATTCCCTTTCTTCTTCTACTAACAATAAGGAACCTCTTTACTGTGACATAGAGGATTCCTCTTCTTTTCTTGTTTTCTTCTCTTTCATATGTGCAGGAACAAGGAAAAAGGCACTCTTGTTGAAATTGATCCTGAACCTGAAAGGACTCTGAAGAGAAAACTAAGAGAAGCTAAATTACAACAATCTAAAGGTAACCTTTCAGAAATATTAGAGCAAGAGAAGGAGATGGCAGCCGAAAATAATAATAATGCAAGGAGGATGCTTGGTGACTTTACTAAACCCACGTCCAAGTTTGATGGAAGAAGCATCTCTATTCCTGCCATTGGATCAAACAACTTTGAGCTGAAACCTCAGCTAGTTGCTTTAATGCAACAAAACTGCAAGTTTCATGGACTTCCATCTGAAGATCCTTATCAGTTTTTAACTGAGTTCTTGCAGATTTGTGAGACTGTAAAAACGAATGGAGTAGATCCTGAAGTCTACAGACTCATGCTTTTCCCTTTTGCTATAAGAGACAGAGCTAGAACATGGTTGGACTCACAACCTAAAGATAGTATGGACTCCTGGGAAAAGCTGGTCACGACCTTCTTGGATAAATTCTTTCCTCCTCAAAAGCTGAGCAAGCTTAGAGTGGATGTTCAAACCTTCAAACAAAAAGATGGTGAATCCCTCTATGAAGCTTGGGAAAGATACAAGCAGCTGACCAAAAGGTGTCCATCTGACATGTTTTCAGAATGGACCATATTAGATATATTCTATTATGGTCTATCTGAATTTTTGAAAATGTCATTGGACCATTCTGCAGGTGGATCCATTCACCTAAAGAAAACACCTGCAGAAGCTCAAGAACTTATTGACATGGTTGCAAACAACCAATTCATGTACACTTCTGAGAGGAATTCCGTGAATAATGGGACGCCTCAGAGGAAGGGAGTTCTTGAAATTGATACTCTGAATGCCATATTGGCTCAGAACAAAGTGTTGACTCAGCAAGTCAACATGATTTCTCAAAGTCTGAATGGATGGCAAAATGCATCCAACAGTACTAAAGAGGCTGCTTTTGAAGAAGCTTATGATCCTGAGAACCCTGGAATGACAGAGGTTAATTACATGGGTGAACCTTATGGAAACACCTATAACTCATCATGGAGAAATCATCCAAATTTCTCATGGAATGATCAACAAAAGCCTCAACAAGGCTTTAATAATGGTGGAAGAAACAGGCTTAGCAATAACAAGCCTTTTCCATCATCTTCTCAGCAACAGACAGAGAATTCTGAGCAGAGCCCCTCCAATTTAGCAAATTTAGTCTCTGATCTGTCAAAGGCCACTTTAAGTTTCATGAGTGAAACAAGGTCCTCCATTAGAAATCTGGAGGCACAAGTGGGCCAGCTGAGTAAGTAAGTCATTGAAACTCCTCCCGGTATTCTCCCAAGCAATACAGAAGAGAATCCAAAAGGAAAGTGCAAGGCCATTGATGTGATCAATATGGCTGAATGCACAAGGGAGGAGAAGGACGAAAATCCTAGTGAGGAGGACCTCCTGGGACGTCTCTCAAGCAAGAAGAAGTTTCCTATTAAGGATCCAAAGGAATCTGAGGCTCATAGAGACACCATAGAGATTCCATTAAATCTCCTTCTGCCATTCATGAGCTCTGAAGACTATTCTTCCTCAGAAGAGGATGAAGATGTATCTGGAGAGCAAGTTGCTTAATATCTAGGAGCTATCATGATGTTGAATGCCAAGTTGTTTGGTAATGAGACTTGGGAAAGTGAACCTCCCTTGCTCATTAGTGAACTAGATACCTGGATTCAGCAAATTTTACTTCAAAAGAGACAAGATCCTGGCAAATTCCTAATACCTTGTACCATAGGCACCATGACCTTTGAAAAAACTCTATGTGATCTGGGGTCAGGGATAAATCTTATGCCACTCTCTGTAATGGAGAAGCTGGGGATCATTGAGGTACAACCTGCCTTGTTCTCATTACAATTGGCAGACAAGTCATTAAGACAAGCTTATGGATTAGTAGAGGACGTGTTAGTAAAGGTTGAAGGCCTTTACATCCCTGCTGATTTCATAATCTTAGACACTAGGAAGGAAGAGGATGAGTGCATCATCCTTGGAAGACTTTTCCTAGCCACATCAGGAGCTGTGATAGATGTCAACAGAGGTGAATTAGTCCTTCAATTGAATGGAGAATACCTTGTGTTTAAGGCACATGGCCATCCCTCTGTGACAAAAGAGAGTAAGTGATGAGCGGATAATTTGTACGCTTTTTGGCATTGTTTTTAGTATGTTTTTGGTAGTTTTAGTTGAGTTTTTATTATATTTTTATTAGTTTTTAGTTAAAATTCACTTTTCTGGACTTTATTATGAGTTTGTGTGTTTTTCTGTGATTTCAGGTATTTTCTGGCTGAAATTGAGGGATCTGAGCAAAAATCTGATCCAGAGACTCAAAAGGACTGCAGATGCTGTTGGATTCTGACCTCCCTGCACTCGAAGTGGATTTTCTGGAGCTACAGAAGCCCAATTGGCGCGCTCTCAACGGCGTTGGAAAGTAGACATCCTGGGCTTTCCAGCAATATATGATAGTCCATACTTTGCCCAAGATTTGATGGCCCAAACCGGCGTTCAAAGTCACCTCAAGAAATTCCAGCGTTAAACGCCGGAACTGGCATAAAATTTGGAGTTAAACGCCCAAACTGGCATGAGAGCTGGCGTTTAACTCCAGAAAAGGTCTCTACACGAAATTCCTTCATTGCTCAGCCCAAGCACACACCAAGTGGGCCCGGAAGTGGATTTTTATGTCATTTACTCATTTCTGTACACCTTAGGCTACTAGTTTTCTATAAGTAGGACCTTTTACTATTGTATTTTCATCTTTGGACATCTAGTTCTTAGATCAGATCTTGGTTCTTCTGGATCCCTCTCTGGGGCCGAAACCAATGATCACTTTTGTTCTTATGTATTTTCAACGGTGGAGTTTCTACACACCATAGATTAAGGTGTGGAGCTCTGCTGTACCTCGAGTATTAATGCAATTACTATTGTTCTTCTATTCAATTCCGCTTGTTCTTTGTCCAAGATATCACTTGTTCTTTAACATGATGAAGGTGATGATTGACGCCCATCACCATTCTCACTCATGAACAAGTGACTGACAACCACTCTTGTTCTACAAGCATCTGAGGCTTAGTGAATATCTCTTGGATTCTTTAATCGGAATCTTCGTGGTATAGGCAGGACCTGATGGCGGCATTCAAGAGAATCCGGAAGGTCTAAACCTTGTCTGTGGTATTCTGAGTAGGATTCAATGACTGAATGACTGTGACGTGCTTCAAACCCTGAGGGCGGGGCGTTAGTGACAGACGCAAAAGAATCACTGGATTCTATTCCGGCCTGATTGAGAACCGACAGATGAATTCCGCTATGCTGTGACAGAGCATATGCAATCGCTTTCACTGAGAGGATGGGAGGTAGCTGCTGACAACAGTGAAACCCTACACGAGCTTGCCATGGAAAGGAGTAAGAAGGATTGGATGAAGGCAGTAGGAAAGCAGAGAGACGGAAGGGAAGGCATCTTCATACGCTTGTCTGAAGCTCTTACACCAATGATATACATAAGTATCTCTATCTTTATCTTTATGCTTTATTCGTTTATCACTATACCCATTTGAGTCTGCCTGACTGAGATTTACAAGGTGACCACAGCTTGCTTCATACCAACAATCTCCGTGGGATCGACCCTTACTCACGTAAGGTATTACTTGGACGACCCAGTGCACTTGCTGGTTAGTTGTGCGAAGTTGTAGTGATCACAATTTCGTGCACCAAGTTTTTGGCGCCGTTGCCGGGGATTGTTTGTGTATGGACAACTGACGGTTCATCTTGTTGCTTAGATTAGGTATTTTTCTTCAGAGTTCTTAAGAATGAATTCTAGTGTTTCAAGGTGATGTTCATATCATCACCAAGGCTGATTGATTCTCATCAATTTAGCTCTTGAATGCAGTGTCCTGCTGAAGCTTGGCCGGCCATGTCTAATTCCTTTAGACTAAAGCTTTAGACTAACATTGCATGATTCCTGGAATTCTCATTAAGAATTTTGATACCTTTATTTTCCTTTTCACTTAATTTTCGAAAAAGCACAAAAAATTTATAAAATCATAAAATCCAAAAATTTCTTGTCTGAGTCTAGTGTCTCATGTTAAGTTTGGTGTCAATTGCATGCATTCATTCATGTGTCTTAAGGATCTTCAAGTAATTCTTGATGATTTTCGTGCTCTGATCTTTGAATTCTATTGACTTGAGTGTTTTGTGTGTCTCATATGCATTCTCATGTTGTTAGTGTCAGTACTATACAAACTGCTAAGTTTGGTGTCTTGCATGCATTGTTCTTTGATTTTAGTTGCACTTTGATTATTCCTTATTATTAAAAATCCAAAAATATTTTTAATTTGTGTCTTTTCAAGTCAATAATACAGAGAATTGAAGATTCAGAACATACTGCAGAGGAATCACACAGAAAAAGCTGGGCATTCAAAAATGCCCAGTGAAGAAGGACAGACTGGCGTTTAAACGCCAGCCAGGGTGCCTGGTTGGGCGTTTAACGCCCAAAAGGGTAGTAGTTTGGGCGTTAAACGCCAGAATGTGCACCATTCTGGGCGTTTAACGCCAGGATGGCACAAGGGGGAAGATTTTGTTTTCAAAATCAATTTTTTTTCAAGTTTTCAAAGTTTTTCAAAATCAAATCTTTTTCAAATCATATCTTTTCAATCAAATGTTTTCAAAATCAATTTTTTTTTCCTTTTTCAAAGATACTTACTAACAATTAATGATTTGATTGAACATTTTTTGCCTTTTCTGTTGAGGAAGGTTTTATGTTTGAATCATATCTTTTCTTGTTAGGCAAGTCATTAATTTTTAAAATCATATCTTTTCAAATTGTTTTCAAATCATATCTTTTAAAATTGTTTTCAAATCATATTTTCTCAATCACATTTTTTTAAACCAATCATATCTTCTTAATCACATCTTTTTCAAAATAAGTTTTCAATCAAATCTTTTAATTTCTAATTTCAAATCTTTTCAAAAATCACTTGATTTCTTTTCCACTCTTATTTTCGAAAATCAATTAAGTGTTTTTCAAAATGTTTTCAAAATCTTTTACTTAAATTTTCGAAAATTACTTCCCTTCTTCTCACATCCTTCTATTTATGAACTAACTCTATTCCTTAATGCAAAATTCAAACTCCATCTTCTTTGATAAGTTCGAATTTTCTACTTCTGTCTTCTACTTTTCTTTTCCCTGACACCTCAAGGAATCTCTATACTGTGACATAGAGGATTCCATATTTTCTTGTTTTCTTCTCTTTCATATGAGCAGGAGCAAAGACAAAGGCATTCTTGTTGAAGCTGACCCTGAACCTGAAAAGACCTTGAAGCGAAAGCTAAGAGAAGCTAAGGCACAACTCTCTGTAGAGGACCTAACCAAATTCTTCAAGGAAGAAGAACCCATGGCAGCCGAAAACAACAACAACGCCAACAATGCAAGGAAGGTGCTGGGTGACTTTACTGCACCTACTCCCAATTTCTATGGGAGAAGCATCTCTATCCCTGCCATTGGAGCAAACAACTTTGAGCTTAAGCCTCAATTAGTTTCTCTAATGCAACAGAATTGCAAGTTCCATGGACTTCCATTGGAAGATCCTCATCAGTTTTTAGCTGAGTTCTTGCAAATCTGTGACACAGTCAAGACTAATGGGGTTGACCCTGAGGTCTACAGACTGATGCTATTCCCCTTTGCTATAAGAGACAGAGCTAGAATATGGTTGGACTCACAACCTAAAGATAGCCTGGACTCTTGGGAAAAGCTAGTCAATGCCTTCTTGGCAAAGTTCTTTCCACCTCAAAAATGGAGTAAGCTTAGAGTGGAATTCCAAACCTTCAGACAGAAGGATGGTGAATCCCTCTATGAAGCTTGGGAAAGATACAAACAATTGATCAGAAAATGTCCATCTCACATGCTTTCTGAATGGAGCATCATAGGTATTTTCTATGATGGTCTCTCTGAACTATCCAAGATGTCTTTGGATAGCTCTGCTGGAGGATCTCTTCATCTGAAGAAGACGCCTACAGAGGCTCAAGAGCTCATTGAAATGGTTGCAAATAACCAATTCATGTACACTTCTGAAAGAAATCCTGTGAACAATGGGACTGGTCAGAAGAAAGGAGTTCTTGAGATTGACACTCTGAAAGCCATATTGGCTCAGAATAAAATATTGACTCAACAAGTCAATTTGATTTCTCAAAGTCTGTCTGGAATGCAAAATGCACCAAGCAGTACTAAGGATGCTTCATCTGAGGAAGAAGCTTATGATCCTGAGAACCCTTCAATGGAAGAGGTGAATTACCTAGGAGAACCCTATGGAAACACCTATAATTCTTCATGGAGAAATCACCCAAATTTCTCGTGGAAGAATCAAGAGAGACCTCAACAAGGTTTCAATAACAATAATGGTGGAAGAAACAGGTTTAGCAATGGCAAGCCTTTTCCATCATCTTCTCAGCAACAGACAGAGAGTTCTAAGCAGAATACTTCTGACTTAGCAACAATGGTCTCTGATCTAATAAAGACCACTCAAAGTTTCATGACTGAAACAAGGTCCTCCATTAGGAATTTGGAAGGACAAGTGGGTCAGCTGAGTAAGAAAGTTACTGAACTTCCTCCTAGTACTCTCCCAAGTAATACAGAAGAAAATCCAAAAGGAGAGTGCAAGGCCATCCACATGGCCGAATTCTGGAAGGAAGAAGAGGCAGAGGACGCCACTGAGGAAGACCTCACTGGACGTCCACTGGCCTCTAATGAGTTCCCCAATGAGGAACCATGGGAATCTGAGGCTCAAGATGAGACCATAGAGATTCCATTGGACTTACTTCTGCCATTCATGAGCTCTGATGAGTATTCTTCCTCTGAAGAGGATGAGTATATCACTGAAGAGCAAGTTGCTAAATACCTTGGAGCAATCATGAAGCTAAATGACAAGTTATTTGGAAATGAGACTCGGGAGGATGAACCCCCTTTGCTCACCAAAGAACTGGATGACTTGTCTAGGCAGAAATTACCTCAAAAGAGACAAGATCCTGGGAAGTGCATGGATGAATCCATCATCCTTGGCAGACCCTTCCTAGCCACAGCAAAGGCTGTGATTGATGTTGATGGAGGTGAACTGATCATTCAAGTGAATGAAGAATCCTATGTGTTTAAGGCTCAAGGATATCCCTCTGTCACCATGGAGAGGAAGCTTGAAGAGCTTCCCTCAAATCAGAGACAAATAGAGCCCCCACAGTCAAACTCTAAGTTTGGTGTTGGGAGGCCACAACCAAACTCTAAGTTTGGTGTTGAACCCCCACATTCAAACTCTAAGTTTGGTGTTGGGAGGTTCCAACATTGCTCTGATCATTTATGAGGCTCCATGAGAGTCCTCTGTCAAGCTAATGACATTAAAGAAGCGCTTGTTGGGAGGCAACCCAATGTTTTATAATTAACTATTTCCTTTTGATATTTTATCTTTTTTGTAGGATGATGATCATAAGAAGTCACAAAATCAATGAAAAAAGCAAAAACAGAATGAAAAAACAGGAAGAAAAACAACACACCCTGGAGGAAGAACTCACTGGCGTTTAAATGCCAGTGAGGCTAGCAGTTGGGCGTTTAACTCCCAGTCTGGCACCATTCTGGGCGTTTAACGCCAGAAAGGGGCACCAGACTGGCGTTAAACGCCAGAGAAGGGCAAGAACCTGGCGTTAAACGCCAGGAATGGGCACCAGCCCGGCGTTTAACGCCAGAAATGGCTCAAAATGTGATTTTTGATGCCATTTGGTGCAGGGATGACTTTTCCTTGACACCTAAGGATCTGTGGACCCCACAGGATCCCCACAAACCCCTCACCTATCAAATCCCATCTCTCTCTTCACCACTCACCTCTATAAAACCCCACTTACCTCACCATCCAAATTCAAACCACTACTTCTTCCCCTTTTGGCCTAACCACAAAGCCATCTCCCTCTCCTCCATTTCTTCTTCTTCTACTCTCTTCTTTCTTCTTTTGCTCGAGGACGAGCAAACCATTTAAGTTTGGTGTGGTAAAAGCATTGCTCTTTGTTTTTCCATAACCATTTATGGCATCCAAAGCCGGTTCAACTGAGAAGGCATGACCTCAAGCCCATCACTAAGAAAAAGATGGAGCAAACAAGAGACCCCTCTCATCATGAGATCCCTGAGATACCTCAAGGGATGCACTTTCCTCCACAAGACTATTGGGAGCAACTGAACACCTCCCTAGGAGAATTAAGTTCCAACATGGGACAACTAAGGGTGGAGCACCAAGAACACTCCATTCTCCTCCATGAAATTAGAGAAGATCAAAGAATCATGAGAGAGGAGCAACAAAGACAAGGAAGAGATATTGAGAAGCTCAAACACTCCATAGGATCTTCAAGAGGAAGAAAGAGCCGCCATCACTAAGGTGGACCCGTTCTTTGATTTCCTTGTTCTTTATTCTTCTGTTTTTCGAATTTTTATGCTTATGTTTGTCAATGTTTGTGTCTTATGATCATTAGTGTCTTAGTGTCTATGCCTTAAAGCTATGAATATGAATCCATCACCTTTCTTAAATGAAAACTGTTTTTATCACAAAAGAACAAGAAGTACAGGATTTCAAATTCATCTTTAAAACTAGCTTAATTAGTTTGATGTGGTGACAATACTTTTTGTTTTCTGAATGTATGCTTAAACAGTGCATATGTCTTTTGAATTTGTGATTCATGAATGTTAAAATTGTTGCCTCTTGAAAGAATGATGAAAAAGGAGACATGTTACTGAGGATCTGAAAAATCATAAAAATGATTCTTGAAGCAAGAAAAAGCAGTGAATACAAAAAAAAAAAGAGAAAAAGAAGGAGAAAAACGAAAAAAAAGGGGAGAAAGAGAAAAAGAAAGAAAAAGAAGGAAATGAAGTTGTGATCCAAGGCAATAAGAGTGTGCTTAAGAACCCTGGACACCTCTAATTGGGGACTTTGGCAAAGCTGAGTCACAATCTGAAAAGGTTCACCCAATTATGTGTCTGTGGCATGTATGTATCCGGTGGTAATACTGGAAGACAGAGTGCTTTGGGTCACGGCCAAGACTCAATAAGTAGCTGTGTTCAAGAATCATCATACTTAACTAGGAGAATCAATAACACTATCTGGATTCGGAGTTCCTAAAGAAGCCAATCATTCTGAATTTCAAAGGATAAAGTGAGATGCCAAAACTGTTCGGAGGCAAAAAGCTACTAGTCCCGCTCATCTAATTTGGAGCTTAGTTTCATTGATAATTTGGAGTCTATAGTATATTCTCTTCTTTTTATCTTATTTGATTTTCAGTTGCTTGAGGACAAGCAACAATTTAAGTTTGGTGTTGTGATGAGCGGATAATTTGTACGCTTTTTGGCATTGTTTTTAGTATGTTTTTGGTAGTTTTAGTTGAGTTTTTATTATATTTTTATTAGTTTTTAGTTAAAATTCACTTTTCTGGACTTTACTATGAGTTTGTGTGTTTTTCTGTGATTTCAGGTATTTTCTGGCTGAAATTGAGGGATCTGAGCAAAAATCTGATCCAGAGACTCAAAAGGACTGCAGATGCTGTTGAATTCTGACCTCCCTGCACTCGAAGTGGATTTTCTGGAGCTTCAGAAGCCCAATTGGCGCGCTCTCAACGGCGTTGGAAAGTAGACATCCTGGGCTTTCCAGCAATATATGATAGTCCATACTTTGCCCAAGATTTGATGGCCCAAACCGGCGTTCAAAGTCACCTCAAGAAATTCCAGCGTTAAACGCCGGAACTGGCATAAAATTTGGAGTTAAACGCCCAAACTGGCATGAGAGCTGGCGTTTAACTCCAGAAAAGGTCTCTACACGAAATTCCTTCATTGCTCAGCCCAAGCACACACCAAGTGGGCCCGGAAGTGGATTTTTATGTCATTTACTCATTTCTATACACCTTAGGCTACTAGTTTTCTATAAGTAGGACCTTTTACTATTGTATTTTCATCTTTGGACATCTAGTTCTTAGATCAGATCTTGGTTCTTCTGGTTCCCTCTCTGGGGCCGAAACCAATGATCACTTTTGTTCTTATGTATTTTCAACGGTGGAGTTTCTACACACCATAGATTAAGGTGTGGAGCTCTGCTGTACCTCGAGTATTAATGCAATTACTATTGTTCTTCTATTCAATTCCGCTTGTTCTTTGTCCAAGATATCACTTGTTCTTTAACATGATGAAGGTGATGATTGACGCCCATCACCATTCTCACTCATGAACAAAGTGACTGACAACCACTCTTGTTCTACAAGCATCTGAGGCTTAGTGAATATCTCTTGGATTCTTTAATCGGAATCTTCGTGGTATAGGCAGGACCTGATGGCGGCATTCAAGAGAATCCGGAAGGTCTAAACCTTGTCTGTGGTATTCTGAGTAGGATTCAATGACTGAATGACTGTGACGTGCTTCAAACCCTGAGGGCGGGGCGTTAGTGACAGACGCAAAAGAATCACTGGATTCTATTCCGGCCTGATTGAGAACCGACAGATGAATTCCGCTATGCTGTGACGGAGCATATGCAATCGCTTTCACTGAGAGGATGGGAGGTAGCTGCTGACAACAGTGAAACCCTACACGAGCTTGCCATGGAAAGGAGTAAGAAGGATTGGATGAAGGCAGTAGGAAAGCAGAGAGACGGAAGGGAAGGCATCTTCATACGCTTGTCTGAAGCTCTTACACCAATGATATACATAAGTATCTCTATCTTTATCTTTATGCTTTATTCGTTTATCACTATACCCATTTGAGTCTGCCTGACTGAGATTTACAAGGTGACCATAGCTTGCTTCATACCAACAATCTCCGTGGGATCGACCCTTACTCACGTAAGGTATTACTTGGACGACCCAGTGCACTTGCTGGTTAGTTGTGCGAAGTTGTAGTGATCACAATTTCGTGCACCAGTAAGCATGAAGAGCTTCTCTCAGTACAGAGTCAAACAGAGCCCCCACAGTCAAACTCTAAGTTTGGTGTTGGGAGGCCACAACCAAACACTAAGTTTGGTGTTAAGACCTGATAAACCCCATTTTGAGGGTTAATCTTGTATTGATTTTAGGGGTTTTATCAATGATTCCACACGCTTTTTATATGAAAATACAAGACTTTGTGTTCCCTTCCTAATCTTTGCCTCATGGATGAAAACATGCTTATTTTGCACTAAATTAGATACATTTCTAATCTCCTCTTGGTGCCATTCGATGCCATGACCTGTGTGCTAAGTGGTTTCAGAATATAGGGCAGGGATGGGCCGGAAGAGAGAAGGAGAACGGGCGCAAAGGAAGGGAGCATGAGAATTGAGCTTTGGAAACTTCAGCAAGGGCGCGTGCGCGCACTTGGCGCGTCCGCGTGGATTGAGCAGCTAGAAGTCAAAGCCAAGAGCCAAGCCACGAGCCGGCTTGTGTAGTGGCTAGGCCATGATCTTCATGGGCGCGCACGCGCACATTACGCCTCCGCGCACATTACAAGATGCCTCAGTGGCGCGCACGCGTGCTTTGCGCGTGCGCGCCGATGTTCGAATGTGATTTTTTTAAAGAGCCACGTGACTTGGGCATGGAGACAGTTGAGGATTCCATCTTGGGGAAGTGCCTTGGCGGGAAAAGCTTAAGAAGACCAAAGGTTGAAGGGTTAAAGGACTTTTGGCTCATTTTTAGATTGTTCTAGATTTTTGAGATAGTTAGTTACACTCTTGGAGAAGGAGAGAGAGATTCCAAGCTCTCATTAGGGTTCATCTTCATCCAATTTCTGAATTTTCAATCACTCTTTGGTGAGATCCATTGCAATTCTCAATTTACTTTGTTCATGTCATAGATCTTCTTCTCCAATCTCAATTAGTGCTTGTAATTGCTCAATTCTCATAGATCTTAGATTCAATTTTGTAGTTTTGGATTTTATCAATTCCTTTAGAATCTCATTTCCATTGTTATTCTTTGTTAATTGTTGTTAATTCCTTGTGTTGAAATACTTTTAATTCTACTTTCTTCTCATTCTTACTATGACTTTTATTCTTGCTCATCAATTGTTTGATAAAATGCCAACACTAGTTATGGAGTAAAAGTTTCTTACTTGGCATATGGTTTGGGCCATTAGAAGGAGTTGAATAGTTGTGTCAATTGTTGATTTGGAATTAGAGATTGCTAATTGACTTGGAGTGCACTAAAGCTAGATTTCCATAAGGTAAAGCTAGGACTTGTGACTCAAGTTAATTACTCTCATTTGACTTTCCCCTATACCTAGGGGTTAACTAAATGAGGCAAGGCCTAATTGTTGTCATCGTTGAAGGAACTATAAGGATAGAATTTCTAATGCCAACCCTAAGCCAAGTCTTTTAAAGATTGATTGTTTGTCATCTATTTTGCTAAACCTTCAAAGAATCATAACAAGGCTTTCTAATCAATAAGATGCATGCTCTAGCAATTCCAAGGGAGGACGACTCGGGAGACTAGTACTCTCGGTTATAGATTGTAGGATTGTTTGATGTGAAGTTTAAGTGTCGATTAGACTATACTCACGATCATATTCATCATTGAATTCTAAATCGACATGCCGAATTTTGTTTATCAAGACCCCATATCCAAACTCTAAGTTTGGTGTTGGGAGTTTTACAATATTGACCTGATCACCTTTGTGGCTCCATGAGAGCCAACTGTCAAGCTAATGACATTAAAAGAGCATTTGTTGGGAGGCAACCCAATTTTTATTTATCTAATTTTTATTTTATTTTATTGTTATTTTGTGTTTTATTAGGTACATGATCATGTGGAGTCACGAAAAAAATATAAAAATTAAAAACAGAATCAAAAACAGTAAAAGAAAAATCACACCCTGGAGGGAGGACATACTGGCGTTCAACGCTAGTAAGGAGCATCTGGCTGGTGTTCAACACCAGAACAGAGCATGAATCTGGCGCTGAACGCCAGTAACAAGCATGGAACTGGCATTCAACGCCAGAAACATGCTACATCTGGGCGTTGAACGCCCAGAACGTGCATCACCTCGGCGTTCAAACGCCAGAATGGTATGCAAAGGCATTTTACATGCCTAATTGTTGTAGGGATGTAAATCCTTGACACCTCAGGATCTGTGGACCCCACAGGATCATCTCATGATCTATGGACCCCACAGGATCCCCACCTAACATATTCCCACCTTACCTCCTAATCTTATAACACTCTTCCCCAAAATACACTTCCCAACAACTTCAATCTCTCTTCCCAATTACCCCTTCACCACTCACATCCATCCACTCTTCCCCATGAACCCCACCCACCTTCAAAATTCAAAAAAACTTTCCCACCCAAACCCACCCTAAATGACCGAAACTACACCCTCTCCCCTCCCTATATATACCCTTCCATTCTACTTCATTTTCACACAACACAAACCCCCTCTTCTACACCTTGGCCGAATCCATCTCCCCTCACTCTACTCCATCTTTTCTTCTTCTTCTTCTTCTCTTCTTTTTTACTTGCTCGAGGGTGAGCAATATTTTAAATTTAGTGTGGTCAAAGCATAATCTTTTTTGTTTTCCATTACCATCAATGGCACCTAAGGCCGGAGAATCCTCTAGAAAAGGAAAAGGGAAGACAAAAGCTTCCACCTCCGAGTCATGGGAGATGGAAAGATTCATCTCCAAAAGCCATCAAGACCACTTCTATGATGTTGTGGCAAAGAAGAAGGTGATCCCTGAGGTCCCTTTCAAGCTCAAGAAAAATGAGTATCCAGAGATCCGACATGAGATCTGAAGAAGAGGTTGGGAAGTCCTAACCAACCCCATGCAACAAGTCGGAATCTTAATGGTTCAAGAATTCTATGCCAATGCATGGATCACTAAGAACCATGATCAAAGTATGAACCCAAGTCCAAAGAATTATCTCACAATGGTTCGGGGGAAATACTTAGATTTTAGTCCAGAAAATGTGAGGTTGGCATTCCACTTGCCCATGATGCAAGGAGATGAACGCCCCTACACTAGAAGGGTCAACTTTGATCAAAGGTTAGACCAAGTCCTCATGGACATATGTGTGGAAGGAGCTCAATGGAAAAGAGACTCCAAAGGCAAGCCAGTTCAACTGAGAAGACTGGACCTCAAGCCTGTGGCTAGAGGATGGTTGGAGTTCATTCAACGCTCCATCATTCCCACTAGCAACCGATCTGAAGTTACTGTGGATCGGGCCATCATGATTCATAGCATCATGATTGGAGAGGAAGTAGAAGTTCATGAAGTCATCTCCAATGAAATCTACAAAATAGCCGATAAGTCCTCCAACACGGCAAGGCTAGCTTTTCCTCATCTTATTTGCCATCTATGTTACTCAGCTGGAGTTATCATAGAAGGAGGCATCCTCATTGAAGAGGATAAGCCCATCACCAAGAAGAGGATGGAGCAAGCAAGAGAGACCCTCCACGGATCTCAAGAGATGCATGAGGAAGCTCATCATCAAGAAATCCCTGAGATGCCTCAAAGGATGCACTTTCCTCCCAACAACTATTGGGAACAACTCAACACTTCCTTAGAAGATTTGAGCCACAATGTGGAACAATTAAGGGTGGAACATCATGAGCACTCCATCATTCTTCATGAAATAAGAAAAGATCAAAGAGCAATGAGGGAGGAGCAACAAAGGCAAGGAAGGGACATAGAAGAGCTTAAGGACATTGTTGGTCTTTCAAGAAGAAGACGCCACTAAGGTGGATTCATTCTTTGTTCTTACTTTTCTGCTGCTCGGTTTTTATATTATATGTTTATCTATGTTTTGTGTCTTTATTTCATGATAATTAGTGTTTAGTAACTATGCCTTAAAGTTATGAATAATTCCATTAATCTTTCACCTTTCTTAAATGAAAAATGTTTTTAATTCAAAAGAACAAGAAGTACATGAATTTCGAATTTATCCTTCAATTTAGTTTAATTATATTGATGTGGTGACAATACTTTTTGTTTTCTGAATGAATGCTTAAACAGTGCATATTTTTGATCTTGTTGTTTATAAATGTTAAAATTGTTGGCTCTTGAAAGAATGATGAACAAAGAGAAATGTTATTGATGATCTGAAAAATCATAAAATTGATTCTTGAAGCAAGAAAAAGCAGTGAAAAAGCAAAGGCTTGCAAAAAAAAAACTGGCGAAAAAAAAGATTAGAAAGAAAAAGAAAAAGCAAGCAGAAAAAGCCAATAGCCCTTACAACCAAAAGGCAAGGGTAAAAAGGATCCAAGGCTTTGAGCATCAATGGATAGGAGGACCCAAGGAAATAAAATCCAGGCCTAAGCGGCTAAATCAAGCTGTCCCTAACCATGTGCTTGTGGCATGCAGGTCCAAGTGAAAAGCTTGAGACTGAGTGGTTAAAGTCGTGATCCAAAGCAAAAAGAGTGTGCCTAAGAGCTCTAGACACCTCTAACTAGGGACTCTAGCAAAGTTGAGTCACAATCTGAAAAGGTTCACCCAGTCATGTGTCTGTGGCATTTCTGTATCCGGTGGTAATACTGGAAAACAAAATGCTTAGGGCCACGACCAAGACTCATAAGTAGCTGTGTTCAAGAATCAACAAACTTAACTAGGAGAATCAATAACACTATCTAAAATTCTAAGTTCCTAGAGATGCCAATCATTCTAAGCTTCAAGGGAAAAAGTGAGATGCCAAAACTGTTCAGAAGCAAAAAGCTACAAGTCCCGCTCATCTAATTAGAATTAATATTCATTGATATTTTGGAATTTATAGTATATTCTCTTCCTTTTATCCTATTTTATTTTCAGTTGCTTGGGGACAAGCAACAATTTAAGTTTGGTGTTGTGATGAGCGGATAACTTATACGCTTTTTGGCATTGTTTTTTAGGTAGTTTTTAGTAAGTTCAAGCTACTTTTAGGGATATTTTCATTAGTTTTTATGATAAATTCACATTTCTAGACTTTACTATGAGTTTGTGTGTTTTTCTGTAATTTCAGGTAATTTCTGGCTGAAATTGAGGGACCTGAGCAAAACTCTGATAGGAGGCTGACAAAGGACTGCTGATGCTGTTGGAATCTGACCTCCCTGCACTCGAAATGGATTTTCTTGAGTTATAGAACTCTAAATGGCGCGCTCTCAACGGCGTTGGAAAGTA
Organism: Arachis stenosperma; assembly: GCF_014773155.1. NCBI lineage: Eukaryota > Viridiplantae > Streptophyta > Magnoliopsida > Fabales > Fabaceae > Arachis > Arachis stenosperma. The sequence goes on along the minus strand of NC_080381.1, from coordinate 88,528,628 downwards.
GACATCCAGAGCTTTCCAGCAATATATAATAGTCCATACTTTATTCGTAATTAGATGACGTAAACTGGCGCTCAACTCCAGTTCCATGTTGCTGTCTGGAGTAAAACGCCAGAAACACGTCACGACCCGGAGTTGAATGCCCAAAACACGTTACAACTTGGCGTTCAACTCCAAGAGAAGCCTCAGCTCGTGGATAGATCAAGCTCAGCCCAAACATACACCAAGTGGGCCCTGGAAGTGGATTTATGCATCAATTACTTACTCCTGTAAACCCTAGTAGCTAGTCTAGTATAAATATGATAGTTTGCTATTGTATTAGACATCTTTGGACGCCTAGTCCTTAGACCTTGGGGGCTGGCCATTCGGCCATGCCTGAACATTTCACTTATGTATTTTCAACGGTGGAGTTTCTACACACCATAGATTAAGGGTGTGGAGCTCTGCTGTACCTCAAGTTTTAATGCAATTACTACTCTTTTCCATCCAATTCATTTATTCCTGTTCTAAGATATTCGTTGCACTTCAACTTGATGAATGTGATGATCCGTGACACTCATCATCATTCTCACCTATGAACGCGCATGACTGACAACCACTTCCGTTCTACCTTAGGCCGGGCGCATATCTCTTGGACTCCTTAATCAGAATCTTCGTGGTATAAGCTAGAATTGATGGTGGCATTCATGGGAATCCGGAAGGTCTAACCTTGTCTCTGGTATTCCGAGTAGGATTCCGGGATTGAATGACTGTGATGAGCTTCAAACTCCTGAAGGCTGGGCGTTAGTGACAGACGCAAAAGAATCAAGGGATTCTATTCCAACCTGATTGAGAACTGACAAATGATTAGCCGTGCTATGACAGAGCATTTGGACCATTTTCACTGAGAGGATGGGATGTAGCCATTGACAACAGTGATGCCCTACATACAGCTTGCCATAGAAGGGAGTGATAAAATTGGATAAAAGTAGTAGGAAAGCAGAGATTCAGGGGGAGCACAGCATCTCCATACGCCTATCTGAAATCCCCATCATTGGATTACATAAGTAACTTTATCTTTATTTCATGTTTATTATTTATTATTAATTTTCGAAAATCCATAATCAATTATAATCCGCCTGACTGAGATTTACAATGTGACCATAGCTTGCTTCATACCAACAATCTCTGTAGGATCGACCCTTACTCACGTAAGGTATTACTTGGACGACCCAGTACGCTTGCTGGTTAGTTGAACGGAGTTGTGCCCACACATAGTTGTGAACCATGGTTTTGGTATCATGTTTTTGGCGCCATTGCCAGGGAAAGAAAGAGCAATGAATTTTACAAAATACAATAACATATGAATCACAATTTCGTCCACCAGCTATCTTTGTGCATTCAGTGCCATGTCCTCAGCCAACTTCAAAGAAGCAGCCAAGGCAATAGAGCTGGCCTTCTCACCCTTTAGTTCCTTCTCTACCTTCGCTAACTTCACCTCCAACTCATCCTTCAGACCCTTGATCCGATCAAATTCTGATTTAGCCTCCTCCATGAAGGATTTTGTGGCATGAATCGGGATCCCCTGAATAGTTCGGAAAATAGCCGCACCCATATTTGCCATTTTTACACTACTTTTGGTGATAAAATCCAGATGCTGAAGAAGAGACACATCATCCATGGAGAGCCCACCATAGGGGGCAATTTGCTGGTCAACAAACTCGACAGCATCAAAATCTGGGGCATCCAGGTTAAAGGCCTCAGATGTTTTTTGCTTTTTTAAGGGAGGAGCAACAGAAGTTTGTGGGTAGGGATCACCCTCCTCGGCCCAGGGGAACTAGGCACAGGCGGCTTCAGGATGGTTTGAGAAGACCCCTCCCCAGCCGCCCTGACCGAGATATTTTGTGCAGCGGCTGCCTTCCTAGCCTTTTTAAAAGCCTTCATGGAGTCGTTGTTCTTCGAAATTTCTGAAAAACAGGAAAGACAGAATCAACAAACAAAGTCATGGAGCACAGGGAAAAATAGAATAAACTAAAAACACGTCAGTCAGTACCTGACAAACCCCATTTTGAGGGTTTATCTTGTGCTGATTTCAGGGGTTTTATCAATGATTCCACACACTTTCTATATGAAAATACAAGAGTTTGCATTCCTTTCCTAGTTTGCCTCATGAATGAAAACATGCTTATTTTGCACTAAAATAGATACATTTCTAATCTTCTCTTGATGCCATTTGATGACGTGACTTGTGTGTTAAGTGGTTTCAGGATATAGAGTAGGAATGGACAGGAAAAGAGAAGCAAGACGGGTGCAAAGGAAGGAAGCATGAGAATTGAGCTTTGGAAATTTCCGCATGAGCGCGTGCGCGCACCTGGCGCGCCCGCGCGGATAGAGCAACGTGAAGCCGAGACTACGAGCCAAGCCACGAGCCGGCTTGAGTAGCGGCTAAGCCAGGATCTTCATGGACGCACACGCGTACATCACGCCTCCGCGCACTTTACAAGACGCCTCGACGGCGCGTGCGCGTACCTTGCGCGTGCGCGCCGATTCGCGAATCTGATTTTTTTTAGAAGTCACGTGACTTAGGCGTGGAGGTAGTTAAGAATCTGACTTTTGGGGAAATGCCTTGGCGGGAAAAGCTTAAGAAGACCAAAGGAGCAAGGGTTAAAGACACTTAGTTCATTTTCTAGAATTAGATATTTTTGGAGGAGAGTTAGTTACACTTTTGGGGAGAGGAAGAGGGAGATTCCAAGCTTTGAACTAGGGTTCATCTTCATCCAAATTCTGAATTTTCAATGACTTTTTGGTGAGATCCATTACAATTCTCACTCCACTTTGTTCACGTCATAGATTTTCTTCTCCAATTTCAAGTAGTAGTTGTAATTGATCCATTCTCATAGATCTAGAATTCAACTTTGTAATTTTGGAGTTCATCAATACCTTGAGGATTTGATTTTCATTGTTACTCTTTGAGACTTGTTGTTAGATCCTTGTGTTGCAATACTTTTAATCCTATTTTTCTTCTCATTTTACTATGAATTTCTTTCTTGCTTGCCACATGTTTGATGAAATGTCAACACTAGTTATGGAGTAGAAATTTCTCACTTGGCATAGGGTTTGGTCATTGGAAGAGGTTGAATAGTTGTATCAATAGTTGATTCGGAATTAGGAATTGCTAGTTGGCTTGGAGTGCACTAAAGCTAGGTTCCCATGAGGTGAAGCTAGGACTTGTGACTCAAGTTGATTGTTTTCATTTGATTTTCCTCTATACTTAGGGGATAACTAAATGAAGCAAGGCCTAATTGTTGTCAACATTGAATGGACTATAAGGATAGAATTTCTAATGCTAACCCTAGGCCAAGTCTTTTGATAATTGATTGTTTGTTTCTCATTACTTTGCTAAAACCTTCAAAGAATTCCAACAGGGCTTATTAAATCAATAAGATGCACACTTTTGCAATTCCAAGGGAGAACGACTCGGGAGACTAGTACTCTCGGATATAGATTGTAGATTTGTTTGATGATGGATTTCGCGTCAGTTTAGACTATACTACAATTGATTACTTGATAATTTCTATACCGGCAAAAATTTATTCGTCAAAATGGCGCCGTTGCCGGGGAATTTGCTTAGTGTGCCATGTTATTGTTTGGATTTAAGCGTGTATATATGTACATAGTTGCACTTCATTGTAAACCGCTCAATTGACTAACCCCTCATCGTTACAATGCGTTTCATTTCCCCTTCATTGCATGACGCGTTCACAACCGAACCTGAGCTTAGTCCCTTTTGATCCGGAAATAGAACGAACTTTGTTTCATATTAGACAAGCTCGGAGGCGGCTAAAGTTTAGAAAAGGTGAAGAGGTTTTCACCACCTAAACCACCTTCCTAGAAGTGAACATTGAACCGTCACTCAAAGAAGGCATTAATCATACTCCCATCAATCTCACTAACAAATCTTCTTTTGTTCTAGGTACTAATACCATGGATGCTCCGAGGAGAGTTACCATCAAGGAAGCGGGTGCACCGGATTATGTCCTTCAACCCCTTCATGTAACTCACCCCAACTTGAATGCGAACTTTGAATTGATGACCGCTTTGATCAACCTCTTACCCAAGTTTCACGGGCTTCCCGCACAAGACCCTATTCGACATCTCAAGGACTTCCATCGCATATGCTCAACTACTAGACGGGAAGGGTCCGATGAAGTTTCTATATGGTTGTTTGCTTTCCCTTTTTCTCTTGAGGACAAGGCTAAAGAATGGTTCTACACTCTCTCTAGTGAAGTCACCTCCGATTGGGACCTACTTAGAAGAGAATTCTTGGATAAATTCTTGCCCCCGGAGAAGATGGATAGGCTAAGGAAGGAAATGTCTTGTATTGTGCAAGGTGAGACGGAACCACTCTATGAGTATTGGGAACGGTTTCGCAAGCTACTAGACGCATGCCCTAACCATATGATCGATACTCAAGTATTGCTTGGATACATATGTCAAGGGATGCGAGAGCAAGATAGAACCCTCTTGGACACTTCTAGCAATGGTTCTTTGTCCAAATATAAAACCGCGGAGGAGGCATGGCAACTTATTATTGACTTAGCCGAATCCAATCAACATATGAGGCGAAGAGTCAACCGTCCAAGGACCGTGAATGAGGTATCAACTAGTAGTGAAACCACCGCTCTAACTCAATCCTTGAATGAGATGACATCCATCTTGAGGCAACTCCAATTGAACCAACAACAACCACAACAACCTCAATCATACCAACAACACCCTCCACCACCTCAACAACACAACCAACAATTGGTCCCTCAAAGAGTATGTGGCATTTGCTCTTGCTACTCTCACTACACAGATGAGTGCCCAAGCCTTCAAGAAGACAATACCTTGGCGGCTACCTATAATTTCTATGACCGCCCCAATCAAGGGTACTACCAAGGCGGTAATTCTAACCAAGGGCACCCTTATCAAGGAGGAGGCTACAACCAAGGAAGTGGACACAATAATCAAAATTGGAAAGACAACCATCAACAAGGGAATAGGGACAACAACAACAATGGAGGAGGTCAAAGATGGGGCAACAACTCACAAAACTTCTCACAAAACCGACCATACAACTCACAAAACCAACCATACAACCAACAAAACCCACAAAGAAACTACCAAACATATCAACCACCACATCAAAGACCACCACCCAACCAATCACAAGCTCCTCAACTCACATATGCAACCACCCCCTCCAACCAAGACGAAACACTCCGAACCATTGTCCAAGGCCAAAAGGAGCTACAAAACACACTTGCTTCCAGTCTCACCGGCCTCACCTCTACACTACAAGCTCTTCTTGCACGCATGGATACACCATCAACTCCCACTCCTCAACCCCCAATCCAAAGTGTCATTCCCTCTCAACCTCAACCAAATCCAAAGGGGGGCATCAATGCCATCACCCTTAGATCCGGTACGCAACTAAAAGAGAAGGAAGCAAAGGACTCAAGTCCTATCACAACCGCCCAAGAGGAGGAGAGAATAGATATAGAAGAAGTAGTGGAAGAGGAGACACCACAAGCCATAGTTGAGGATGAAGCCCAACCAACAAAGGAAACAACCAAGGCCAAGAGAACATTGGAAGAAGAAATTGCTCAACCACTCCCATTTCCAACACTTGCAAAGAAAGCTAGAAAGCGCATGGAACTCGACCCCAAAATGGGAGAAATGTTCAAGAAAGTTAAGGTAACCATCCCCCTCTTTGATGCTATCCATCAAGTTCCTAGATATGCAAAATTTCTCAAAGATCTATGCATAAACAAGGATAGGATTCTTGAACTGGAAACCATCCCATTGGGGAGTTCTATTTCCGCTTTAATGGGAGCATTGCCCGAGAAGTGTGATGATCCGGGCCCTTGTATGGTCACTTGCACCGTTAATGGAGTTGAATCTATAGATTGCATGTGTGACCTAGGAGCATGTGTTAGCATCATGCCGCTCTCCGTCTACCGGGTATTGAAGTTGCCACCACTAAAAAGGTCGACGGCAAGATTTGTCCTAGTGGATAAAAGCATAATAACCGTGATGGGTGTTGCGGAAGACGTATTGGTGAATATAAAAGGATTGGTGTTTCCGATTGACTTTTATGTCCTTGAAATGCCATCAAGCGAAACCGAGAGAGCATCATCTATTCTCCTTGGAAGACCATTTTTGAGAACTTCTAGATTCAAGCTAGATGCCTACTCGGGGACCTACTCTTTTGAAATAAATGGGAGATTTGTGAGTTTTAGCCTAGAAGAAGCCATGAAGCATCCACCGGAGAATCACTCTCTATTCCGGTGTGACCCAATTGATAAGATGGTTGCCGAAGTGCACCTTGCAAAGTTAAATGAGAAGTACATGGTTGAAGAAGCAAATGGAAGTTCAAGCGAACTAAGCACCACACATCATACAAACCATCCGGAAACTAAAACTTCAAAGAATGACAAAAAGATGGAATTGAAGCCACTACCACCTCACTTAAGGTATTCATACCTTGATGAAGCCTAAAAGCTCCCCGTGATAATTGCACAAGAGTTAACTCCTCAACAAGAAGAAAAATTGCTAGATGTACTGAGGAAGAACAAAAAGGCAATTGGATGGAGTTTAGCGGATCTAGTGGGAATAAGCCCACAAGTATGCGAGCACCGCATATTTCTTGAAGAAGGAGCAAGACCGGTCTGACAACCTCAAAGGAGACTTAATCCAACCATTCTTGAGGTAGTAAAGAAAGAAGTCACTAAGCTACTTGAAGCGGACATCATCTATCCTATCTCGGATAGCGAATGGGTAAGCCCGGTCCAAGTAGTGCCAAAGAAGTCCGGGGTGACAACAATCAAAAATGAAAGTGGTGAACTTATAGCAACAAGAGTGCAAAATTCTTGGAGAGTATGCATAGACTACCGGAGATTGAATGCGGCCACAAGAAAAGATCACTTTCCACTACCATTTATTGATCAAATGCTTGATCGATTAGCCGGTAAATCATATTATTGTTTTCTTGATGGCTACTCCGGATACTTCCAAATTCATATTGCTCTAGAAGACCAAGAAAAAACCACGTTTACTTGCCCCTTTGGAACGTATGCTTACAAGCGTATGCCATTTGGCCTATGCAATGCACCGGCAACGTTTCAAAGATGCATGATGAGCCTATTTGCGGACTTTCTAGAGCAATCAATGGAAGTTTTCATGGATGACTTTAGTGTGTATGGTGATTCATTTGAGCATTGCTTAGGTAACCTTGAAAAAGTCTTAGAGAGATGCACCAAAACAAACCTTGTCTTAAATTTTGAAAAATGTCATTTCATGGTCAAACAAGGCATTGTTTTGGGACACATAGTATCAAAGGAAGGCATCTCCGTAGATCCGGAAAAGATAAATGTCATATCCAGTTTACCTTACCCCTCCTCTGAGAGGGAAGTCCGTTCTTTTCTTGGACATGCAGGATTTTACCGGAGATTCATCAAGGACTTTAGCAAGGTGGCCTTACCTCTCTCTCGATTACTACAAAAAGACACCGAATTTGAGCTGAGCAAGGAATGTATGGAAGCATATGACAAACTCAAAGTAGCATTGACACAAGCTCCTATAGTACGAGGCCCCAATTGGACTCAACCTTTTGAAATCATGTGTGATGCTTCGAATTATGCGATAGGAGCCGCGTTAGCACAACGCGAGGGTAAGATTCCCTATGTCATAGCTTATGCTTCCAAAACATTAGACGGAGCCCAATCCAACTACACTACTTCCGAAAAGGAACTCCTAGCTATTGTTTTTGCTTTGGACAAGTTCCGAGCCTATCTTCTTGGTTCCAAGGTTGTAGTGTACTCGGATCACGCGGCACTAAAGTACTTATTGGCCAAAAAGGAATCAAAACCGAGATTAATTCGTTGGGTGCTTTTGTTACAAGAATTTGACTTGGAGATCAAAGATAGGAGTGGTTCCCAAAACCTAGTGGTGGACCATTTAAGTCGCCTCGAACACACAAAAGGCGACACCACTCCTATCAATGACTCTTTTCCTTTAGATGCTTTGCACGCAATCTCGGAAGAAGTTCCTTGGTATGCCCCAATAGCAAACTATTTGGTTTCACGCACTTTCCCTCCCAATCTCAACAAAAACAAAAAGGATAAGCTGAAAAGCGAATCCAAATACTATATTTGGGATGATCCCTATTTGTGGAGGTGTGGAGCGGACCAAATAGTGCGACGGTGCATACCTCAAACCGAATTCCAAGCAATCTTGGACGCTTTCCATGCTTCCGAAGGAGGTGGTCACTATGGGCCCCAAAGAACGGCAAGAAAGGTCCTTGATTGCGGATTTTGGTGGCCAACTCTTCTCAAAGATGCTTCTCTCTATTGCAAATCTTGTCCCCAATGTATTAGGTTTGGATATATTTCCAAGAAGGACGAAATTCCCCAACAAAATATGCTTTTTTGTGAAATCTTTGACGTATGGGGAATTGACTTCATGGGACCATTTCCAATTTCCAATGGCTTTCTCTACATCTTGCTAGCCGTCGATTATGTGTCAAAATGGGTGGAGGCAATCCCCACCCGAACGGATGACGCTAATGTTGTGTATTCTTTTGTGAGGAACAATATCATTTGTCGCTTTGGCGCCCCGAGAGCAATCATAAGTGACCAAGGATCTCACTTTTGCAACAAAAGAATAGACGGCCTCATGAGAAAATATGGCATCATCCACAAAGTCGCCACGGCTTACCACCCTCAGACAAACGGCCAAGCCGAAGTTTCTAACCGGGAAATCAAGCATGTGTTAGAAAGGATTGTAAAGCCGAATAGGAAAGATTGGAGCCTTAAACTCTCCGATGCACTGTGGGCCTATCGAACGGCTTACAAGACACCCATTGGCATGAGCCCCTTTCGGCTTGTATATGGTAAAGCATGTCACTTACCGGTAGAGATTGAACACAAAGCTTATTGGGCCGTAAAGGAATGTAATATCAACTTGGGTAGAGCCGGAGTAGAGAGAAAGCTTCAATTGGCGGAATTGGAATGTTTGAGATTAGAAGCTTATGAGAACTCTAGACTTTACAAGGAAAAGTTGAAAGCCATTCATGACAAGAACATTAGGAGAAGAGAATTCCAACCCGGTGACCTAGTCCTTCTCTACAATTCAAGGTTGAGATTACCACCCGAAAAGCTTAGATCAAGGTGGGATGGGCCCTACCAAGTAGAGAAGGTAGAACCTTATGGAGTCTACCACTTGCGCCACCCATCAAGCCCGGACATTTTCAAGGTAAACGGGCACCGTCTCAAATTGTATCATGGTGAGCAAAGAAAGAACTCCAAGGAATTTGAAGTGTTCCTCTTGAAGGATGCAACTCTTGAACAAGAACTTTGAACTACTGAAAGTCCAACTTAAGGATGTTAAACAAAAGTGCTAGGTGGGAGACACCCCACCATGGTAAGATCATCCTTTGTACATAACCACTTGACTTCATGTTTGGTAGTTAGATTTCAATTTCGATTCTCCTTCATTTGTTGAGTTCATTGATAGTTTATCAAGTAAAATACCATGCTATAGTGCTTAAGTGGCTGTATGGGGGGGGTTGAAATGTCAAAAGTGATGTAAACACATACAAATTTAGAAAGAGCACCCCCTCTGCGCGTGCGCGCACCTGGCGCGTACGCGCCCTTAAGGCACTCAACGGTCATCTACGCGGACGCGCACCGTGCGCGGATGCGCAGATTGCGAATAACAGCCCTCCATACATTTACCCGAGACTTGCGCCCACACCATGCCAAGACCATGCCTGAAGCACAAGAAACTCGCGCGAGCGCGTACATGACGCGTACGCGCACTTGAGAGACTCTGCAGGTCAACGCGCTAGCGCAGCAGGCGCGCCCGCGTCGATCGCCTTCTCACACCCCTGGTACATATTCCAGAGAGTTAAGCCAATCTTAGGCCCGTACTAAGCCACCGGCCCAGCACTTCTGCCGCGTGCGCGCACCTGGCGCGCACGCGCCCATGCATTGCAAGCACGAAATGCGCGCGCGCGCCTCAGCCGCGCACGCGCCCATCGATTCTGCACTCCTCTCTGAGCCACTTTACAGAGAGTTGAGCCCACCCCAGGCCTTTCCATGCCTGGGGCATAGCCGCGTTGACGCGTGCGCGCACTCTGCGCACGCGCGCCAAGAGCACTGAAGCAACCTCTGGTACTTCGTCCAGAGAGTTATGCCACCCCTGTGCCTCTCCTGTGCCGCCAGCCCAAGCGCATGGGCGCGCACGCGCAACGTGCGCGCGCGCGCCCCATTCCACCTCGCCTCCCTGCGCGAGCGCGCACTCTGCGCGCACGCGCGGATGATCGGCGCCAATGTAAGAAGGGGCACAATCACCCCTTCACTCTCATTTCACATTTCCTTCCTCATACCTTCTACTACACATCCAACCTGAAAAAGGGACACACTTACCCCTTCATCCTCATTCCACCATTCCCTCTTCTCCACTACCTTCTACCACTTACCACCAGTGGCCCCATATTAACTCTCCACTCTCCATCAACCCACTCTACAACCCCTTCTTCCATCTTCTTCCTCATCTCACAAGGTACTATACTAAGCTACCCTCTCACTCCAACCATCTCTTTTGATTCTTATTCATTTAGTTTCACCTTCTTTTAGTTAGCTTCTTTCCTTTTTCTTCTTTTATTTTAGTTACTTCTTTAGGATGTTTTTGTTTGTTCCTCTCTTTCAATTTAACCCTTCATGGGCATTTGGGTCTCAACTTCACTTGCATTAGTAGATGAGTTGTGTTGCTTGCTTTTCTTACAATCACTGTGCACTATAATCATTAATATTGGATTATGAATTGCTACATTGCTTTCACCATCTTCTAATCACACACTACACAAGGATGCACACCAAGTGTTCGACGAAAGGCATACTTGAGTTTTGAACCCACTTTGACTAAATTGCCTCTCAACTTATCACTTTTGGGCGCATCCCCATTTTCTCCAATCCATTCACTCACATTTTCTTAACTTGCTTTCCATTTGTGGTCCTTAAGGGTATATGCCTCTCACGCTTCTTACTTGCGTGCTTGAATTACCCTTGCACCATATGAAAATGATTTGCCTTGCTCTTCTCATGTTATCTTAGTTACATGTTGCAGCTGTCATGTGACAATGATACCCATATTCTATGGCATAACTTTTCATTGCATAATCGCCTTTACTTCCACTCATTTGGGTTTGATGTTTTCCCTTTCTTTGTTCTCATAGGATGGTCATCAAAAAGAACAAAGGGAAAGCCCCCAAGAAGCCAACTTCCAATAAGGCGCACCACGACCTAACGGCCAAGCCCCTCTTAAAGAAGACCAAGGGCCCCGTTGATGTTCTAGAGAAGGACAACCCTCCTAAGGATTCGAACAAGTTTCCCAACCGTTACTGCGAACTTGTTTACTCAAGAATGATCGAAAGGAATTATCACCCGGAACCCCTCCTAGTCCTACCGGCTCACCTCAGTCCGATTATGATGCCACACATCAACCGGAGGCAATGGAGGTTCCTCTTGAGGCAACCAAAGGAGGCCAATCTCTCATGGGTGGTGGAATTCTACTCCAACTACCATTCACCCCTTCTCACATCAATATTTATGCGACGAAAGTAAGTGTCGGTCACAGTGGAAACCATCCGAGAAGTCCTTGGGATTGAACCGTCAACGGATGCACATGACGCCTACCAAGAAGTCTTGGCTACATGCGATGACCGTGCATTCGATTGGAGCGCGATCCTCCGCGTCATTGCTTTACCCGATGCATATTGGATTCGGGGGACCATAAAGCAAAGACCCAAGGGTTTAGATGTCCGCCATCTCACTCAAGAAGCCACGGCATGGGCCCAAATTCTAGCTCACTATGTGCTCCCAAGCACACATGGGTCATCCATCACCGCCGAGTTGGCCTTATTGATATGGTGCATCTTAACCGAGAAACCGGTCGACATTTCGCATGCCATCCACCAATCCATGGGGCGCATTCATGCCAAGGGAAATCTACCATTCCCCGCTTTAGTGACGGCATTAGTTGCGAAAGCCGGCGTCAACCGGGAGGCTAAAGATAGGAGAACCTCAATTCCGGTCGATGGTGATATAATTCCGACCAAGAGATGCCTCAAGCCTCCGAAAGCCACAAAGGACATTGGACTACCCACACCAACTTGCAACACTACCACTTCATCTACATCACAAAAATCGGCCGCCCAACGCCTTGATGACCTTCACAAGAAATTGGACCGTTATGAGAGGCGTAACCAACGCCGCTATGCTCATGTGAAGAGACTTCTAAGCATAGTCACCCCACCTATGGAGGAACCCGATATCTCCACATCCACCGCAACTTCAGGCGGAGACAACGATAACATTGGAGATGAGGGACACTCGGGGCTCAACCACCCATTGCGCCTAACCTATAGCACGGAGGACCGTGCTAAGTTTTAAGTGTGGGGAGGTCGGCCGACCGATCTCCGTAGGTAACATCTGAATAAATCTGAATAAATTAGGATAGGTTGCATGATTAGGTTTTAGTGGCACCATTCGCATGATAAGTTTACTTGGTTGGAACAATGAAATTCTTTCTTAGGAAACCAATACTTTGGGGGCAACCGTGGGGCATTGCAAATTTTAAATGCTTTGATGCCAAAATTGCATGAAGAATTGTATTTTGGAACATGGGTTTGAGCTAAGAACACAAGCTTGTGAGATTTGAGCCTAATTGCGTGGTTACATCTTATAACCACTTATTCTCCTTCTTGTGTGCATTATTTTCTTTCTATGATTGCAATCCTTGATTTGTTTGATTCTTTATGTCCATTATTTTGTGCATACATGCATTTACATGATTGAGGCCATCATTTCATTAGCTCACTCACCCAAATAGCCTTACCTTTTATCTTCCATTGTTTGCCAATTTGAGCCTACGATTAACCCACTTGTTCCTAATTTTAGCACATTACAAGCCTTAAAGCGAAAAACAATAAATGACCTTATTTGGATCTTTGATTAGCTTAGGCTAGAGTGTGTGAGTATCATTCAAGTGTGGGAACCTTGGGACATTGGGTGAATAAAAGGGTAATTTTGTATTATTATTGAAAATATTGGGAATTGGGTACATACTCATGTATTGATCAAATGTAAAAACCTTATGCATTGAGATTCTTGCATATATAAAAAAAAAGAAAAGAAAAGAAAAGAAAAGAAAGAAAAAAACGAAAGAAAAAGAAAAAAAATAATATGGAAAAGAAAGAAATATATAGGAAAGAAAGAAAAAAAAAGAGAAGAAAAAGGAAGAAATAAAAGGGGACAAAATGCCCCAAAGTAAAGTCCAATGAAGATCAATGCACAAGTGTTGTGAAATGAAAAGGGATACATGGGTATGTGAAAAAGTGAGAAATGGTTAGTTAGGTTGGAATTTAATTGTATAGGATGTCATAGGTTAGGTGGGAAGTTTAAGCTTATCAAAGATTCGAATTTCAAACTCACTTAACCAAATATGCACCCTACCTTGACCCTAGCCCCATTACAACCTAAAGAAAAGACCTCATGATATTTGTATGCATGCATGAAATATATGTCGATTGTTAGAAGAAAAACAAATCTTAGAAAGCATGATTAGGGGCGAATTGAGTGAATCAACCCCAAGCACCGAGCGACTAGAGTGCAAACACTTCCGGTGAGGGTTCGATGCTCAATCCTTTGATTCCCGGCTCTCGCGAGCATTCCTCATGCAAAGTTGTATATATTGCATTTGATGCTTGGAAATTGGCAAGTCCTATGCATTGACCACCATCGTGTCCTGGTGCGCGAAATTGTGAACAATACTTTTCACAACTCTCATAATCCCTGGTCATGAACTCCAAAAACTTGGTGGTTCAATTCCATGGCATTACACAACTTCGCACAACTAACCAGCAAGTGCACTGGGTCGTCCAAGTAATACCTTACGTGAGTAAGGGTCGATCCCACGGAGATTGTTAGCATTGAAGCAAGCTATGGTCATCTTGTAAATCTTAGTCAGGCAAACTCAAATGTATATGATGATGAACGAAAATAATATAAAAGATAAAGATAGTGATACTTATGTAATTCATTGGTAGGAACTTCAGATAAGCGCATGAAGATGCCTTCCCTTCCGTCTCTCTGCTTTCCTACTGCCTTCATCCAATCCTTCTTACTCCTTTCCATGGCAAGCTTGTGTAGGGTTTCACCGTTGTCAATGGCTACCTCCCATCCTCTCAGTGAAAGCGATTGCATATGTCCTGTCACGGCATAGCGGAATTCAGCTGTCGGTTCTCGGTCAGGCCGGAATAATATCCATCGATACTTTTGCGTCTGTCACTAACGCCCCGCCTGCTAGGAGTTTGAAGCATTTCACAGTCATTCAATCATTGAATCCTACTCAGAATACCACAGACAAGGTTTAGACCTTCCGGATTCTCTTGAATGCCGCCATCAGGTCCTGCCTATACCACGAAGATTCTGGTTAAAGAATCCAAGAGATATTCACTAAGCCTTGGTTGCTTGTAGAACAAGAATGGTTATCAGTCACCTTGTTCATAGGTGAGAATGATGATGAGTGTCACGGATCATCACATTCATCAAGTTGAAGAACAAGTGATATCTTAGAACAAGAACAAGCGGAATTGAATGGAAGAACAATAGTAATTGCATTAATACTCGAGGTACAGCAGAGCTCCACACCTTAATCTATGGTGTGTAGAAACTCCACCGTTGAAAATACATAAGAACAAGGTCTAGGCATGGCCGAATGGCCAGCCTCCCAAAGTGATCAAAAGATCTAAAGAAAAAGGTTCCAAAGATCCGAAGATTTTTAATACAATAGTAAAAGGTCCTACTTATAGAAAACTAGTAGCCTAAGGTGTACAGAAATGAGTAAATGACATAAAAATCCACTTCCGGGCCCACTTGGTGTGTGCTTGGGCTGAGCAATGAAGCATTTTTCGTGTAGAGACTCTTCTTGGAGTTAAACGCCAGCTTTGGTGCCAGTTTGGGCGTTTAACTCCCATTTGGGTGCCAGTTCCGGCGTTTAACGCTGGAATTTCTTGAGGTGACTTTGAATGCCGTTTTGGGCCATCAAATCTTGGGCAAAGTATGGACTATCATATATTGCTGGAAAGCCCAGGATGTCTACTTTCCAACGCCGTTGAGAGCGCGCTAATTGGGCTTCTGTAGCTCCAGAAAATCCACTTCGAGTACAGGGAGGTCAGAATCCAACAGCATCTGCAGTCCTTTTTGGTCTCTGAATCAGATTTTTGCTCAGGTCCCTCAATTTCAGCCAGAAAATACCTGAAATCACAGAAAAACACACAAACTCATAGTAAAGTCCAGAAAAGTGAATTTTAACTAAAAACTAATAAAAATATACTAAAAACTAACTAGATCATACCAAAAACATACTAAAAACAATGCCAAAAAGTATATAAATTATCCGCTCATCATGTCCCATGTGCTCGCATATGTCATAAGAAAGCTGATTTGTTCCTAACCAAGTAGATAATAGCACTAGTCATAGTTGCATGCATACAAGTAGGTTGCATTTCATGAGTCTTATACTGTTGCGACCCCTCGGTCTTCTGTGTTTCTTTGCATTTTCCTAAGCATGAGGACATGCTAGAATCTAAGTGTGGGGAGGTTGACAAACCCCATTTTGAGGGTTTATCTTGTGCTGATTTCAGGGGTTTTATCAATGATTCCACACACTTTCTATATGAAAATATAAGAGTTTGCATTCCTTTCCTAGTTTGCCTCATGAATGAAAACATGCTTATTTTGCACTAAAATAGATACATTTCTAATCTTCTCTTGATGCCATTCGATGCCGTGACTTGTGTGTTAAGTGGTTTCAGGATATAGAGTAGGAATGGACAGGAAAAGAGAAGGAAGACGGGTGCAAAGGAAGGAAGCATGAGAATTGAGCTTTGGAAATTTCCGCATGAGCGCGTGCGCGCACCTGGCGCGCCCGCGCGGATAGAGCAACGTGAAGCCGAGACTACGAGCCAAGCCACGAGTCGGCTTGAGTAGCGGCTAAGCCAGGATCTTCATGGACGCACACGCGTACATCACGCCTCCGCGCACTTTACAAGACGCCTCGACGGCGCGTGCGCGTACCTTGCGCGTGCGCGCCGATTCGCGAATCTGATTTTTTTTAGAAGTCACGTGACTTAGGCGTGGAGGTAGTTAAGAATCTGACTTTTGGGGAAATGCCTTGGCGGGAAAAGCTTAAGAAGACCAAAGGAGCAAGGGTTAAAGACACTTAGTTCATTTTCTAGAATTAGATATTTTTGGAGGAGAGTTAGTTACACTTTTGGGGAGAGGAAGAGGGAGATTCCAAGCTTTGAACTAGGGTTCATCTTCATCCAAATTCTGAATTTTCAATGACTTTTTGGTGAGATCCATTACAATTCTCACTCCACTTTGTTCATGTCATAGATTTTCTTCTCCAATTTCAAGTAGTAGTTGTAATTGATCCATTCTCATAGATCTAGAATTCAACTTTGTAATTTTGGAGTTCATCAATACCTTGAGGATTTGATTTTCATTGTTACTCTTTGAGACTTGTTGTTAGATCCTTGTGTTGCAATACTTTTAATCCTATTTTTCTTCTCATTTTACTATGAATTTCTTTCTTGCTTGCCACATGTTTGATGAAATGTCAACACTAGTTATGGAGTAGAAATTTCTCACTTGGCATAGGGTTTGGTCATTGGAAGAGGTTGAATAGTTGTATCAATAGTTGATTCGGAATTAGGAATTGCTAGTTGGCTTGGAGTGCACTAAAGCTAGGTTCCCATGAGGTGAAGCTAGGACTTGTGACTCAAGTTGATTGTTTTCATTTGATTTTCCTCTATACTTAGGGGATAACTAAATGAAGCAAGGCCTAATTGTTGTCAACATTGAATGGACTATAAGGATAGAATTTCTAATGCCAACCCTAGGCCAAGTCTTTTGATAATTGATTGTTTGTTTCTCATTACTTTGCTAAAACCTTCAAAGCATTCCAACAAGGCTTATTAAATCAATAAGATGCACACTTTGGCAATTCCAAGGGAGAACAACTCGGGAGACTAGTACTCTCGGATATATATTGTAGATTTGTTTGATGATGGATTTCGCGTCGGTTTAGACTATACTACAATTGATTACTTGATAATTTCTATACCGGCAAAAATTCATTCGTCAGTACCCAACACATTTCGGACTAAAGATGGGTCCCCCAGAAATTTCTTAGTATCCAGATGCAGGGGCTCCCCCCAAATATCCTCCAACACACTCACAAATGCCTGTTCGACCTCGTCCAACATCTCCCAAGTATACCGGGACACCATAACATTCTTTTGCCACTCAAGAGGAAAAGCGGGTTCATCATTTTCATCAAGAAAAAAGGGGCGAACACCCTCAACAGCTCGAACTTTAAAGAAATAGTTTTTGAAGTCCTTAAAAGACTCGTCATACATGGCAAAGACTTTGTGTCCCTGAGCATATCTAAAGGAAACCCAAGAAGCTTTCTTTTTTGAAGAGGCCCCAGGCTTGGCCGAAACAAACAAATAGAGGAAAAGAGTTAGAGAAGGCTTGATGCCTAACTCTTGACACAGCAGCTGAAAAATCTTTGTAAAACCCCACGAATTGGGATGAAGCTGGGATGGAACAATGTTACATGACCACAACAAGTCGGTCTCAAAGGCAGAAAAAGGAAAAGTTACATTCAACTTACTAAAGAAATACTCGTAAGCATAGAAGAAGGGACGCTCCCCCTCGAGTGAAGTGGGAAAACAGACTCTCTCGTCAGAACCAGGCACTACAAGCTCATAATCCCTCTCCTGGGCATCACTACCACAAACCCTATGATGCTTTTGTAGCTTTATACAAAAATCTGAGTCCACCACAGAGATACACAGAAGAACCATAGAATCAACCCAATCAGCCATGCCCTCAGGGACTTGGGAAGACGTCTCAACAATATTTTTGCGAGAAGCCATGAGGCCAACTAGTCCTACAATAAGAAAAGAATATTTGGATTACTAAAACACATCACGGACAACAGCAAAACAACTCGGCTACACAATCAAGCACGGTATAAGGAACAAAAGGAGACCCAAGACCTACACAAAAGATCCAGGGGCGTCCTTTGGAGGCAACCACAGAACCAGAACTCAAGGTACCTACGAGTTCACACCCCAGCAACGACCCTTCATTCTTAACCAGAAACCATCAAGAAATCACCATCTCCGTAAAAAAAAAAACTATCGACAAAACAAAGCCACCAAAGGAGTAACCTTTTTTCAAAATGTAGCAACTTGCAAAACCCTAAAGGCACTAAACCACCAGAAAATCCAGCCGAAAGCATACAGAAAGACGAAAAGAAAATCAGAAACATACATCATAGCGACAGTCAAGCATAGTGGTACGAAAAGATTCAAGCTTTCCAACAACAACTCAAGCAAAATCAAAACTTTATTGAAGAATCACATTCCAAAGTAAAAACAGAAACGAAGAAAAGGTTCAAGCTTTCCAAGCATACAAAGTCAAGGCGTCATCAAAAGGATCAAAAGCAAAAGTAGCAGAAATAAAAAGGTGAGGAAGAAAGCAAAACCAACCTGGAAGAAGGAAGAAAACTTTGAAAAGCGAGTAGCAGAGAATCGATCACAAAGCAGAAGCACCAAGCGAAGGCCAAAGCTTCACAGAGAGACGAGAAGTGCAGAACAAGAAACGGCGAAAGAAAAGGGAAGTTACAGGGAAAGGAAAACCGTCTCTTGGATACAAAAATTTGAAAAAAGAAAATCAAGAGAAATGGAACAAATTAATGGGGGCATTAAAAACCCTCGCACACTCCCAAAGGAAAACACTAAAAGGCAAAAGCGTGCGCTTTCAGAAGAAACGGAATAGAAATGTTCCGCATTCAAGAAAGAGCTCTACAAAAGATAAAGCGACAAAATGCTCGATTTCGACTTTACCTGAGAAGGCTCGAAGTCCTAAAACCAAGACTCGACCGCCAGATAAAAGATCAAGCTCGAGCAGGGGCACTGTTCATACCCTGGGTCGAGCTGTCCGACCCGGGATGTTCTACAAACAAAGCGACCGACCTCTTTAGGCTAGGACAACTCGGCCTCTTCTTAAAGAGCTCGGCCAAATCACAGGAAAGCCCAATAAAAGGGCCCAAGCATAGCAACACGACCCGAATCCAAGGGCGGCCCAAGCCTATAGAGATAAAGGCGGTTCCCTTAAAGATAAGATGACCTCGCTCAAAGATAAAGATAAGATAAGATAACTAACTTATCTTATCTAAGAAGGTCACTCTACGCCATTATAAATACACTGGAGCACCCAGGTATAACTCAATACTCTGATACTACTCAATACCTACTTAATACCCTTGCTAACTTAAGCATCGGAGTCCCTTGCAGGTACCTCCCACCCTCCGGGGATGAAGGATCAGCATTATCACCAAGTCTCACACGTTGGACTCAGCAGCTCCAATCAATATAAAAGGTCTCGTCCGAGATCGACCTCTAGTTTCAGGTAACCCTCGGAACACTTGCAAAAAAAAAATTAGAAAGAAAAAGAAAAAGCAAGCAGAAAAAGCCAATAGCCCTTAAAACCAAAAGGCAAGGGTAAAAAGGATCTAAGGCTCTGAGCATCAATAGATAGGAGGGCCCATGGAAATAAAATCCAGGCCTAAGCGGCTAAATCAAGCTGTCCCTAACCATGTGTTTGTGGCATGCAGGTCCAAGTGAAAAGCTTGAGACTGAGTGGTTAAAGTCGTGATCCAAAGCAAAAAGAGTGTTCTTAAGAGTTCTGGACACCTCTAACTGGGGACTTTAGCAAAGCTGAGTCACAATCTGAAAAGGTTCACCCAGTCATGTGTATGTGGCATTTATGTATCCGGTGGTAATATTGGAAAACAAAGTGCTTAGGGCCATGGTCAAGACTCATAAAAGTAGTTGTGTTCAAGAATCAACATACTTAACTAGGAGAATCAATAACACACTCCGAAATTCTAAGTTCCTAGGGAAGCCAATCATTCGAAACTTCAAAGGAAAAAGTGAGATGCCAAAACTGTTCAGAAGCAAAAAGCTACAAGTCCCGCTCATCTAATTAGAATTAATATTCATTGATATTTTGGGATTTATAGTATATTCTCTTCTTTTTATCCTAATTGATTTTCAGTTGCTTGGGGACAAGCAACAATTTAAGTTTGGTGTTGTGATGAGCGGATAATTTATACGCTTTTTGGCATTGTTTTTATGTAGTTTTTAGTATGATCTAGTTACTTTTAGGGATGTTTTCATTAGTTTTTATGATAAATTCACATTTCTGGACTTTGATATGAGTTTGTGTGTTTTTCTATGATTTCAGGTAATTTCTGGCTGAAATTGAGGGACTTGAGCAAAACTCTGAAAAAGGCTGACAAAAGGACTGCTGATGCTGTTGGAATCTGACTTCCCTGCACTCAAAATGAATTTTCCGGAGCTACAGAACTTCAAATGGCACGCTGTCAATGGCGTTGGAAGGTAGACATCCAGAGCTTTTCAGCAATATATAATAGTCCATACTTTATTCGCGAATTAACGACCTAAAGTGGCGCTCAACGCCAAGTACATGCTGCTGTCTGGAGTCAAACGCTAGAAACACGTCACGACCCGGAGCTGAACGCCAGAAACACGCTATAACTCGGCGTTCAACTCCAAAGGAAGCCTCAGCTCGTGGATAGATCAAGCTCAGCCCAAACACACACCAAGTGGGCCCCGGAACTGAATTTAGGCATAAATTACTTACCTCTGTAAACCCTAGTAGCTAGTTTAGTATAAATAAGACTTTTTACTAGTGTATTAGTTGTCTTTTGACCACGTTTCATCTTTGGTCTCAGTTTTGTTTTATTCTTCATCTTAGGGGGCCATTGATCACGTTTTGGGGGCTGGCCATTCGGCCATGCCTGAACCTTTCACTTATGTATTTTCAACGGTGGAGTTTCTACACACCATAGATTAAGGGTGTGGAGCTCTGCTGTACCTCAAGTTTCAATACAATTACTATTATTTTCTATTCAATTATCCTTATTCTTATTCCAAGATATACGTTACACTTCAACTTGATGAATGTGATGATCCGTGACACTCATCATCATTCTCACCTATGAACGCGCGTGACTGACAACCACTTCCGTTCTACCTTAGGTCGGGCGCATATCTCTTAGATTCCTCAACAGAATCTTCGTGGTATAAGCTAGATAGATGGCGGCATTCATGGGAATCCGAAAAGTCTAACCTTGTCTGTGGTATTCCGAGTAGGATTCTGGGATTGAATGACTATGACGAGCTTCAAACTCCTGAAGGCTAGGCGTTAGTGACAGACGCAAAAGAATTAAGGGATTCTATTCCAACCTGATTGAGAACCGACAGATGATTAGCCGTGCTGTGACAGAGCATAGGACCATTTTCACTAAGAGGATGAGATGTAGCCATTGACAATGGTGATGCCCTACATACAGCTTGCCATGGAAAGGAGTAAGAAGGATTGGATGAATGTAATAAGAAAGTAGAGATTCGAGAGGAGCACAGCATCTACATATGCCTATCTGAAATTCCCACCATGGAATTATATGAGTAACTATTTACTATTTTATTTTCTGTTTATTATTTATTTTCGAACTTATCATAAACCATTTAATCTGCCTAACTGAGATTTACAAGGTGACCATAGCTTGCTTCATACCAACAATCTCTGTGGGATCGACCCTTACTCACGTAAGGTATTACCTGGATGACCCAGTACACTTGCTGGTTAAGTTGAACGGAGTTGTGATCACACGTGCCATTACCAGGGATTATTAAGATCCCAATTCATCATACAATGATCTTTTTGGGGTATTTTTGATAGAGCCAATATTTAAATTTCATACAAGTACAAAGAGACCAACTTTGAGGATCACAATTTCGTCCACCAGCGTTGAACTCCAAGAGAAGCCTCAGCTCGTGTAAAGATCAAGCTCATCCCAAGCACACACCAAGTGGGCCCCGAAAGTGGATTTCTGCATCAATTACTTACTTCTGTAAACCTTAGTAGCTAGTCTAGTATAAATAGAACATTTTACTATTGTATTAGACATCTTGCATGATATTTTTGATCCTGTGATTACGTTTTAGGGGCTGGCCATTCGGCTATGCATGGACCACCACTTATGTATTTTCAACGGTGGAGTTTCTACACACCATAGATTAAGGGTGTGGAGCTCTGCTGTACCTCGAGTTTTAATGCAATTACTACTACTTTCTATTCAATTCAATTTATTCCTGTTCTAAGATACCATTCGTACTTCAACCTGATGGATGTGATGATCCGTGACACTCATCATCATCCATCCTTACGTACGCGTGCCTGACAACCACCTCCGTTCTACAAGCGAGAGATAGAGTATGTATCTCTTGGATTTCTGATGCACCACGCATGGTTGCCCTCGCCTGACAACCAAGCCTTTCATTCCGTGAAATCAGAGTCTTCGTGGTATAAGCTATAATTGATAGCGGCATTCATGAGAATCCGGAAAGTCTAAACCTTGTCTGTGGTATTCCGAGTAGGATTCTGGGATTGAATGACTGTGATGAGCTTCAAACTTGCGATTGTTGGGCGTGATGACAAACACAAAAGAATTAATGGATTCTATTCCGACATGATCGAGAACCGACAGATGATTACCCGTGCCATGACAGAGAATTTGGACCTTTTTCACTGAGAGGATGGGATGTAGCCATTGACAACAGTGATGCCCTACATACAGCTTGCCATGGAAAGGAGTAAGAAGTATTGGATGAAAGCAGTAGGAAAGCAGAGATTCAGAAAGGACACAACATCTCCATACACTTATCTGAAATTCCCACCATTGAATTATATGAGTAACTCTATCTTTATTTTCTGTTTATTTATTATTAATTTTTGAAAACTCCATCACCATTTATTATCCGCCTGACTGAGATTTACAAGGTGACCATAGTTTGCTTCATACCAACAATCTCTGTGGGATCGACCCTTACTCACGCAAGGTTTATTACTTGGACGACCCAGTACCCGTACTAGTTAGTTGTGCGGAGTTGTGACAAAGTGTGATTCACGTTTGAGAGCACCAAGTCTTTGGAGCCATTGTTGATGATCACAATTTTGCCTATCAACCGGCAAGTGCACCGGGTCGTACCAAGTAGTACCTCAAGTGAATGAGGGTCGATCCCACGAGGATTGATGGACTAAGAAACAATGGTTGATTAATTTACTTAGTTAGACAAGTAGAAAATGGTGTTTGAGCATTCAAAAGCATTAAATTTAGAGAACTAGAAAGCAAGCAGTAAATTGTGGTGAAATATATATGGAGAAACAGTTAAGGCTTCAGAGTTATCTATTTTCTGGATTGACTTTTCTTACTAACTATTTTAAACATGCAAGATTTAATTCATGGCAAACTATATGTGACTAAACCCTAATTCCTTAGACCTTTTTAGTCTCCTCTAAAATTCATCAACCGCCAATTCCATGGTCACTTAATTCCAATTAGAGGATGAAGGCCAATTCTAGTTTATATGCCACAGAAATTCTAATTACCCAAATATAAGAGGATTATATGTCACGTATCCCGATAAGTCCAGATAATTAAAAATTTAGGAGAATATGTTTTCAAGCTGTTGTTCAAGTAAAGAGCTTTTTCATGTTATACAAGAACTCAATTAGAGAAAGGGTCATACTTCCGTTCCACCCAAATTCATAAGATAAAGAGCGAAAACAATTCTTGAAATATAAATTAGTATATGAATTAAAATAGAAAAATAATAGTATCTATCCATACAATAGACAGAGCTCCTAACCTTAACAGTGGAGGATTAGTTGCTCATGGTTCAGAGAGAAAACTAGGATTAAGAAAAAAACTGTAAAGTGCGGAATGAGGTCTGAGAGAAGAGCCCAAAGGGCTGATTCTTTTCCCTTTTATATCTAATCCTAATTAATGTAAAATATATTTTCTAAAACTATATAATATCTATTCCTAATTATAAATAAAATAAAAGTTTAATAGAAAAATCAATTAAATTCTGTGTGCAGCCTTTGGGAGAAGATTGGGGAGCACTGATATTATTAGGATCCACGTTGAACTTGGAAATTCCCAAGTTCAGCATGGAGGAGGCAGTGGCGTTTTGTTTGAGTCCTTTTGAGCCCACGCTAAACTTGGAAATTCCCAAGTTCAGCGTGGTGACATGCGTGCTTCCTCCCTTGTGATTGAATTCCACGCTGAACTTGGAGAATCCCAAGTTCAAAGTGGACAAGGCCGAACTGACTAGATGGAGGATTAGTTCCACGCTGAAGTTGAAAAATCCAAAGTTCAGCGTGTTGTGGTCAGCAATAATTCTTTGTTTTCTCCATTTTCTAGCCTTGGCTTAAACTCCGCAAAATCCATCCAAAATGTTACCTGAATTAAACAGAATTGTACATAGCTCAAAGTAGCATTTGTAGTGGCTAAAATGTATTAATTCTTGATTAGACTTAATAATTCAAGTGCAAATTCTCAAGGAAAAGATAGATAAGATGCTCACGCATCGCAACACCAAACTTGAATTGTTGCTTGTCCTCACGCAACCAAAATTAGTACATGATCAAGATGTCAATTTGCATGAGAAGCGAGAGTTCAATTATGCTCATGTCTCTCCTTAAAGTGGGGTTTATCTGTTGCAATTCTAAACAGTTTTGGCATCTCACTCTCCTTTTAATCAGAGGACTGTCACTGTCATTTGGAATTAGAATCTGGATTATATTATGAATTCCCCAATCTTTATACTCCAGTTTAATTCTTGAACACAACACATTTACTTTAATTCTCATTTCATTGGTGCTTTGCACCTTGAGCCTAGCCGTGACTTTAAATGTTTTGTCTCAAGCTTGACTTGACACAAAAACACCACAAGCACTCAACTAGGAAACTCTCTTTATGTTCTGATTTTTTTTCTTTCAGTTACTCCCAGATAGTGGTGCTCAAAGCCTTGGGCATACTCTACTAAATGCATTTGGTCTCGACTCTAAATATTCTGTCTCAAGAATTACTTGACACAAGAACACCACAAGCATATAACTAAGGAAACAACTCTTTGAGCTTTTAATCATGTCTGACCTCCTTAGTCATTGATGCTCAGAGCTTTGGACCTTGTTTATATTTTTTTTTCTTTTGTTGTTTCTTTTGCTTCAAGGATCAAGCTTTCACTAATTTTAGAGAAGTCATAATAGTTCTCTAAATTCCTATTCCTCATACATCAACATCCTTGATCCAAATTCAAATTTGCATTGTTCATGT
Source organism: Arachis stenosperma (assembly GCF_014773155.1). Classification (NCBI taxonomy): domain Eukaryota; kingdom Viridiplantae; phylum Streptophyta; class Magnoliopsida; order Fabales; family Fabaceae; genus Arachis; species Arachis stenosperma. The sequence goes on along the minus strand of NC_080381.1, from coordinate 88,503,260 downwards.
CATTCATTCAGAATCACGAATAACACCACCACATTTAAGTAAATAAGACTAATCTTAAATATAAACTCACTTTCTCATGCATTATATATATTTTTTTCTCTTTTTTTTTCTTTTGATTCAAGCTTTGTGAGCAATACGTGAGACATACTTTCATAATAAAAATCAAATAACAAAATAAATAGTAAATTAAACTAGAACCTATGAATTGAAATAATAAGATGATCATGCAATAACATAATAAGCAGAAAACAGGAACCTAATCATAATCACAATGGGAGAAAGTATAGAATAAAAGGAACTTAACCACCTCAGTTATCCTAGTGGCCATCTCATTCTTCTAGCTATGCTCTTTCGTGGAGATGATTCGCCTCCCTTTGGTGTTATTAAAATAAACAGAAAATCCACAAGCGAAGCGACAACACCAAACTTAAAAATTTGTTAAGGAAAGAAGAACTGAAAATAGAGAGGGACATAAAAAGACAAATGGAGGAGTAAATCCAAGTTCAGCGTGGTTTTGGCTGTGTCATCTCCCAATTGTTACGTGTTCTCCACGCTGATTCCAAGTTCAGCGTAGGTCTTTGCCTATTTCATGATAATTGACGTCGTTCTCTACTTTACGTTGTATGCCACGCTGAACTTGGAATTTTCGAAGTTCAGCGTGGACTTGGCAGTACATGCCACATTGAACTTCGAAAATTCTAAATTCAGCATGGAACTGGCAGATTTAACCTTCTCCAGAGTGTTCCAAAATTTTTCTAAGTGTCTGATTTCTGTTGTAAAATTTTGTATGATCAAAACACAAGTAAAACAAAGGAAAAACTGTAAAAACTCAGTAAAAATTAAACAAATAATATAATCAACGCTATGGAAAAATAACTAAGGATACGAAATTATCGGGTTGCCTCCCGATAAGCGCTTCTTTAACGTCACTAGCTTGACGGTCAGCTCCTCTAAGGAGGAGGATCATAGGGGCTCAGCTGTTCACCCCTCACTGTGAATCTTCTCCTTGTGTCCCCATAACATAGCTCAATATGCTCCAGAGAGAGGATTCTGTTTATCGTAAGTCCACACTGGATTGCTAGTCAACACCTCCTTCATTCCTAGGAAAAAACTTTCAGTGGGGATCTTTTTGTTTCTCCATCCCCTGGGTACTTTCTTCTTTTTGGAAACCTCCGCCTTGGTGGATGATGCATTCTCGACACCAAACTTAGATTTGATGTCAGAAGGAATTTTATTGATTGTTACCAAAGGAGGTTTGAGTTGCAAATTCTGTTGTGCATCATCAGGGTGTTCTTGAAGGTTTGGATTAATAAGCTCAGTCTGCATGCACCTCTCTTCTTCACCTGCTGAATGTATATCTTTGAAGACATGAAAGACCAGTTGCTCATTATGCACTCTAAGCACTAATTCACCTTCTAGGAATGGCCTTCCCAGAATTATAGAGGCATTCTCATCCTCCCATGTGTCAAGAATCACAAAATCTGCTGGGAGGAAGAACTTACCCACTTTGACCAGGATATTCTCCACTAGTCCGTATGCAGGCTTTATAGATTTGTTTGCCATCTGTAATGCTATCCTTGTGGGTTATGCCTCTTGGATTGTAACTTCTTCATCACAGACAAGGGCATTAAATTTATGCTTGCCCCCAGAACACATAGGGCTTTCTTAAAGGTAGTGCTCCCAATGGTACATAGAATTTGAAAGCTCCCTGGATCCGGCATCTTCCTTGGCAAGTTATTCTAAATGATGGCACTACATTTCTTAGGATTACTGTCTCGTCTCCCTTTAAAGGCTTCTTCTTTGACAACAACACCTTCATGAATTTGACATAGAGAGGCATTTGCTCCAAAACTTCAGCAAAAGGAATATTGATTTGCAACTTTCTGAAGACTTCAAAGAACTTTGAAAACTGCTTGTCCTTGGTCTCTTTTTGAAGTCTCTGAGGATATGACATTTTAGACTTGTACTCAGGAGCCTTTGGTAATGTAGGATATGTGTCAAGAGAGTCTGGGAATGGGTTATCTGAACACTTTGGAGGGACGTGCTCTACTTCTTCCTTCTTCTACTCTAAAACTTCTTTTTCAACTGGCTCATCATTAACTTGTGCTTCTGTACTTGCCAACTATCCACTTATCAAGGTGATAGTCTTGCATTCCTCTATAGGATTTGGAATTGTGTTACCAGGAAGGCTATTAGTGGTCCTCTGATCAATTTCATTAACTTTTGTGGCTAATTGACCTATCTGAATCTCCAAGTTCTTGATTGATGCTCAGGTTTCCTGTCTAAAACTTGTCAAGATTGCTTCCAAATCATTATTCTAATGGGGCTGAGAAGTTGCTTGCTGAGATGACTGAAACTAGTGGTTATTAAAATATTCTGTTGAAAACCACCCTAAGAATTATTATTAAAATTTTGTGGCCTCTGAGGTTGCTCTCTCCACCCAAAATTTGGGTGATTTCTCCACCTTTGATTGTAGGTCTTAGAATAGGGATCATTATTGGAATTTCTAGGAGCACTCCCCTTATAATTGACCTGTTCAGAAGAAAATTGAGCATAATCATAATTTCCATTTTGCATAAAATTACCTGTCATGTCATAAGGGGCCTCTTGATGTACATTTTGAGTGTTGACAGCTGAAACTTGCATTCCACTCAACTGTTGAGTAATTAGATTCATCTATTGAGTCAAAATTTTGTTCCGAGAAAGAAGAGCATCAACAGCTTCCACTTCCAAAACGCCTCTCTTCTGAGGAGCTTTGGAGTTCACAGGATTCCTATTAGATGAATACAAATATTGGTTGCTAGCAACCAATTCAATAAGCTCAATAGTCTCCTCCGGTGTCTTCTTCATGTGCAATGAACCACCTGCAGAATTATCTAAGCACATCTTGGATATTTCACCCAAGCCTTCATAAAAGATATCTAGTCGGGTCCATTTAGAGAACATGTCCGGAGGGCTTTGCCTGGTCAGCAGCTTGTACCCCTCCCATTCATAAAGGGTCTTACCATCCTTCTGCCTAAAGGTTTGAACCTCCACCCTAAGCTTAGTCAGCTTTTTATGTGGGAAACATTTAGTCAGAAACCTAGTGACAACCTTTTCCCAAGTATCCAAACTCTCCTTGGGTTAAGAATCTAACCACAGCTCTGCTCTATCCCTCAAAGCAAATGGGAAGAGCATAAGTTTGTACACCTCAGGATTCACCCCATTAGTTTTTACAGTATCACAAATCTGCAGAAAATTAGAGATAAACTGATTGGGATCTTCCTGAGGGAGTCCATGATATTGACAGTTTTGTTGCACCAAAGTGACTAGCTGTGGCTTCAGTTCAAAGTTGTTTGCAGCTATAGGAGGCACCACAATGCTTTTCCCATAAAGATCTGTAGTAGGAGCAGTGTATGAGCCAAGCACTCTTCTAGGTTATTCATTCCCAACTGGATTTGCCACATTGCATTAGCAGCATTATTATGATCCATAGTGGACTCTGCAGCCTTGTAAAGTCTTGCTTGTTGCAAATGCCGCCTGAAAGTCCTTTCAGATTTAGGATCAAAGTCTAAAAGAGTTTCCTTGTCTCTATTCCTGCTCATAAACAAACAGAAAAATAATTAAAGCCAAAAATTTTGGAAAATTATAAAAAAATAAATAGAAAAATTAAAATAAAAATAACTAGGGATACTAAACTTAATTTCAGAAACTAAAGAAAAATATATGATAAAATTTCTTTTTCTTTTTTTTCGAAAATTAAAGACAAAAATAAAACAAAACTAATAGAATATAAAAAAATAATGGAAGGAAATAAAAATGAAAATAAAAGAAAATAAAAATAAAAAAATAAAATAAAATAAAAATAAAAATAAAAACGGATGAAAGTAAAAAAAATCAAAAGTAAAAAGGAAGTAAAAAAAAGAAAACAGGGGCAGGGGTTAATGAACGAAAAGGAAGAGAAATTAAAGGAAAAAAATGAAAAATAAAAATTAATAATACTAAAATAAAACTAATTAAAAGAAAAATTATCTAATCTAAGAAATCAAACAGCAAATAGTTTTCAATCACAATCAATCTCCGACAATGGTGCGAAAAATTTGGTGCGGAAATTACAATCACAAACTAACCAGCAAGTGCACTGAGTCGTACCAAGTAGTACCTCAAGTGAATGAGGGTCGATCCCACGAGGATTGATGGACTAAGCAACAATAGTTGATTAATTTACTTAGTTAGACAAGCAGAAAATGGTGTTTGAGCGGTCAAAAGCATTAAATAGTAAATTCAGAGAATTAGAAAGCAAGCAATAAATTGTGGTGAAATATATATGGAGAAACAGTTAAGGCTTTAGAGTTATCTATTTTTCAGATTGACTTTTCTTACTATCTATTTTAAACATGCAAGATTAAATTAATGACAAAATGTGACTAAACCCTAACTCCTTAGACCTTTTTAGTCTCCTCTAAAATTTATAAACCGCCAATTTCTTGGTCACTTAATTCCAATTAGAGGGTGAAGTTCAATTCTAGTTTATATGCCACAGAAATCTTAATTACCCAAATATAAGAGGATTATATGTTACGTATCCCGTTAAGTCCAGATAATTAGAAATTTAGGAGAATATGTTTTCAAGCTATTGTTCAAGTAAAAAGCTTTTCCAAGTTATACAAGAACTCAATTAGAAAAAGGGTCATACTTCCGTTCCACCCAAATTCATAAGATAAAGAACAAAAATAATTCTTGAAATATAAATCAGTACATGAATTAAAATAGAAAAATAATAGTATCAATCCATATAATAGATAGAGCTCCTAACCTTAACAATGGAGGTTTAGTTTCTCATGATTCAGAGAGAAAACTAGGATTCAGAAAAAAACTGTAAAGTGCAGAATAAGGTCTGAGAGAAGAGCCCGAAGGGCTGATTCTTTTTCCTTTTATATCTAATCCTAATTAATGTAAAAAATATTTTCAAAAACTAAAAAATATCTTTTCCTAATTATAAATAAAATAAAAGTTTAATAAAAAAATCAATTAAATTCTGCGTGCAGCCTTTGGGAGAAGATTGGGGGTCACTGGTATTATTAGGATCCACGCTGAACTTGGAAATTTCCAAGTTTAGCGTGGAGGAGGTAGTGGCGTTTTGTTTGAGTCATTTTGAGCCCACGCTGAACTTGGAAATTCCCAAGTTCAACTTCGTGACATGCGTGCTTCCTCCCTTGTGATTGAATTCCACGCTGAACTTGGAGAATCCCAAATTCAGCGTGGACAAGGCCGAACTGACTGGATGGAGGATTTGTTCCATGCTGAACTTGAAAAATTCCAAGTTCAGCGTGGAGTTGTCAGCAATAATTCTTTGTTTTCTCTTTTTTCTAGCCTTGGCTTAAACTACGCAAAATTCGTCCAAAATGCTACTTGAAATAAACAGAATTGCACACAGCTCAAAGTAGCATTCATAGTGGCTAAAATGTATTAATTCTTGATTAAATTTAATAATTCAAGTGCAAATTCACAAGGAGAAGATAGATAAGATGCTCACACATCACCTACAGAGCTCCTCAAATCGACTAGTATAGTCCGCCACAGACAAGGAACCTTGCTTGAGCTACATAAGTTCCATCTCCTTCGCTTCCCTAGCAGATTCAAGAAAGTACTTCTAGTAGAAAGCTATTTGGAATACATCCCAAGGGATTTCTGCGTTCAGAAGTGGCAGCAACTGGCACTCTCCTTGCCACCAATGCTAAGCCTCTCCCGAAAGCTGATACGCAACAAACTTCACATACTGGTTGCTCAGAACATGCTGTGTTTGTAATGCACGCTTCATGGCCTGGAACCAATTATCACCATGTTATCACCATTTCCTTCAGCATTATCATTCCTATTTCCATCTCCGTTTCCGTTCCCAGCTGGCTGGCCCAACCTCTGCACAGTTTGCAGAGTTGCAGCAGTATTTGGCTCCATGGTATTCGCAAGGTTAGCGATTGCCGCCATGAACTCGGCATGGTTGTCAGCCGGTTGCTCGTTTCTACTCTCTCCTCGTGAACGCGTACGACCTCGTCCACGAGTAGCCATTAGGATTCCTGTCTACACCAAACATTCGATATCAAGGTGATCAGTCTCAATATCAAAAGCCTAGTGCTTCAATTATCCCAAAAAGGCACTCACAAACAAGCATGCTATACATATATCAAGCAGATAACCTAAATAGCATGAAAGAAAAAGACACAGAGTATACATTGAAGCACAATCAGTCCATCCTTCAGACTAACAAGGACGAACCGCTCTGATACCACTAAATGTAACACCCTAATTACCCCTAAGCCTTACCTCGCATCGTAAAGCAAAGGTTAATCAGAGGTTACGACAGTTCTAAAACTTATACATATAATATATAGAAGAAATTATATATTCTAGAAGCCCGATGAAGGATATAGCTCAAAAACAGGATTTGAAAAGCACAAAACGTACAAACGAAGCTACTAACTTAACACACAAGAAGTAGATATAATATAGCAACATTGAAGAGCATAATAATATAAAGATCCAGCCACGGCTCGTGGAGTTTAAGCTGACTAGCTATATACAGATTGATAAACTGCTATTTTACGGTTTATCTGGTGCTTAATTCAATGGATTTTATCTATTATCCTCACACTTATTCATAGAATTCGCATGTTTTATACTTTCCTTCCTAATTTTGTACTACAATTAAAAACATGCATTTTGGGCCTTAAATTACTAATTTTTAATTCTCTATTACTACCATTCGATGCCGTGATATGTGTGTTAAGTGTTTTCAGGTTTTCCAGGGTAGAAATGGCTTAGAGGAAAGGAAGCATGCAAAAGTGAAAGGAATACAAGAAATTGAAGGAATTGCTGAGCTGCCAAGTCTGACCTCTTTGCACTTAATTGACTGTAACTTGAGCTACAGAGATCTAAATGAGCCGGTTTCAGTTGCATTGAAAACCTAGCATTTGGGGCTTTGAAATGATATATAATTTACCATGCTTGCTTTGAAGATAGATGACATGCACACGTGCATCACGCGTACGCGCGCATGTGCAAAAATTCAGTAACTCAGAAATCGCTGGGGGCGATTTTTGGGCTATTTCTTGCCCAGTTTCAAGCCCAAAAAACACAGATTAGAGACTGGGAGTGGAGCAAAATGAAGGAGAGACTTCTCATTATTCAGAAATTAGGTTTTAGATGTAGTTTTCAAGGGAGCACCTCTCTTTAGGTTTCAGGATTCTTAGTTTTATGCTTTTGAGTTGGATATTACAAGAGTTACTACCTCCGTTGAAGTCTTTATCATTCTAGTTTGTTTTCTATCTCCTTACTCTTTTAATCCCCATTTACTTGATTCAGAGTTACATATGAATATCTTCAATTTTGAAATTTATTAATGCAAAGAGTATTTTTCTATTTAATTTTTTTATTTGCTTGATTATCTCAACTCAATTCCAAAATTATCATGTCTTCTTTCTACTCCCTTTACATGTAAATCAAGGCTCATCAAGGTTGAGAATCCAAGAGCTAGATGCAAGGGTTGGACTAGTATTAATTTGGTTGAATCTAGAAGAAGAGTTTGGTACTTCATTGAGGATTCTGACCGTCTGTCTCTCGGTTGGAACAATGATGATTCACAAGAAGACAGGTGTAAAAGCAAGGTTTGGAACCCCGGAATTCATTCCAACAATTAACACTCTTGGGGCCTTGTCACTTCCTCTAACTTGCTTGAAGGCTTTATGCGCATAATTTGGGATCCCGGACGCTATTGGAATTACAAACATTGGTGGGGATTCCAGGATCAGTACAAGCACAAGCCCCTATGACAAGGAGCTCACCAAATGTCCGACTTAAGGACAATAACTAAAAGTGCTAGGTGGGAGACAACCCGCCATGGTATAATCGTTCCTTTTCTTCCTTAGTTTTTTTTTGTTTTATTTTTCTTAGTGTCCTACATACATTTTGCATCCTCTCTCACATTCTGCATATAAAAAAGGGGCATTTGACGCTCGCGCGCCTAGTACGCATCCGCGTCCTACATGAATGCGAAATGGGTTGTATCGACCAGTGAGTTATGCGGGAACTGGGCACGAAACGTGCTTTGGGCACAATCCAGCCCATGCGTACGCGTACTGTACGCGTGTGCGTTCCTTTACCATTTGGTGACCCACGCGTCCGCGCCTATGGTGCGCCCGCGTGCATTTAGAAATCGGCGTAAAACCATGTTTTCCCGAGCATTGTGCTGGTATGAGGCAGGTACTATGCTAGACGCACAAATTCACCCGCGCGTACGCGCCCCTGACGCGTGCGCATCCTTTCCCACATATGGCCATCCACGCATGCGCGTGCAGGACGCGCACGCGTCATTTGCAATCTTGGCCCCCTACCCAGACTGACCAGAGAGTAGCGCACGATTAGCACACCCAGAGGCACGCGTACGCGCGCTTGATGCTCACGCGCCCCTTCACTCTTGCGCATCCATGCGTACACGTGCCATACGCGTGCGCGTCTCTCGCGCCGCCTCACTTAACTAGTGCGCTGCCCAGTTCTCCGATCCCCTCTCTCCTTCTCTCTTCTTTCTTTTTCTTCTATCCTCCTTCTTTCTTACTATCTTCTCCTCCCTTCTCATCCTTATTCTCTTTCCTTCTCTTTTACATGCTGCATTTGCATACTTTCCTTCATTGAATTTTAATTTTATTCATATTTTTATCTCCTTTTCTAATCTTCTCTTTTACCATTGGTGTTACATGTTCTTATTCAACTGTTGCATCTTTTCTTGAATTATTTTGGTGCTTCGTGACTTGTTTTAAATGGTTGGGTGTTATTAATTATAAGTCAATGCTCATTTTTATATTACTTGTATTCCATTTGCATTGATATACATTTATATTGTCTTCTATTACCCACACTCTCTCCCCCATTATTGCAATTTTTGCATTATTCATATGCCATTTGCTTCTACTATTTCCTCACTTGCATGTTGTAGCTACCGTGTAGTTGAGATCCTCATTATTTGGCATCAACCCACCCATATTCTATTTGTTTTCCTGTCTTTGTTTGTGGGTTACTCTTCTTCCTTTCTCTCTTCTTTCAGGATGGCCATCAAGAAAGAGAAAGGAACAGCTTTTAAATGTGGTGAACAACAAGTCCATCTGCTTTTAAATGCAGTTGTAGCTCACAACCCCCATCCACGTGTGCATCTCAGCATGCACCGAGGACGGTGCAATCTTTAAGTGTTGGGAGGTCGATACCGATTTCCGTGGGTTAGTGATGAGCGGATAATTTATACGCTTTTTGGCATTGTTTTTAGTATGTTTCTAGTATATTTTAGCTAGTTTTTATTACATTTTTATTAGTTTTTAGTTAAAATTCACTTTTCTGGGCTTTACTATGAGTTTGTGTATTTTTCTGTGATTTCAGGTATTTTCTGGCTGAAATTGAGGGACCTGAGCAAAAATCTGATTTAGAGGCTGAAAAGGACTGCAGATGCTGTTGGATTCTGACCTCCCTGCACTCGAAGTGAATTTTTTGGAGCTACAGAAGCCCAATTGGCGCGCTCTCAATTGCGTTGGAAAGTAGACATCCTGGGCTTTCCAGAAATGTATAATAGTCCATACTTTGCTCGAGATTTGATGTCCCAAACCTGCGTTGCAAATCAGCTTCAGAATTCCCGGCGTTTAACGCCAGAACTGGCACAAAAATTGGAGTTAAACGCCCAAACTGGCATAAAAGCTGGCGTTTAACTCCAGGAAGAGTCTCTACACATGAAAGCTTCAATGCTCAGCCCAAGCACACACCAAGTGGACCCCGGAAGTGGATTCTTACGTCGTTTACTCATTTCTGTATACCCTAGGTTACTAGTTTACTATTAATAGGACCTTTTGATACTGTATCTCTACCTCATGACACATTACACGTTTCTCATTGTATCTTCTACGGCATGAGTCTCTAAACCCCATGGTTGGGGGTGAGGAGCTCTGTTGTGTCTTGATGGATTAATGTAATTACTACTGTTTTTCATTCAATCACGCTTGTTTCTATTCTAAGATATCACTTGTTCCTAAACTTGATGAATGTGATGATCCGTGACACTCATCATCATTCTCACCTATGAACGTGTGCCTGACAACCACCTCCGTTCTACCTTAGATTGAGTAGATATCTCTTGGATTCCATAATTAGAATCTTCGTGGTATAAGCTAGAACTGATGGCGGCATTCAAGAGAATCCGGAAGGTCTAAACCTTGTCTGTGGTATTCTGAGTAGGATTCAAGGATTGAGTGACTGTGACGAGCTTTAAACTCCTGAAGGCTGGGCATTAGTGATAGACGTAAAAGAATCACTGGATTCTATTCCAACCTGATTGAGAACCGACAGATGATTAGTCGTGCTGTGATAGAGTGCGTTGAACATTTTCACTGAGAGGATGGGAGGTAGCCATTGACAACAGTGAAACCCTACATACAGCTTGCCACGGAAGGAGTCTTGCGTGCATGAAGAAGAAGACAGTATGAAAGCAGAGATTCAGAAGATAGAGCATCTCCAAAACCTCAACCTGCTCTCCATTACTGCAAAACAAGTACTTATTTCATGTTCTTTTACTTTTCACAATTAAACCTGATAATTATTGATATCCTGACTAAGAGTTACAAGATAACCATAGCTTGCTTCAAGCCGAGAATCTCCGTGGGATTGACCCTTACTCACGTAAGGTATTACTTGGATGACCCAGTGCACTTGCTGGTTAGTTGTGCGGAATTGCAAAAGTGTGATTGCAATTTTGTGCACCAAGTTTTTGGCGCCGTTGCTGGGGATTGTTCGAGTTTGGACAACTGGCGGTTTATCTTGTTGCTTAGATTAGGACTGTTTTATTTTTGTTGGTTTAGAGTCTTTTATTTGAGTTTAGTTTCATATTTTATGTTTGGTGTCAATTGCATGCTTTTGTTTTCTTTTAATTTTTCGAATTTGCATGTTCTTAGTCCTTTCTTGATCCTTAAAAATTCTAAGTTTGGTGTCTTCTTTGTGTCTTCCATTAAATTTTCGAAAATTTGTGTTTGATTTTCTAAAAATTTTAAGTTTGGTGTCATTTTGTTATTTTTCTCTTTCCTCATTTCAAAAATCAAATCTTTTTCAAAATAATTTTCAATCATATCTTTTCAATTGCTAATTCCAAAATCTTTTTAATTAACTAATTGATTTAGTTTTCAATTTGTTTTGATCTTAGTTTCTTTTAGTTTTCGAAATTTTATTTTATTTTCCATTTATTTTATTTTAATTTTTTCGGTCACCTTTAATAAAAAAAAATTTACTTTACTTGTGAATCCCTATCATATTCCCTTTCTCCATCATGGACCTAAGTGGAATTGAGCAGTCCAGAAGGACTCTGGGGTCATATGCTAACCCCATTACAGCTGCATATGGGAGTAGCATCTGTGTACCTCCCATTAAAGCAAGCAACTTTGAGCTAAATCCTCAACTCATTATCATGGTGCAGCAAAATTGCCAGTATTCCGGTCTTCCACAGGAAGAACCTACTGAGTTTCTGGCACAATTCTTACAAATTGCTGATACAGTACGTGATAAAGAGGTGGATCAGGATGTCTACAGACTATTACTATTTCCATTTGCTGTAAAAGATCAAGCTAAGAGGTGGTTGAATAACCAACCCACAGCAAGCATAAAGATATGGAGACAGTTATCAGACAAATTCCTGAATCAATTTTACCCTCCAAAAAGGATGACACAGCTAAGACTGGACATCCAAGGCTTTAAACAAGAGGATAATGAATCCCTTTATAATGCCTGGGAGAGGTATAGAGGTATGCTAAGGAAATGCCACTCTGAAATGTTTTTAGAGTGGGTACAGTTAGACATCTTCTACTTTGGGCTTACAGAAAAAGCTCAGATGTCTTTAGACCACACAGCTGGTGGATCTATACACATGAAGAAAACGATTGAAGAGGCTCAAGTGAAACAAGATCCTCCATCAGAAATCTGGAGGCACAAGTGGGCCAGCTGAGTAAGAAAGTCATTGAAACTCCTCCCAGTATTCTCCCAAGCAATACAGAAGAGAATCCAAAAGGAGAGTGCAAGGCCATTGATATAATCAATATGGCCGAATGCACAAGGGAGGAGGAGGACAAAAATCCTAGTGAGGAAGACCTCCTGGGACGTCCTTCAAACAAGAAGCAGTTTCCTATTAAGGATCCAAAGGAATCAGAGGCTCATACAGAGACCATAGAGATTCCATTAAATCTCCTTCTGCCATTCATGAGCTCTGAAGACTATTCTTCCTCTGAAGTGGATGAAGATGTGACTGAAGAGCAAGTTGCTCAATATTTAGGAGCTATAATGAAGCTGAATGCCAAGTTGTTTAGTAATAAGACTTGGGAAAGTGAACCTCCCTTGCTCATTAGTGAACTGGATACCTGGATTCAGCAAATTCTACCTCAAAAGAAACAAGATCCTGGCAATTTCTTAATACCTTGTACCATAGGCACCATGACCTTTGAAAAAGCTCTGTGTGATCTGGGGTCAGGGATAAATCTTATGCCACTCTCTGTAATGGAGAAGCTGGGGATCATTGAGGTACAACCTGCCTTATTCTCATTACAATTGGCAGACAAGTCATTGAGACAGGCTTATGGAATAGTAGAGGACGTGCTAGTAAAGGTTGAAGGCCTTTACATCCCTGCTGATTTCATAATCTTAGACACTAGGAAGGAAGAGGATGATTGCATCATCCTTGGAAGACCTTTCCTAGCCACAGCAGGAGCTGTGATAGATGTCAACAGAGGCGAATTAGTCCTTCACTTGAATGGGGACTACCTTGTGTTTAAGGCACATGGCCATCCCTCTGTGACAAAAGAGAGTAAGCATGAAGAGCTTCTCTCAGTTCAGAGTCAAGAAGAGCCCCCACAGTCAAACTCTAAGTTTGGTGTTGGGAGGCCACAACCAAACTCTAAGTTTGGTGTTAAGACCCCATATCCAAACTCTAAGTTTGGTGTTGGGACTATACAACATTGACCTGATCACCTTGTGGCTCCATGAGAGCCACTGTCAAGCTATTGACATTAAAGAAGCACTTTTTGGGAGGCAAACCAATTTTATTTATCTAATTTTTATTTTTATTTTATTCTATTTTATTGTTATTTTGTGTTTTATTAGGTACATGATCATGAGGAGTCACGAAAAAATCATAAAAATTAAAAATAGAATCAAAAACAGCAGAAGACAAAAATTACACCTGGAGGACGCACAGGCTGGCATTCAACGCCAGTAAGATGCATCTGGCCGGCGTTCAACGCTAGAACAGAGCATCATTCTGGCGCTGAACGCCAGAAACAAGCAACATTCTGGTGCTGAACGCCAGGAATGTGCCTAGAGAAGAAAAGATGGCGCTGAACGCCAGTAACAAGCATGAAACTGGCGTTCAACGCCAGAAACATGCTTTACATGGGCGTTGAACGCCCACAACGTGCACCAATGGGCGTTTAAACGCCAGAATGGTGTGCAAGGGCATTTTACATGCCTATTTGGTGCAGGGATGAAATTCCTTGACACCTCAAGATTTGTGGACCCCACAGGATCACCTCAGGATCTGTGGACCCCACAGGATTCCCACCTACTATATTCCTACCTTACCTCCTAAATCCTATTTTTGTGATTTGTATTCCCCATGTCACTCTTCCCAACACTCTTCACCAATCACCTCAATTCCTCTTCCCAATCACCCCCTTCACCACTCACATCCATCCACTCTTCCCCATAAACCCCACCTACCTTCAAAATTCAAAAACATTTTCCCACCCATTCCCACCCTAAATGGCCGAACATTCGCTCCCCTCTCTCCCTATATATACCCTTCCATTCTACTTTATTTTCACACAACACAACCCCATCTTCTTCTCCTTAGCCGAACCTCCATCTCTCCCTCTCTACCATATTCTCTTCTTTTTCCTCTTCTCTTCTTTCTTCTATTGCTCGAGGACGAGCAATATTTTAAGTTTGGTGTGGTAAAAGCATAAGCTTCTTTTTTTTTGTTTTTCCATTACCATCAATGGCACCTATGGCCGGAGTATCCTCTAGAAAAGGAAAAGGGAAGACAAAAGCTTCCACCTCCGAGTCATGGGAGATGGAAAAATTTATCTCCAAGAGCCATCAAGACCACTTCTATGATGTTGTGGCAAAGAAGAAGGTGATCCCTGAGGTCCCTTTCAAACTCAAGAAAAATGAGTATCCAGAGATCCGACATGAAATCCGAAGAAGAGGTTGGGAAGTCTTAACCAACCCCATGCAACAAGTAGGAATCTTAATGGTTCAAGAGTTCTATGCCCATGCATGGATCACTAGGAGTTCATGAGGTCATCATGATTGGAGAGGAAGTAGAAGTTCATGAGGTCATCTCCAATGAAATCTACAAAATAGCCGACAAGCCCTCACCCATGGCAAGGCTAGCTTTTCCTCACCTTATTTGCCATCTATGTTACTCAGCTGGAGTTATCATAGAAGGAGACATCCTCATTGAAGAGGATAAGCCCATCACCAAGAAAAGGATGGAGCAAGCAAGAGAGACCCCTCACGGTTCTCAAGAGATGCATGAGGAAGCTCATCATCAAGAAATCCCTGAGATGCCTCAAGGGATGTACTTTCCTCCCAACAACTATTGGGAACAACTCAACACTTCCTTAGAAGATTTGAGCCACAATGTTGAACAATTAAGGGTGGAACATCATGAGCACTCCATCATTCTCCAAGAAATAAGAGAAGATCAAAGAGCAATGAGGGAGGAGCAACAAAGGCAAGGAAGGGACATATAAGAGCTTAAGAACATCATTGGTCCTTCAAGAAGAAGACGCCACTAAAGGTGGATTCATTCCTTGTTCTTTATTTCTTTCTGTTTTTGGTTTTTAATGTTGTGCTTATCTATGTTTTGTGTCTTTATTTCATGATCATTAGTATGTAGTAACTATGTCTTAAAGCTATGAATAAATTCCATTAATCCTTCACCTCTCTTAAATGAAAAATTATTTTAATTCAAAAGAACAAGAAGTACATGAATTTCGAATTTATCCTTGAATTTAGTTTAATTATATTGATGTGGTGACAATACTTTTTGTTTTCTAAATGAATGCTTGAACAGTGCATATGTCTTTTGATCTTGTTGTTTATGAATGTTAAAAATTGTTGGCTCTTGAAAGAATGATGAACAAAGAGAAATGTTATTGATGATCTGAAAAATCATAAAATTGATTCTTGAAGCAAGAAAAAGCAGTGAAAAAAGGAAAGCTTGCGAAAAAAAAAATGGCGAAAAAAAATAGAAAAAAAAAGAGAAAAAGCAAGCAGAAAAAGCCAATAGCCCTTAAAACCAAAAGGCAAGGGTAAAAAGGATCCAAGGCTTTGAGCATCAATGGATAGGAGGGCCCAAGGAAATTAAATCCAGGCCTAAGCAGCTAAATCAAGCTGTCCCTAACCATGTGCTTGTGTCATGAAGGTCCAAGTGAAAAGCTTGAGACTGAGTGGTTAAAGTCGTGATCCAAAGCAAAAAGAGTGTGCTTAAGAGCTCTGGACACCTCTAACTGGGGACTCTAGCAAAGCTAAGTCACAATCTGAAAAGGTTCACCCAGTCATGTGTCTGTGGCATTTATGTATCCGGTGGTAATACTGGAAAACAAAGTGCTTAGGGCCACGGCCAAGACTCATAAGTAGCTGTGTTCAAGAATCAACATGCTTAACTAGGAAAGTCAATAACACTATCCAAAATTCTAAGTTCCTAGAGAAGCCAATCATTCTGAACTTCAAAGGAAAAAGTGAGATGCCAAAACTATTCAGAAGCAAAAAGCTACAAGTCCCGCTCATCTAATTATAATTAATATTCATTGATATTCTGGAATTTATAGTATATTCTCTTCTTTTTATCCTAATTGATTTTCAGTTGCTTGGGGACAAGCAACAATTTAAGTTTGGTGTTGTGATGAGCGGATAATTTATACGATTTTTGGCATTGTTTTTAGGTAGTTTTTAGTAAGTTCAAGCTACTTTTAGGGATGTTTTCATTAGTTTTTATGTTAAATTCACATTTCTGGACTTTACTATGAGTTTGTGTGTTTTTCTGTGATTTCAGGTAATTTTTGGCTGAAATTGAGGGACTTGAGCAAAACTCTGAAAAAGGCTGACAAAAGGACTGCTGATGCTGTTGGAATCTGACCTCCCTGCACTCGAAATGGATTTTCTGGAGCTACAGAACTCCAAATGGCACGTTCTCAACGGCGATGGAAAGTAGACATCTAGAGCTTTCCAGCAATATATAATAGTCTATACTTTATTCGGGAATTGATGACGTAACTTGGCGTTGAAAGCCAAGTACATGCTGCTGTCTGGAGTTAAACGCCAGAAACACGTCATGATCCGGAGTTGAACGCCCAAAACACGTCATAACTTGGAGTTCAACTCCAATAAAAGCCTCAGCTCGTGGATAGATCAAGCTCAACCCAAACATACACCAAGTGGGCCTCGGAAGTGGATTTAGGCATCAATTACTTACTCATGTAAACCCTAGGAGCTAGTTTATTATAAATAGAACATTTTACTAATGTATTAGTCGTCTTTTTGACCACGTTTGATCTTTGGTCTCAGTTTTGTTTTATTCCTCATCTTAAGAGGCTATTGATCACACTCAGGGGGCTGGCCATGCCTGAACCTTTTACTTATGTATTTTCAACAGTGGAGTTTCTGCACACCATAGATTAAGGGTGTGGAGCTCTGCTGTACCTCAAGTTTCAATACAATTACTATTGCTTTCTATTCAATTCTCTTTTATTCTTATTCCAAGATATACGCTACACTTAACTTTGATGAATGTGATGATCCGTGACACTCATCATCATTCTCACCTATGAACGTGCGTGACTGACAACCACTTCCGTTCTACCTTAGGCCGGGCACATATCTCTTAGATTCCCCAACAGAATCTTCGTGGTATAAGCTAGATAGATGGCGGCATTCATGAGGATCCGGAAAGTCTAAACCTTGTCTGTGGTATTCCGAGTAGGATTTTGGGATTGAATGACTGTGACGAGCTTCAAACTCGTGATTGCTGGGCGTGATGACAAGCGCAAAAGGATCAATGGATCCTATTCCAACATGATCGAGAACCAACAGCTGATTAGCCATGCTGTGACAGAGCATAGAAACGTTTTCACTGAGAGGATGGGATGTAGCCACTGACAACGGTGATGCCCTACATACAGCTTGCCATGGAAAGGAGTAATAAGGATTGGATGAATGTAATAGGAAAGTAGAGATTCAAGAGGAGCACAACATCTCCATACACTTATCTGAAATTCCCACTATTAATTTACATAAGTATTTCTATCCCTTTTATTTTCTCTTTATTATTATTCGAAAACCCATAAACTATTTAATCTGCCTAACTGAGATTTACAAGGTGACCATAGCTTGCTTCATACCAACAATCTCTGTGGGATCGACCCTTACTCACGTAAGGTATTACTTGGATGACCCAGTACACTTGCTGGTTAAGTTGAATGAAGTTGTGAACCATGGTATTGGCATCATGTTTTTGGCGCCATTACCAGGGAATGAAAAGCAATGAATTTTGCAAAATGGAATAACACATGAATAACAATTTCGTCCACCAGCTTGCACCAAGACAGCCCTGTGTGACCTTGGAGCAAGCATCAATCTAATACCTGCATCCACTATCAGAAAGCTTGGGTTGACTGAAGAAGTCAAACCAACCCGGATATGTCTCCAACTTGCTGATGGCTCCATTAAATATCCATCAGGCATATTTGAGGACATGATTGTCAAGGTTGGGCCATTCGCCTTTCCAACTGACTTCGTAGTGCTGGAAATGGAGGAGCACAAGAGTGCAACTCTCATTCTTGGAAGACCTTTTCTAGCAACTGGACGAACTCTTATTGATGTACAAAAAGGGGAAGTAACCCTGAGAGTCAATGAGGATGAGTTCAAGTTGAATGCTGTAAAAGCTATGCAGCATCCAGACACACCAAATGACTGCATGAGCGCTGACATTATTGACTCTTTGGTGGAAGAGATCAATATGACTGAAAGTCTAGAATCAGAGCTAGAGGACATCTTCAAGGATGTTCAGCCTGATCAGGAAGAACCAGAGGAAACAAAAGAATTTTTGAAAATTCCTCAGGAAGAGGATAAGCCTCCCAAACCTGAGGTCAAACCACTACCACCATCCCTGAAGTATGCATTTCTTGGAGAGGGTGACACTTTTCCAGTGATCATAAGCTCTGCTTTGAATCCACAGGAAGAGGAAGCACTGATTCAAGTGCTAAGGACACACAAGACAGCTCTTGGATGGTCTATAAGTGATCTTAAGGGCATTAGCCCAGCAAGATGCATGCACAAGATCCTATTGGAGGATAATGCCAAACAAGTGGTTCAACCACAAAGACGGCTAAATCCAGCCATGAAGGAGGTGGTGCAGAAATAGGTCACTAAATTACTAGAGGCTGGGATTATTTATCCTATTTCTGATAGCCCCTGGGTGAGCCCTATCCAAGTTATCCCCAAGAAGGGAGGCATGACAGTGGTTTATAATGAAAAGAATGAACTGGTTCCTACAAGAACAGTTACAGGGTGGCGTATGTGTATTGACTACAGAAGGCTCAATACAGCCACTAGAAAGGATCATTTTCATTTACCATTCATAGACCAAATGCTAGAAAGACTAGCTGGTCATGATTATTACTGTTTTTTGGATGGCTATTCAGGTTACAACCAAATTGCAGTAGATCCTCAAGACCAAGAGAAAACAGCATTCACTTGTCCTTCTGCCGTGTTTGCCTACAGAAGAATGCCTTTTGGTCTGTGTAATGCACCTGCAACTTTTCAGAGATGCATGCTATCCATCTTCTCTGATATGGTGGAGAAGTTCCTGGAAGTCTTCATGGATGACTTCTCAGTATATGGAGACTAATTCAGCTCCTGTCTTAACCATCTAGCACTTATCCTAAAAAGGTGCCAAGAGACTAACCTGGTCTTAAACTGTGAGAAATGTCACTTTATGGTGACTGAAGGAATTGTCCTTGGGCACAAAATTTCAAGCAAGGGAATAGAGGTGGATAAAACAAAGGTAGAGGTAATTGAAAAATTACCACCACCTGCCAATGTTAAGGCAATCAGAAGCCTTCTGGGGCATGCAGGATTCTACAGAAGGTTTATAAAGGATTTTTCAAAAATTGCAAAACCTCTGAGTAACCTGCTAGCTGCTGACACACCATTTGTGTTTGACACTCAGTGTTTGCAGGCGTTTGAGACCCTGAAAGCCAAGCTGGTCACAGCACCAGTCATCTCTGCACCAAACTGGACATTGCCATTCGAACTAATGTGTGATGCCAGTGATCATGCCATTGGTGCAGTATTGGGACAGAGGCATAACAAGCTTTTGCACGTCATTTATTATTCCAGCCATGTTTTAAATGACGCACAGAAGAATTACACAACCACAGAAAAAGAGTTACTTGCAGTGGTCTATGCAATTGACAAGTTTAGATCCTATTTAGTAGGGTCTAAAGTGATTGTGTACACTGACCATGCTGCTCTTAAATACTTACTCACAAAGTAGGATTCAAAACCCAGGCTCATAAGGTGGGTGCTGCTTTTGCAGGAGTTTGATATAGAAATAAGAGATAGAAAAGGGACAGAGAACCAAGTAGCTGATCATCTGTCCCGAATAGAACCAGTAGCTGGGGCGTCCCTCCCTTCTACTGAGATCTCTGAGACTTTCCCAGATGAGCAACTCTTTGCCATTTAAGAAGCTCCATGGTTTGCAGACATTGCAAATTATAAAGCTGTGAGGTTCATACCCCAGGAGTACAGCAGGGTACAAAGAAAGAAATTAATTTCAGATGCCAAGTACTACCTATGGGATGAGCCATATCTCTTTAAGAGATGTGCAGACGGAATGATCCACAGATGTGTACCCAGAGAAGAAGCACAAAGGATCTTGTGGCACTGCCATGGATCACAGTATGGGGGACATTTCGGAAGTGAGCGAACAGCCACTAAGGTCCTCCAATGTGGCTTCTACTGGCCTACTCCCTATAGAGATGCCCGAGAGTTTGTGCGTAACTGTGACAGTTGCCAAAGAGTTGGTAACTTGCCTCATGGATACGCCATGCCTCAACAAGGGATCTTAGAAATTGAATTGTTTGACGTATGGTGTATTGACTTCATGGGTCCGTTCCCACCATCATACTCAAACACTTACATTCTGGTGGCAGTGGACTATGTATCTAAATGGGTAGAAGCAATTGCTACACCCACTAATGATACTAAGACCGTGCTGAAATTCCTCCAGAAACACATCTTCAGCAGATTTGGTGTTCCCAGAGTCCTAATCAGTGATGGGGGCACTCATTTCTGCAATAAACAACTGTACTCTGCTATGGTCCGATATGGAATTAGCCACAAAGTAGCAACTCCGTATCATCCACAGACAAATGGGCAAGCTGAAGTCTCTAACAGAGAGCCAAAAAGAATCCTAGAACGGACAGTAATTGCCCGTAGAAAGGATTGGGCAAAGAGCTTGGATGATGCTCTATGGGCATACAGAACAGCATTCAAGACTCCTATAGGAACCTCTCCATACCAACTTGTGTATGGCAAGGCCTGTCATCTGCCCGTGGAATTGGAACATAAAGCCTACTGGCCGACCAGATTCCTAAACCTGGATGCTAAGTTAGCTGGTGAAAAAAGATTACTCCAGCTAAATGAGCTAGATGAATTTACACTCACTGCCTTTGAAAATGCAAAAATTTATAAGGAAAAGGCAAGAGAAGTGGCATGACAAGAAGTTGTCATCCAGAGTCTTTGAGCCAGGACAAAAAGTTCTGCTCTTCAACTCTAGGCTCAAACTATTCCCAGGGAAACTTAAATCCCGGTGGAGGGGTCCGTATGTGATTACAGAAGTGTCACCATATGGATATGTTGAGCTTCAGGATATTGATTCTGACAAAAAGTTCATTGTTAATGGACAGAGGATCAAGCATTACCTTGAAAGCAATTTTGAGCAAGAATGCTCAAAACTGAGGCTTGAATGATTCTCAGTGAAGGTCCAGCTAAAGACAATAAAGAAGCACTTACTGGGAGGCAACCCAGTCATTAGCAGGTTATCTGTTTTGTTTAATAAAAGTTTGATACATATTCTCAAAGGGTGATCATCAAAATTGAAGGAATTCATAGAGTTGCAGAAGGATTCAGTGCAAAAAGCAGAGAAAAGGAGCTTGCTAGCGAAAAAACGCCAGTAAGGGGTACTCTGGGCGTTAAACGCCAGAATGGGCACCATTCTGGGCGTTTAACGCCAGGTGTGTAGCATCCTGGGCGTTTAGCAAAACGCCCAGTGATGAAGGGGTTCTTGGCGTTTAACGCCAGCCAAGATACCTAGCTGGGCGTTAAACGCCCAAATTGGCCAACATTTGGGCGTTAAACGCCAGAATGGATACCATTCTGGGCGTTTAACGCCAGATAGGTGGGGGACAGAGATTTTGTTTTCCACTTCAGATTTTTTCAAACTTTCCTGTTTTGATCCATAATTTTCTACATAAACACATTTCAAAATTTCATCATTCACCTTCAAATTTTCAAAATTAAAATCATTCTTCAAATCTCTTTCAAATCCTTTCTAAATCTTCTTCAAAAACTCAAATATCTCTCAAATTCTTTCCACATCTTCTCAAATTTCCTTCAAAATTTTCAAAATCTCTCCCCATCCCTTATAAATACACGTTTGGCCATTCCCCTTTCCCCACCATTCGAATTTGCTCTCCTCCTCTCTCTCCTCTTTCCTTTTTTTTGCTTGAGGACAAGCAAACCTTTAAGTTTGGTGTGTTTTTCTGTGATCACTAAGCTAAGGCTCATCAAGATCATGGCTCCCAAAGGAAAACAAACCAGTTCAAGAGGCAAGTAAGAGAATGCTCCAAAGGACCTTTGGAGTCAAGAGAGATTCTTAACCAAAGAACATGTAGACCATTACCACAAAATAATGGGTCTAAGGTCAGTGATCCCGGAAGTTAAATTTGATCTGAAAGAAGATGAATATCCGGAGATCCAAGAGAAAATTCAAAACAGAGGATGGGAAGTTCTAACCAACCCTGAGACAAAGGTTGGAAAAAAACATGGTTCAGGAATTCTACTCAAATCTGTGGATGACAGATAAGCAGAGAATGACTGGAACCACTTTTAATACCTACAGAACCATGGTCAGAGGGAGAATTATTTACTTCCATCTGGACAAAATAAGAGAGGTCTTCAAATTGTCTCAGCTACAAGATGATCCTGAATTCTTTAATAGGAGAATGGTGAGAGTAGATAAGGGGTTGGATCAAGTTCTATAGGACATATGCCTCCCTGGAGCCAAGTGGATGACCAATTCAAAAGGTGTCCCAAACTAACTCAAGAGGGGAGATCTCAAACCAGTTGCAAGAGGCTGGTTGGACTTCATAGGGCGTTCTATCTTGCCCATTAGTAACCGTTCTAAGGTTACTATCAAGAGAGCAGTGATGATTCATTGCATCATGCTGGGAAAAGAAGTGGAGATTCATCATCTGATTGCTTGTGAGATTTACACAATTGCAAACAAGAACTCCACTGAAGCCAAACTGGCTTACCCAAGCATAATCTCTTTGCTCTGTAAAGATGCTGGGGTGAGGATGGGAGTAGATGAATTCATACCAATTGAGCACCCAATCACCAAGAGGTCAATGGAAGGACAAATGCAAGATAACTCTATCAAAAGGAGGGCGCAGGAGTTCCTCCTTGAACTTCCTGAAATTGACTACTGGACTCGCCTAGAAGCATCTGTTGCCAAGCTGCAAGAAGCTATGGAACAAATTAAGGAAGAACAGCAGAATCAACACTGCATGCTCTGCAAATTGCTGAAGGAACAAGAGAAGCAGGGGCGTGAGCTACAGGAGCTGAAGCGCTAGAAGCTCTCCCTTGAAGGGTCAAATACCCCACAAGTTGAGGGAGTATCCACTTCTCAAGATCAAGGTTGTTAAGTCCTAACTCTGTGATAATCTCTATCATTAGGAGTCTATTTTAGAGTCATTTAAATTTCTATTTTCTATTACTATTAGTCTTATCTTATATCTATTTTGAGTCTTGTTCTTAATTCATGATTAATAAAATTTAAGGTTCATGTCTTAAAGCTATGAATGTCCTATGAATCCATCACCTCTCTTAAATGAAAAATGCTTTAATCACAAAAGAACAAGTACATGATTTCGAATTTATCTCTGAAACTAGTGAATTAGTTTGATGTGGTGACAATACTTTTTCTCTTCTGAATGAATGCTTGAATAGTGCATATGTCTTTTAAATTTGTTGATTAAAGAATGTTAAACTTGTTGGCTCTTGAAAGAATGATGGAAAAGGAGAAATGTTATTGAGGATCTGAAAAATCATCAAATTGATTCTTGAAGCAAGAAAAAGCAATATATATATATATATATAATCCAAGGCAAAAAGAGTGTGCTTAAGAACCCTGGACACCTCTGATTGGGGACTATAGCAAAGCTGAGTCACAATCTGAAAAGGTTCACCCAGTCATGTGTCTGTGGCATGTATGTATCCGGTGGTAATACTGGAAGACAGAGTGCTTTGGGCCACAGCCAAGACTCATAAAGTAGCTATGTTCAAGAATCATCATACATAACTAGGAGAATCAATAACACTATCTGAGTTCTGAGTTCCTATAGATGCCAATCATTCTAAACATCAAAGGATAAAGTGAGATGCCAAAACTGTTCAGAAGCAAAAAGCTACTAGTCCCGCTCATCTAATTGGAGCTAAGTTTCTTTGATATTTTAGAGTCTATAATATATTCTCTTCTTTTTATTCTATTTTTATTTTCAGTTGCTTGGGGACAAGCAACAATTTAAGTTTGGTGTTGTGATGAGCGGATAATTTATACACTTTTTGGCATTGTTTTTAGTATGTTTCTAGTATATTTTAGTTAGTTTTTATTACATTTTTATTAGTTTTTAGTTAAAATTCACTTTTCTGGGCTTTACTATGAGTTTGTGTGTTTTTCTGTGATTTCAGGTATTTTCTGGCTGAAATTGAGGGACCTGAGCAAAAATATGATTTAGAGGCTGAAAAGGACTGCAGATGCTGTTGGATTCTGACCTCCCTGCACTCGAAGTGGATTTTCTGGAGCTACAGAAGTTCAATTGGTGCGCTCTCAATTGCGTTGGAAAGTAGACATCCTGGGCTTTCTAGCAATATATAATAGTTCATACTTTGCCCGAGATTTGATGGCCCAAACCGGCGTTGCAAATCAGCTTCAGAATTCCCCGGCGTTTAACGCCGGAACTGGCACAAAAATTGGAGTTAAACGCCCAAACTGGCATAAAAGCTGGCGCTTAACTCCAGAAAGAGTCTCTACACATGAAAGCTTCAATGCTCAGCCCAAGCACACACCAAGTGGACCCCAAAAGTGGATTCTTACGTCATTTACTCATTTCTGTATACCCTAGGTTACTAGTTTACTATTAATAGGACCTTTTGATACTGTATCTCTACCTCATGACACATTACACGTTTCTCATTGTATCTTCTACGGCATGAGTCTCTAAACCCCATGGTTGGGGGTGAGGAGCTCTGTTGTGTCTTGATGGATTAATGCAATTACTACTGTTTTTCATTCAATCACGCTTGTTTCTATTCTAAGATATCACTTGTTCCTAAACTTGATGAATGTGATGATCCGTGACACTCATCATCATTCTCACCTATGAACGTGTGCCTGACAACCACCTCCGTTCTACCTTAGATTGAGTAGATATCTCTTGGATTCCATAATCAGAATCTTCGTGGTATAAGCTAGAATTGATTGCGGCATTCAAGAGAATCCGGAAGGTCTAAACCTTGTCTGTGGTATTCTAAGTAGGATTCAAGGATTGAGTGACTGTGACGAGCTTCAAACTCCTGAAGGCTGGGCGTTAGTGACAGACGCAAAAGAATCACTGGATTCTATTCCAACCTAATTGAGAACCGACAGATGATTAGTCGTGCTGTGACAGAGTGCGTTGAACATTTTCACTGAGAGGATGGGAGGTAGCCATTGACAACGGTGAAACCCTACATACAGCTTGCCATGGAAGGAGTCTTGCGTGCATGAAGAAGAAGACAGTATGAAAGCAGAGATTCAGAAGATAGAGCATCTCCAAAACCTCAACCTGCTCTCCATTACTGCAAAACAAGTACTTATTTCATGTTCTTTTACTTTTCACAATTAAACCTGATAATTATTTATATCCTGACTAAGAGTTACAAGATAACGATAGCTTGCTTCAAGCCGAGAATCTCTGTGGGATCGACCCTTATTCACGTAAGGTATTACTTGGACAACCCAATGCACTTGCTGGTTAGTTGTGCGGAATTGCAAAAGTGTGATTGCAATTTCGTGCACCAGTTAGTTACTTTCCTGTCATCAACACCGATGTTTAATTTTCTTTGTTAAATTAATTGTTGCATTTGCATGTTTGATTGCATGTTGGTTTGATTTCGTGCATATTCTACCACTGCTTGGTTGAAGTGATGAACTCTTTTCCAAGAAATTATTTTATAGCATTTCACTAACTTGAATTAAAACTTTTGTTAAACTTGTTTGAAGAATTTTATTTTGGAACATGGTTTAGAGCTCGAACGCACAAAACCAGTGAGATTTTGAGCCTATTCGATCGGTTACATTTTATCAACCAATATTATGTTTTGGTGTGTGTTGTTCTCTCTAAAATTGTGATCTTTGTCTTGCTTAATTCTATATTTCCATTATTTGATGTATGCATACACTTACATGATTGTTCTCTCTAAAATTGTGAGATTTTGAGCCTATTCGATCGGTTACATTTTATCAACCAATATTATGTTTTGGTGTGTGTTGTTCTCTCTAAAATTGTGATCTTTGTCTTGCTTAATTCTATATTTCCATTATTTGATGTATGCATACACTTACATGATTGAGGCCTTGTTTCACTGAGCTTATATACCCATATAGCCCTACCCTTTCATTATCCTTTGCAAACTAAAGTTGAGCCTATTTCACCCCTTTGTTCTTTACTTTAGCTCATCACTAACTCTAAGCAGAAAACAGTAATGTCCCTAATTTGAATCCTTGGTTAACTTAGACTAGTGAGAGTGCTCATGATTTAAGTGTGGGGAAGTTGGGTTTGCCAATATTTCATTTGAGAATTGGGTGTTGTATATTCTTGTGAAAATGTGCAAAATAATGGTTGAGCACATATTATTGCATTCGATACTTTAATCATATGCATTGAGAAAAACAAAAGAAAAGAAAAGAAAAAAGTAGAAAAAAAAGAGAAAAAAAGAAAAGAAAAAGAGCAAACAATAAAAAGGGGACAAAATGCCCAAAAGTAAATGTTGGTAGTAATGCATAAGACTTGTACTCAATTTGAGATGCATGAATATGTGTAAAACATGGTTAATGGATAGTTAGATTTTGCATTTTAATTACATGGATTGTCTTAGGTTAGGTGGGAAGTTTAGGTTAATTGAGGATTCAGATTTTAGTCCACTTGACCAAATACAATCCTACCTTTACCCTAACCCCATTACAACCCTTAAAACACCTCTTGATATGTGTAGTCATGCATTAAATTTTTGTTGATTGGTAGAAGAAGAGAAAGCCTTAGAAGGCAAGATTAGTAGAGAATTGAGAGAATCGAACCTTAAACACTTGAGTGATTAGAGTGTATACACTTCCGATAAGGGTTCGATGCTCGATTCTTTGTTTCCGGCTTTCATGAGCTATTTTCTTCTGCAAGTCTATTTGTACTTCACTTTTTATGATTTGAATTAGTGAAATCCAGTTCATATTTATTCTTAAAGGGTTTAATTACTTTTCACCAGGTAGGTAAAAGCATTTTGTATTTAGCTGCATTCATACAGATAGGTTGCATTTCATACATCCTACCGTTTTGCCTTCACTCTTTATAATATCTCTTGAACTTAGCATGAGGACATCCTAATGTTTAAGTGTGGGGAGATTGATAAACTGCTATTTTACGGTTTATCTTGTGCTTAATTCAATGGATTTTATCCATTATTCTCACACTTATTCATATAATTTGCATGTTTTACACTTTCCTTCCTAATTTTGTACTACGATTGAAAACATGCTTCTTTGGCCTTATATTACTAATTTTTAATTTTCTATTACTACCATTCGATGCCGTGATATGTGTGTTAAGTGTTTAAGGTTTTTCAGGACAGGAATGACTTAGAGGATGGAAAGGAAGCATGCAAAAGTGGAAGGAATACAAGTAATTGAAGGAATTGCTGAGCTGTCAAGTATGACCTCTTCGCACTTAATTGACCATAACTTGAGTTACAGAGATCCAAATGAAGCATTTCTAGTTGTATTGGAAAGCTAACATTCGGGGCTTTGAAATAATATATAATATGTCATGGTTGCCTTGAAGATAGGCGACACGGATGCGTGCATCATGCGTACGCGCGCATGTGCAAAAATTCAGTGACTCAGAAAGCGCTGGGGGCGATTTCTGGACTGTTTCTGGCCCAGTTTCAAGCCCGAAAAATACAGATTAGAGGCTGGGAGTCGAGCAAAATGAAGGAGAGACTTCTCATTATTCAGAATTTAGGTTTTAGATGTAGTTTTTGAGAGAGAGAGTAGGTTTCAGGATTCCTAGTTTTATACTTTTGAGTTGGATATTACAAGTGTTACTAGCTCCGTCGAAGTCTTTATCATTCTAGTTTGTTTTCTATCTCCTTACTCTTTTAATCCCCATTTACTTGATTCAGAGTTACAAATGGATATCTTCAATTTTGAAATTTATTAATGCAAAAAGTATTTTTTTAATTTCTTTATTTGCTTGATTATTTCAACTCAATTCCAAAATTATCATGTCTTCTTTCTACTCCCTTTACATGTATGCGAAATTGGCATCCATGTCAATGGAGTAGGCTTTCAACTTGGCTTTGGAGTTGGATTAATATTTGGAGACCCTTGAGTTGAAAAACTCAAGAGTTAAATAGTAACTAGAAGTTGTTGGCTAGCTCTCTAGTTGCTAACGCTAATCCTTCCTAAGGGAGAGGATTAGGACTTGTGAATAGAAATTGGATCAACTACTTGACTTTCCTTCATTCATTGAAGGTTAACTAAGTAGAAACAACAACCTATTATTATTAATCTTGGAAAATCCAATAAGGATAGAACTTCCGACTGATCTTCTCCTAGCCAAGGCTTTTTATTTTAATTACATAAAACTCCTCGTTTATTTTCATTATTTTAATTTATAATCATTTATTTTCCCATTCTCCAACTCTAAAATTTCTCAAAAAAACCATAACCAATAGTAACACACTTCCATGCACTTCCTTGAGAGACGACCCGAGGTTTAAATACTTCGGTTTATTTTATTGGGTTTGCTTTAGTGACAACCAAATTTTTGTATGAAAGGATTCTTTGTTGGTTTAGAAACTATACTAGCAACGAGAATTTATTTGTAAAATTCCAAACTGTCAAAAATCCCTTCATCACAGACCATACAGAAATCTGAAAGTTAAAACAGCTTATACAAGTTTTCTCTCTCAAGGTAAGCTTCTAGGCAAAAGTAAATACAAAAATGAGAGATATAAACAAAATAAGCAAAAAGACTCCAAAACAGAGAGAGATCCTTCGCTCTGTCACCACCAAAATAACTCACCGAGGTGGGTTGCGACCTGCATCTAAAAAAACAACAACGGAATATGGTATGATAACCGGAGGTTCTTAGTATGGTAACAGTTCCCAATAAGTAAGATGTAAGGCTCCGGGACGCCGAAGGCAATCCTAGAACTTCACAGCAAATACGGATATTCAAGCTTAGAATAAATTAAATAAATAAAGAACTTTAACGTAAACCGAGTTATCTAAACTTAGGGAAATTCTAACTAATGCTAAACACACCGATGTATCCCACAGCCTTCACCAACCTAACCTCCATGCGATCCTATCGCAACCGCCTATCTATCCTCCTCCGCACCAGACAATCACAGCTAATGCAAGCAAGTAAAACACAAATAGCATTCATATATAACAAGTAATTCAAGAAGCAAGTAAGCATATTATACAAGTTGGCAAACTCAAGTCATCAAAGTAAACAAACATATAAGAGATGCACATGATGAATGTCTGTCCTATTGGCTCGTGATCTCACTTGTCGGTCTATAAATACCAACCTGACACATCCTTTCAGATGTAGCTTTTCTGCCACCCCACGGATATAGTGCCGGGCACACTCTATTGACCCCCGGATATAGTGTCGGGCACACTCTATTCACCCACGGATATAGTGCCGGGCACACTCGCATGCGTAACCCAAGGATATAGTGCCTGGCACACTGTTGCAGCAGAAAAGGTTATCAATCATAATTCATTCGCAGGGATATAGTGCCCTGGACACCATCATGCTTAACCCAAGGATATAGTGCCTCGCACACTTTCCACATTCAACAAGATCATCATTCCTTATTGAGTTCTCATTGTAATTAACCCAAGGATATAGTGCCTGGCACACTGTCCACATTCAACAAGTCCATCGACCTCAAATCATCACCAGTCATCACCATTCTTCATCTCAAATCACTTTCAATTATCAATTCTCAACATTCCAAGGATATAGTGCCTATCACACTTTCCTTCAATATCCATCAAGCTCACAATAACCACCATCAGTTCTTAATTCCATTCCGAACTCATTAATTAATCAGTTTCTCAATTCATTGTCAGTAATCACCAAGTTCACTACTCTTCCTTCTCTCTCAACCAAACTCATCCTCAGTATACCAGAAACCTAAACCTCCGTTTGCTAACTTTTCAAAGTAAAACCCAAATTAAATTCTCCTAAGACCTTTCCCATGTTTCAATGCCCAAAGATACGCCCAAGAGTCTTAAAATAGTGTCACAGAAGCTTACAAGCTTGTTGGGAAGGTAGAATAGTTGAAAACAAAGTTTAAGTCTAAAAAACAGGGCATGAGCGTACGCAGAGGGGTGTGCGTGCGCACACCCAAAGAGATTTTCAAAAAGTGTGCGTACGCACACCTCGATGTGCTAGTGCCCTCAACAGACTGCCATTCCCAATGTTTGCATGCGCACAGGGCTGTGCGTGCACACAGGTTGTAAATATTCATTGGCTATGTGCGCGCACAGGTTGTGCTAGCGCTCTAAAAAGAAGGCATTCCCCTGTGTGTGTGTACGCACAAGGCTATGCGTGCGCACAGATTTAGAATTTTTCAGGGGTGTGCGTGCGCACATACCAGAAATCACAAAATTCTACAACTTTGCAGAATTTCAGATTTTGACACCAAACTTTGAATGATCATAACTTCTCTACAAAAATTCAAATTTTAAAAACTTTATATCAAATTGAAGACTTTTTAATAAACTTTATTTCTAAATAAATTTCAACAAATTTTGAAAACTGAGGCACAAGTTATGACCTATCAAAGTTCACTAAAAACCAGCTTTTACCAAATTCCATTTTCACTACCAAAACCAAATCAAAACCGCATTAACTCCATACCACATCAGATTTTATCATTTATGCCATAATCCACTACTCATATAATCAATTCTCAAATCCAATTATGCATGATTTCACACTAAAACCCCTTCTCATCCAACAAACTTGACAATAATCATTTTACCACTTTCAATTCATCAACATCAACCTCATTCATTCCCAATATCAATAATCAATATTGTTTAACAACATCAACAATATTTCTCATCCAAATTCATCACACATCATACATTAACAACATTATTCAACAACAACAACATCAATTCATCATACATCATCAACCAACCAAATTCAACAACCACTACAAATCCTCATCAATTCCAACAATCATCACCAAACAATATCTAACATTAACCAACATCATAATACATCATTAACACCAATAATCCTCAACAATCACCATCATCATACATATATCACAAACAACCACATATCCAATTCAATCCTATCCTATGGGCCACTAGCTTAAGTGTCCAGAAACATTACATATTACATAAAGAAAACCAAAACTATACCTTGGCCGATTTTTAATATGCACAAACCACCACTTTGAGTCCAAACAAGCTTCCAAAAAGCCAAGCCAACTCCAACAAACACCAAAGATCAAACTAACATCATATATATCACTAAAATCAAAACCTAGAAACCACAACATACAACACTACAACGGTTTATGAGCAACTTTACCTTGTCCAAAGAGAATTGGATTAATTTCCAACAATTACCCGCTACTAGAGACCACCTAAGCAACCAAAACCACAAAATCTACTCAAAAACCATAACCAAAAACACATAGAAACTAGGGCAGGAAACTGGAGTGTGAGGTTTGACTTCTTACCAAATTTTCTTGCATAAAAATAAAGAGCTTGACAAGAGCTTCACATGGTCACAAACGGCTCGTCAATCGGAGCTCCGTAGCTCAAGATACGGTCAAAAGAAGGAGGAGATGAATAGTGCTCTCCTTCCTCCTCTCTTCTCTCAAAACTAGCGCCCTCTCTTGTGGGTGTGCTGAAAATGAGCTTAAAGCTCATTAAAAGGTGGTTTTATATGTTGGACTTGGGCCCAACTTGGGCCCCGTCCAACCGCATAGTGATTTTGGTTCGTTTGGCCCACTTTGGGGCAAAACATTTAAGATTAGCGCCCAGTTTTCAATTCTGAATTATTTTTGTCCTTTCAATACAACAAATCAATTTTTTTCAAAATCTTATTTTCCCAAAATACGCGGTACTGGACAGACTAAAGCTAGCACTGCCAGCTTAAGCACCAGTACGCATTTTTACAAAAACTTTGTGCAAAAGATATATTTTCTAACTTAGGAAAATTCATTGAAATCAAATTTCAATTTTTTATTTTCAAATTAAAACTTCTAAATTTTGAATCTCTTACGGGCACCAAAATTATTATTTTTATTAAAAAAGTTTTACATGAAAAACTCCGATTCTTACAGGCGTTACGTATCGCTGTTCCCACTCATAATTTTGTCCCCTCCATGAGCGTTATCTATCGCCATCCTTGTGGGAAACCCTCCTTTAGATCTGAAGTGGACGTTACGTGTCGCTATCTCCACTGAACCTCACGCACTGTATCTCAAGTGAGTGTTATGTATCGTGGTGTTCACGAGATTATGCTCAACATTAAATCTCTATCACAATCACAACATTATGAGAGCTTTCACCCTCAACTTGCCTATCACAGCAAGAGAGAAAATCCTTCATCCTCAACTTGCAGAATCCAGGATGAAATCACCATCCTCAGTGTAGATGGGATAAAATCTCCGTCCTTACAACTACACCGCAACAATGGACAAGCAGAACCTTGTCCAGAACAAATATCAAATCAACATTCAAGCGAAACGACACGCAGACCTTGCCACGCAAATGGGACAAATCTCGATCCTTGGTGTGTGTATCTACATCCTCAGGCATATGCACGAGTTGGAACATTCGTTCTAAATGGTGTGCCTGCAAGCCCTGTGAAAGTGCATGTAGGCCAAAATTCTGGTTTTTCTCCATAATCTCAAAATTCAGTTTTTTATAACAGTTTTCAAACGTTTATAACTTTCTCTATAAAATTTTGTTTTTCTCTGTTCTTAGACGGTTTTAAAGCTTTTATCACTGGTTTTAATTTAGGACAGATATCAAATCTAAGCTTCAAGTGCCAAGTTATGGCCCTTTGAATTTTGTCAAAATTTTGTTTTTACCAAATTTCATATAATCATTCATTTCACCAACTCTTTCTATTCATTTTCTTTCAAAACAACCCCAAGCCTTTCTTCGATACTTATTTATCAATTTCTAACCATTCAAAACCTAATCAACCCAATTCTAACTCATATAGCATAAACCATCACAATGTCCATCCACAACAACAATCACAACTCATCAATTATCTCCAAACTCATCATTTCAACAATAATTCACAACATAGCACTTACACCAACTTACCATGGGGTCTAGACTTCAAGAGAAGTGGGTATCCACCTCATTATTCCCAAGGTCAGAACAATTACCGAAGGAATGACAACAACTCAGGAAATGCTAAAGGAAAACAGGCAGAGGCTATTTTGAATGATTTTAAGTGCCGAAGACTCTGAAGATACCATCCAGACCAGCTATGCCAGACTGAGTTAGGTCTGTGCTATCGTTGTGGGGGAATCAGGGCATATCTCCCGAGATTGTTCACACAGGAAGAATCAGGGAGCGGGTCGATCTTAACGACAAGGTTGAGGTAATCGTGAAATTGATAAGGATAAACATAACTTTCGACGTTCATAACTTCCTATACAAAATTCTAATTTCCTTAATCTTCATACCGTTTTAAAGCTCTCACAACCATCTTTAATTTAAAACAAAGTTCACTCAATTCTAAACTTTGAGGGCCAAGTTATGGCCCGTTGACATTGGTTCAAAACAATATTTTACCAAATTTGTTAAATCCTCAAAATACTAAATTCTTCAAACCAAACTAATTCAATCACAACCCAAACAATACCAAACAACCCAAAATTCATACCAAACATTCCTCAACCATTTCTCAATGATTCAACCATCCAAACCACTCAATTCTCCCTCATCAACTTGTTCAAAGTTCTCAATTCAACATATTCATAACAATACCCACTATCAACATAATCAACAATAAACACTATCAACCATTAACCATATCCATCACAATCATTATTCATCAACTCATCATCATCAAAACTCATAATTACCATGAATTGTCATCCACATTAATAATCATCATAACTCCTCAACAACATCAACAATCATCATAAATTATCATTAATATTATCATTTATCATCAATTCAATATTATCCTAAGGTCTTCTAGCTTAAGTTGCCCACAACATTACATATTATTTAAAGAAAAATGAAACTATACCTTGGCCGATTTCTACACAAGCTCCAAAAGGCCTCTGCCACAAGCTTTCCAAGTTTAATAAAAAAACCAAGGTTAGGCACCACTGTAGCTCATATTCCAAGCATTACAATCATCAATTCCACTCCTAACAAGATCAATTCAAGTTAGCTATCATAGAAATTACCAAAAATCATTCCTAGGGTTTAAAAAATTGACAAACCACAAGGGTTAAGAGCTTTCTTACCTTACCCACTGTGAATTAGGACAAAATCCAACAATTTTCCAATGTTAGATAGCACCTAAATAACCAAAACCACAATATCTTCTCAATAACCAAACCCAAAAATGAAAAAATGTATAAAGCAGACAACAGGATCATGAATTTTGAGATTCTCACCACTTTGTTGAATATAATCGAAGAGCTCAGTGAGAGCTTTGTGCGGCCGCAAACGGAACGCAAATTGGAGCTTCGTAGCTCAAGATATGAGCGATTGAAGAAGAAGATAAATATTAACCTCTCTTCTCTTCTCCCTTGTAACTCAGCTGCCCTAACCCTCTTTGGTGGTGAAATGAGGTTGAATGGCCTCTTAATGAAGGTTGTATATGTTGGGCTTGGACCCAACTTGGGTTCGGTCCAACCATTTAGTGTTTTTAGTTCATTTGGCCTAACTTTTGGCCAAAACTATTAGAATAAGTGTCCGGTTTTCAATTTTAAATGTTTTTTCTAAATTTTTCTACAGTTTTTATTACTCTCACACAATATGGGACATACTTAAGCTAGTACTGCTGGCTAAACTACTAGTACACGTTTTTACGCAATTTTCGCAAAAAAGTACACTTTTTCACTCGGAAAAATCCACTGAATTCAAATCTCACCTTCAAATTTTCAAATTAATATTACTAAATTTTTGAACCTATTCTGGACAATTAATTTATTATTTTATTCTTATTAACCGGTTAATTAAATTTCAGTTCTTAAAACATAAACAACTTCTTAAGCTTTGGAATCAAAGGAAAGTGCCGTAAAACCTTTATAGGTACGGATGTTTTCTTCAACTTATCAACATCCGTATCTACCTCAACATTTTCTATGTACCTAGATAATCCACAAACTGGACAAAATTCATCATCCTCATACTTATCCCAAAACGAAATGCAATCATTGAGATAAGCATGAATTTTTTTCATAACCAAGTCCTAAATCTTTTACCATGACCTTGATTTTATTGTAAGAATAAGGAATATTCAAATGAGGAATTATTTCTTTCAATAATTCAAGTAGAGCAGTAAAGGATGTATTGCTCCAACCATTTAGATATTTCAATATATACATTCAGATAATGAATGATAATGTCAAAGTTTTTACAACTAGGATACAACTCTTGTTTTCCTTCCTCAAGCAACTTATAAAACTTCTTTGCATCTTCATTAGCCCATCACCATCTTTATCTCCTTCAAGCACACGCTTAAGCGTCTCATTTAACAATCGTTCAATGTTATCAACAAATCCTTGCTGAATTTCAACCTCTTCGGAATCAATATTCATGTGACTTATCCTTTTGCCATGATGAACCCACACAGTGTAACCTCTTTGAAATCCCTTACTTATTAGATGATCATAAACTTCATCCCTTCGCGACCTAAGTAAAGTTGTTACATATAGAAAAAGGACAAATAATTTTTTATCCTTGTGGTCTACCTTTAGAAAAGGCAAAATTTAAAAATGAATTAACACCGTGTTAGTACCCCTCAGTATGTCTTGGTAAACTATTCCACCTTATGTCCATTACATTGTCAACTAACCATAAGTGATGTTTTTAATCAATAGCTTATTACTTCTAAAGAATTTTTAAAAGTCGACCACTAATGCTCAAAAGAAATATCTCAAGCAGTCATGAAACTAACAATTTGTATCCAACAAACTATTCAAAGAAGCTTAATCAATCAATCAATCACTAAATATTCTTAACAATTAAATCTTCAAAACAATTCATAGAGATAACATGTTAAATGATTTACCTGTAGTGTAGTTTAATTCTTAAGATGGTGGCAACTACAAAATGTAGCGTGGTTTAATTCTTAATACAATGTAGTTTTTAATAGCTTTTATTTTGTTGTTACCTAAAAAGTGGCCAAGTTAGTAATTTTGAGCTACGACATGCATGTCTCAATAATTAGCTTATATGTTATTAATATTGGTGGGAAAATACAATAAGAAATTTAAAAGTAATGGAAAAAATCAAGAGAACCATAAAATTATACAATATAAAATCATTCAATCTTGGTATATATTAGAACTAAAAAGAGAATTGGAAAGAATTGTACTGATGGATCGATTTTGAAAATGACCCAATGATGTGTGTGAGTATAAACTGCCACTTCTACTAAAACTTCCAACCTATACAAAAAAAAATCAAAACAAGAAAACAAAGATAAAAAGACTAAGCTAAAAGAGAAAAGAGAGTATAATTGAAAAAGGTGAAAAAATCACAAACAACGTTTCTAGTTTTCACTTCCTAATTCCTATAGATATATAAATTAAACTTCATTCAAAAGAGTGAATTTAAAAATAGAAATATAAGTCTTTATCTTATTGTTCATTATATATATATATATATATATATATATATATATATATATTTATATATATAATTAAAGGATATATGCAAACACTTTCTGCTATCATTATTCTCAATTTGTGAACTTGTTTTGTTACCATTTGATTGTAATTCCTAATATTCAAAGAGATGAATTACAATAGTAGTAGAGAATAAAAATGGAAGCAATTCATAACAATAATCGTAATACTAATGTTACTATGACTTCTATCGCTATACACTAGCAGTAACACCTAAATCAAACAAATCAACAATTATATACTTAGTGAACTAAAAAACTTTTTTGGTTTATGGCATAAACAAATTAACAATAGAGTTAATTTTATTTGCATTGGACAATTCAAATAGATTGAAAATCTGCACTTTATACAATTGATTGCACCATGAACTTCAAACTAAATAATAGCATATGAGTAGAAGCCACTAAGCCAATTAACCATATTAAAATTTGTAGAACTATGGTAATATTTTCCTATTTTTAAACAATGATAGCAAAATAACAATTCACATAAAATTTTCTAGAGAATATGAAGAAGTAAATGTTGAAGTAGCTAATTGTAGTAATAGCAATATAGTAATTAGTAATTAGTTTCATAACAAAATAGAGGAGTATTATACCAAATCATATTGAAATCATAATAGAAACCAAATCAATTAAAATTAGAGGAACAGAGAGACTTGAGTTACCTAAACAGAGGTTGAGCCACTAGAATCCATGAAGAAGAAGAGACATGGCGCAGAGCAAAGACCACCAAGAAGAGACAGCAAGACATGACGAGGGGTAGAGAACCAGTGACTACGAGACAGGGCGTAAAGCAGAGAAGCAACAACGAAAAACACAGTACAAAGCAAACAGTCAATAATGGCAAGATTGACAGGGAGCAGCGAAGAAGTAACAACTAGAAACGACGAGGAGCAGGGAAGCAAAAATGACGCACAGTAAGGAGAGGAGAAGTAGCGACGATCGATGGCGAGGAGGGAAGAAGCAGCGACAACCCATGGCAAGGAAGGGAGAAGCAGCAATAGCCCATAGCAAGGAGCGAAGAAGCAACGACGGCCCATGACGAGGAGCGAAGAAACAGCGACGACCAGGGGAGAAGCAGCAACAACTACGGGAAGGAAAGGGGAGAAGCAGCAATGATCCACGGCAAAGAGAGAGACGATACACCACGAACTACTTCCTTCGACGATGGTGAGGGCTGCATGATGATTTTTGGTTTTTGATGATGATGATAATTGAGTGGCGCGTTAGCAGGTCCGCGTACGCGAGATATCAAGACAGTGAGTAAAACTCCGTCGTGTGTGCATGCTTGCATATGTGACCCTTCCCTTGCCTAAAAAAGCTGCTAAGTTGCAGAATTTCAAATTTTTACACCAAACTTCAAAGGTGCATAAGTCTTTCGTTTTAAATAATTTTTCATATGTTCTTTGAATGTTATAAACTTCACAAACCCAATTTTCATTTGAATCAATTTTAACAAAGTTTGGAGCCCAGAAGCCGAGTTATGGCACGCCAAAGTTGGTCAAAAATCAAATTTTACCAAAAGAGTTCATAACCTCTACTTTTCAAATTCTCAATTTTAAACGAATTGCTTTACAACTAAAACAGCTCCAGAGCTCCAAAAATCATATCCACCTATTTTCCAAAAACATCTCATCATCTTAACACTTAAATTCATCAACCAAAGCCATAATTCCTACTCATAATTACCACCAACATCAACATTAAATATCAACAATTCATGATTCATGCACATACCACCTCTACGCAATCTAATCAACCATTTCATATTCCGAATCAATAGCAAATACCTCTAACTAATTTCTCATGTCACTGAATCATTCCATCACATATCAACATACAAACCTTTTTGTTATTTACCAATCCCATGCATAATTTTTCTACCAAACTCAACATTTATATCTCCAATCTCCAATCATCATCAACTCATTATATTAACAATTCAAATTCACAATACTACAAATACGTATTTACTCATCATCAACTCATTATATATATAGTTTATCCTTCTTTTTAATCTTGCATATTCGTTTAAAGTTTATTCGTTCGAGTATGATGCAATTTCTGTTACGCTTTTGTTTAGCTCCCTTTTCATGGCTTCTAGTTACAACTTCTTCCAACTATATTATATAAGTATTTTCATACATACATATACAAATACTCATTTCCTAACCACATTACTCAATCAACTCATACCGTTCAACCTATCTTACGGACAACTAGCCTAAGTTTTCACGCAACATTATATATTAACTACGAGAAACTAAAACTATACCTTAGCCAATTCCTCCCTAAGCTCAAAACACCGAACATCAAGCTTCCAAAACTCCAAATCAATTCCCACAAGCTCCAATTTGCTAATACAACACCAAATTCAACACAATTTAATTTATTTCTATGAAATTCAACAAATTAATTACTAGGATTCACATAATTGGGCAAATCACAAGGGTTTAGAATTTTTTTACCTTAGTCATTGATGATTAGGGTAAAACCCAACAATTATCCAACCTTATGTTACACCTAAATCATCAAAATCATCAAAATCTCTCAATACACATACCTAAAACTCGAAATTCTGAAAAGGGAAAAATTGGGCACAAAATTCAGAGATTCTTACCAAATAGTTTAGTGGGTTTTGTAGAGAATTTTGAGACGAATGCATGGCCGCAAATAGCTTGTCAATCGGAGCATCGGATTGAAAAATACATGGAATTGAAGTTGAGGTGAAGTTTAGGATTAGGTTTCCAATGCTTTCCCTTGAAGTTCAGCGTGGAATTGAAAGAGAAATAGGGAGATAAGGCTGAATGGAGGCTTTATATAATGGGCCTTAGGCTGGTTTGGACCCGGTCTAACCGGTTCGGCCTATTGGCCCATTTTTGGGCCAAAAATTTAATATTAGTGTAAAAATTCATATTTCAATTATTTCTATTCTTCTAACTTATCAAATTTAATTTTCTAACTTTTTTTAATAATAATTAATTTATTAGATGATTATTCATTAATTACTAGGGGTTTACACTAAGCATCCTAATCTTTTTTTCATCAATTATTTTAACACCCTACCAAATAGAACTTTACGCCAAGAATGTAAATCAAAGGTGGTGAGGCGTTATGATCTCTAAAAGAAATATATATATATATATATATATATATATATATATATATATATATATATATATAATTGAAGGAAATTATAACTAGGAGACTTGAAGAAAGAGCTAAGCAAAAATGTAACAAAAACCCGCGTCACACTCGTATGGATAAGCATTATACGGATATAAAGATTGAGAGAAAGGATAAACTATACACATATAGAACATAATTTCAGAAGATACGGGTATCAAGTCCCAAACTCGACCTGTGAAGTTAAGACCGGCCGGAGAATATATATAACCTAAACTATCCCAAAATAGAAAACCGACAACCTGTTTCTCCTAGTTAACCTATAAGAGGGACAAACATAACATATACAAGGTGGAGAATCTTAATACATATATAAACCTAAACAAACTACAACACTAAGTCCCAAGAGTTCTTCGCATCCACATAGTCTCCACAATGCTGAGTACGGTGCCTCGTGTCCTACATCTGAAAATAATAATATATGTATGGGGTGAGAACCAGGGGGTTCTTAGCATGGTAATGGTGTACACATAAATAATATCTAAGGCCCATAGGTTCTAACTAAATTCTAACTTAATACCTCAACCTCTCCTTCCTCCAACCCTCCAAACTCCGGTGGAACTATCCTCGTCACTCCTCCGTCAAACGATGGATCTCTCAGTTGCATAAACATATAATACAAATAAAGAAAACACAAATAAAATGCAATTACAGTAGGTAGAACATATAGCAAATAAGCATAGTAATCAAATAGGCAAACCCAAGTAATGCACACTAAAACAAAACAAACAAATGCATATGATGTATGCCTGCCCTGTGGCTGATAATATCATTTGCCTGTTATATAGCTAACCCGACATGTCCTGGTAGCTAACCTTGGACAAAAGCACCCATCACGGAGCAAGTGGGTATAAGCCACAACCCCCTTGTTACTACCCGCTTAACCCAGAGTAAGTGGAGTAACCACTACTACTGCTACTACCCAATTGGGTGTTTACAAACTCAATCTGGAACAAGTAGAATAATTTACTACTGCTGCTACTACCCAGGTGTCACAATCATTGACCTGGAGAAAGCTGAACGAACCACAATCCTTACTACTGCCCAGGTATCTCAAAAAAAAAATTCATTCA
Organism: Arachis stenosperma; assembly: GCF_014773155.1. Taxonomy (NCBI): domain Eukaryota; kingdom Viridiplantae; phylum Streptophyta; class Magnoliopsida; order Fabales; family Fabaceae; genus Arachis; species Arachis stenosperma. The sequence goes on along the minus strand of NC_080381.1, from coordinate 88,462,411 downwards.
ATCTCAAGTTAATCATCAGTCATAATTCACCACTTCAGAAGCTTTCTTCACTTCCAAGTTAACACTCCCTCAAGGTTCTCCCCTTTCACCAAGATTAAAACAAATATTAGGGTCTTAGAGAGTAAAATAGAGGTTTAGAGTTTTGAGATCATGTTTAAATCATAAAAATGCAATATTTTTGAAAACAGGGTCCTGCGTACGCGACTATTGTTCGCATACGCGAGCCCCATGGACAGAGGAGAAGTCCTGCATCGCGTGCCACTCACTCGCGTACGCAAGCCTGGAAAATCCCTTCTCGCATACGCACGCATATGTGAGACGTCTAGATAGAACAAAACATCCGTGTCGCGTATGTGTGTCGCGTACACATGCCCCTCAAGAATGGTAAAAAGCTGTTTAAGTTCTGTAAAAAATACCTTTACATACCAAACTTCCAACGAGCATAACATTTCGTTAAAAATTATTTTTACTCCATATTTCAAACGGCGTAAGCTTCACATACCCAATTTTTATTTAAGATAAGTTTGAAAAAGTTTAGAGGTCTTGAAGCCAAGTTATGGCCCGCCGAAGTTCAGTAAAAAATGAAGTGTATATAAAGAATTGCCAAACCTCTATTTTACCAAACTTCCTAATTTGTGCACAACTCACCATAGACTCTTATGGGAACAAACTGTTCTTTTATTGATGATCATGAGACTTTTAACAACATTGCCTTTTCTTTCTTGTAAGCATAAAGGACTCATAAAAGACTTCAGGGAATCAGACATTAAACATAAACTATCCTAGCATTGCAACTATTATTAAACAGATATTTAAACATAAAGCAAACTAAACAAAAATTCAAAATTTTAAAAGTGTCAACCATAAGGCTCAACAACCTTGAGCAACTTCAGTACATTGGCCCTTTTCCCTTGCCTTTCTTATTGGAGGATCCTTCTTGTGCCTTTGTGTCCTTGGGCTTCCAAAATCCCAGCTTTCTCATGTAATTTCTTTCATCCTCCTTATGCTTAGCCAGAATTTTATCTTGTCTCGTGCTTAGCTCCTTCATTTCTTGCATGAATGTTGGATATCCGGGGTTCAAGGCTGCCATAGCATTACATAAGTGATTTAGCTTTGCTTGTGTGTTGATATCATATTGCCTCCTTGAAATGATTTTAGCATCATAAAGATGCTTAAACTCAGCAAGGTTCCTCTGATGCCATTTGTTTTGCTCCACTATTTTGTTGAGTGCACCTTACATTTCACCCCAGTTGAACTGTTCTTGCTGCTCCTTCATTGACTCCATAATTGTGTTTTGCTTCTTGTATGTTCTCATTTATTTGGTCCCAATGTTATTGTTGTTCCTTGAGTTGGTTGACATCCTCTCCAAGGTGGTGTATATTTCCTCTCATTTGGTGTATGTTTCCTTGCAATTGCTTCCGGTTGAAACCTTCCAGAAATTATTGGTATGGTGGTGGTGGAAGTGCTAGGTAATGTGGTTGATCTTCAGCCTCTTCTTCTTGTTGTGGTTGCCCTTATGGCACATGAGCATGAGCTCTATGCTCCCTGGCCCTTTGAAGTGGGTTGACAACTACCACTTTGGCCATCTTCTTGGCAGTTATGGGCTTTTCTTAATCCACCAGCACCTCATCAATGATCTTCTCAACCCCTGCTTCATCACATAACCTTTGAATGATGCTGGGAAATGCCAACCTTGTTCTATCCTTGGTGCTTTTCAGCACCCTAATGATTTTGCTGGAAATCATCTCCCCAACATTCACATTTTCTCACTTTATGATGCTGTATATGAGAACAGCCCTCTCCAATGTTACCTCAAAGGTGTTGGATGTTGATGCCAGGGCATCTAGGCCAGTTTCACTGACCTTTTCTTTACTATTTTAGGGTAGTTTCATGCATTTTCTTAGAGAATGAGGCAAGTTTTGGATGAAAATACACTCACACCTTGATTCAAGTAACTATTATGAATTTTACATGATTTCATAAGGATCTTGCAAGGATTGCATGACAAATTGATGATGCATAATCTCATAACTTAGGCTAGAGCTTTGATGCACTTTATTTGCTTGATTTCAGGACAAAGGAAGCAAGGAAGAACCACGTTAGTAGCCACGTTAACCTAGTTAACGTGACCACTAACGTGGAATGGGAAAGAGATTGCAACGTTAATAAGAAAAGTGATCACCAATAACGCCTGCGAAGCCATCATAATACCAAGTTAATTGCCATGTTAACTAGGTTAACGTCGTAGTTAACGTGGAGAAAAGAAAGCTCCAATGTTAGTGGTAAATGTGAACACCACTAACGCTCTAAAATGTGGCAATGAACCACGTTAAGAGTCACATTAACTTACTTAACATGAACTCTAACGTGGAAGAGAGGAACAATGCCAACGTTAGTGACACTCACCTTTGTCACTAACGTTGGATCAAAATAGCATTGCCCACGTTAGTGGTCACGTTAAGACCACTAACATGAAAGTTAACGTGGAGATAAGATTGATGAGCCAACGTTAGTGACACTCACCTTTGTCACTAACGTTAGAGATGGCATTCACTACCACGTTAGTAGCCACATTAACTTAGTTAATGTGAGCTCTAACATGGAGAGTAGGGGCACTTGGAGCGTTAGTGACAAAGGTGAGTGCCATTAATGCTCTCGAAGATGAGACATACCCATGTTAAGAGCCACGTTAGTTACACTAACGTGAATTCTAACGTAGGGACAAGGGGCACAAGGTAACGTTATTGGGAAAGGTGAGTCCCAATAACGCTTGCGAAGGTTCATAAGGCAACGTTAGTGGTCACGTTAGTGCCACTAACATTGGAGTTAACGTGGGTTATATGGGGTTGAAACGTTAGTGAAAAAGGTGATTGCCACTAACGTTCTCGAACCCACAATGTCACTTAACGTTAACTTCACTAACGCCCATGCCTAATTCATACTTTTCTACAAGCTGAGCCCACTAAAGGTTGTAACTGCTTCAACTCAAGATCTAAGGCCCATATCCAAGACTTGAAGAACTCACTAGAAGATCAAGAGAAGTAGTATATATAGGAGTAGTTTTAAACTATAGATAAGCTTGGCACTTTGGAGAACTACCCTCTGTATATTTACTTTTCTGCACTTTAGCTAGGGATGTATTCTTTTCTGCCATTTTCCATTTCGAGAGCTATGAACAACAAAACCCCTTCCATTGGGTTAGGGAGTTCTGTTGTAAGTTGATGGATCAATTATAGTTTTCATTCTCTTCTTCTTTCTTCTCTTTTGATTTACTAGAAAGCTTTTGATCTTAATTCAATTGGTTAGTTGTCTAGGAAAAGAAACTCTCCATAATTGGATCTCCTCTGAGCCTTGGAAAAGGGATGAGGAGATCATGCTAGAAATGCTTTCTCATGATGGACCAAATTGGGGTCTGGGCGGATATAGTGACATGTAATCCTCCCAACACTTTGATTTGGAAATACATGTGGTATAATCAGTGACCACACTTTATCTCTTCCCATGAGCAATTAAATCAAGGAATTGGACAATTGTTCAAGCTTAGAGAGATTGGGTTACCAAGGAATTGGAACCCAAACACTTAAGATTGCCAAGGAGATTAATAGATGCTTTGATTGAGGAAGAAATGAAAATGAATTTTATCCGAAGAATACAACATCTCCTGAGCCCAATGAATTCCCCATTTCTGATCTTGCCCATTCTCTTTACTTTCTGCCATTTATTTACATGCTCATTTCCCCAAATCCCCATCTAAGATGCTGCACTTTGTTTTCTGCTATTTACTTTCCCGCCATTTAATTTTCTGTAATTCTCAAACTACATTCTGTTTAGCTTAACTAGCATACTCTTCCAACTAAAGTCGCTTGACTAATCAATCCCTGTGGGATTTGACCTCACTCTATTGTGAGTTTTTACTTGATGATAATTCGGTATACTTGCCGAAGGAAAATTTGTTGAGAGACAAGTTTTCATGCATCAAGTTTATGGCGCCGTTGCCGGGGATTGATTCTGTATCAACAATGATTAAGTTGGAAGTTCACTAGATTGAGCATTTTTTCTTTTGTTTGTTTACTTTATTCAGTTGTTTACCTTCAGTTTGTTTCATTTCTTCCTCACCCCCTATACCCCCTCTATTTTCTTTCTTTCTTTATTATTATTTACAATTATGCTCACTAACCCACTAACTGTTTGATAATTTGCACCACTCACACTAACAATCACTCTAACAAGAATAATTTCTTCATTTCATCTCTTGCTGTGTGTTTTGTTAGTTGTATGACAGGGAGAAGAGGGGGAGCTTCAGCTTTCTTCGATTCAAAACCTGAAAGAACACTCCGGAGACTAAGGAGGGAAGTGAGAGGGAAAGGAGTTGTTGGTGCTGAGGAAGATGAAGAGTATTTTGAAACCAACATGGAGGAGAACATGGAAAACACTCATGAAGGAGAAGCTCACAGCCATGCTAGAGAAGGCCCTTCAAACCATGCTGGGCAAGAAAGGAGAGTTCTAGACTCCTACATCAATCCAAATCCAGGAAACTGTGGAAGTAGCATCCAAAAGCCCACCATATATGCCAACAACTTTGAATTAAAACCCCAGCTAATTACCCTTGTTCAGAATAATTGTTCATTTGGAGGAAGTGGTCAAGAAGACCCCAATCAACATCTAACCACCTTCCTGAGAATTTGTGACACTGTGAAGTCTAATGGAGTCCACCCGGATGTCTATTGGCTGCTTTTGTTCCCTTTTTCACTCAAGGACAAAGCATCCAAGTGGCTTGAATCCTTCCCAAAGGAGAGCTTGACAAATTGGTAAGATGTGGTGAACAAGTTTTTGGCAAGATTCTACCCTCTTCAAAGAATTAACAGGCTGAGAGCTGAGGTGCAAACCTTCAGACAATAAGATGGTGAGACTCTCTGAGGCATGGGAGAGGTTCAAGGACCTAACAAGAAGATGCCCACTAGATATGTTCAATAAATGGGTTCAACTTCTCATTTTCTATGAAGGTCTTTCTAATGAGTCAAAGAAGCCTGTAGACCATTCAGCAGGAGGATCTCTAAACAAGAAGAAAACCATTGAAGAAGCCATAGATTTCATTGAAACAGTAGCCATAGATGTCATTGAAACAGTAGCTGAGAATGACTACTTCTATGCCTCTGAAAGAAGAAACACTCGAGGAGTAATGGAGCTAAATCACATGGATGCATTGCTAGCTCAAAATAAGATGATCACCAAGCAGCTAGCAGATCTTACCAAGAAGGTGGAGGAAAACCAAGTTGCAGCAGTCATCAGTTCATCACCAGCTCAAGAAGGAGTGAATATAGGAGAAGAAGGTGACTGGAAACAAGCCAACTATGTTGGAAACTCACCTAGACAAATCCATGATCCATACTCCAAAACTTACAACTCTGGATGGAGAAATCACCCCAACTTTGGGTGGAAAAATCAACAAGACTAAGGCCAAGACCAGAGACGCTACAACCACAACCCCAACAACAGTGTAACTCACCAACATCCCTTACAGAGGTCCTATCAACAACCACCTAATCCCAACCCACCATCACTAATCGAGGATAGACTTTCAAAGATTAGGACCCTACTTGGAAGCATATGTAAGGAAATTCAAGATAGTAAAACTTTCCGGGAAGAAGTGCGATCCAACATGCAGAATCAAGATGCTGCCATCAAGAAACTTGAAACACAGATTGATTACTTATTCAAGCAAGCCTCTGGACACAACATTTGCAACAACACTAACTCAGTGCCAAGGGAGGAATGTCAAGCTATCACCCTCATAAATGGAAAGAAATTAAAGGAGACCCATAAGAAACTACCAGAGAAGAATTCGAATGAAGAAGACAAGGGACAAGAGGGAACTCGAATCTCCATCCCTAAGTCACATCAAGAAGGAGAAGCGCTCAAACCATGCCTCTTAAAAGCTTCATACCCCTAGCAGCTGTAGTTAAAGAAGAAGGTAGAGGATAACCAGTTCTCAAGATTCTTGGAAATCTTCAAGAAACTACAAATTAACATACCCTTTGTTGAAGCAATAGAGCAAATGCCATTTTACGCCAAGTTCTTGAAGGAATTGATGACCAAGAAGAGAAGCTGGAAGAACAATGAGACTGTGGTACTCACCGAAGAATGCAGTGCCATCATCCAACACAAATTGCCCCAGAAATTGAAGGATCCTGGGAGCTTCCAAATCCCTTGTATCATAGGGGAAATCACAGTGGAAAAGGCTTTATGTGATCTAAGAGCTAGCATAAATCTGATGTCCTTAGAAATGATGAAAAAAATGAAGATTGAGGAAGCCAAACCAACAAGAATGGCCCTGCAACTAGCAGACAGATCATTCAAGTTTCCCCACGGAATAGTAGAAGACTTGTTAGTGAAGGTGGAAGACTTCATCTTTCCAGCAGATTTTGTAGTATTAGACATGGAGGAAGGAGCTAAGACTTCCATCATCCTGGGAAGGCCATTCTTGGCCACTGCCGGAGCCATCATTGATGTCCAAAAGGGTGAACTTGTCCTTAGATTACATGAGGAGAAAATAATATTCAATGTGTTTAAGGCCATGAGTTACCCACACAACTCATTGGGAGAATGTATGAGGTTGGACTCGGTGGAGGCTTTGGTGCAAGAAACTCTTAAAGAAGAACTTGAGGAATTAACAAAAGAAGAAGAATTAGCATCAAGCGAAGAAGCTGCAGCCACTGAAATGCATGTTCAAAGCTCACTAGAAGAGAAGGATGAAAGAAAAGAAGTACCCAAACTTGAGCTGAAGGCACTGCCACCCACTCTTAAGTATGCATACTTGGGAGAAAATAAAAGTTATTCAGTGATCATAAACTCAGCCCTCAGCCAAGAACAAGAGGAAAAGTTGCTTCAAGTCTTGTGGTGCACGAAATTGCAATCACACTTTTGCAATCCCGCACAACTAACCAGCAAGTGCACTGGGTCGTCCAAGTAATACCTTACGTGAGTAAGGGTCGATCCCACGGAGATTGTCGGCTTGAAGCAAGCTATGGTTATCTTGTAACTCTTAGTCAGGATATCAATAATTCTCAGGTTTGATTGTGAAAAGTAAAAGAACATGAAATAATTACTTGTTTGTAGTAATGGGGAACAGGTTGAGGTTTTGGAGATGCTCTATCTTCTGAACCTCTGCTTTCCTACTGTCTTCTTCTTCAAGCATGCTAGGCTCCTTCCATGGCAAGCTGTATGTAGGGTTTCACCGTTGTCAATGGCTACCTCCTATCCTTTCAGTGAAAATGTTCAACGCGCTCTGTCACAGCACGGCTAATCATCTGTCGGTTCTCAATCGGGTTGGAATAGAATCCAGTGATTCTTTTGCATCTGTTACTAACGCCCAGCCCTCAGGAGTTTGAAGCTCGTCACAGTCATTCAATCCTTGAATCCTACTCAGAATACCACAGACAAGGTTTAGACCTTCCGGATTCTCTTGAATGCCGCCATCAATTCTAGCTTATACCACAAAGATTCTGATTAAAGAATCCAAGAGATATATACTCAATCTAAGGTAGAACGGAGGTGATTGTCAGGCACACGTTCATAGGTGAGAATGGTGATGAGTGTCACGGATCATCACATTCATCAAGTTTAGGAACAAGTGATATCTTGGAATAGAAGCAAGCGTGATTGAATGAAAAACAGTAGTAATTGCATTAATCCATCAAGACACAGCAGAGCTCCTCACCCCCAACCATGGGGTTTAGAGACTCATGCCGTGGACAATACAATGAGAAACATGTAATGAGTCATGAGGTGTAGATACAATGTCAAAAGATCCTATTAATAGTGAACTAGTAACCTAGGGTATACATAAATGAGTAAATGACGTAAAAATCCACTTCCGGGGTCCACTTAGTGTGTGCTTGGGCTGAGCATTTAAGCTTTCATGTGTAGAGACTTTTTCTGGAGTTAAACGCCAGCTTTTATGCCAGTTTGGGCGTTTAACTCCAATTTTTATAACAGTTTCGGCGTTAAACGCTGGGAATTCTGAAGCTGATTTGCAACGCCGGTTTGGGCCATCAAATCTCGGGCAAAGTATAAACTATTATATATTGCTGGAAAGCCCAGGATGTCTGCTTTAGAAAGCCGTTGAGATCACGCCAATTGGGCTTCTGTAGCTCCAGAAAATCCACTTTGAGTGCAGGGAGGTCAGAATCCAACAGCATCTGTAGTCCTTTTCAGCCTCTGAATCAGATTTTTGCTCAGGACCCTCAATTTCAGCCAGAAAATACCTGAAATCACAGAAAAATACACAAACTCATAGTAAAGTCCAGAAAAGTGAATTTTAACTAAAAACTAATAAAAATATAATAAAAACTAACTAAAATATACTAAAAACATACTAAAAATAATGCCAAAAAGCGTATAAATTATCCGCTCATCACAACACCAAACTTAAATTGTTGCTTGTCCCCAAGCAACTGAAAATCAAAATAGAATAAAAAGAAGAGAATATACTATAGACTCCAAAATATCAAAGAAACTTAGCTCCAATTAGATGAGCGGGACTAGTAGCTTTTTGCTTCTGAACAGTTTTGGCATCTCACTTTATCCTTTGAAGTTTAGAATGATTGGCATCCATAGGAACTCAGAACTCAGATAGTGTTATTGATTCTCCTAGTTAAGTATGATGATTCTTAAACATAGCTACTTTATGAGTCTTGGCCGTGGCCCAAAGCACTCTGTCTTCCAGTATTACCACCGGATACATACATGCCACAGACACATAATTGAGTGAACCTTTTCAGATTGTGACTCAGCTTTGCTAGAGTCCCCAATTAGAGGTGTCCAGGGTTCTTAAGCACACTCTTTTTGTGTTGGATCACAACTTTATTTCTTTCTTTTTCTTTTTCTCTTTCTTTTCTTTTTTTCGTTTTTTTTTTTTGTATTCACTGCTTTTTCTTGCTTCAAGAATCAATTTGATGATTTTTCAGATCCTCAATAACAGTTCTCCTTTTCCATCATTCTTTCAAGAGCCAACAATTTTAACATTCTTAAAACAACAAATTCAAAAGACATATGCACTGTTCAAGCATTCATTCAGAAAACAAAAAGTATTGTCACCACATCAAACTAATTCAACTAGTTTCAAAGATGAATTCGAAATCCTGTACTTCTTGTTCTTTTGTGATTAAAGCATTTTTCATTTAAGAGAGGTGATGGATTCATAGGACATTCATAGTTTTAAGACATGAACTTTAAATTTTATTAATCATGAATTAAGAACAAGACTCAAAAATAGATATAAGATAAGACTAATAGTAATAGAAAACAAAAATTTAAATAGGCTCCTAATGATAGAGGTTATCACAGAGTTAGGACTCAACAACCTTGATTTTGAGAAGTGGATGCTCCCTCAATTTGAGGGGAGAGCTTTTGGCATTTCAACTCTTGAAGTTCACGCCCCTGCTTCTCTTGTTCCTTCAGCAATTTGCAGAGCATGCAGTTCTGATTCTGCTGTTCTTCCTTAAGTTGCTCCATAGTTTCTTTCAACTTGGTGATAGATGCTTCTAGGCTGGCCCAGTAGTCAATTTTAGGAAATTCAGGGAGGAACTCCTGCGCCCTCTTTTTGATAGAGTTGTCTTGCATTTGTCCTTCCATTGACTTCTTGGTGATTGGATGTTCAATGGGTATGAATTCATCTACTCCCATCTTCACCCCAGCCTCTTTACAGAGCAAGGAGATCAAGCTTGGGTAAGCCAGTTTGGCTTCAGTGGAATTCTTATTTACAATTGTGTAGATCTCACAAGCAATCAGATGATGAACCTCCACTTCTTTTCCAAGCATAATGCAATGAATCATCACTGCTCTCTTGATAGTGACCTCAGAACGGTTGCTAGTGGGCAATATGGAACGCCCAATAAAGTCTAGCCAGCCTCTTGCAATTGGTTTGAGCTCTCCCCTCTTGAGTTGGTTTGGGACACCTTTTGAATTGGTTATCCACTTAGTTCCAGGGAGGCAAATGTCCTCTAGAACTTGATCCAACCTCTTATTTGCTCTCACCATTCTCCTATTAAAGGATTCAGGATCATCTTGCAGTTGAGGCAATTTGAAGACCTCTCTTATTTTGTCCAGATGGAAGTAAATAACTTTCCCTCTGACCATGGTTCTGTAAGTATGGAAAGCAGTTCCAGTCATTCTCTGCTTATCTGTCAGCCACAGATTTGAGTAGAATTCCTGAACCATATTTCTTCCAACCTTTATCTCAGGATTGGTTAGAACTTCCCATCCTCTGTTTCGAATTTGCTCTTGGATCCCCGGATATTCATCTTCTTTTAGATCGAATTTGACTTCTGGGATCACTGACCTCAGACCCATTATTTTGTGATAATGGTCTTCATGTTCTTTGGTTAAGAACTTCTCTTGATTCCAAAGACTCTTTGGATTATTCTCTTTTTTGCCTCTTAAATTGGTTTGTTTTCCCTTAGGAGCCATGATCTTGATGAATTTTGGCTTAGTGATCACGGAAAAGCACACCAAACTTAGAGGTTTGCTTGCCCTCAAGCAAAAGAAAGGAAAGAGGGGAGAGAGGAGGAGAGCAAATTCGAATGGTGGGGAGAAAGGGGTGGCCGAACATGTATTTATAAGGGAGGAGGAGAGATTTCGAAAATTTTGAAGGAGATTTGAGAAGATATGGAAAGAATTTGAGAAATATTTGAGTTTTTGAAGAAGATTTGGGAAGGATTTGAAGAATGATTTTAATTTTTGAAAATTTGAAGGTGAATGATGAAAGTTTGAAATGTGTTTATATAGAAAATTATGGATCAAAAAAGGAAAGTTTGAAAAAATTTTAATCAGAAAGCAAAATCTCTGCCCCCAACCTTTCTGGCGTTAAACGCCCAGAATGGCATCCATTCTGGCATTAAACGCCCAGAATGGCATCCATTCTGGCGTTTAACACCCAATTGTTGGCCATTGTGGGCGTTTAACGCCCAGCCAGGTACCCTGGCTGGCGTTAAACGCCAGAATTCCCTTCATCATTGGGCGTTTTGCTAAACGCCTAGGATGCTGCACACCTGGCATTAAACGCCCAGAATGGTGCCCATTCTGGCGTTAAACGCCCAGAATGGTGCCTTTACTGGCGTTAAACGCCCAGAATGGTGCCCATTCTGGCGTTTAACGCCCAAAGTACCCTTTACTGGCATTTTTTCGCCAGCAGGCTCTTTTTCTCTGCTTTTGCACTGAATCCTTCTGTAACTCTGTGAATTCCTTCAATTTTGATATTTGCCCTTTGAGAATATGGATTGAACCTTGATTAAACAAAACAGATAACCTGCTAATGACTGGGTTACCTCCCAGCAAGCGCTTCTTTATTGTCTTTAGCTGGACCTTCACTGAGAATCACTCAAGTCTCAGTTTTGAGCATTCTTGCTCAAAATTGCTTTCAAGATAATGCTTGATCCTCTGTCCATTAACAATGAACTTCTTGTCAGAATCAGTATCCTGAAGCTCAACATATCCATATGGTGATACTCCTGTAATCACATACGGGCCCCTCCAGCGGGATTTAAGTTTTCCTGGGAATAATCTGAGCCTAGAGTTGAAGAGCAGAACTTTTTGTCCTGGCTCAAAGACTCTGGATGACAACTTCTTGTCATGCCACTTCTTTGCCTTTTCCTTATAAATTTTAGCATTTTCAAAGGCACTAAGTCTAAATTCATCTAGCTCATTTAGCTGGAGCAATCTTTTTTCACCAGCTAACTTAGCATCCAGGTTTAGGAATCTGGTTGCCCAATAGGCTTTATGTTCCAGTTCCACGGGCAGATGACAGGCCTTGCCATACACAAGTTGGTATGGAGAGGTTCCTATTGGAGTCTTGAATGCTGTTCTGTATGCCCACAGAGCATCATCCAAGCTCTTTGCCCAATCCTTTCTACGGGCAATTACAGTCCGTTCTAGGATTCTTTTTAGCTCTCTGTTAGAGACTTCAGCTTGCCCATTTGTCTGTGGATGATACAGGGTTGCCACTTTGTGGCTAATTCCATATCGGACCATAGCAGAGTACAACTGTTTATTGCAGAAATGAGTACCCCCATCGCTGATTAGGACCCTGGGAACACCAAATCTGCTGAAGATGTGTTTCTGGAGGAATTTCAGCACGGTCTTAGTATCATTAGTGGGTGTAGCAATTGCTTCTACCCACTTAGATACATAGTCCACTGCCACCAGAATGTAAGTGTTTGAGTATGATGGTGGGAACGGACCCATGAAGTCAATCCCCCATACATCAAACAGTTCAATCTCTAAGATCCCTTGTTGAGGTATGGCGTATCCATGAGGTAAGTTACCAGCTCTTTGGCAGCTGTCACAGTTACGCACAAACTCTCAGGCATCTCTATAGAGAGTAGGCCAGTAGAAGCCACATTGGAGGACCTTAGTGGCTGTTCGCTCACTTCTAAAATGTCCCTCATACTGTGATACATGGCAGTGCCATAGGATCCTTTGTGCTTCCTCTCTGGGTACACATCTGCGGATCATTCCGTCTGCACATCTCTTAAAGAGATATGGCTCATCCCATAGGTAGTACTTGGCATCTGAAATTAATTTCTTTCTTTGCACCCTGCTGTACTCCTGGGGTATGAACCTCACAGCTTTGTAATTTGCAATATCTGCAAACCATGGAGCTTCCTGAATGGCAAAGAGTTGCTCATCTGGGAAGGTCTCAGAGATCTCAGTAGAAGGGAGGGACGCCCCAGCTACTGGTTCTATTCGGGACAGATGATCAGCTACTTGGTTCTCTGTCCCTTTTCTGTCTCTTATTTCTATATCAAACTCTTACAGAAGCAACACCCATCTTATGAGCCTGGGTTTTGAATCCTGCTTTGTGAGTAAGTACTTGAGAGCAGCATGGTCAGTGTACACAATCACCTTTAATCCTACTAGATAGGATCTAAACTTGTCAATGGCATAGACCACTGCAAGTAACTCTTTTTCTGTGGTTGTGTAATTCTTCTGTGCATCATTTAGAACACGGCTGGCATAATAAATGACATGCAGAAGCTTGTTATGCCTCTATCCCAACACTGCACCAATGGCATGGTCACTGGCATCACACGTTAGTTCGAATGGCAATGTCCAGTCTGGTGCAGAGATGACTGGTACTGTGACCAGCTTAGCTTTCAGGGTCTCAAATGCCTGCAGACATTGTCTGTCAAACACAAATGGTGTGTCAGCAGCTAGCAGGTTGCTCAGAGGTTTTGCAATTTTTGAAAAATCCTTTTATAAACCTTCTGTAGAAGCCTGCATGCCCCAGAAAGCTTCTGATTGCCTTAACATTGGCAGGTGGTGGTAATTTTTCAATTACCTCTACCTTGGCCTTATCCACCTCTATTCCCTTGCTTGAAATTTTGTGCCCAAGGACAATTCCTTCAGTCACCATAAAGTGACATTTCTCCCAGTTTAAAACCAGGTTAGTCTCTTGGCACCTTTTCAGGACAAGTGCTAGGTGGTTAAGACAGGAGCTGAATGAATCTCCATATACTGAGAAGTCATCCATGAAGACTTCCAGGAATTTTTCCACCATATCAGAGAAGATGGATAGCATGCATCTCTAAAAGGTTACAGGAGCATTACACAGACCAAAAGGCATCCTCCTGTAGGCAAACACGCCAGAAGGGCAAGTAAATGCTGTTTTCTCTTGGTCTTGAGGATCTACTGCAATTTGGTTGTAACCTGAATAGCCATCCAAAAAGCAATAATAATCATGACCAGCTAGTCTTTCTAGCATTTGGTCTATGAATGGTAAAGGAAAATGATCCTTTCTGGTGGCTGTATTGAGCCTTCTGTAGTCAATACACATATGCCACCCTGTGACTGTTCTTGTAGGAACCAGTTCATTTTTTTCATTATGAACTACTGTCATGCCTCCCTTCTTGGGGACAACTTGGACAGGGCTCACCCAGGGGCTATCAGAAATAGGATAAATAATCCTAGCCTCTAGTAATTTAGTGACCTCTTTCTGCACCACCTCCTTCATGGCTGGATTTAGCCGCCTTTGTGGTTGGACCACTGGTTTGGCATTATTCTCCAATAGGATCTTGTGCATGCATCTTGCTGGGCTAATGCCCTTAAGATCACTTATGGACCACCCAAGAGCTGTCTTGTGTGTCCTTAGCACTTGAATCAGTGCTTCCTCTTCCTGTGGATTTAAAGCAGAGCTTATGATCACTGGAAAAGTGTCACCCTCTCCCAGAAATGCATACTTCAGGGATGGTGGTAGTGGTTTGAGTTCAGGTTTGGGAGGCTTATCCTCCTCCTGAGGAATTTTCAAAAATTCTTTTGTTTCCTCTGGTTCTTCCTGGTCAGGCTGAACATCCTTGAAGATGTCCTCTAGCTCTGATTCTAGACTTTCAGTCATATTGATCTCTTCCACCAAAGAGTCAATAATGTCAGCGCCCATGCAGTCAATTGGTGTGTCTGGATGCTGCATAGCTTTTACAGCATTCAACTTGAACTCATCCTCATTGACTCTCAGGGTTACTTCCCTTTTTTGTATATCAATGAGAGTTCGTCCAGTTGCTAGGAAAGGTCTTCCTAGAATGAGAGTTGCACTCTTGTGCTCCTCCATTTCCAGCACTACAAAGTCAGTTGGAAAGGCAAATGGCCCAACCTTGACAATCATGTCCTCAATTATGCCTGATGGATATTTAATGGAGCCATCAGCAAGTTGGAGGCATATCCGGGTTGGTTTGACTTCTTTAGTCAACCCAAGCTTTCTGATAGTGGATGCAGGTATTAGATTGATGCTTGCTCCAAGGTCACACAGGGCTGTCTTGGTGCAAGTACCTTCTAATGTGCATGGTATCATAAAGCTTCCTGGATCTTGAAGCTTTTCTGGTAAGCTTTTCAGAATGACTGCACTGCATTCTTCAGTGAGAAATACTTTTTCAGTTTCTCTCCAATCCTTCTTATGACTTAAGATCTCTTTCATGAACTTAGCATAAGAAGGTATTTGCTCAAGTGCCTCTGCAAACGGAATCTTTATTTCAAGAGTCCTTAGATAGTCTGCAAAGCAGGCAAATTGCTTATCCTGCTCCGCTTGGCGGAGTTTCTGAGGATAAGGCATCTTGGCTTTATATTCTTCAACCTTAGTTACTGCAGGTTTATTCCTTACAGAAGTGGTTGGAGAAGCCTTCTTATAGGGGTTACTATCAGCACTCTCGGGTGTCTGATTCCCCATTGGCGTTTGAACGCCAGGATTGGGTGAAAAATGGGCGTTTAACGCCAACTTTTCCCCCTTTTCTGGCGTTTGAACGCCAGAACTGGGCAGGGAATGGGCGTTTGACGCCAGCTTTCCCCCCTTTTCTGGCGTTTGAATGCCAAGAGTATTCCTCTCTGGGCTCTTACTGTCCTCAGAGGGATTTTGGATAGTGGTTTGGCTATCCTCTGTCAATTGTTCCTTTATTGGCTTTTTGCTACTTTGAGCAATGTTATTCAATGTCTTCCCACTCCTCAGTTGAACTTCTTGGCATTCTTCTGTTATCTATTTAGATAGCTGCTGTTTTGCCTGATTCAACTGTGATTCTATGTTCTTGTTAGCAATTTTAGTTTCTTGGAGAATATCATTAAATTCTGCTAACTATTTTGTCATCAGGTGTAATTGCTGATTAAGCTCAATCATTTGTTCTTGAGGATTAGGATCAGTGGCTACTTCCATAACTTCTTCTTTTGTGGAGAACTCATTGCTAGAGTACAAATGTTGATTTCTAGCAACAGTATCTATAAGCTCTTGAGCCTCCTCAATCGTCTTCCTCATATGTATAGATCCACCTGCTGAGTGGTCTAGAGACATCTGAGCTTTTTCTGTAAGCCCATAGTAGAAGATGTCTAACTGTACCCACTCTGAAAACATTTCAGAGAGGCATTTTCTTAGCATACCTCTATACCTCTCCCAGGCATTATAAAGGGATTCATTATCCTCTTGTTTAAAGCCTTGGATGTCCAGCCTTAGCTGTGTCATCCTTTTTGGAGGTTAAAATTGATTCAAGAATTTGTCTGATAACTGTTTCCATGTCTTTATGCTTGCTGTAGGTTGGTTATTCAACCACCTTTTAGCTTGATCTTTTACAGCAAATGGAAACAGTAATAATCTGTAGACATCCTGATCCACATCTTTATCACGTACTGTGTAACGACCCAACTTCCAGAACGTCATGATCGTACCGAAAGTAAGGCGTTACCAACCTGCTTTCTTTTATTAACTATTTACTATTGAGCCTCTAGTTCGATATCGCGATTCAGTTTTAGCAAAAATACCGGAAAATTTTGTTTTTGATAATTAAAATCATATAGCAAACATCACCAAGTAATAATAATCACATAATTACTAATAATAATATCTGTCATACAAAAGATTTCCAATAAAACTTAGATACAAATCCTATCCCTCTGTGTAAAATAAAAACTAAAGTAACAAAAGCGAGGGAATTCTATGAAAGCAAATTAACTCATACATTTAACTCATAAATAAATTCTATAATCGCCCGCAGCTTCAAACTGTATCTTCGAACCTGTGTCACTGAAAGGGTGGAAGAATTTTGGGGTGAGAACAAACCACACGTTCTCAGTAGGGAATGGGAATGCCGTAAAAGTAATAATTAATGCAAATAATTAACTTTGCTTAATAATCCATCTTTGTCAAACCCTTTGAAATACTTGTCAATCTTACTTTAGTTAAATAATTGCTTTCTTTGAATTTCTAAACCCAAAACTGATCTCAATTGCAAAACTTGTCATATTAAATACCTTTCAGCCACATAATTGATTCAAAGTCATAACAACAGATATTAATCATCTCTATCCATTCACAAACTACTAGCACAGGTAAGAAACTCAATTCAACACACAAACAAATCACAGCAAGGCAGACAGCACAAACACAGAGAAGTACAACGAGCAAACCCAATCAAATGCAAATGCACACACAAGGATGATGCATGTCTGTCCTAAGTAGGCCATGAGCTCACGTGTCGGTTTACACCCTGCAACCCGACATTACCTAGGAACAAGTCCCAGATATGGCTTCCCTTTGTGTCCTTAGTGCATATGTGTCGGTGGTAAAAATACCACTCCTTCGTGACTACCAGCAATCGGCGCAAAGCCCGACCCCATAATATACGCACAAGGGGAAACAGTGATCTTCAGTTCGTGGGCGTCCCCGAGATCAATTCACAAACAAAACAGAGATCTTCAGTTCGTGGGTTATACCCGAGATCAATACACAATAACATAGCGATCTTCAGTCCGTGGGTTATACCCGAGATCAATACTCAGCAAACAATGATCTTCAGTTCGTGGGTTATACCCGAGATCAACATACAACAATTCATGGGTTATTCCCGTAATCAATGATTATCAGTCCGTGGGTTTTTCCCGCTTATAAAACAAATAACAATTTATGGGTTTTCCCGAGATCAATGATCATTCAGTTCGTGGGTACTTCCCGAATTCAACCAACTATCAGTTCATGAGTGTCCCCCGTAGTTAAACAACTAACAGTTTGTGAGGTATTCCCGCCTTTTATCGTTTTTCGTTATCCTTTCTCAACATCAACAATCCACATATCAATCCTCTTTTCCTCTTTCCCTTTGAATCCTTAACACATATTCCTAAACCTTTCTTAACTTTCTCAAGCATTTGTCTTAATCCTCATCTCAGTTCATAATCTCTACTTTGGCAATCTTGGGTCAAGCCAACTTTAAAACAACTTTTCAATTTAGTTCTCTATCAATAGGCTCAAGAAAATTATTTATTTTAAATTCATTAAACTCCTTCCAAAACATAACCTCTCATTAGAGGTAATCAAATAAAACTTTCTCAAGTAAAACCTCAGATTTTACAAAATTCCGGCAGCACCTCCCCTAAAACTCGGACTTAGCCACCCTTACGGGTCCCAACCAAACAATTTACCAAACTCTTTTCAACATTTCCAATATCAATTTAATTCAGAAACAAGCAAATTTTAACATTGAATCATCCATATAATGCTAAAGTTCATCTTTAACTTTATGAACTCATAACTCTCACTCAAGTATTCTCAACACCCTATCTTTTTTTCTAATTTTAATATAACAAATGAACTCGGAATTGCGCAAACTTTATGTCCAGGCGTTCGTCTTGAAATAAGCTTTCTAACAAACCAAGGATCATAATTTTCTGGTTTCTCTAGCCTTAGGAATAAAGGAAAAACCGAGACTGCTCTGCAGTGTGTAAAACCAGAAAAACAGCAGCAGCATGTGACATTCAAAATTCAATATAAAATCCAAGTTAAATCCAATGACTTTGAAAATTAATACAGTTCAACTTCACTCATCCAAGTTTCTTTTCCAATTGGTTTCAGGTCAATATCATTTTTAATGAAAAAGTTATATAACCTAGAAGTTGACTAATTTTCTGCAGAATTCTGCTTTAAAAGTTAATGAACTTATCTTCTTCCAAGTCCCATAACTTACTCATTAAAACATGAATAGCCCTGAAATTTTAGTCACATATGCTAAACATACTTAGTTTTCACTTCCAATTGGTTGCATCTCAATATCATTCCAGATTTAAAAATTATAAAGCCTCAAAGTTACTGACTTAGAAAACAAAGCCTGACTTTTACTGCATAAAACATCTTTCTTTGAAAATCCAAATCTTTAAAACCACAACTCTAACAATTCTAAATTTTATGAAATTAAAGTATTAGGACCAAAGTTTCATTTAAAATTGGTTCCATTTCAAAATTCAAAATGCAGAATTTCCATTAAAGAAATCAAGTTGCTGCTGTGTTAAATACTCAGCAGAAAAACCAGATTTGACATCCATGACTCAAAAATTCACCATAAATCATAAACTTAGTGAAAAAGCCTCAAATTCAGCAGTCCAGTTCCCTATATTCCCAAGCTCAATCCGGACTTGGTCTCACACAATTCCGATAATCACAGAAATAGTTGTAGCTTTTCAAAGTGTCCGGCTTCTTTTAAACATAATGCAGAAAAATCAAGTTTTACACTTTAACTTTGAAAAATCATAACTAGTTCTATAATTAATTCAAACTTCTCAAAATTGAGTCTCAACAACAACTTTTATTATACTTTACCCAGCATTTACTCTATTACCCTTTCGATTATCGTTGAATAACTGATTCACTTCCGAAATCACTTTTAATTTCAAAAATCAGATTTTCAGCAACTAGTTCAACATTTTAAGATTCAATCTTCCAATTATTCCTTAAGCCCAACTTCAATTAATCACTAACTAAACCCATTACAATAAACCAACTCAACAGCAATAGTTTCAATTTGACCCATCAAAATACCAAAATCACAATAATCTCTCATCAAACAATTTATAACTCAATCTCACAAAATCAACAAATTCAACCAAAGTTCCAATCAAAAATCTCAATCATTCCCAATCATAATTTCAGCCACACAACTCAACTAATTCAGTATAATCACATAGAGTCAGAACTTTTCAACAATTCCATCCATATCAGAGAAAATAATACCAATTACAACTTCAAACATTCACAACAAAGCCCAAAGACATTCACAGCCTTAACCTGAATTCAATAATCCAATTGAAGCACTAAAACATCATTAAACTTACTCCAAATTCCACAACCTCAACCATCATCACAATAATCCCAAACCAAACACAAATCTAACTCAGTTCATCAATTATCATTACGACAACTTTTCAATGGTTAACCTAGCATATATCAACTTGATAAATTACACTAAACTAATCATTATTCACAACCACATTTAATTCCAATCACAGCTCAAAATATTCACAACAACTAACAAATTTCAAATGCATTTCAGGTCATTCATGTCAATTAAGAAATTCTAAACCATTGTTAACTATTTGCGCTTATCCAATAACTTGGTAGGCATTCTAAATTAAAAACGTTAAATCCCCTACCTCAATTAGTCGAAACCGTCGAATTTAAACGCAACGATCCCTTTCTTTTTCCCAGTTTACAACAGCCAATGCGGCCGGAACAGCAGCAGCAGCAGCAACTCCAACAGTTCTTTATTATCACCGACACTATCACAGGTTCAAGAATAGGAATATCAGAACCAGAACAAGAAGGCTGGTGCTGTTTTAGACTCTGGTGACAGTGCACGACTCACTAGCGACCTTGACAGCGGTGGAGATCCTTTCTCCCTCTCCTCTGCGTGTATTCTGTGATGGTGACAGCTTGGAGTGGACTCCACCCATGACCAGAGGCACGGCGGCGCAGCCTCAGAAGTGGCTATGAGGCTAGCAACAGCAAGACAATTCGATGGTGATGAAGGCGCGACGGAGGCACAGCGGCGCTACTCTTCACACACGAGCTCCCCTCTCCTCTGGTATGCGATGACAGTGACGCTAATCGAAGCTCCATGAACGGCGGCGACAGAACCCTACCAGTGGCAGCGGCGGATCGGTCGCGTTGAAGGCACAGCAACGTCCCCTTCCTCTCGGCCTTGGCTCGCGTTATGACGTCGTCTTCTCTTCTTCATGGCAGTGTTGACGGTGGTGGAACGAGCTCGGCATGACGACCTGCTGGACGGTGGCGGTGCGCGATGAGGACGACGGCGGCAGCAGTCAAGCGCGGCGGCAGCAACGTTTTCTTTCTCTTCTTCCCGCAAATCTCTTTCTCTGCTCTGTGTTGTGTGACCATTGAGGTAAGGAAGTGTGGCTGGCAGCTGCTGAGGGTTGGAGGAAATTAGGTTAGGGTTTCTGATTTTCAATTTGGGAATTACGGTTTGTGATTTGGGAATTTAGGGTTAGAAATTAGGATTTTATAAAAGAATATGGATATATATGAATAGATATTTTGATAAAATTGAAGGGTAGAATAATTTTAAAATTACATATGCTCTATTAAAAATATTTAGGGACATCATTTATCAACATATTTCTAAGCTCAATCAATTATTTCTAATTTACATTATAAAATGAACAAGTTAATTATATTTTATAAAGTACAATTTAAATTCAAATATCAATTTTCTAGATTAAATCATACAAATCTCTATTACTTTTCTATCTCCGAAACTTTAATTTCAATTTATAAAGTGATTAATCATAATAAAAGTTGTACATAAATATTAATTGACTTAAACTTAAAATATTTATAAAAATTAATCTAATAATTTCTAGTAAATTAATTCCTAAGAGTTCAAATTAATAACATAATTTATTCAAAATAGAATCTATTTAAATTAAATTATACAATTCTTTCTTATTTTTCAATTACCAAAATTATAACTTCAATTATACCAAATATCTAATAAAATTTATATAAAAATTCTAATTAATTTAAACTCCAATTATCATGAAACCCCATTTAATTACCTTTAGCAAAATAATTTTCTTAAAATGAAATTATCAGCAAATAAAATAAATCACAAATAACTAATTATCTAATTTTCAAAAACTAGGGTTGTTACATTCTACCCACCTTAGAAAAATTTTCGCCCTCGAAAATTGCTAGAATAAAATAAATTCGAACTTAAATCAAAGAAAACAGAATATATGAATAGAAACATAGGCATTGTTAAGGATGGATATTCAAAGAGTTACATAAGCAATCAGATTCATAGGCAAGCAAAGGTATACAAGAATGACAAAGTATGGTTGGGAAACAAGCAAATCACATTCTAAGAAGGAAATTCAAACATGAGAATTCCAATGAAAGCAACGAAGAAAAGGATAGCACGAGTTCATGTGGCACGAATAAAGATTATACGTCGAATCGAAGCTAACTTCATAACTTCTAACGCTCCCAAACCCCGTAAATCGCATTACCTATTCTTCTATTTCGTCTATGATAACCCATTAGTGTTCCCATATACATAAATCATTAGTATTAAGTTGGCCAGACCTAATACCATGAGGCATGCAATGGTAAACCAACAGTGTTAATCATCAGACAGTCATGCAAATAAAACACAAACTCGTGTTATCAGAACAAGTCACAAAGCATGACAGACACTCAGAGTATGCAGTGAAGCATAGTCAGTCCATTCCCAAGGCTCTAACAGGAACGAACTGCTCTGATACCATTTGTAACGACCCAACTTCCAGAACGTCATGATCGTACCGAAAGTAAGGCGTTACCAACCTACTTTCTTTTATTAACTATTTACTATTGAGCCTCTAGTTCGATATCGCGATTCAGTTTTAGCAAAAATACCGGAAAATTTTGTTTTTGATAATTAAAATCATATAGCAAACATCACCAAGTAATAATAATCACATAATTACTAATAATAATATCTGTCATACAAAAGATTTCCAATAAAACTTAGATACAAATCCTATCCCTCTGTGTAAAATAAAAACTAAAGTAACAAAAGCGAGGGAATTCTATGAAAGCAAATTAACTCATACATTTAACTCATAAATAAATTCTATAATCGCCCGCAGCTTCAAACTGTATCTTCGAACCTGTGTCACTGAAAGGGTGGAAGAATTTTGGGGTGAGAACAAACCACACGTTCTCAGTAGGGAATGGGAATGCCGTAAAAGTAATGATTAATGCAAATAATTAACTTTGCTTAATAATCCATCTTTGTCAAACCCTTTGAAATACTTGTCAATCTTACTTTAGTTAAATAATTACTTTCTTTGAATTTCTAAACCCAAAACTGATCTCAATTGCAAAACTTGTCATATTAAATACCTTTCAGCCACATAATTGATTCAAAGTCATAACAACAGATATTAATCATCTCTATCCATTCACAAACTACTAGCACAGGTAAGAAACTCAATTCAACACACAAACAAATCACAGCAAGGCAGACAGCACAAACACAGAGAAGTACAACGAGCAAACCCAATCAAATGCAAATGCACACACAAGGATGATGCATGTCTGTCCTAAGCAGGCCATGAGCTCACGTGTCGGTTTACACCCTGCAACCCGACATTACCTAGGAACAAGTCCCAGATATGGCTTCCCTTTGTGTCCTTAGTGCATATGTGTCGGTGGTAAAAATACCACTCCTTCGTGACTACCAGCAATCGGCGCAAAGCCCGACCCCATAATATACGCACAAGGGGAAACAGTGATCTTCAGTTCGTGGGCGTCCCCGAGATCAATTCACAAACAAAACAGAGATCTTCAGTTCGTGGGTTATACCCGAGATCAATACACAATAACATAGCGATCTTCAGTCCATGGGTTATACCCGAGATCAATACTCAGCAAACAATGATCTTCAGTTCGTGGGTTATACCCGAGATCAACATACAACAATTCATGGGTTATTCCCGTAATCAATGATTATCAGTCCGTGGGTTTTTCCCGCTTATAAAACAAATAACAATTTATGGGTTTCCCCGAGATCAATGATCATTCAGTTCGTGGGTACTTCCCGAATTCAACCAACTATCAGTTCATGAGTGTCCCCCGTAGTTAAACAACTAACAGTTTGTGAGGTATTCCCGCCTTTTATCGTTTTTCGTTATCCTTTCTCAACATCAACAATCCACATATCAATCCTCTTTTCCTCTTTCCCTTTGAATCCTTAACACATATTCCTAAACCTTTCTTAACTTTCTCAAGCATTTGTCTTAATCCTCATCTCAGTTCATAATCTCTACTTTGGCAATCTTGGGTCAAGCCAACTTTAAAACAACTTTTCAATTTAGTTCTCTATCAATAGGCTCAAGAAAATTATTTATTTTAAATTCATTAAACTCCTTCCAAAACATAACCTCTCATTAGAGGTAATCAAATAAAACTTTCTCAAGTAAAACCTCAGATTTTACAAAATTCCGGCAACACCTCCCCTAAAACTCGGACTTAGCCACCCTTACGGGTCCCAACCAAACAATTTACCAAACTCTTTTCAACATTTCCAATATCAATTTAATTCAGAAACAAGCAAATTTTAACATTGAATCAGCCATATAATGCTAAAGTTCATCTTTAACTTTATGGACTCATAACTCTCACTCAAGTATTCTCAACACCCTATCTTTTTTTCTAATTTTAATATAACAAATGAACTCGGAATTGCGCAAACTTTATGTCCAGGCGTTCGTCTTGAAATAAGCTTTCTAACAAACCAAGGATCATAATTTTCTGGTTTCTCTAGCCTTAGGAATAAAGGAAAAACCGAGACTGCTCTGCAGTGTGTAAAACCAGAAAAACAGCAGCAGCATGTGACATTCAAAATTCAATATAAAATCCAAGTTAAATCCAATGACTTTGAAAATTAATACAGTTCAACTTCACTCATCCAAGTTTCTTTTCCAATTGGTTTCAGGTCAATATCATTTTTAATGAAAAAGTTATATAACCTAGAAGTTGACTAATTTTCTGCAGAATTCTGCTTTAAAAGTTAATGAACTTATCTTCTTCCAAGTCCCATAACTTACTCATTAAAACATGAATAGCCCTGAAATTTTAGTCACATATGCTAAACATACTTAGTTTTCACTTCCAATTGGTTGCATCTCAATATCATTCCAGATTTAAAAATTATAAAGCCTCAAAGTTACTGACTTAGAAAACAAAGCCTGACTTTTACTGCATAAAACATCTTTCTTTGAAAATCCAAATCTTTAAAACCACAACTCTAACAATTCTAAATTTTTATGAAATTAAAGTATTAGGACCAAAGTTTCATTTAAAATTGGTTCCATTTCAAAATTCAAAATGCAGAATTTCCATTAAAGAAATCAAGTTGCTGCTGTGTTAAATACTCAGCAGAAAAACCAGATTTGACATCCATGACTCAAAAATTCACCATAAATCATAAACTTAGTGAAAAAGCCTCAAATTCAGCAGTCCAGTTCCCTATATTCCCAAGCTCAATCCGGACTTGGTCTCACACAATTCCGATAATCACAGAAATAGTTGTAGCTTTTCAAAGTGTCCGGCTTCTTTTAAACATAATGCAGAAAAATCAAGTTTTACACTTTAACTTTGAAAAATCATAACTAGTTCTATAATTAATTCAAACTTCTCAAAATTGAGTCTCAACAACAACTTTTATTATACTTTACCCAGCATTTACTCTATTACCCTTTCGATTATCGTTGAATAACTGATTCACTTCCGAAATCACTTTTAATTTCAAAAATCAGATTTTCAGCAACTAGTTCAACATTTTAAGATTCAATCTTCCAATTATTCCTTAAGCCCAACTTCAATTAATCACTAACTAAACCCATTACAATAAACCAACTCAACAGCAATAGTTTCAATTTGACCCATCAAAATACCAAAATCACAATAATCTCTCATCAAACAATTTATAACTCAATCTCACAAAATCAACAAATTCAACCAAAGTTCCAATCAAAAATCTCAATCATTCCCAATCATAATTTCAGCCACACAACTCAACTAATTCAGTATAATCACATAGAGTCAGAACTTTTCAACAATTCCATCCATATCAGAGAAAATAATACCAATTACAACTTCAAACATTCACAACAAAGCCCAAAGACATTCACAGCCTTAACCTGAATTCAATAATCCAATTGAAGCACTAAAACATCATTAAACTTACTCCAAATTCCACAACCTCAACCATCATCACAATAATCCCAAACCAAACACAAATCTAACTCAGTTCATCAATTATCATTACGACAACTTTTCAATGGTTAACCTAGCATATATCAACTTGATAAATTACACTAAACTAATCATTATTCACAACCACATTTAATTCCAATCACAGCTCAAAATATTCACAACAACTAACAAATTTCAAATGCATTTCAGGTCATTCATGTCAATTAAGAAATTCTAAACCATTGTTAACTATTTGCGCTTATCCAATAACTTGGTAGGCATTCTAAATTAAAAACGTTAAATCCCCTACCTCAATTAGTCGAAACCGTCGAATTTAAACGCAACGATCCCTTTCTTTTTCCCAGTTTACAACAGCCAATGCGGCCGGAACAGCAGCAGCAGCAGCAACTCCAACAGTTCTTTATTATCACCGACACTATCACAGGTTCAAGAATAGGAATATCAGAACCAGAACAAGAAGGCTGGTGCTGTTTTAGACTCTGGTGACAGTGCACGACTCACTAGCGACCTTGACAGCGGTGGAGATCCTTTCTCCCTCTCCTCTGCGTGTATTCTGTGATGGTGACAGCTTGGAGTGGACTCCACCCATGACCAGAGGCACGGCGGCGCAGCCTCAGAAGTGGCTATGAGGCTAGCAACAGCAAGACAATTCGATGGTGATGAAGGCGCGACGGAGGCACAGCGGCGCTACTCTTCACACACGAGCTCCCCTCTCCTCTGGTATGCGATGACAGTGACGCTAATCGAAGCTCCATGAACGGCGGCGACAGAACCCTACCAGTGGCAGCGGCGGATCGGTCGCGTTGAAGGCACAGCAACGTCCCCTTCCTCTCGGCCTTGGCTCGCGTTATGACGTCGTCTTCTCTTCTTCATGGCAGTGTTGACGGTGGTGGAACGAGCTCGGCATGACGACCTGCTGGACGGTGGCGGTGCGCGATGAGGACGACGGCGGCAGCAGTCAAGCGCGGCGGCAGCAACGTTTTCTTTCTCTTCTTCCCGCAAATCTCTTTCTCTGCTCTGTGTTGTGTGACCATTGAGGTAAGGAAGTGTGGCTGGCAGCTGCTGAGGGTTGGAGGAAATTAGGTTAAGGTTTCTGATTTTCAATTTGGGAATTACGGTTTGTGATTTGGGAATTTAGGGTTAGAAATTAGGATTTTATAAAAGAATATGGATATATATGAATAGATATTTTGATAAAATTGAAGGGTAGAATAATTTTAAAATTACATATGCTCTATTAAAAATATTTAGGGACATCATTTATCAACATATTTCTAAGCTCAATCAATTATTTCTAATTTACATTATAAAATGAACAAGTTAATTATATTTTATAAAGTACAATTTAAATTCAAATATCAATTTTCTAGATTAAATCATACAAATCTCTATTACTTTTCTATCTCCGAAACTTTAATTTCAATTTATAAAGTGATTAATCATAATAAAAGTTGTACATAAATATTAATTGACTTAAACTTAAAATATTTATAAAAATTAATCTAATAATTTCTAGTAAATTAATTCCTAAGAGTTCAAATTAATAACATAATTTATTCAAAATAGAATCTATTTAAATTAAATTATACAATTCTTTCTTATTTTTCAATTACCAAAATTATAACTTCAATTATACCAAATATCTAATAAAATTTATATAAAAATTCTAATTAATTTAAACTCCAATTATCATGAAACCCCATTTAATTACCTTTAGCAAAATAATTTTCTTAAAATGAAATTATCAGCAAATAAAATAAATCACAAATAACTAATTATCTAATTTTCAAAAACTAGGGTTGTTACATACTGTGTCAGCAAGTTGTAAGAATTGTGCCAGAAACTCAGTAGGTTCTTCCTGTGGAAGACCGGAATACTGGCAATTTTGCTGCACCATGATAATGAGTTGAGGATTTAGCTAAAAGCTGCTTGCTTTGATGGGAGGTATACAAATGCTACTCCCATATGCAGCTGTAATGGGGTTAGCATATGACCCCAGAGTCCTTCTGGACTGCTCAATTCCACTTAGGTCCATGATGGAGAAAGGGAATATAATATGGATTCACAAGTAAAGTAATTTTTTTTTTAAAAAAGTGACCGAAAAAATAAAATAAAATAAATGAAAAATAAAATAAAATTTCGAAAACTAAAAGAAAATAAGATCAATGCAAATTAAAAACTAAATCAATTAATTAATAAAAAAGATTTTGGAATTAGCAATTGAAAAGATATGATTGAAAATTATTTTGAAAAAGATTTTATTTTTGAAAAGAGAAAAGAGAAAAACAACAAAATGACACCAAACTTAAAATTTTTAGAAAATCAAACACAAATTTTTGAAAATTTTAAAGGAAAACACAAAGAAGACACCAAACTTAGAATTTTTAAAAATCAAGAAAGGGCTAAGAACATGCAAATTCAAAAAATTAAAAGAAAACAAAGGCATGCAATTGACACCAAACTTAAAATATGAAACTAAACTCAAATAAAAGACTCTAAATCGACAAAAACAAAACAGTCCTAATCTAAGCAACAAGATAGACCGTCAGTTGTCCAAACTCGAACAATCCCCAGCAACGGCGCCAAAAACTTGGTGCACGAAATTGCAATCACACTTTTGCAATCCCGCACAACTAACCAGCAAGTGCACTGGGTCGTCCAAGTAGTACTTTATGTGAGTAAGGGTCGATCCCACGGAGATTGTCGGCTTGAAGCAAGCTATGGTTATCTTGTAACTCTTAGTCAGGATATCAATAATTCTCAGGTTTGATTGTGAAAAGTAAAAGAACATGAAATAATTACTTGTTTGCAGTAATGGGGAACAGGTTGAGGTTTTGGAGATGCTCTATCTTCTGAACCTCTGCTTTCCTACTGTCTTCTTCTTCAAGCATGCTAGGCTCCTTCCATGGCAAGCTGTATGTAGGGTTTCACCGTTGTCAATGGCTACCTCCCATCCTCTCAGTGAAAATGTTCAACGCGCTCTGTCACAGCACGGCTAATCATCTGTCGGTTCTCAATCGGGTTAGAATAGAATCCAGTGATTCTTTTGCGTCTGTCACTAACGCCCAGCCCTCAGAAGTTTGAAGCTCGTCACAGTCATTCAATCCTTGAATCCTACTCAGAATACCACAGACAAGGTTTAGACCTTCCGGATTCTCTTGAATGCCGCCATCAATTCTAGCTTATACCACGAAGATTCTGATTAAAGAATCCAAGAGATATCTACTCAATCTAAGGTAGAACAGAGGTGGTTGTCAGGCACACGTTCATAGGTGAGAATGGTGATGAGTGTCACGGATCATCACATTCATCAAGTTTAGGAACAAGTGATATCTTGGAATAGAAGCAAGCGTGATTGAATGAAAAATAGTAGTAATTGCATTAATCCATCAAGACACAGCAGAGCTCCTCACCCCCAACCATGGGGTTTAGAGACTCATGCCGTGGATAATACAATGAGAAACGTGTAATGAGTCATGAGGTGTAGATACAATGTCAAAAGATCCTATTAATAGTGAACTAGTAACCTAGGGTATACATAAATGAGTAAATGACGTAAAAATCCACTTCCGGGGTCCACTTAGTGTGTGCTTGGGCTGAGCATTGAAGCTTTCATGTGTAGAGACTTTTTCTGGAGTTAAACGCCAGCTTTTATGCCAGTTTGGGCGTTTAACTCCAAATTTTATGCCATTTCCGGCGTTAAACGCTGGGAATTCTGAAGCTGATTTGCAAAGCCGGTTTGGGCTATCAAAGCTCGGGCAAAGTATGAACTATTATACATTGCTGGAAAGCCCAGGATGTCTACTTTCCAACGTCGTTGAGAGCGCGCCAATTGGGCTTCTGTAGCTCCAGAAAATTCACTTTGAGTGCAGGGAGGTCAGAATCCAACAGCATCTGCAGTCCTTTTCAACCTCTGAATCAGATTTTTGCTCAGGACCCTCAATTTCAGCCAGAAAATACCTGAAATCACATAAAAACACACAAACTCATAGTAAAATCCAGAAAAGTAAATTTTAACTAAAAAATAATAAAAATATAATAAAAACTAACTAAAATATACTAAAATCATACTAAAAACAATGCCAAAAAGCGTATAAATTATCCGCTCATCACAACACCAAACTTAAATTGTTGCTTGTCCCCAAGCAACTGAAAATCAAAATAGAATAAAAAGAAGAGAATATACTATAGACTCCAAAATATCAAAGAAACTTAGCTCCAATTAGATGAGTGGGACTAGTAGCTTTTTGTTTCTGAACAGTTTTGGCATCTCACTTTATCCTTTGAAGTTTAGAATGATTGGCATCCATAGGAACTCAGAACTCAGATAGTGTTATTAATTCTCCTAGTTAAGTATGATGATTCTTAAACATAGCTACTTTATGAGTCTTGGCCGTGGCCCAAAGCACTCTGTCTTCCAATATTACCACCGGATACATACATGCCACAGACACATAATTGAGTGAACCTTTTCAGATTGTGACTCAGCTTTGCTAGAGTCCCCAATTAGAGGTGTCCAGGGTTCTTAAGCATACTCTTTTTACCTTGGATCACAACTTTATTTCTTTCTTTTTCTTTTTCTCTTTCTTTTCTTTTTCTTTTTCTCTTTCTTTTCTTTTTTTTCATTTTTTTTTGTATTCACTGCTTTTTCTTGCTTCAAGAATCAATTTGATGATTTTTCAGATCCTCAATAATAGTTCTCCTTTTCCATCATTCAGAATCCAACAGCATCTGCAGTCCTTTTCAGCCTCTGAATCAGATTTTTGCTCAGGACCCTCAATTTCAGCCAGAAAATACCTGAAATCACAGAAAAACACACAAACTCATAGTAAAGTCCAGAAAAGTGAATTTTAACTAAAAACTAATAAAAATATAATAAAAACTAACTAAAATATACTAAAAACATACTAAAAACAATGCCAAAAAGCGTATAAATTATCCGCTCATCATCTTGCAAAAGTATAAGGATGCCATTGGATGGACACTTGCTGACTTGAAGAGAATCAGTTCAGCCATATGCATGCATAAGATACTTTTGGAAGAGGATGCCAAACCTTCCATTCAGCCCCAAAGAAGGTTGAATCCAGCTATGAAGGAAGTAGTACAGAAAGAAGTCATGAAGTTGTGGCAGGGAGGAATAATCTACCCAATTTCAGATAGCCCATGGGTCAGTCCAGTTCAAGTGGTCCCCAAGAAAGGAGGAATCACTGTGGTACCCAACGAAAGAAATGAGCTAATCTCTACAAGAACTGTCACAGGATGGAGGATGTGTATTGACTATAGAAAGCTCAATGAAGCCACAAGAAAAGATCATTTCCCACTTCCTTTCATAGATCAGATGTTGGAAAGACTTGCAGGACATGCATATTATTGTTTTCTAAACAGTTATTCAGGATATAACCAAATAGTGGTTGATCCAAGAGACCAAGAGAAAACATCATTCACATGCCCATATGGAGTGTTTGTCTACAGGCGCATGCCATTTGGGCTATGTAATGCACCTGCAACTTTTCAATGCTGCATGCTTTCCATATTCTCAGATATGATAGAGAAGTTCATTGAAGTTTTCATGGATGACTTCTCAGTATTCGAAGACTCCTTTCTTAATTGCCTAAACCATCTTGCCTTGGTATTAAAAAGATGTCAAGAGACCAACTTGGTCTTGAATTGGAAAAAATGTCAGTTCATGGTGACAGATGGAATAGTCCTTGGCCATAAACTTTCTAACCAAGGCATTGAGGTAGACAGAGCTAAGGTGGAGCTAATTGAAAAATTACCTCCACCAAGTGATGTCAAGGCAATTAGGAGCATTTTAGGACATGCTGCCTTCTATAGAAGGTTTACTAAAGATTTTTCAAAGATAGCCAAGCCCTTAAGCAATCTCCTAATGTCTGATACACCATTTATCTTTGATGAGAAGTGCATGCTAGAATTTGAAAACTTGAAAAAGAAGCTATCCTCAGCTCCTATCATCACCCCACCTGATTGAAATTTACCATTCGAACTGATGTGTGATGCATCTGATTTTGCAGTTGGGGTAGTGTTAGGACAGAGGAAAGAAAATTTGGTGCATGTCATATACTATGCCAGCAAGGTCCTTAATGATACTCAAAAAAATTATACCACCACCGAAAAGGAGTTGCTGGCAATAGTTTTTACATTTGACAAATTTAGATCCTACCTCATTGGCTCTAAAGTTATTGTGTTCACTGATCACACAGCACTCAAATATCTATTTGCCAAACAGGAATTAAAACCAAGACTAATCAGATGGATTATATTATTGCAGGAATTCAACATCTAGATTAGAGATAAAAAGGGTGTGGAGAACAAAGTAGCAGATCATCTATCTAGAATCCCTTGTGAGAAGGATGATACACATGATACAAGTGTAAATGAGTTTTTCCCAGATGAACAGTTAATGTTGGTTCACAAAGCACCCTGGTTTGTAGATATTGCCAATTTTAAAGCAGCCGGTGACCTACCCCCTGGAATCAACAAACATCAAAGAAGAAAACTCATCAATGATGCTAAGTATTTCATTTGGGATGAATCCTTTCTCTTCAAGAAATGCTCAGATGGAATCCTTAGGAGGGGCATTTCAGAAGAAGAAGGACGAGAGAGATCCTGTGGAGTTGTCATAGTGCTAGCTATGGAGGTCATTTTGGAGGAGAAAAAACTGTCGCAAAAGTACTGCAATGTGGGTTCTTCTGGCCCACTATCTTCAAGGATGCTAAGGAATTGGTGAGGAGCTGCAATGAATGCCAAAGGGCTGGTAACCTGCCCAAGAGAAATGACATGCCAAAGCAATACATTCTAGAGCTTGAACTATTCGATGTATGGGGATAGACTTCATGGGACTATTCCCACCCTCATATTTGAACAAGTATATCTTGGTGGCAGTGGACTATGTATCTAAGTGGGTGGAGGCCATTGCAACACCAACCAATGACAACAAGGTAGTCATAAACTTTCTTCAAAAGAACATCTTCACCAGATTTGGAGTCCCACGAGTGATAAACCCCATTTGTAGGGTTTATCTTATGCTTCATTTAAGGGATTTTATGACCTTTTACCCATATTTATTCAATGAAATAGCATGGTTTTATAACTTCTCCTTTAATTGTGCTTAATAGTGAAAACATGCTTTTTAGGTCTTAAAATAGCTAAATTTAATTCTCCTTGATTCCACTAGATGCCTTGATATGTTTGCTAAGTGATTTCAGATTAAGGAGGCAAGGATTGGACCAAGGGAATGAAAGAAAAGCATGTAGAAATGGAGAACTCATAGAGAAATAAAGGAAACGCAAAAGCTATCAAGCTGACCTCTTTGCACTTAATCAACCATAACTTGAGCTACAGAGATCCAAATGATGCGGTTTTAGTTGGGTTGGAAAGATAATATTCGGGGCTTCGAAACGATATAAGATTTGCCATAGTTGCTATACGTATGGTGACGTGTACGCGTACTGTACGCGCACGCATCGTTGCTACCATATGATCCACTTAAAGCAATACGTGGCCAGCGAATTCTAAAGTCTTGTGGGCCTAATCCAACTCATTTTTGATGCTATTTAAGCCAAGGATTGAAGAGGGATGGAGAAGTTAGTTACCATTAGTTTAGTTTAGTTGAGTTTAGTAGTTTAGAGTTAGTTTCTAGAGAGAGAAGCTCTCACTTCTCTCTAGAATTAGGATTAGGATTAGGTTTAGTTCTTAGATCTAGGTTTTAATTCATTCATTCTTCTACTTTTACTTCTCAATTCCTTGTTGTTAGATTCATTCTTCTTCTATTCTTTTGTTGTAATTCCTTTATGTTGTTCTTATACTTTGTTGTAGATCTACTTTTGTTCCTTCTACTTTCTTCCAATTCAATTCAAGATCTACTTTTGTTCCTTCTACTTTCTTCCAATTCAATTCAAGGTAATCCATAATAATTGTGTTTCTTTTGATTGTTGTTGTTAATTCCTTTCAATAATTGTTGTTAGATTTCATTCTTGTTGTCAATTTACTATGCTTTTCTTTTGTGCCTTCCAAGTGTTTGATGAAATGCTTGGTTGGATTTTAGTGTAGGTTTTTGTTCCTCTTGGCCTAGGTAGAGTAATTAGTGACTCTTGAGTTATCTAATTCCTTTGTTGATTGATAATTAGAAGTTGCTAATTGATTTGAATGCCTCTAAAGCTAGTCTTTCCTTTAGGAGTTGATTAGGACTTGAGGAATCAAATTGATTCATCCACTTGACTTTCCTCCATGGTCAGAGGTTAACTAAGTGGGAGTAATGGACAATTTGTTATCACAATTGAGGAGGATAACTAGGATAGGACTTCTAGTACTCATATCTTGCCAAGAGCTTTGTTAGTTGTTAGTTTATTTCCTTTGCCATTTATATTTCTTGTCTAAAATCTCAAAAACCCCAAAATAACTCACAACCAATAACAAGACACTTTATTGTAATTCCTAGGGAGAACGACCTGAGGTTCCAATACTTCGTTTTATAAATTTAGGGGTTTGTTTTAGTGACAAACAACTTTTTGTATGAAAAGATTATTGTTTGGTTTAGGAACTATACTTCCAACGAGAATTCATTTGTGAAATTCTAAACCATCAAAAATCTAATCATCAAAATGGCGCTGTTGCCGAGAAGTTGCAATGGTGTTGTGTTATTGGATATTGTGTATATGTGAATATTGTGAATATATTGCCTTTTGCTTTATTTGCTAGTTGTAGAATTTTATTTCTCTTGATTTCTATTAGCTTTTGAATTTTATTTTCTCTTTTCATTATGAATTCTCACTTTGGCTATGAGTGTAATTACAACTATGTTGTAGGTGATGAAAATTTCAATGAGAATGTGTATCAAGGATGGGACACTCAAAGGTGGGAGGAGCCATATGCATATGATCAATCTTCATGGCAACAACCTCCACCAATGCACTATGAAGAAGAGACATTCTATGATGCACACCAATCAAATGGCTATTGTGAATCTCCTTGTGACTTTCAAGAGCCACCACTATATGCTTATGATCCATACCCTCAACATAACCCTCAACCATACTCACAAGCCCCTTCTTACCAACCACCTTCATATGACCCTAATCCATATCCATCTTACCAACAACCATATGAGCCATATGAACCACATGTAGAGCCACCACCATTCTAACATCAATATTTTCAAGAGCCACCTCCTCCATATTATTACCAAGGTGAACCACCTCCAATATATGAAAATTTTCAACCACAAGATGAATACTACTTTCCACCACAACCTCCCATGGAAGAATACTCGTATCCATTGATCCAAGAGCCACATGATCCTAATCATATTATCCAAGAGGAACAAGAGTCAAGGGATCGTCTCAAGGAAGCATTGGATCAATTTCAAGCAACCATGGAGTGTGTTGTGCAACAAGTGGAAAGAGTGGAAAACATTGAACCACCACAACTCTACCAAGAAGAACCACCTTCCTACTATGAACCCTTTCTCCAAAATGAGGAACCCTTCCACCCACCCCAATCTCTAATGGATGAAACCCTTGGTGTTCTTGTTCAAGGGCAAGAAGAGATGAAAAGGGATGTGCAAAATTTCATGGCCGCCTTGGATGCGATAACAAATCAATTAGCCTCCCAATGCATGAACATTCAAGGAACTCCCATGGCTACATGTGGAGAATCGAATGAAGAACATAGCATGAAGGAGAGATTGAAAACTCCGGTGGAAAATGAGGGAAGTTGCTTTATATTGGAACAATTGGAGGAAGCTTTAATTGTTGAAGACAAGGAAGAAGTGGTAGAAGACTTAGGAGATGCAGAGCCTCCATGGGAACATAGAGTTGAAGAAAACCCCTCCAAGATGATTGAAATTGATGCTAGGGAGGAAAGTGCACACCTTCCAAGGCATATTCCATATGAAGACTTGGATGGGATAGAGAAAGAATTGAGTTCCCTTGGTAATGAAGATCAAGCATCAATTCTTAGTGGTGAAGAATCCTTTGAGCATGAAGAACCTTCTCCGGTTGGATTTGAAAGCGTTGAGGAGGTAAATTTTTCTCACCCTCCCTATTAAGAGATATTGTGAAGAGGTGGAAATCCCTAGAAATAGAAGAACGAGGGTTGGTTATGCTTTGTCAAGATCTTTGGAAGCATCTTTGCCTAGGTTGCTATCTACACCTTCATTTAAGTGGGTGAAATTCATTTCTATTAGCTTTATTATCCCACTTGAATATGGTTTGCTTGAAACGGATGGCCAACTTAGGGAAATTTGTGGGATGAAGCGTAAGCGGAAAAGGTTTTGTGGTGGGCGTTGCAAATCAAGGCTCATTATGGTTGATGCATCAAATATGAGATATAAAGGTTGGAGTAGTGCTCAAATAGATGGGTCTAAGAGGATTGTTGGCCACTATATAGAGAATTCACCTTACTCACCACCCGGTTGGACTAACAATGATGATCAACTTCTAGAAGGGTGTGAAAATAAAGTGTGGGACCCCGGATCACAAGAAGAAGATCAACTTTGGGAGCCCCAAGCTTGTGAAGAACTCCATCAACACTTGGCTCAAACCATAAGAAATCTTAGGGCACAATGGAGAACCAAGCATTGGTGGGAGTTCCAAGATGAATTCAAGCACAAGCCACCTTGAGAGGAGCTCCTCATAAGTCCAACTTAAGGACAATAAACAAAAGTGCTAGGTGGGAGACACCCCACCATGGTAAATTCTTTTCATTTTCTTTTGTACATACTAATAGAATTAGTTTAATTTCATGTTGTGTTGAGTTTGTTGATTCTAATTGGTAGTTTAGTATGTTAAATAAGGTTTTAAGGTGTTTTGGTAGCTGTTTGGAGGTTTGGAATGCTTGGATTGGTGCAAAAACATAGCAAAAATTTTTTTTTTGAAAAACAGAGCACCATCCACGCTTACGCGCACTGCGCACGTACACGTGCATCAAGCGTTTTCGACCATCCACGCGCGCACACCATGGGTGTGTACACGATTGAGAAGTTTCACCTTCCATACATTGACCCGAGAGTTGTGCCTACGCCGCGCCAACGTTGTGCCTTTGGCACAACCCCACTCGCGCGCACGCGCACATGATGCGTACGCGTCACTTTCGAAATAAGCCATCCACGCGTGCGCGCCATGCGTGCGTACGCGTGGATGCCCTTCCTTCAATCCACTTCTTTTCTTCTCCTCTTTCCATTTTCTTCCTCCTCCTTTCTTCTTTCCCTCTCCTACCCTTCATCCAACACTCCCAAACACCATTGATAACCATTTATTTTAGTTAGTTAATTACTTAGTCGGTTAGTTAATTCGTTAGTTTTAGTTTAGTTTTCATTTTATTTTCTCTCTTTTCATTATAAGTGTTGGATTATTGACTTTGTTTACTATACATTGCTACCCCTTATTGCCTAAATGTTATTTTAGCATGAATGTTTTTAGATAATCTTTGTTGGACTATTTAATTGAGGTTATATTTTGCTACTTGGTTTTGAGTTTTTCATGCTTACCTTTTAAGAATACCAAGTGATGAGAATTGCCTTCGAGCTTGTAACTCTTTTTGAATTGCATGATTTGGCCACCATGTGATTTGAGCCTTATTTTGTGATTAGGCAACTTCTTGATGGATGATGTTGTGCATTTACCTTAGTGCATGGTGTTTCATGATTATATGCATCCATATGCTTTAGCTTAAATGCTTTCATGCTTCTTTAATGCTTGGTGCACGAAATTGTGATCATCAATGGCGCCATCAACATGGTACGCTCAATTGTAATCTCAACTCTTTATCACAACTTCGCACAACTAACCAGCAAGTGCACTGGGTCGTCCAAGTAATAAACCTTACGCGAGTAAGGGTCGATCCCACAGAGATTGTTGGTATGAAGCAAGCTACGGTCATCTTGTAAATCTCAGTCAGGCGGATTCAAATGGTTATGGAGGAATGATGATTTAAAGATAAATAAAACATAAAATAAAGATAGAGATACTTATGTAATTCATTGGTGAGAACTTCAGATAAGCGTATGGAGATGCTTTGTCCCTTCCGTCTCTCTGCTTTCCTACTGTCTTCATCCAATCCTTCTTACTCCTTTCCATGGCAAGCTGTATGTTGGGCATCACCATTGTCAATGGCTACAGTCCCGTCCTCTCAGTGAAAATGTTCAACGCGCTCTGTCACAGCACAGCTAATCAGTTGTCGGTTCTCGATCATGTCGGAATAGAATCCAGTGATTCTTTTGCGTCTGTCACTAACGTCCCACAATCGCGAGTTTGAAGCTCGTCACAGTCATTTAATCCTTGAATCCTACTCAGAATACCATAGACAAGGTTTAGACCTTCCGGATTCTCTTGAATGCCGCCATCAATTCTAGCTTATACCACGAAGATTCTGATTAAGGGATCCAAGAGATATCCACTCAATCTAAGGTAGAACGGAGGTGGTTGTCAGGCACACGTTCATAGGTGAGAATGATGATGAGTGTCACGGATCATCACATTCATCAAGTTGAGGAACAAGTGATATCTTAGAACAAGAATAAGCCGATTTGAATAGAAGAACAATAGTAATTGCATTAATACTCGAGGTACAGCAGAGCTCCACACCTTAATCTATGGTGTGTAGAAACTCCACCGTTGAAAATACATAAGAACAAGGTCTAGGCATGGCCGAATGGCCAGCCTCCCAAAGAGGGTTCAATCATAAAAACATGATCAGAAGATGATCCGAAGATTGAAAGATGAAAATACAATAGCAAAAGGTCCTATTTGTAGATAACTAGTGGCTTAGGGTTTACAAAGATGAGTAAATGACGTAAAAATCCACTTTCGGGCCCACTTGGTGTGTGCTTGGGCTGAGCATTGAAGCTTTCATGTGTAGAGACTTTTCTTGGAGTTAAACGCCAGCTTTTGTGCCAGTTTGGGCATTTAACTCCCATTCTTGTGCCAGTTTCGGCGTTAAACGCCAGAATTCTTGAGCTGACTTGGAATGCCTATTTGGGCCATTAAATCTCAGGCAAAGTATGGACTATTACATCGCTAGAAAGCCCAGGATGTCTACTTTCCAACGCAATTGAGAGCGCGCCAATTGGGCTTCTGTAGCTCCAGAAAATCCACTTCGAGTGCAGGGAGGTCAGAATCCAACAGCATCTGCAGTCCTTTTCAGCCTCTGAATCAGATTTTTGCTCAGTTCCCTCAATTTCAGCCAGAAAATCCCTGAAATCACAGAAAAACACACAAACTCATAGTAAAGTCCAGAAAAGTGAATTTCAACTAAAAACTAATAAAAATATAATAAAAACTAACTAAAACATACTAAAAACATACTAAAAACAATGCCAAAAAGCGTATAAATTATCCACTCATCACAACACCAAACTTAAATTGTTGCTTGTCCCCAAGCAACCGAAAATCAAATAAGATAAAAAGAAGAGAATATGCAATGAATTCCAAAAACATCTATGAAGATCAGTATTAATTAGATGAGCGGGGCTTTTAGCATTTTGCCTCTGAACAGTTTTGGCATCTCACTCTATCCTTTAAAATTCAGAATGATTGGCTTCTATAGGAACTCAGAATCCAAATAGTGTTATTGATTCTCCTAGTTAAGTATGATGATTCTTGAGCACAGCTACTTTATGAGTCTTGGCCTCCAGTATTACCACCGGATACATACATGCCACAGACACATAACTGGGTGAACCTTTTCAGATTGTGACTCAGCTTTGCTAGAGTCCCTAATTAGAGGTGTCCAGGGTTCTTAAGCACACTCTTTTTGCCTTGGATCACAGCTTTATATTATTATTTATTATTTTTTTTAATTCACTATCTTTTCTTGCTTCAAGAATCATTTTTATGATTTTTCAGATCCTCAGTAACATGTCTCTTTTTTTCATCATTCTCTCAAGAGCCAACATTCATGAACAACAAATTCAAAAGACATATGCACTGTTCAAGCATACATTCAAAGACCAAAAGTATTACCACCACATTAAAATAATTAATCTGTTATAAAATTTAAAATTCATGCAATTCTTCTCTTTTTTCAATTAAGAATATTTTTCATTTAAGAAAGGTGATGGATTCATAGGATATTCATAACTTTAAGGCATAGATACTAAGACACTAATGATCATAAGACACAAACATAGATAAACGTAAGCATAAAAATTCGAAAAACAGAAAAATAAAGAACAAGGAAATTAAAGAACGGGTCCACCTTAGTGATGGCGGCTTGTTCTTCCTTTTGAAGATCTTATGGAGTGCTTGAGCTCCTCAATGTCTCTTCCTTGGCTTTGTTGCTCCTCTCTCATGATTCTTTGATCCTCTCTAATTTCATGGAGGAGGATGGAATGTTCTTGGTGCTCCACCCTTAGTTGTCCCATGTTGGAACTCAATTCTCCTAGGGAGGGGTTGATTTGTGGAGGAAAGTGCATCCCTTGAGGCATCTCAGGGATTTCATGATGAGTGGGATCTCTTGTTTGCTCCATCCTCTTCTTAGTGATGGGCTTGTCCTCATCAATAAGGATGTCTCCCTCTATATTAATTCCAACTGAATAACAGAGGTGACAAATGAGATGAGGGAAGGCTAACCTTGCCAAGGTAGAGGACTTGTCCGCCACCTTATAAAGTTCTTGGGCTATAACCTCATGAACTTCTGCTTTCTCTCCAATCATGATGCTATGAATCATGATAGCCCGGTCTATAGTAACTTAGGACCGGTTGCTAGTTGGAATGATTGAGCGTTGGATAAACTCCAACCATCCCCTAGCCACGGGTTTGAGGTCATGCCTTCTCAGTTGAACTGGCTTCCCTCTTGAATCTCTATTCCATTGAGCGCCCTCTTCACAAATGTCTTTGAGGACTTGGTCCAACCTTTGATCAAAGTTGACCCTTCTAGTGTAGGGGTGTTCATCTCCTTGCATCATGGGCAAGTTGAATGCCAACCTTACATTTTCCGGACTAAAATCTAAGCATTTGCCCCGAACCATTGTAAGCCAATTCTTTGGGTCCAGGTTCACACTTTGATCATGGTTCTTAGTGATCCATGCATTGGCATAGAACTCTTGAACCATTAAGATTCTGACTTGTTGAATGGGGTTCGTAAGAACTTCCCAACCTCTTCTTTGGATCTCATGTCGGATCTCTGGATATTCACTCTTTTTGAGTTTGAAAGGGACCTCGGGGATCACCTTCTTCATGGCCACAACTTCATAGAAGTGGTCTTGATGCACCCTTGAGATGAATCTCTCCATCTCTCATGAGTCGGAGGTGGAAGCTTTTGCCTTCCCTTTCCTCTTTCTAGAGGTTTCTCCGGCCTTAGATGCCATAAATGGTTATGGAAAAACAAAAAGCAATGCTTTTACCACACCAAACTTAGAAGGTTTGCTCGTCCTCGAGCAAAAGAAGAAAGAAGAGAGTAGAAGAAGAAGAAATAGAGGAGATGGAGGTGGCTTTGTTTTTCGGCCAAGGGGAAGAAGTAGTGTGTAGGTTGTGTGAAAATGAAGGAGTGAAGATTGGTTTATATAGGGGTGGAGAGAGGGGTAAGGTTCGGCCATTATGGGTGGGTTTGGGAGGGAAAGTGGTTTGAATTTGAATGGTGAGGTAGGTGGGGTTTTATGAAGGATAGATGTGAATAGTGAAGAGAATGGTGGGATTTGATAGGTGAGGGGTTTTTGGGGAAGTGGTGTTGAGGAGATTGGTGAATGGGTGAAGAAGAGAGAGAGTGGTGGGGTAGGTGGGGATCCTGTGGGGTCCACAAATCCTGAGGTGTCAAGGATAATTCATCCCTGCACTAAGTGGCGAGCAAAAATGCTCCTTCTGCCAATCCTGGCGTTAAACGCCGGGCTGCTGCCCATTTCTGGCATTTAACGCCAGCTTCTTGCTCATTCCTGGCGTTAAACGCCAGTCTGGTGCCCCTTTCTGGCGTTAAACGCCCAGAATGGTGCCAGACTGGGCGTTAAACGCCCATTTTGCTAGCTTCACTGGCGTTTAAACGCCAGCAAGTTTTCCTCCGGGGTGTGCTATTTTTCTTTCTATTTTTCATGCTATTTTTGCTTTTTCAATTGATTTTGTGACTTCCCATGATCATCAACCTAAAAAAAACATAAAATAACAAAGGAAAATAGATAAATATAACATTGGGTTGCCTCCCAACAAGCACTTCTTTAATGTCAGTAGCTTGACAGTGGGCTCTCATGGAGCCTCACAGATGATCAGAGTAATGTTGGAACATCCCAACACCAAACTTAGAGTTTGAATGTGGGGGTTCAACACCAAACCTAGAAGTTGGTTGTGGCCTCCCAACACCAAACTTAGAGTTTGACCGTGGGGGCTCTGTTTGACTCTGTTTTGAGGGAAGCTCTTCATGCTTCCTCTCCATGGTTACAGAGGGGTATCCTTGAGCCTTAAACACAAAGAATTCTTCATTCACTTGAATGATCAATTCTCCTCTGTCAACATCAATCATAGCCTTTGCTGTGGCTAGGAAGGGTCTCCCAAGGATGATGGATTCATCCATGCACTTCCCAGTCTCTAGGACTATGAAATCAGCAGGGATGTAATGGTCTTCAATCTTTACCAGAACATCCTCTACAAGTCCATAAGCTTGTTTTCTTGAATTGTCTGCCATCTCTAGTGAGATTCTTGCAGCTTGCACCTCAAAGATCCCTAGCTTCTCCATTACAGAGAGAGGCATGAGGTTTATGCTTGACCCTACAGAGCCTTCTCAAAGGTCATGGTGCCTATGGTACAAGGTATTAAAAACTTCCCAGGATCCTGTCTCTTTTGAGGTAATCTCTGCCTAGTCAAGTCATCCAGTTCTTTGGTGAGCAAAGGAGGTTCGTTCTCCTAAGTCTCATCACAAAATAGCTTGTCATTTAGCTTCATGATTGCTCCAAGGTACTTAGCAACTTGCTCTTCAGTAACATCTTCATCCTCTTCAGAGGAAGAATACTCATCAGAGCTCATGAATGGCAGAAGTAAATCCAATGGAATCTCTATGGTCTCATTATGAGCCTCAGATTCCCATGGTTCCTCATTAGGGAACTCATTGGAGGCCATTGGACGTCCATTGAGGTCTTCCTCAGTGGCGATCACTGCCTCTTCCTCCTCTCCAAGTTTGGCCATGTGGGTCATGTTAATGGCCTTGCATTCTCCTTTTGGATTCTCTTCTGTATTGCTTGGAAGAGTACTAGGAGGGAGTTCAGTAACTTTCTTACTTAGCTGACCCACTTGTGCCTCCAAGTTTCTAATGGAGGACCTTGTTTCAGTCATAAAACTTTGAGTGGTTTTGATTAGATCAGAGACCATGGTTGCTAAGTCAGAGTGGCTCTGCTTAGAATTCTCTGTCTGTTGCTGAGAAGATGATGGAAAAGGCTTGCCATTGCTAAACTTGTTTCTTCCACCATTATTGTTGTTGAAACCTTGTTGAGGTCTCTGTTGATCCTTCCATGAGAGATTTGGATGATTTCTCCATGAAGGATTATAGGTGTTTCCATAGGGTTCTCCCATGTAATTCACCTCTTCCATTGAAGGGTTCTCAGGATCATAAGCTTCTTCTTCAGATGAAGCGTCCTTAGTACTGCCTGGTGCAGCTTGCATTCCAGACAGACTTTGAGAAATCATATTGACTTGCTGAGTCA
This sequence comes from Arachis stenosperma, assembly GCF_014773155.1. Lineage (NCBI taxonomy): Eukaryota > Viridiplantae > Streptophyta > Magnoliopsida > Fabales > Fabaceae > Arachis > Arachis stenosperma. Next base: position 88,419,203 of record NC_080381.1, on the reverse strand, counting down.
ATATTTTGTTCTGAGCCAATATGGCATTCAGAGTATCAATCTCAAGAACTCCTTTCTTCTGATTTATCCCATTGTTCACAGGATTCCTTTCAGAAGTGTACATGAATTGGTTATTTGCAACCATTTCAATGAGTTCTTGAGCTTCTGCAGGCGTCTTTTTCAGATGAAGAGATCCTCCAGCAGAGCTGTCCAATGACATCTTAGATAGTTCAGACAACCCATCATAGAAGATACATATGATGCTCCATTCAGAAAGCATGTCAGAGGGACACTTTCTGATTAATTATTTGTATCTTTCCCAAGCTTCAGAGAGGGATTCACCTTCTTTCTGTCTGAAGGTTTGGACGTCCACTCTAAGCTTACTCAATTTTTGAGGTGGAAAGAACTTTGTCAAGAAGGCATTGACTAGCTTTTCCCAAAAGTTCAGGCTTTTTTTAGGTTGTGAGTCCAACCATATCCTAGCTCTGTCTCTTACAGCAAAAGGGAATAGCATAAGTCTGTAGACCTCAGGGTTAACCCCATTAGTCTTGACAGTGTCACAGATTTGCAAGAATTCAGCTAAAAACTGATGAGGATCTTCCAATGGAAGTCCATGGAACTTGCAATTCTGTTGTATTAGAGAAACTAACTGAGGCTTAAGCTCAAAGTTGTTTGCTCTAATGGCAGGGATAGAGATGCTTCTCCCATAGAAGTTGATAGTAGGTGCAATAAAGTCACCCAGCACCTTCCTTGCATTGTTAGCATTATTGTTGTGTTCGGCTGCCATATCTTCTTCTTGTTTGAATATTTCTGTTAGGTCCTCTACAGAGAGTTGTGCTTTAGCTTCTCTTAGCTTTCGCTTCAAGGTCCTTTCAGGTTCAGGGTCAGCCTCAACAAGAATGCTTTTGTCTTTGTTCCTGCTCATATGAAAGAGAAGAGAACAAGAAAATATGGAATCCTCTATGTTACAGTATAGAGATTCCTTGAGGTGTCAGAAGAAAAGAAGAATAGAAGGAGGAGGTAGAAGAATTCGAACTTATCAAGAGAGATAGAGTTCGAATTGTGCATTGAGGAGGAGTGTTAGTCCATAAATAGAAGGATGTGAGAAGAGGGGAAGAATTTTTGAAATTAAAGTAAAAGATTTTAAAATAATTAAAAGAAATTTTGAAAATTTGATTGATGATTTTCGAAAATTAAGAGTGGGAAAGAAATTAAGTGATTTTTGAAAAAGAATTTTGAAATTAGAAAGCAAAAAGATATGATTGAAAACTATTTTGAAAAAGATGTGATTAAGAAGATATGATTGAAAAGTTATGGTTTTAAAAAGATATGATTGAAAAGATATGATTGAAAAACAATTTAAAAAGATTTGATTTTTAAAATTAATGACTTGGCTAACAAGAAACTTAAAAGATATGATTCAGACATTAAACCTTTCTCAACAGAAAAGGCAACATACTTGAAATGTTGAATCAAATCATTAATTGTTAGCAAGTATTTTTGAAAATGGAAAGAAATTGATTTTGAAAATACATGATTGAAAATATATGATTTGAAAAAGATTTGATTTTGAAAAATTATGAAAACTTGAAAAAAATTTGAATTAAAAACAAAATCTTCCCTCTTGTGCCATCCTGGCGTTAAACGCCCAGAATGGTATCCATTCTGGCGTTTAACCCCAAAACTCACCCCTTTTGGGCGTTAAACGCCCAGCCAGGCACCCTGGCTGGTGTTTAAACGCCAATTTTCCTTCCTCACTGGGCGTTTTGAACTCCCAACTTTTCTTGTGTAATTCCTCTGCTGTATGTTCTGAATCTTCAATTCTCTGTATTATTGACTTGAAAAGACACAAATTAAAATTTTTTTGAATTTTTTTTAATGATGAAGAATAATCAAATGAAGCTAAGATCAAATAAACAATGCATGCAAGACACCAAACTCAGAAGTTTGTATACTACTGACACTAACAAATTGAGAATGCATATGAGAAACAACAAAACACACAAAACAAGAGAATTAAAAGATCAGAGTAAGGAAATCATCAAGAACATCTTGAAGATCAATGAAGAACACAATGCATGCAATTTTTTTGAAAATTAGATGAATGCAATTGACACCAAACTTAAAATTAGACACTAGATTCAAACAAGAAACATAAAATATTTTTGATTTTAAGATTTTATAATTTTTTTGGATTTTTCGAAAATTATATGGAAAAGAAAATAAAGAGATTCAAAATTTTTAATAAGAATTCCAGGAATCATGCAATGTTAGTCTAAAGCTTTAGTCTAAAGAAATTAGACCTGGCTAGTCAAGCTTCAGTAGGACATTGCATTCAAGAGCTAAATTGATGAGAATCAATCAGCTTTGGTGATGATGAAAACATCTCCTTGAAACTCTAGAATTCATTCTTAAAAATTCTGAAGAAAAATACCTAATCTAAGCAACAAGATGAACCGTCAGTTGTCCAAACTCAAACAATCCCCGGCAGCGGCGTCAAAAACTTGGTGCACGAAATTGTGATCATCAATGGCGCCATTAACATGGTACGCTCAATTGTAATCTCAACTCTTTATCACAATTTCGCACAACTAACCAGCAAGTGCACTGGGTTGTCCAAGTAATAAACCTTACGCGAGTAAGGGTCGATCCCACGGAGATTGTTGGTATGAAGCAAGGTATGGTCATCTTGTAAATCTCAGTCAGGCGGATTCAAATGGTTATGGAGGAATGATAATTAAAAGATAAATAAAACATAAAATAAAGATAGAGATACTTATGTAATTCATTGGTAAGAACTTCAGATAAGCGTATGGAGATGCTTTGTCCCTTCCGTCTCTCTGCTTTCCTACTGTCTTCATCCAATCCTTCTTACTCCTTTCCATGGCAAGCTGTATGTTGGGCATCACCGTTGTCAATGGCTACAGTCCTGTCCTCTCAGTGAAAATATTCAACGCGCTCTGTCACAGCACGGCTAATCAGCTGTCGGTTCTCGATCATGTCGGAATAGAATCCAGTGATTCTTTTGCGCCTGTCACTAACGCCCCACAATCGCGAATTTGAAGCTCGTCACAGTCATTCAATCCTTGAATCCTACTCAGAATACCACAGACAAGGTTTAGACCTTCCGGATTCTCTTGAATGCCGCCATCAATTCTAGCTTATACCACGAAGATTCCGATTAAGGGATCCAAGAGATATCCACTCATTCTAAGGTAGAACGGAGGTGGTTGTCAGGCACACGTTCATAGGTGAGAATGATTATGAGTGTCACGGATCATCACATTCATCAAGTTGAGGAACAAGTGATATCTTAGAACAAGAATAAGCCGAATTGAATAGAAGAACAATAGTAATTGCATTAATACTCGAGGTACAGCAGAGCTCCACACCTTAATCTATGGTGTGTAGAAACTCCACTGTTGAAAATACATAAGAACAAGGTCTAGGCATGGCCGAATGGCCAGCCTCCCAAAGAGGGTTCAATCATAAAAACATGATCAAAAGATGATCCGAAGATTGAAAGATGAAAATACAATAGCAAAAGGTCCTATTTGTAGATAACTAGTGGCTTAGGGTTTACAAAGATGAGTAAATGACATAAAAATCCACTTCCGGGCCCGATTGGTGTGTGTTTGGGCTGAGCATTGAAGCTTTCATGTGTAGAGACTTTTCTTGGAGTTAAACGCCAGCTTTTGTGCCAGTTTGGGCGTTTAACTCCCATTCTTGTGCCAGTTCCGGCGTTAAACGCCAGAATTCTTGAGCTAACTTGGAACGCCTGTTTGGGCCATCAAATCTCGGGCAAAGTATGGACTATTATATATTGATGGAAAGCCCAAGATGTCTACTTTTCAATGAAATTAAGAGCATGCCAATTGAGCTTTTGTACCTCTAGAAAATCCACTTCGAGTGCAGGGAGGTCAGAATTCAACAGCATCTGCAGTCCTTTTCAGCCTCTGAATCAGATTTTTGCTCAGGTCCCTCAATTTCAGCCAGAAAATACCTGAAATCATAGAAAAACACACAAACTCATAGTAAAGTCCAGAAAAGTGAATTTTAACTAAAAACTAATAAAAATATAATAAAAACTAACTAAAACATACTAAAAATAATGCCAAAAAGCATATAAATTATCCGCTCATCAATGCTTGTTTTACCTTACAAGTTTACTTAAAGCATCTCAAGCACACTAGGATAAGTGAAGTGCATGCTTCTTTTGTGACATCGCCCTTTTATGCTAATGTGTGTTCTAAACCGTGCAATTTAGAATTCACACACTTATTTGTCATTAAGGTCACACTCACCTCATTCTAGTGATTTACCTCATTCCAATAATGTATGCTTCCTTGCTTTTACATCTTCTCATGTTATGGTGTTATATTTTTGTTTTTCATGAACAATGCATCGCAAGCAAAAATAATGGAAGCAAGACTAAGAAAACGCAGCAATCCGAAGATTCGTCGTACCCCCTTGCTCATATTTGATTGCACCGAGGACGGTGCAAACTTTTAAGTGTGGGGAGGTCGTCCGACCGGTCGAAGATTTTGGGTGACAAATTTCTAATCTCAACACTTTTTGCATTTCATTCTAGGATTTTAGGATTTTTACTTGCATTTTCTTATTTTTGCATATATATACACAATAAGCTTAGTCAAAATAATGAAATTTTTCAAGATTTCTATCTATAGGGCACACCAATTGATTTGAGTGAAAACTTTTCATAGAACTTGCTTGAATTATATATATTATGGATCATGTTTTGAGCTAAGAACACAAGCTTGTGAGACTTGAGCCTAATGGTGTGGTTACATCTTATAACCACTTATTTTCCTTCTTGTGTGCATTATTCTCTTTCTATGAATGTAATCCTTGATTTGTTTGATTCTTTATGTCCATTATTTTATGTATACATGCATTTATATGATTGAGGCCATCATTTCATTTAGCTCACTTACCCAAATGGCCTTACCCTTTATCATCCATTGTTAGCCAATTTGAGCCTACGCTTAACCCACTTTGTTCTTAATTTAGCACATTACAAGCCTAAAGTGAAAAACAATAATTGTCCTTTATTTGGATCTTTGATTAGCTTAGGCTAGTGTGTGTGAGTATCATTCAAGTGTGGGAATCTTGGGACATTGGGTGAATAAAAGGATAGTTTTGTATTGTTATTGAAAATATTGGGAATTGGGTACATACTCATGTATTGATCAAATGTAAAACCTTATGCATTGAGGTTCTTGTATATAGAAAAAAAAATGAGAAAAAACAAAAGAGAAAAAGAAAAAAAAATAATATGGAAAAGAAAAAAAATAGAAAAAGAAAGAAAAAGAAGAAAAATAATAAAAAAGGGACAAAATACCCCAAAGCAAAGCTCAATAAGGATCAATGCATAAGTGTTGTGAAAATGAAAAGAAAATGCATAAGCATGTGAAAAAGTGAAAAATGGGTAGTTAGGTTAGAACTTATTTGTATAGGATGTCATAGGTTAGGTGGGAAGTCTAAACTTATCAAAGATTCAAATTTTAAGCTCACTTGACCAAATATGCATCCTACCTTAACCCTAGCCCCATTACAACCTATGAAAAGACCTCATGATATATGTATGCATGCATGAAATATTTGTCGATTGTTAGAAGAAAAACAAATCTTAGAAAGCATGATTAGGAGAGAATTGAGTGAATCAACCCTAAACACTTGAGCGAATAGAGTGCAAACACATCCGGTGAGGGTTTGATGCTTAATTACATGTTTCCACCTACGATCATCACTTTTCATGCAAGTTTGTAAAAATATTTAATAACTCAATTCAATTGTGGATTAGACTTGCTAGTCCTTAGCCCTTGTGCATATATGCTTCTTGGGAATTGATTTATTTTGACCAAGCAATTGCATTCATGTAGATAGTTGCATATAGGTAGATTGCATTTAGTTAGTTTCCATTGAATAAATGCCATACCCTTACTTCATTCTTGGTTTAAGCATGAGGACATGCTTGGTTCAAGTGTGGGGAGGTTGATAAACCCCATTTGTAGGGTTTATCTTATGCTTCATTTAAGGGATTTTATGACCTTTTACCCACATTTATTCAATGAAATAGCATGGTTTTATAACTTCTCCTTTAATTGTGCTTAAGAGTGAAAACATGCTTTTTAGGTCTTAAAATAGCTAAATTTAATTCTCCTTGATTCCACTAGATGCCTTGATATGTTTGCTAAGTGATTTCAAATTTAGGAGGCAAGGATTGGACCAAGGGAATGAAGGAAAAGCATGTAGAAATGGAGAACTCATGGAGAAATAAAGGAAATGCAAAAGCTGTCAAGCCGACCTCTTCGCACTTAATCAACCATAACTTGAGCTACATAGGTCCAAATGATGCGATTTCAGTTGGGTTGGAAAGATAACATCCGGAGCTTCGAAACGATATAAGATTTGCCATGGTTGCTATACGTATGGTGACACGTACGTGCACTGTACGCACACACATCGTTGCTACGATATGATCCACTTAAAGCAATACATGGCCAACGAATTTTAAAGCCTTGTGGGCCCAATCCAACTTATTTCTGATGCTATTTAAGCCAAGGATTGAAGAGGGATGGAGAAGTTAGTTACCATTAGTTTAGTTTAGTTGAGTTTAGTAGTTTAGAGTTAGTTTCTAGAGAGAGAAGCTCTTACTTCTCTCTAGAATTAGGATTAGGATTAGGTTTAGTTCTTAGATCTAGATTTTAATTCATTCATTCTTCTACTTCTATTTCTCAATTCCTTGTTGTTAGATTCATTCTTCTTCTATTCTTTTGTTGTAATTCCTTTATGTTGTTCTTATACTTTGTTGTAGATCTACTTTTGTTCCTTTTACTTTCTTCCAATTTAATTCAAGATCTACTTTTGTTCCTTCTACTTTCTTCCAATTCAATTCAAGGTAATCCATAATAATTATGTTTCTTTTGATTGTTGTTGTTAATTTCTTTCAATAATTGTTGTTAGATTTCATTCTTGTTGTCAATTTACTATGCTTTTCTTTTGTGCCTTCTCGATAAAAGTGGCTTGATTTCATAATGCATTGAATTTTGGAAAAAATTATGCGCCATTTTCTATTAAAGTAGACTAGATGTCACAAGTGTCTTTTGTATGAACAAGCATTGAGTAAAGTCGATTTATTGGTTTTGTTTAATTAGTTATTTAATTTGCATTGCTCATATTAAAAATGTCTGAGAGAGAAGAGCATTCAAATCCTACTGCTCCTCCTGCTAATCCCTCATTACCTCCTCAACCTAGTGGATCTTCAGGGCATAGAATTGATTACTGATATGGGAACATTTCATTCCATTTGAAGGGATAGAAGTATGAGAGATGTAAAAACTGCAACGGTCAAATAAAATATGGAGGGGGAACAAGTGCTATCCGGCAATATTGGAAGTAATGCTTTAACATGGACAAGGAATAGAGCAAGAGACAAAGGACAAAAGAGGGAACAAGTGGTCCTATATCCTCATCGAGTGTTACCAAGTTTGGCCAAGCAGTATCTCGAAGTATCCTCCCTAAGATGTTTGTGATTGAAGAGTGATGAGCGGATAATTTATACGCTTTTTGGCATTGTTTTTAGGTAGTTTTTAGTAAGTTCAAGCTACTTTTAGGGATGTTTTCCTTAGTTTTTATGTTAAATTCACATTTCTGGACTTTACTATGAGTTTGTGTGTTTTTCTGTGATTTCAGGTAAATTCTGACTGAAATTGAGGGATTTGAGCAAAACTCTGAAAAAGGCTGACAAAAGGACTGCTGATGCTGTTGGATTCTGACCTCCCTGCACTCGAAATGGATTTTCTGGAGCTACAGAACTCCAAATGGCGCGCTCTCAACGGCGTTGGAAAGTAGACATCCAGAGCTTTCCAGCAATATATAATAGTCCATACTTTATTCGGAAATTAACGACGTAACTTGGCGTTGAACGCCAAGTACATGCTGCTGTCTGGAGTTAAACGCCAGAAAAACGTCATGATCCGGAGTTGAACGCCCAAAACACGTCATAACTCGGAGTTCAACTCCAAGAGAAGCCTCAGCTCGTGGATAGATCAAGCTCAGCCCAAGCACACACCAAGTGGGCCCCGGAAGTGGATTTATGCATCAATTACTTACTCATGTAAACCCTAGTAGCTAGTCTAGTATATATAGGACATTTATCTATTGTATTAGACATCTTTTGACAGTTTAATCTCCTGGAATATTCGGTCACTTGATCATGGAGAGGGCTGGCCATTCGGCCATGCCTGAACCTCTTTTACTTATGTATTTTTCAACGGTGGAGTTTCTGCACACCATAGATTAAGGGTGTGGAGCTCTGCTGTACCTCAAGTATCAATGCAATTCTATTTTCTTTTATTCAATTCTCTCTTATTCTTATTCCAAGATATTCATTCGTACCCAAGAACATGATGAATGTGATGAGTAAATAACCCTCATTATCATTCTCTCTTATGAACGCGCGTGATTGACAACCACTTCCGTTCTACATGCAACCGAGCTTGAACATGTATCTCTTAGATTCCCCAACAGAATCTTCGTGGTATAAGCTAGATAGATGGTGGCATTTATGAGGATCCGGAAAGTCTCACCTTGTCTGTGGTATTCCGAGTAGGATCCTGGAAATCCGGAAAGTCTAACCTTGTCTGTGGTATTCCGAGTAGGATTCCGGTAATGAATGACTGTGACGTGCTTCAAACTTGCAAGTGCTGGGTGGTGCGCGAAATTGTGAACAATACTTTTCACAACTCTCATAATCCCTTGTCATGAACTCCAAAAACTTGGTGGTTCAATTCCATGGCATTACACAACTTCGCACAACTAACCAGCAAGTGCACTGGGTCGTCCAAGTAATACCTTACGTGAGTAAGGGTCGATCCCATGGAGATTGTTAGCATTGAAGCAAGCTATGGTCATATTGTAAATCTTAGTCAGGCAAACTCAAATGTATATGATGATGAACGAAAATAACATAAAAGATAAAGATAGTGATACTTATGTATATCATTGGTGTAAGAGCTTCAGACAAGCGTATGAAGATGCCTTCCCTTCCGTCTCTCTGCTTTCCTACTGCCTTCATCCAATCCTTCTTACTCCTTTCCATGGCAAGCTCGTGTAGGGTTTCACTGTTGTCAGCAGCTACCTCCCATCCTCTCAGTGAAAGCGAGAGCATATGCTCTGTCACAGCATAGCAGAATTCAGCTGTCGGTTCTCGGTCAGGCCGGAATAATATCCATTGATACTTTTGCGTCTGTCACTAACGCCCTAGCCTGCTAGGAGTTTGAAGCACGTCACAATCATTCAATCATTGAATCCTACTCAGAATACCACAGACAAGGTAAGACCTTCCGAATTCTCTTGAATGCTGCCATCAGGTCCTGCCTATACCACGAAGACTCTGATCTCACGGAATGGTTGGCTCGTTTGTCAGGCGAGCACTCGGTTGTCAGGCGATCAACCATGCATCGTGCAATCAGGAATCCAAGAGATATTCACTAAGCCTCAGATGCTTGTAGAACAAGAATGGTTGTCAGTCACCTGTTCATGGGTGAGAATGGTGATGGGCGTCAATCATCACCTTCATCAAGTTGAAGAACAAGTGATATCTTGGACAAAGAACAAGTGGAATTGAATGGAAGAACAATAGTAATTGCATTAATACTCGAGGTACAGCAGAGCTCCACACCTTAATCTATGGTGTGTAGAAACTCCACCGTTGAAAATACATAAGCATAAGGTCTAGGCATGGCCGAATGGCCAGCCTCCCAATGATCTAAGATAGCATAAAACGAAGATAGCTACCCAAGTCTCTTGATACAATAGTAAAAGGTCCTACTTATAGATAACTAGTAGCCTAAGGTGTACAAAGATGAGTAAATGACATAAAAATCTACTTCCGGGCCCACTTGGTGTGTGCTTGGGCTGAGCAATGAAGAATTTTCGTGTAGAGACTCTTCTTGGAGTTAAACGCCAGCTTTAGTGCCAGTTTGGGCGTTTAACTCCCAATTAGGTGCCAGTTCCGGCGTTTAACGCTGGAATTTCTTGAGGTGACTTTGAACGCCGGTTTGGGCCATCAAATCTTGGGCAAAGTATGGACTATTATATATTGCTGGAAAGCCCAGGATGTCTACTTCCAACGCCGTTGAGAGCGCGCCAATTGGGCTTCTGTAGCTCCAAAAATCCACTTCGAGTGCAGGGAGGTCAGAATCCAACAGCATCTGCAGTCCTTTTGAGTCTGGATCAGATTTTTGCTCAGATCCCTCAATTTCAGCCAGAAAATACCTGAAATCACAGAAAAACACACAAACTCATAGTAAAGTCCAGAAAAGTGAATTTAACTACAAACTAATAAAAATACTAAAAACTCAACTAAAACTACCAAAAACATACTAAAAACAATACCAAAAAAGTGTACAAATTATCCGCTCATCACTGGGCGTTAGTGACAGACGCAAAGAATCAAGAGGGTCTATTCCAGTAGGCGCGGGAACCACCAGTGATTAGCCGTACTGTGACAGAGTGCGTGAGCATTAGTTTTCACTGCGAGGATGGGA